>NC_140129.1:29058395-29796005 GCF_964035555.1 Netta rufina
ACATCAAGAATAAAAGAGCAGATGTTTCAGGGTCAGAACAGCATTCCTCTGCATCCTACCTCATACATTTGCTTCTCCTGCCTAGCTCTTTTCTTCAGTGAAACTCGTTTTGAAGGGATTTTTGTCTGATTACGTCTTTCAAGTGAAAAGAGAGGGAGATTGCAGCACATGAGCTGAAAAGAAAGTCTATGGCAAACATCAGAAAACTGTAAAACAGAGGTGACCAGACACCCATATTCACCATAATGAAAAATGATGACAAACTGTGTACTTTTTAAAAGCTAAGATTATCAGCAAGCATCCACCATGAGTAATTTCCCAGTTGTTTCTGTGCTTGATTGGATCAGCACCAAAGCTGCAAAGCATTTGCCAGGCTCCAGGTGTGGCACAAAAGGCATTCCCCTGGCATGACCCAGTGAACATCACATACCATGACAGGCCAAACATTTGAATGAATTCCACATAAACTGTTTTAACCAACTGATAGTACTCTGCGGACAGGAAAGGTTTCAGTCTCACATCTACCCACATTGTTCTGATCTCAATTTTACTAATACCGTTGGAGTTTTTTTATGTACACTTACAAATGTTAATAATTTCACATAATAAGAGACTGCATATAAAAATAAACATACTGATTAGGAACTTAATGCTTTTATTCGCATGAACTTGTCACCATGAGGCACAGCAGTCTAACTTTTTAGAAACCACTTTTAGCAGCTAATTGAATTTCTCAGTGACAGATTCTGCACAGAGTTAAAAAAAAAATAGAATTTGATACATCAGACTCCTGCAATGAGGCTCATTGGGTTCAATGCACACATCATTGCCCAAATTATTGTAACACTATGACACAATTTCACCTAATTGTAACTGGCTAAACATGCCTAAGCTAAGCTAAACTGAGGTCACATTGGCTTCCTCTACAGCCAAAGAAGTGAGTACCTGCAAAGCATGAGTCAACAGATAAAACAGCTTCTAGGAATGTCTCCCCTCCTTCTTAACTACAGAGGGAGATGAGATTAATACCTTAGATAGCTGAAGTTATGAAATCCACCTGTAGTCCATCTCCCTGGTGACAGTATGATTCGTTTACACAGTTCATAAGCAAGAAACAATCATGTCAAACAGAACAGCCCAAATGCACAAATTTACAGGGTATACCTAACATTGCTTTTTTATTATGTTCTAAATTGATTAATACTCTAGTCATTAATGCTTATGTTATGTCTGAACCTCATAAGTGCATTTCACTTCAGTCGTCTCATTAAAGACAGATGAACTGCTCACCTGTTTACAATTAAGCATATTCTTAAATGCCTTGTGGTTTGGAGTCTATTATTTCATGGGTTAGATAAAATTTATTCCCTTCATTATACAAATTGTTACATCTCTCTTTCTCTCTTTTTATTCCTGTTTTTGCCAAATTTGTCCATCTGGGAGCAGGATGTTTTTGTCAGGACTACTAATTTAAATTAGTATAAAATTTTAGTTTTTAAAGAGTGATTTCAGTGGTATATCTTTATATTCTCTGACTTGAACCTTTTAATTGCAGCTTGTGCATTTAGAGCTCCAAGCTGTGACAACCAAAATATGTCTTTTTTCTGCTGCTGGTGGCAAAGTCTTTAATGTATGATACAGTTCTTTTATATAAATGAATTTTTAAATGGTAATGGTACTGGCCTCTAACACTCATGCAACTAATGTATATATTCCTGGTTTCAATTAATCCAAAGAAGAGTAAAACCTAGTAAAATTGACTTTTGTTTCTCTACATTAAGTTCTGATTTTAAGTTCATAATTGTCGTGGTTTTGAAATGTTTAGTAGAGCTTGGTTAAGAAAAAACGTTTGAATTCTTAAAATTGCTATTTTCATGCTAAACAACACTATTTGCAATAAACTCTTCAGACAACTCTAAAACCCTACTCTCCAAGTACTAATATAATGCAAGACAGGTCTATTATAAATTGTGATTCCTTGTTTGTATTCAAAACCAAGGCTCACATTCTTAAACTACCTGAGAGATTCTGGCTGCTTGGAGCCATAGGCCTCTCTCTACCTCTAGCCATAACACTAAAAGTCAGAAGGCCTAACTCATTGCTTTATGATGCCAGCTGAGGGATTAATTCAAGACATTAAGTCCAACACCTTGAAAAGAACAATTAGCATAAAACATATTATTTAGCAACATCTAATCGCATTAATGCAACCTTGCTTGCTCTAAACAGTATCTTCAGTTTTTAATTTCCATTTCCAGTCATACATTCTTCTGTGACAACATTCAGAAAGAACTAGCCAAGGGGATTTCTATTTTACCCTAAACAAATATTCTTATCAAGTTAAATGGAAATTCAGACATCAATTTCACCATTATCTAGTTTGTCTTAGCATTCCTTCCTGACTATATTCTCATGCAGACTCTTCCTTTGTTCTCTCTTAGAAAGGTGCAGGGAAGGATAAGGAAGTTTCTGCCATAATAATTTGAGATAAGACATTACTAATCATGTGTTCTACCCCTTAAAACAAAAACAAGATGAAAGTATTTTGATTTTAAAATGGTGTCTAGAAGCTGTTCTCTCTCCCACATAAATTCACAACTTCTGTTGTGCGTTTCTCCGCTGTCATGAGGATAAGAAACAGAAGATGATATATAAATGACTCTTTTTGTATCCAAAACACAAAAAAATCTACTACTACAGCATAAGGAAGGCTCCAAACTCTGCTCAGCTTTGCCAGTCTAGTTCAGACAATCCCACTCCCCTCAGAGAGGGTGGGAGGCAGGAAGTAAAACAGCACTAAAACTTTCTCTCATAACTCACTGAAGCCTGTCCTTTGATTACAAGCTTGCTAGAATTCTTTAGAGTTGTGTGTTCATGATATATCTTAGACCTCAAAACTACAACAGATTTTTCAGTGAATTTCAAAATTTAAAAGTTTTTTTTCCATCCATGTGCCATTTTGGATGCCTGATTCAGCTGCAGGTAGCTATTTTCTGGTTAGTGTCTATGTGCAGAGACACTAGTCAGTTTTGGCCCTGAAGATTAACCTCCCTTTGCCCACAAATGAGTAGAGTGGAAAAGATTAGTAAGCTTTGCATAAATATACTTCCAAGAACTTACCAAAATTTCTATATGCTCCACCTTGTAGGAAAAGACTTAGCACTTATGAAATATATATTTTTAGTTTTTCACTATCAGCAAACAACAAGGGAGTAGGTAAGCAAATCACGTGCTCGCTTTGGAAATTATTCTGAGAATTCTGGAAGCCTTCTACTATTTATTAAAATATCTAAAAAATTGAAATTAGTTATATATCATCCCACCTATTAGTCTATATCTCAGTCTTCAGCTGCAGGAGAACACACGCACCACCTGATGGAATCACACAAGGGATATTATATCACCAGCACAAAATATCAGTGAAATTGAGAAATATTTTATACAGAACACACCAGTTCGGGCTCTCACATTCTTTACAGCCATACCATGTAAAATTATGAAATGGTAACAGAGGCCCGAGTTGCAATGTCTTTCTCCCTGCTTCCATTTAGTGATAGCCTCATTTCATTTTCCTTGGCAACCAAACTGAGTGACTCATTTGCTACAAGTAACGTATGAGAGCTATCTCACCTTCATTCATTATAGACTCATTATCCCTTCAGATCTGATCAGTTTTCAAATTATCCAACACTGCTGTAGGTATTTGGGATTTGATTTTTCAGCAAATGAGGATGGCCACTTTCTGCTTTGGACGCGAAGAGTATTCTGTACATATTAAATACACCATTGCTCTACACTCTAATTAATAATTACTGAAATGTAAAATAGTGTTTTCCTAGTTCTTGATGAAGGCTGAACTGCACAGACAAATGCAAAAAAGTGATACTTACCCATAACATCTCAGCCATCTCCAACAGTTGGTTTTGTCAACTCTCTAAGATTTTCATAAAGATTCAGGTAAAAACAAAGAAGACCTCAAAAGGAATAAAAAGCCACAGTAAGTAACTTAAAAGCTAACTGCCCCCCAAAAACACTCCTCAGAGTCTCTAATTTTTATTAAAGGTATATCAATACAATGTATTGGATTTCTAATTAAAAAAAAAAATCTAATAAAAACAATGCTTCTGGGTATTATATGGACTTCAAGGAATTTTTCAAACTGTGCACATGCCTTTAATCTTGAAACCATTATTCAGTGCACACCCAAGAGTTAATATCTAGTAGAAACAAAAGAACAGGCTGGCTGAAGAGAATTAAAGTAGATGTTTACTGCTTGTAAGCTTCCATGCACTGGAATCAGTTATATTACCAAGCTGCCTCTGCATCACTGAAATAGCCCATCTGAAAAATAATGCAGGTCCCAGGCATTGTGAGAACATATGCCTAGAAAACCAAGAGTGAAGTGTCGGCATTTCTAAGGGAAAACAGCAGATGATCCCATCAAAATGGCTTTTAATGTGAATAGCTCTTTGCTATTCCAGCCTGGATTCTAACCTGAATTCTAAACACTGTACTCAATTACTGCAGTTTGCTGCAACTGATTCAACTCTTCCCAACTTTGGTAAATGGGTAGTTTTCTCTTATTCGTAGACAAATATTTGATCCATGATGGACAATGAAATGCTATAGAGATTTAGATGTAAAATTGAGAAAATTCTCTTCACAAACAGATTATCTGGCATTTTTACATGTCATTGAATACTCTGACATCTTGAAGTGTCCCTGCCAAATTTAACAGACAATATTTAGAGTCTTAAAGTAAGCATCCTTGACGGTTTAATGAGTCACATCTTTGTGTATACAGATATCAGGGTCATCACCATGTTAGAAGGAACAAACATAAATGTCAAGCTACATTTCTGCTTTGTTTCCAAACTCTATTTTGAAACAGGGCAACTCTATCAGATAAACCAACCAAACATCTTAAATTGTGAAACTTTTTCCTAACGTATCACAGTGTAAGTGACAGCAATGCATGCTATTTCTTCTTTTCTATCCTGAAAGCCAAAGAACAAGTCTGGAAATGCTGCAGCACCTCAACATTTTTACCTGGAATTTTTCAATGCAGGATGTTCTTTCAAAACCACACTGTCTGGAATCACATTCATATCACATTTCAAGACAGGAAGAAAACTTCAAAATCTGAGTCAAAAAAAAAAAAAAAAAAAAAAAGCAAAAAAGGGTAGGTGGAATTAAACCATCGTTTCAATGTTTTCATTTATTTTAAGGGATTTCTTGTGGTTTCTTTCCCAGCATACTTGAAGGATAGTGATATCGAGCCCTAAGCTAAAGGAAGACACAAGACATTATACTTTTCCACTTGGAGGTGAAGAAAAATTTACTCTATACTGCAAAGATATGCTGCTTGGGAAGCTACCAGAAAACCTCCTGTTCTTCTCCCCACTGCTCCTACTGTGTTAAACAGGAACAACCTCCTTCCATCACTTGCACATGCAAGTCACTGGTCCTTTTACTGCATGAAATCCTTAAATGCTCCCGTTTTATATCCTCTCATACAGACTGCTTATAGCTATTGCAGGCGGAGGCCTAACAGTTGAAAGGGGATCTCTTTCCTACCTAAGAGTGTCAGAGGGTTGTAGTCACAATCAGCATCACTTGTCTTGTATGTTTTTGGCAAAAATATCCCACAAAACCACACAGTGATGAGAAAGGCAAGAAAGAGCAGCACAAAATGAGGAGTCAGCCTTACAGTTCCACATCCAGGCAGATGTTCCACAAAACTGAAGTTATCTGGTCCAAAATGATTGCCCAAATAAGTTCATTTAACCTCCTAATTCTGATAAATCAGATCAAATTGTCTTGCGCATAGCTCTGGGCTGAGTGTGTGATCTGAACTTGGAGGCATCTATGTTAGAAGTTTGAGCCAAAAGGAGAGAATTTGACTAGTCAGAAGTTTGCTGAGCTTCTCAAAGACCATTCTTTACAAAAAAAAAAAAAAAGAGAAAATTTTATGAGTTTCAATGCTCACATATACATCTCAGCCTAAATAACAAGCAAACATAAGACCAAAATAGACGAACACTTCATGCCCTAAGAGAAAGGCTTTGTTATTTCCATTCCTTGTCACCATCTGATGATACCTTTGAAGAAACAAAGAAACATGCAACAAAATACATGTGAAAGAAATTCTTACTTTCAACGGGAACCTTAAACACTGAAAACAAACTGTAGACTAATTTCCAGCTATTGTTAATGTTCTCCTCCTTTTTCTCAAAAGGAGGTTTTCCCACCCAATAATTCTATCTTATATGCAAAGAGAGGAATGAAAGAAAAACTGCTCATTGCAAATATTTTATTTCAAACAAGCATTCACAAAATGTCTCTGGTTAAAACGAGCAAAATCATAAACTCATCTAATTTTCCCTACCATCTGCATAGCTTTTGCATTTACATTCTTTTCCCAGATGCCATTTAGACCAGTGTTGTGATTTTAGAAATTTTGAATGTGTCATTTAAAACAATCAAACAAAAAAATAATTTATCATAAAAAATATCATGATCTGGTATTTTCAAATCCAAATAATTTATTTCTTCTTTATTCTATTTCTGGGGATTTGGAAGAGACTGTTCCTTATGTGCTCCTGTTTCACTGAGGCATTTAGTAGACTTGACATTTCTTTTATTGGAAGCAGTAGATGGCTTGCTTCTACCTCTCATATTGTTGTCACACTACCGCGAGCAGCAGTAGGCTTCATACCCACAAATAGATATGAGAAAACAAGCCACTACAGACTGTAGCTATTCCTAATTAGCTTCCAGAAACGTAAAGAAAAAAAAAATCAGAAAGGCAACTATTATAAAAGAACAATATTTTGGGCCTACAATACACTAGTCAGTTCTACCACAAGAAGACAAAGCAAACTTTGAGAGAGGAATAGTATTGCACAGCATTATCCTCTGGATATATGTATGTTGTCAGATCTTCTGAGGTCATAGATTAATTTAAAAAAATATCCGTTCTGAGAATGCCAATACATTCCAGATTTACCAAGACTTACAATGGTAAACATTTAGCAAGGCAAGCAATCCTATGTTCCCTAGATAGAGCTACAAATAAGTAGGAGTCAGTTGCAACTCCTATCAATACGATGTCTATTCATAACCTTGTAGGGATGTGATAATCCTAGAAGCCACACAATTCTCTCGTACTGAAATTTTATATTCCTATTCTATATGGCAAGGTCGTTTGTTTTGGTTTTGCCTTTTTTTTTTTTTTTTTTCAAATAGAGGAAAACAAAGGTTTGACCATGCCATTAATGCAGTATTTCATAGCAAGTATTTAATTAATTATCCTACATACAAAATTCACAGCAAGCAAGTCTTCATCTTCTTATATAAATAACAACATGTATATAATTATATAAATATCAAAGAAAGATAAATATATACACACACACACATAATTTTTGTTTTTTATACCATATGGCATGGAACTCTGCCCTAAGCCTGTTTTGATGAAACTATATTAGTTCAGCTATGCTTGTTTTTTGTTTTTTTTTTTTTTAATATTTGGTAGACAGAGTTCTCTGGACACAAGTAAGTAGTCCCTTATTCTCTTGCCACTAGAGGTTCCTACCCATTCCATAGGAATGTCCTACTGATCATGAAGAATATACTAAATTATTGCTGTCTTTGATATTTGTTTCACTTGGTTGCAAGAACAACAGTCAGAATTACAGAAACCAACAAAGGAAAATACCTTCTAGCTAGCAGTTCTTACCCTTTTTTTGGTTTGCCATCCTCTTAATAAGTGCTTTGTAAAAACATTTAAGCATGCACAATAGGCTTCCTTGTCTTAGGCCCCCGAGGCTAAAAACCACTCTTCCAGTCAACTTGTCCAACATCAGATTTCCAAACTTTAGATATAAAGGACATGTTGATAATCTGAAATTTGGAGGTTAGCTTCAGTTGTTGCATTATCTTAAAGACATCTAAAATTAATGAACTTTTTTTTCTACCTTTTTACTAACATTATGTAGTTACAAACACTAATAATTAAAGTAAATTACAGAGATGTAGCCCAAAGAGTGGAAAAGCCTCAGGACCCTGGCCTAACCTATCATCTGGAAAACATAAGATTATTCTTCACCATACATTATTCTGTAATTTAATTAATCTTGATTTTACCTGAATCTAGCAACAGACATCTTATTACTTCTCATGGAATAAACTCATTAACAGACCATTATTTTCTGTGCCAGTAGAATGAGCATAGTGTGCTATCTTTTCTTCTAGCCAGATAGTTTCATTTGTTCCGTCCTTCTCATGTAGTATTAGATGGTAAAATGCCAACATCAGGTGTAAAAATAATTATAAATGTACTTAATACCAAATCAGACATTGATATAATTGCAGTAATTACAGGTACTACTCTTGCATTCCTCCGTGGCCCTGTGTCATAATAGATTTAAACATTAATCTCTTCTGTACATGCTTCCAAAAATGATTTATTAGTCAAGATGACCCAATGTCAGAAGATGCAGAAAGTGCAGTTCTAAATGCTGAATTTTCCCTGGGCATGTAAAATCCACAGTCTTACAAACGTACAAATATTAAGACATTTGCTTTCTAAGTGTAGGATGGCTGATACAGATCTTTCCTGTTTCAACTTAATCTCACATCACAAATTAATAGACAAACATACCCATTCCCTGCAGTCTCAGCTGGTGAGAAGTTTATGAATCTACTGCATAATAATATGAATTAGAAAGCTTTGCCAATTCAGATTGGTGTTTTAAATCTGCATCTGCTGGGATTTTTTGTGGGATAGAACTGAGACAAATGGCTGCCTGCTGTTTCTGGCACCGATAACCTATCTACACTTCAAAACCAAGCTGACTAGCAACTTGTAAATGAGTCACAGTCCCTAGGGTGATCCAACCTTTAAAGAAAGGTTGGATGTGGTACTTAGGGACATGGTTTAGTGGGTAATATTGGTGGCAGGGGGACAGTTGGACCAGATGATCTTGGAGGTCTTTTTCAACCTTAATGATTCTGTGATTATTTCTTAGATGAATTCGGTGCTCACGTTCTGTGCAAAAAGAATATGTCATACAGCTTCATCTGAAAAGAACTGGTGTTTGATAGAGTTGTCATGATTATCATGCCTTTTAGTATCTGTGAATTTGTGTGATAACGTAAAAGCATCTATAAATGTCATGCTGAGGCATTGATTGCCTTTGATTGCCTTTTCAGCAGTATCTTAGATGAAGATTTTTTTAACCAAGCCCTTCCAGATATGCGTAACCAATTCCCTACTTACCTTTTCTATTCTCTGATCATCTAGAGTTAATTCTTCCTTTCTCCATCTGGGATAAGACTATCTTTGCAATATTTTGGAATCTTCATGCAAATACAAGTGGTTGCCCCTGTCTGCATTAAGGAGATAAAGACCATTGAGCTACTGAGAGTAAATGAAACTTATTTAAACAAGATTAAAAAAAAAAATATATCTCTTTGTCTATACCTGCAATTGTAAAATAGGTAAGTACTAATTCAGTTAGAAAAACAAAGAGCTGACAACCACTTGCCAAAGGGAAGCTAGCTGCTAAAGTAAACGTGACTGAAATCTTAAGATACGACTTCAAAACTTACTTCATGAAAGTTCCTAAGCATCCTTTCTTATCTGCTTCCCTTAAATCCAGGTCAAAAATTTCCCTAGCTACTAAATTAGTATCTTTAATCAACATTACACATGTTCCACTTAATTGTATATGCTATATTTTCCATGTTACAATTTCTTTCACTCCAGATAAACCATTTTTTGTTGGTTTGTTTAGGATTACTGTATTTTAGATTACTGTAATTGAGGATGTCTCAGTGTTGATATATTATACATTTCTGCATCAATAATTCCTTTAGCATGTTAGTCATGTTCTCTATCTGCAGTTCTTTGACATTTCCCATAAACATTTCAAAAAATGACCTTTGTATTTTGGCATGCTTTCTAATTTTAAGACCATCAATACTTGCTATTGGGAAAGACAACACATGATGTTATTTTTCAGACCAATTGTAGCAGTTGCTTGCTTTTATATGATTTTTTTTTCATGTCCTGTATGAAATATTTCCATAAGAACATTGCTTTATCTCATATTATTATACCTTTTCAAATCTATGTTCCAGCCTACACTTTAAACTACAAATTTCCTATAAATGCTGATATTCAGACAAATAATTAAGATAATGCACATAAGTCAGTTTGTTAATTGCCTACATGCACATTCCTGGATCATGATGATGCACCTTTTATTTTGGGTTACTTGGTTTGCTTTTCATATGACGGAGTCTAAGAGCCCCCACAAATGTTCTGTAGTTCAGCTGACAAGCAGCAACCTGAATGCAAACCCTTTATCTGCATTTTGCAGATAAAGAATTTTATCTTTCATTAAATATATCCTAGAAATCCTACTATTACTCAGTGGCTCTTGAAGAGCAAGGGCTGAGCAAGTTGCTTTTTGGACAAATAATGGTTAACCTGAACAAAGCTGGGCAATTCTGTAGCTCATGTCCTGCATACGGGAAAGTACACAAGGTTTTGCCTTTATGAAAAATGTTTCATTCATATTTTCAAACTTTTCATTTGTTACTCTCAAAAAATATAGAGAAAATGCAATCTGAACAAGGTGATCATATCTGTCAGCCTCTAATTTAGACGTAAATTCTGTATTTGGCAGATTTGAAACACTAAAATGTGAAAACTAGATCTTATCCTGAAACTCAACTGCAGCAAATATTCTCTTGGAATTGTTTAGCCCTTAGACACTTCCTTCCAAAATCCCTGATTCCAGCATCCCTTTCATCTGAGCAGAGTGGGCTGATTGTGAGAGCTTGCACTTCAATTTAACTGTTTCCCAACTAGATAAATACTTGGCAGCAAATGTTTGGTTTCAAACATTGCACAGATTGGTACAATACCCTTTAAATGGTGTCAAAAGACCCACTGTTTACTGCAATGCAGGACTGAAATTTACAATGGAGCCCAGAATAATGCAAAGTATCCCCCTTAATTATTTCCTGTCCTCTTTACTCTTATCTCATCTAGACTGTAATCTCTTCAAAGCAGGGCCTGTCTTTAATTCAAATTTTGCATGGTAACAGGTTGATTGTCAAAAATTAATCATTAGCAAACTCTGTTAAAGACAAACCTGAGCAGAAGGCCGACAGGACTGCACAGGCTGGGATTTCTCTGAGGAGGCCTTCATGAATCTTTGAATATACCATCCTACTAGTTGTTTGTAAACTCCTATTTTAAGCAAGTATATGCAAAAATGAACACAAATTGAGCACACACACACATTTACATATAGAATGCCTGGGAGTCCCTGTCAAACAGGTTCTTGAAGATAAAGGAATTTTGTTACACTTATATATATTAAGTACATAGCTTTTAGTTATTTCTATTTTTTCTTAGATATACAATCACTGACTTTTATTAAGGAACACTAGAAAGGCAGCACCATCTAGTGGTACAAAAAACAGCATAGGATTTTCGGTGCTTTGAGGAAAATTACATTTTAGAGAATATAGGGGAAACTCTCAGATAAAATTATTTTTAAAATAGCTGCGTGACATACATGTGTAGGTTGTTTTTTTTCTTGTCGTTGCTGTTGTAGGGTTTGTTTTTTAATTCAGAATAAACATCAATAAACCATGGGAAATAATCAGACATATGCACATCTGCAAGTTCTGTTAGTAAGTACTTATTGAAAGAGCAAAAGATATGACTGTGTGCAATAATCAGAGGATAAAAATATTTTGTGTGTCTCTTTGCATACATACATACATATGTATATCTGGTTTTAAAATATTTACTGCTCACACCTTCCACCTAACTTTATTTACTATATTTGGTGTAAAATAGTAAACACATCAGGTGTCCAAACTGCTCTCTTGCCTTTTTCTTTTGCCTTTTTGTTTCATTTCTCTCATCCTCCCCCATCATACAAACAGTCCCCAGCTGACCTCTACAGTTCCTTGGCTTTGATCTCATATTCACTTCCACAGATTATCTACTTGGTATGGTCCCAAAGCTTGCACTCTGTTTGGCCCTCCTACTCCCCTTCCCAATCCTGTGCACAGCAGCACAACTCTTCTGTCTAGCTCCCAACACACCCCAGTGCCCACTTCTCCATGCTCACAGCTGCTAGGCTTGCTACTCTCCATCTTCACAGCCATATCAATGCTGGGTACTTAAGGAGCTCTTCAGTTTCATTCACCACTGGAATACAATTTTGCTGTAGTTGTGACTACTTCGACATAGATTGCCTCCAGACCTAAGTACCTACAACAGAGTAATAACAAAACAAAGAATAGACTGACTGAATACAGCAATTCTAGTTTTGAATGTATGGATTAGCATTAAGAAAAAAGGAGGAACTCTTAAAAAGCACATACATTCATTTAAAAAGGGAATTTTATGTTTCTTAACATCCAATTGCAATGCTTTCATGAACCCTTAAAGTTTTCTTGACCGTGTGCATACACCAAAGCCTTTACTTTCCCTCCTTCACTCCAAAGTACCCAAAGAGCAAGATACTTCTAATTACACCTCGAGTCTTTAGTATCTGAATCTTGATGTTTCTGCGTTAGTTCTTTTCAAATTCTGTAACTGTTGGTATGTGGCTGTGTGGCTATGTTCTTCAAAATACTTACAGTCACTACTGCTTTGTAAACTCGTACAATTAGCATTGATTTAAAAAAACTTTAAAAAATATGCAACCACAATCATTATTCAAGCAAAAGATCACAACAGAAAACAAGATAGAAGAGTTGACCAGAGTTCATTTTGCAAGATTTATAACCAGAGAATCGCTTTATATAATTCTTTTGACCATGTTCAATCTTTAATTTCATTTTTCCCCCATATCATTTCTCACAGTAAATTTATTCGAGCCTCTCATTCTCCTGATGGCTTGAAACCTTCTATATCAGTTTACTCATTACTAGCTGGTGATGCTTGTTTTGGGCAGCATTGTCCTCTACCTTAAGGAGTAAACACCTTAATTTGAACATATTTGAAGAGAACATTTATCTTCTCTCTCAATATTCACCTTTCTAGATTGACCACATGAGTATTTTGTTGAGGATACATTTAGTTTCTTGTAGACATCCATTTACCTTTCCCTCCTACCTAATCTAACTGGCAAGTGTGTAATTAAGCTAGCACAGCCATGTGTCCACAGAAGCAAGTTCTGCTAAGCCCGTGGTGACATAGCTTTCAGATGTGTCAGTGCTGGCTCTGCAAGCTTCTGGTTTGCTTAAGTCACAGGCAAGCAAAGTAAAAGGCATTGTAGATATAAACCCTTTCACCACCCATAGAAACATTCTATAAAAACATTTTGATAAACTTAGTAGCTACCTCACCTGTTCAGATCAAACTCCATTCCTGAACACATAACCAAACTGTACACAGCACTACATATGCGGTCTCACCTATTCTTCCCTAATCTCTACCAGATATGGTCATCAGATACATTCTAGGGTGTAATTTTCATTATTCCAAAGCACTTGCAATTTATAGTCATAGGTCTTCCTCTATACACTTCTTTTTCAACTAGTGAGCTCCCCAAAATCAGTTATTTTTATTCCCTAAATAGA
This sequence comes from Netta rufina, assembly GCF_964035555.1. Lineage (NCBI taxonomy): Eukaryota > Metazoa > Chordata > Aves > Anseriformes > Anatidae > Netta > Netta rufina. The sequence goes on from NC_140129.1 coordinate 29,072,016, forward strand.
TTTTTTATCAGATTCCATCTTATCTTTATTACCACGCTCTAGGTTCTGTTTTTCATTTTCCCCCCACACTTTCTGACTTTAATCTTTGTATCATTTATACTCTCCTATGCATTAATAAATTATCATTAATAAAAGCATGACATCAGAATTAGTACCAGAGTGTTTAGGTAACTTTGCCAGCAACTTTCCTCCATGATGACAGTACTCTTAATGATATTTTCTCTCCTTCAACTGGGTCACTGCACACCTTTAATTCTTGTATTAATCCCCATCTTTTCTAGCCAAGCAAGTAATTTCCCATGCAGTAGTGAACCTTCCAGTTCTATCCAACAAGTCAGAAACTTTAGGACACTAAAGAAAAATACAATTATAAGTAGCAATTAAAATGAGAAACAGGACTTGTAAATTCTGTATAAATACTTTATTATGTGTAAAAGACAACTTACATGTTCTATTAAAACAAAATTTTGTTAAAACAAAACACAGGTTTACTGTATTCATGTAAAGGTTCAAATCCTTTAAAGAGCATTTGAGAATGTCTCTTCCCTCTTCCACAGTGATCTATTATTTAGGAATTGGCATCAAGTAGAAAATGTACTGCAACATAGCAATGGCTGGAGCTTCTAAAGATGCTGTGACAATGCAAAAAGAAGGCCCTCTAAAGAATCAATATTTGTATTTAGGGCTGTGGCCTTTGGTCCTAAGGTCAACAAAAACTGGTAGAGTTGTTTAATCAAATACTCAATCCACAGACTTGAACAGACCTCTGGAGAGAAAAAAAAAAAAAAAAAAAAAAAAAAAAACACCAACAACAACAACTATTGGATGTCAACTTGCTTCAGCAGATACAACTCTGTTCATTCTACTTCGGATTGAAAATGACAGTGGGACAGAAAATAGATGGGTATAATGTGAATTCCTGGAAAACAGCATCAGAAGGCCAGCTCATTCAAGAAAAAACCCTCCACAGATTACCTGCTTTTCCTATAGTAAAAGTATATGCTCAATACAGGACTAATATTTTAAAGTCATGTAAACATTTTATCTTCCTACAGATGAGTATTGTTTAGTATTATTTTATATAAGAGAACCATAGGAAGAAGAGGATTTTTTTTTCTTTTGTCAAGACTTTGAAAAGGCACTACAAAAAGTAACCAAAACACTAAAAATGCGCTAGCTACATAGAATTTCATGTGTACCATTTTAATTAAAGTGTATTATTTCATTCATAACTTATCTTTGACATATTATAGCTAGATAAGAAAAGAAAAATGTCATTTTAAATATTGAGTTGCACAAGTTTTTCTAACTCTACATATGTCTGAAACTTTATCATTATCAGTATGTAAACTACCTCACAAACAACAGTCAAAGCCTGCCTGACATGTAAACGGTTACCTATATGTTATCACATAGATAATATCGTGTTAGGATATGCAGGTTTGAGTGTTGTTCAAGGCATAACATGGTCCCAATGTATAAGGTTTCTCTCAAAAATGAGAATGTAACGTTAGTGTACAGTGATACTAAAGTTATCTAAAGACTTAAGTCTCATGCAAGAGACTTTTGTTAGTCATCACATGAAAAATAAAGCCAAAAAAAACCCACAACCAACATCTTTCTGGTATCCCCTCTTTGTATTAGACACTAGAAAAAACAAACAACAAAAAAAGTAGAACATCCAAATATTTCTATAACCACACTTCCATCCTACAGAAGGCAACTGTGCTCCTGCCTATGGGAACTACATGTGAAGTTTTCAGTTCTTATTGTTGAGGAACTATGAATATAGTTAATAGCAGTATTTTAATTAAATGATAAAAATGTAACAAATTCATCATTTTTATTATTTACACTTGGTTTTGGCATAATGTTAGCTAGAACATTGAAAGTGGCTTGTGCTGTTCCACTCAGCTTTTGCTTTGGTGACAATAACAATGTCTAGGTTCATGACTCTACAATATGACATTTAAACTCTTAAGATGTTTTTTTTTTATCATTTGGAAACTTTTTATGGGGATTATGTTTGGATAAATTGTAAATTGCTCTGAATTTTGAGTCTAGGCAAATTGACAAATTGTATTTTCTTCAGTCACTACTTTCCATATCATTAAATATATGCAGTATAAATATTTTTACAGACAAGAGAAAAATGATCTCAATTTCAATGTTATGTGGAAATTTTTAAAATGCACACTGGAGGACACGAAACCAGAACGCAAATTCATAAAATGCAGCTAATGTGCATATACCATAGAGTAATCCTCTTGCTCTCAAACAGACTCACATAAGTAATTGACTTTTATGACAAAGCAGTGTAATAAAACCACTGAATGACACCAAAATGTCTAAATTTCACTTTGTGTTTTTCAATGCATGTGTTGTTGCAGCTTGAAATAAGGAAAAATAGATAATTTCAGTGCAAGGAGGAATTATTTTAGCATGTACCTTCATGCTTTTAGCATGTAATTGTCTATTATAGGAGAGGTAACTTCTCTTATGTTCTGCTGGGTCTAAGGCAGAGCATAATACTTGATCATTTTGCCAAGTAAGTACAAACCAGAGAACACACATGATCAAACATCCGTAAGATACAATCCTGTTTCCAGAAAAAACACACAAGTATTTCCAAAACAGCTGAGTCTCACTTTCTGTCAGAAAATCTCACATTGATGGAGTCTCCAGGTGTCAAAAGTCCATGGGTTTTGGCACGAACTGGTTCAGTTTTGGGAGAAACTTTGATTTCAAAATTCTGAAGCAACTATAAAGACAAATAAGACAAGTATTAGGAAAGCTGCAAAAATATGGATGAAGATTAGATGAAGACTTCAGAAAAGAAAATATAAGAGACCATCACAAACAAAATTTCTGTTGTCAATTTATGTCTTCTGTTCCACTGAGTGCTGTGATTCCCACACAGAGGGAAAAAAAAAAAAAAAAAAAAAAGTTGAGCTATCAGTCTGAACTATCAAAGAAATGAAGGTCTCTTTCAAACTTTGTGAGCTTTCAAGCCTCTACGTACTTTTGATTTCAATTCCTTTACTATAAATGAATATGTACAATTATTAAACAAACAAATAAGTTAGGCTCAATTCCATTGCATGCATTTATCTTCCCGGGCAGATGCAAAAACAAACATGAAACAGGACTATCCAGTGCACCAAGTGAAATAATCATAATAAGGCAAGGAAACAGATACAAGATCCCTTCCTGAATAGAACCACTCTAATCTGTGGTTCAGTTGCAAACATAAATCATAGAAATGGTGGGCTAAAACAAACTTCAAGAGGTTCTAGCCCACCACTGTTTGAAGCTGAAGACAAAAAACTTCAGGTACCTGAAAAAAACAAACAAACAAACAAAAACAGCTCTGCATGCATTTTATAGGTACTTTCATCTGGAAATAGTTTTATTAATTGTTAGAATAGGACATGTGAAAAATACTTCCCGAAGTCAGAAGACATGATTCCTTCTATATTCGTGACATTAGATAAGTAATCAAATCAAAGAAAGAAATGAGACTGGTCTGACAACTTCTCGTCAATCAGCTCCATGTTTTGTATACTACTATTTTAAAAATGCTTAAATGTCTTGGTGCTTGTAAATGAACTGTATAGTATTTTGTTTCAATTTCTTCCCAGAAAACAAAAGCAGGATCTCTATTACTTCCTTGATCCTCCTCTTCAAAAAAAAAGGCAACGATGTTTGCTTTATTTAGTCCCCTGAGAGCTATCTCACTCTGAGTTCTGAAAGACAGTTGCTAATTGTTTAAAGATTGCTTTAGGTGCTTACTTAAGGAAATTTAAAGGCAAATTTAATCAAGTTTTGCTTTGAATAGATAAAATGTGGCTAAATACAGTTATAGTTAAGTAACTATATGTAGTTTCCGAATCCTTGAGTTTCGACAGCACAATCCCATTTCAGTATTTGAGTTAAAGGGAGCCTTGTAAATGATAAAAACTGGAGCAGCTGTTGGGAAAGCTTTAGGTCATGAAACAATAGAAAACAATATATATTAATATGTACTATTTACTTATGTAAGTATATGTGTAGCTATATATGAAATGATAATAAAGTAAAATTAGAAGGAAAAAGAATAACCACAGAAAATAGAAAAAAAAAAAAAAAAAAAAAAAACAAACACGAGAATTTAATTTCACTATTTATCATAACACAATGGTCAGAACAAGGATATAAAAAACATTCACTTCTTCTTATTTATTGAGTTCTTTGTATATAAAATACTGTAACTGAGCAGGTAACCATCCCAATATATGTTAAAGAAGGCTTATAAAAACCTTCTGTACTAAATCCATACATTTCCTTAATAATCTTACCTTTAGTCTTACTTCATTTGGATTATAAAGTTTTTTTCTTCTGCAATGCAGTTTAACTAGTATGCCACTCTTCAAGCATGATTATTTTCAATTTCTTAAGCCTTTGCAGAATGAGCATGCTAGACAACACTCCAAAACAATGTTTTTGTGCACAATAAGATATCCAGAAATTGTATACATAGAAAAAAATCATACCAAAATATTTTTCTTCTTCTAATGTTGTCATACATTTCTAACCTGAATCAGTGCAAGATGAATTTCCAGTTCTGCAATTCTTTTTCCAATACAACTTCGAATGCCGTAACCAAAGGGGATGGAACCAAAATTGTCTACTCTGTCCAAATTATCTTTCCTCAGCCACCGCTCAGGTCGAAACTCATTTGCCATTGGGAAATTCTCTTCACTGTATGAAGTAGCATAATGACAGAGTGCCAGCTGTGTCTAAAGAAATAAATTTTATTTATACTTATCTAACTCCAATACACACACATACACACACACACAATATATATATATATATATATATATATATATATATATATATATATATATATATACTTTTGTCACTTTAATGTTATAAAAATTAAGTCTCTTTGAGTAATTCCAGAGGAAAAAAATAAAAATAGAGAAGATCAATGAGGAAGGAGATTGGAGCAAAAGTCACAGGAACTGGGAATTGTCTCAAAAAGGTATTATGAGAGAAGGGGAAGAGACACAGGATAATGGAAAAATAAATAATGGAAGATCATTAAAAAAACACTTCAGAAAAAAAAAAAAAAAAAAAAAAAAGCAATGATAAACGTGATGTTTCCAAAAAAAATCTAAGGAAAAGAGAAAAAGAATACTTAATTATATAATCATATTAAGAATCCTGAATGTTTCAAAGCAGTGTTGCTCCAACACAGAAGTAAAAGGGAACTGTGTAGTCAACTGAAAGAGCTACACAGTTCTACCTTGTTCTCTGTGTAATATTTGAATAATAAAAGGAAATATCCATATTTTTAAAAGAAAATCAGTTTCTAAGAAGGGAATTAATAGGCAAAGAACTAGAAAAACTGGCAAAAATAATGAAATTCATACTTTTCTTTTTTTTTAAATAAAAATTCTAACATTGCACAGAAATGTTTTCAACAGATTCCAAGATTCCACCCTCAAGAATATCAAGAACAAGCCACAAGGTTGATTAGCAGGTGAGGAACCAAACCTCTTAAAATAATAATAAAAAAAAAAGTGGGTAGTGTTATAACATTTTTGTCCTCATGCTCTAGGTTGGTGAAATCTTTTGAAATCAGTGAAGTGTAAATATGTTGCAAGTGATTACATCTCAGATACAAAAAGTAAATCCTGTTCCCTCCAGAAAACTGCAACAGAACCTACCCCTTTAGGTATCAAGTATCCTCCAACAATCAAATCTTTTTGGGTCACTCTTCCATTTCCTGGCAATACTGGGTATAACCTAGAGACAAATATTTAAGATAATTTCACGAGTAATAACTAACTCAACGTAAAAAGTTTAGTTTCCAATCTAACATGCATTCAGAGCGTAAAGGTTCTTTAGAGTGTACAGATTAGATGGGAGATAAAAAGACCTTGAAGCATTTGTGAGAATATCATTAATACCCGAGAGAAGTATATAAACTAGTAACTGGAGGTTGAGCTATTTGGTCTATATGCTTATTTGCATTATACATGTACAAGCATGCAATCAGTTGGTCAAGCTGGAGATATTTATTTTTTTTTTTTAACACTACAGAGAGATGAAAAATGCTTCTTGATGCCTTCTTTAACACCCTCTTACTCCTCTCCTCTCACCTCACTATGAACATTTAGTATAAACATAAAAAAAAAAAAAAAGCAAATCACATGCCTTCAATTTAAGTAAAAAAGCTTAAAATGAAAAAGAAAAGTACCACTTCATAGTGTGGGGAGTGGAGAAGACTAGGTTATTACAGTCCTTTATACTGACTAATATTTAAAAGGCCAAAATCAAGCTTTTAATTACCTCCCTTAACAGACATGTCCTAAATATGTGACACTAATTTTACCATACTTAAAAAGCATTATATAAACTATCTTATTTCATTCCCTGGATATCCTTGGGCACAATACTGTTACAGTAAGCAAAAACAGAAGGAGCAAATAATAAATATTAAATATAAACATTAGCCTTGACTCAAGACTCATCACAACCAAATGGATTTTTTTTTTTTTAATTAACGATTACAAAAAACCTTACCTCAGGGTTTCTTTCAGCACAGCTCTAATCAAAGGCAATTTGGGGACATCAAGAGCAACAGGAACTTGGTCTTTTCCCAGGTTATTGACTATTTCTTCATAGACACATTGTTGAACCTCAGGGTGCTTTGCCAACAAGTATGTCGCCCAGGACAAAGTAAAAGAAGTCTAAGGGAGAAACCACTACCATCATCATGAAGTCCAACAAGAGTAGATTAAAAACAATTTCAAGCCAAGAAAAGCAAAGTTTTCCCCTATGTGTTTTATGTTTATGGTTATAAAACTGACTGGTAATGATTAACATCTGGATTCAATGCGATGTTGTCAGACTCCACTATCTCCTCCTTCAGCCCTTTTCTGCCCAAATATCCTCCATATATTAAAACAATCCATGCTGATACTTTTTAATATTTCACTGAGAAAGTAACAGAAAAAGCAAATGCAAACAAAACTACATAAACAATACAAAAACATAAACACACTAAGCAGCAACCTGTGTTGTTCTTAGCATCTTACAGCATTTAAGACAGATTGTAAACTATACCTTAATTTTCTTGAATAATTGAAAATGTGTTTGTTTTTCTACTTGCATAATGAAGATAGACAACCAGTTTCACATTCTTAGCAGTAAACAGTTTCATTTTTAGCTTCTCACTCATTGGTGAGAAGATCAGATTGTATGGGTATGGGTTTAAAAACAAATAAATCTGGAAATGTCTTATTTGGGGCTTGCATTTAAGAGCAATTTAGAATGCAAATTCATCATGATGGTGACCTTTTATATCATGTTCAAACTGGGGTACAGTGCTAGAAGTAATTCTCAGAAGCTTTATTTTCTTCTTCTTGTAATATTGAGTGGTTGCCCCCTGCTAAATACAACCCTGCCCTATTCCTCTCAGAGCTCAGAGGAGCCAGCAGTTTTGCCAACTGCATACAAAACTTCCTGTGATGTAAACAGTGTTTCTTCCCTGGTTCCCAGCTCCTTCACAACCTCTTAAAAATTAGCACTTTTCCAGGGACAGACAAAATGCTTTGTAGCCAAAAGCTGTCTTACAATTTTGTTGAAAGCTTTTATAACCCTCCAAGCCTCCTTCATTTTCTGTGATAAAATGAGATCTGAAATGACAGCAGAAGGAGAAAAAAAAGGTTTTCTCTATTTCTGTCTTGTGCTGGGAAATGAGGAAATCACAAGTGCCATACTCTTACAAAATTGTTGCCAGCTGAGAAAGCTGCGTCAAATGGAAAGAAAAACTCATTGGCATGAACTTGAACACTGTCCTTATAACTTAATGAAAACTTTGTCACACTAAAAATGGAAAATTAAAGGTCTGAAAGATTAGAAAATGAATAGGAAGAATAACTGTGCTTTACTTAAGAGCCAAACAACAAAAAGCTGTCTAAACTCATAAGCCCGTGGAATATTTAACCAACAGAATGATCTTTAGCATATAAGCTTTACATATGCTCCTTACTTTGGAACTCAAAAGTATTACCATTTTGTTTTGTTTTGTTTTCCTTAGAAACCTTGCAGACTTTTCTTAAATTAAAAAAAAAAAAAATCTGTATTCAATTATCAAGAGTTTTTTTTTTAAAAAAACAAAACAAAACTCTTTAAAGATACTTTTTACTTAATCATTTTTACTTTAAGATTATTAAACACAGTCCTACATAATGCACTATTAAATAAAAAAGTTTACATTCACTTACAGTAACACTGTTTACTGATACTCTAAATCCATATATATAGCATATACAATACAGTAATTCTTATTTTCTTGTTCTTCTGATTGCCTTGCTGCAGTCAATGCTAAGCTGCACTGATTCCATGTAACAGGACTGAGAAAAAGGGAAGATATATACATGGCTTTTACATTTTTCTGGATGACAAATGCATCATTTGGTTTAGCTTGGCACACTTGAAATGTTTCCCTAGGGGTAACATACCTCGTACTCCAGTTTAATTAACACTGAGCCCCATCACCATGACTCTTTGCCTCAGACTGGCTGACTGTTGCCATCCCAAGTAGAGATAGAGTGAACTCATGCCAAGCCTATGCCTGTGGCCCCCATCCTAACTGCAGCAGATACACTGGATCCAAAACATGTGCCCCCGTTGATTTACTACTGACTTCGTTCCAGTAGGGAGATTAGACAGCGTAGCAAGTTATTTTCTATCATATAAAAGATATCATGACTTAAATGTGTCAGAAATTAAGTCTTTAAAAACAATACACACATCCCTCCTGCACTCACAAAGGTAGCTGTGAATGGTACTGTGAATTGATTTACAAAACAACTGTGCTCAATAAAAATGATAACAAGCTTACTGTGTCCACTCCTGCCAGCAGCATTTCAGTCATATTGGCATAAATCTCCTCCAAAGTAAGCTCCTTACTCACTAGGAGGTACGTAAGTAGCCCACCATTCACTTCTTCTCCTTGGTCCAGTTGAGACTGAATAGCCTTCAATTTGTTGTCGACATGGATTTGACCTTTGGGATTCAAAAAAATTGTTAGGCCTCCATTTCTATTTTTCAGCTGGTTCTATTCAGTAACTTCAGTTCCACTTCTCCGTTATGCTATACTACATAGCCACAAACACATAAAATATTTTAAATCTATTTTCTCAGGGAAAAAATTAAAGCGCGGTGGTGTAGGTCATTGGGTACTCATGATAGGGAAAGACTAAGCCGATAGGAACCTTGGTGACTCTCAGCACGAGACCACTGAGCATGAGGAGAGGACACAAGAGGCTATAGATTCTGACTGGAAGCGAAGGAAGCTCAAGGTCGAGTTTTACGCCCACCTGGCTTGTTTGCTGATGACTCTGCAAGAAGTGGTGACCTGTGCAGAGCGTGCTGCAAGTCAGCACACAGCAGCTGTTACAAGATGTTAGCAGCAACCAGGAGGTCAAAGCCACCGAACTGAATCACACTGAAGACAAATATGAGGAGCATCAAGTAATAACAAAAATGGGAAAACTTCAGTGAATGGTATTTTCTTTTGAATAATTTTACCCACAGTCCCATTTATACCTTTGTGACTGCAAACATTTTCAGTGAAACAAGTGCTTCAAAGGTGAAAACTCTTCTGAAAGTGAATGTCTCTCAGAATGAGCTTACAAAAAGAACTAGAATTGACATACTCCTTTTTGAATCCTCCACAACTACACACATCACAGTGATATTTACCATTTAATTCCTTTTTTCACAGAGGAATTAAAGAAAGAAGTAGCATAACAAGTTTCAAACGGAACAAATCCCTCAAGAACAGTTTTTCACCTACTTTTAACTGAAGTCTGCTCTTGTTTTTAACCCACAAAAGGGAAAGAGAGAACTTCTACATGGGAAATAATTTAAAAGTGGCAGTGTAAAAAAGCACGTGTTTTGCAGAAAACACAACTATACCAGCATTAAACAGATTCCCTAATGCTTTGTGTAGGTACAAATCAATACATATAGGCAGATTAAAAAAATAAGAAACTTAAGAATCTGCTCTGAAAAAGACCTACACAGACCTACCTAGACAAATAGTGTTAATAAAATAAATACAAAGATGCATGCAGTTTCTTAAAATTAGACAGGGAAAGTTCAGACTTTTGAAATACTCCAGAATATTAAATATATGTATATATATCAAAGATAACTCCTCCTTTTTACTCAGATGACTGAAGGCTGATTCATAAAGTAGTATAAAATGCTTTATTTTAAAAAAGATACTGCAGTACAGTGCTATATCTCTACATCAACTTCTGTGTTTGTATGTGTATATTTAAACTTCATAGTGAGTTTAATTAAATTATTACTCTGACCATTAGTTAATATTTCAGGTGGGGTTTTGTTTCATTATCACAGCATCTCTTCTGCTGCAATGCCTCCTAATAATTTGAGATGAGAAATACAGTAAGTCCGGTTCAAGCACACAAAGAACCTGCAGGAAAACAGCAGAACTTTTCTACTACTAAATCTTACTAAATTTGAAGAGTCCATCCCAGGATCTGCAGAACTCTTTCCAGGGTTTTGGAATAAGAGGACGAAGCCATTTGGGAATAGCACCTGCATACATAGTGGTCTTAAACATACTAAACATCAACTCCAGAGCCTCAATATATTCAACAGTCTGCTGTGGGATGTTGTTTTCCAGGCAGCCCAACCGGCATTCATACAGAATAGTTGCCACACCTGCACATACGAGATCAAAGAATTTGGTATACACTTCCATATACAGATATTAATAAGGTGAGGAATTAAAATTCTAACATAATTATAATCTTAATTATTCTAACTTCCATAAGCTTTGTTACTACCACTGCAGCTGTGAATAGATAAAAATTGAAAACAGTAAAAAAATAAAAATCCTAGCTAAACATCACAGAAAGACCGTGGCTACTATGTCAGTAATGTTCAGCATGAGAAGACAGGAATTCCAAGAGAAGCAGAGCAGACCTTCATTTTCATGTGTCTTTTATTTCTCTTGCACATCTTTCAGCAACTGCCAGTTCTTATGCATTCTTTTATTGTTTAGATAGACTTTTCAAAAAATCTAACACACTGGTTCTCTGAACAGTTGACAATGATTTGATCAAAAATGCAGTTGATATAGGATATAAATGAGTGCCAGGCACGAGTTATAAATAAAAGCTAAAAGAATGTGAAGAATTTAACTTGCCAGTTAGAGTGAATCCATAAGCTCAGAGTTTAAAATTCCATAAAATTTGTAACTTAGTTGAATGTGATTTTTAGACATTAATAACGTAGAACAGACTCAGATTAGTTTGCCAAACAGACAGCCATTTGATGCAGCATCTTCATAGGTGAGCAATTTTGAAGTTTTTGCAAAACTGAAGTTATTCGGATGTCTGTCAGCAAAGAGTGCCTGTATTTTTAAAAGGTACTATATATTAACAGCATCAGGCAGTATGAAGCCAGTCAAAGGAATGTGTGAATGCATATTACCATTAGATCTCTATAAGAACACAGGAAATCCTACACTAGCTAAGGCTGGAGTTCCATCTAGCACAACATTCCTTCATTAATGGTAGCCAGTGCCAGGTGATTTTAAGGCAAGCATTACCATCTCACACTTGGTGTGTTGTAGGCAGGGAAAAGCACTATCTTTTCCCACAACATACTATGAACAGAATTTAAATAGTGATTGCTTATCTGGAAATTGTCCAGTAGACTGTTAACATGTCTTAGAAAACAAACGATTAGAAGGTTAACACTCTTATTCTTGAGAAATTTATATAGAAACATGGAATATTGAAACTGGTCAGGGCCCCGACCATACATTTTGCCTATTTGTCAGCATTTACACAGTAATTGTCCCTTATTACAAAGTATCATCTGTTTGAAGTCTACAAAGGAATTCTACCGATAGCCACTGCCTTCAGTAGGAAGGTATCCAAATGCAAACTGTCAAGCTTACCATTTCAGATTAATCACAATGGGGTAAAAGTCATTTATGACAAAATTACCTAAACATAAGCACATCATTTTACATTAATTTTCGCCACAGATGTTGTACAGCTCAGACCTACCTTCCATTGAATACTTGAAGAAAAGGTTGTTAACATTGGTCACTGTTTCCCCATCATCCTCTTGATTTCTGAGGGTGTGGATTCTTTTAATTAAATCTGTGATAACTTCATTGACTCCTCCAGAGTAAACAGCCACATCTTGGGGTTTCAGAATTTTTTGCCTCAGTACACTTCGCATTTTTAGCCATTGTTCCCCCTCCCTAGAAAAAATTATTAATTTCTATACACAACTATTCTTAACAATCACTAGTTCAAGGAGAGCTCTGAAATGACAACTACTTATATTATTGAGATGAAAAATTAAGTAGTGAAATGACAATAATGGAGTTATGATACCGTATACTCGGTATTATGCTCCTACATTTTCATTTCATATTTATTGCATGTTCACATTAGAATTCAGTGTTGCAACATGTCTATATATCTGAAGGCAATCTTTGGGTGACAGAATTTGTCAACTCAGTGTTCTGAACTTAACAAGTGCCTCTAAATTAGTTTTAGCAATACTTAACATAAGAAATTTAGATTTACACAATTTTCTCACTAAAATTACTTTAAATAATTATTTGAATGAATAGTTTGCAAACTTGCTTTTGGTTAGAATTGGTTCTTAATTGTCAAAGGTGGGTGTCACATCCAGATCTGACAAATCAAAAATTTAAGCTACTATTGTAAATCCCATTATTGATAAATCACTTTTAGTTATGTTAATTCTAAATCTACAAAGAAATAAGACAGCAGACTGAGCTTTGAGAAACTATTTACAGCTAAAGTCTCCTTTAGGTATATTTTGAAATCTTTTTGTTGAAGACTAGAGTTCTGAATTGTAGCATCTGCCTGCTTGATACAAGCAGAACGGTTGGGAACTGTGGCTCCAGGGATAACTTGCAATTTCTCATGAAGACAGGCAACTGTCTTTAATGAATTTATTCTGAATTGCAATGTATTTCCCATGATTTTTTTTTTTTTTCTCCTGGAATAATGCTACTAAAAGGTACTGAAACTTACTGGCCAGCAGCAAAATTTAATCTCTTTAACAGACACTTTCTGGGTCTCTCTTGATTTAAGTTTTCCTCACACAAAACATCAAGGAACTGCTTGTTTGATTCTGCAGCGCAGCTTAAGATTTGAAGCTGAAGTGCCACCATTAAAGAAATAAACTGGCCATTACTCAGGAAATCAGTTTCCCTCTAAATAAACAACCTATGTCAGTGCTGACTGTGAGCAGTTCCTGTTGGCAAATAACCACACCCACATATGCACTGTCAGTTTATGCAAGCTTTAAAGCTAGATGACTTCTACAATCAGCCATGCACAAAGATACATCTGCATGGGGATGCACTACAATATAAATTTATGATACAGTGACTTCTCTGCATTGATCTAGTGAGAGAACACTTTGGTGAACAATAAAGTTAAGGTGAACCCAAGTCAGTAAGTCCACACAACACACTTCCAACTTGTTGCAGTCATCTGGATCTGAAGCAGATCAAAACATCGTATTTGTGCAGTGTTATGCCAAAGCTAGTAAGCCCTGCTCTTATATACTGCTTCCAGATAATCAATCCCCAAGAATGTTTTAATGTGAGGTAGCTCATTCTTCATTCAAACTATGCATCGTTACCAATCCTTTTAAAATTTACAGCAGAATAGACAATTCACTATAAATTGATATCCTCCTCCTCCCCATACTAAACATACAAATATCTCCATGCAGAAGAGAATGAATTCCCAGAGGACCGGTACAGTCCTTCAGAAAAATCACTAGTTTTACAATAAAACAGAAAATGAAGGGATAACACCACTTACGCAGAAATAAGTCCCGTTGCTCTTCCTCGCAAGTCTCTGTATTCCTGCCATGATTCCATGTTAGCTCTTTGTGGTGCTCTACCTTCTGCCCGGAGGACTTGAGCAACCATATCTCGATCTGCAATGGATACAACAAACTGGGGACCAAAGTGAGACTTGAAGATCTTTCCATATTCCTGAGTGTGTTTTTGCTACAATATCACCAACAAAGAGAAACAGAAGTAAAGTATTACTAAGGAAAATCAACAGAAAAGGAAACTGACAATTTGTCACACAGAGAATTAGTGTATTGCATCTAGAACTCGATTCCCGCTTTTCCCATCAAGGAATGGTTTGAAATGTCACAGGAAAGCATTGAAGTGTTACTGTGAAGTGTTCAGCAGGAAAACAGAGGGGTCACGCTGTTCAGGACCCCTGACTGAAAATACCCAAACCTCTAAGGTGCAAAAGTGCCAGTGAAAGCAAATACCGAGAAAATCAAAGGGCTTGGGGCACTTAAAAGCACACGCATCTTCAGATCAAGTAAGAAAGAATGTCAGGGGAAAAAAAAAAAAAAAAAGGAAAACAAGGAGGTAAATAGGGTGAATCTGAAAGTATAACACAGATGTATAATAACTTACTTGCAATGTCTTCTGTAAATAGACTTACTCTACCAGTTTATTCTTGCCAAAAAAAAAAAAAAAAAAAAAAAAGTGTATAGTTTCTTACATCTAACCTAGGATGATGATAGTGAAAAAAGTACATTTTAGGACACATTCATCAATGGCAAACTTTGGAGAAAGCCATACATTAATTCTGAAAAAGGAAGGAAAAGTTGAAGTGTTATTCCTGCAGTGAGGTTTGTTTAGTGGCCAACTGATCCACAAATTGTATGATTCAAGCCAGAGGCAAGCAACAGGCAATTAAACATTAAGTGATGTGTCACTGTCTGAGGAAATCTCACTGATTATTTTAAATAAATTTAATTACAATATTGTTGTCAAACAAAACAACTCCCAGGAATTCACTTGGAGTAGAGGTTCATCATCATGTTTGGAAAAAGAGTCTGCAAAGGAGTTGTTAAAATTTATTATTAGGACTTTAGATTTAAAACAGTTTAAGGTCTTAAAAGATTTATTTCTCTTTAAAGTAGCAAAATAATTTAAATAGACCAAATTTGACATGTTACTTGCATCTAACCTAAAGGCATCTGCTTGCAGTCATGTTTGTTATAAATCAAACAAGTTTGATACAACTAAGCTAGTGAAAATCTAGTGTTGACCCAAGATTAATTTGAGATATGTTTTAATCAGAGATGAAACATTTAATTGCCAACAGTAAATTTAATACATATGAATTGCTCTTTACCATACAGTACCAAGCGCTTATTAAAACATAATTATTCTTACCTACTTTCCAAATAAAACAAGGGTTGTGCAATTGTGGTGTCTGACAGTCTCCACTTGACCACTTTCAGAACACATTGGCCAATTTCAGCCAAGTTTAAACACAGTTAAAGGTCTCCTACAACTACATTCTTCCATTTTCAACAACCAGCATCTGGATTCAAATGATACATATACATCTGTCACCCTGACAAGGGATATGCAGCAGCAGGAACTCAACCATTACTATTTCTGCTTGTCTCCTGCTAACCAAACATCACATGCAGACCAATGGGTGATGAAAAAACATTCCCAAAGCAGCTCTTGCCCCAGAGGTATTTTAAGAAATACTGTAGAGATTTAGAGACCAAGAGGCTTTAAGGCAAGCTTGTGGTGGGAGATAAGTGCTGTAAGGAAAACGCAGTGGCGTGAGGGGGATACAGATCACCAATCCCACAAAAAGAAGTTCAACAAATTTGTTATTTATGGAACTGACTGTTTTTATCCACTCATGGTAAGAAATTTATCATGTAGGGATGATAAAATTTACCAGAAAGTAAACTGTCAATGGAGTCAATCCAACATATGTCAGTTTTAAAACAGAAATTGATGAGGACTTCTGGAGTTTTCAGCAGAATGGTGATCACTGTATCAACTTGATGTTTAAAGAAATGCCTGGAATTTCTTTTCCATATTTTCTGTCACAACATAGGTTTTCTTTCCCTTATTCCAGACCTTACAAATATTAGACTTGAATGTCTCATACCATTCTCACACCATTTCACACATCATAAATCCAAACTGTCAGCATCAAAACCCTTTCCCCTCACTTTTCTTTTCTTTATACTCGTACAGAGACATGAGATGTGACCCCCAACAAATTAAAAATACCTTTCCTTCGTCATAATTGCTGTAGGCATTACTGCTTTGGCCAGGACTAACTGGAATCATGTTACCGAGAACAGAATCGCCTTTGTGAAAAACACCCGGCTTCCCCACCCCTTCTGCATATAGCGTACGAGTGCTTGTATGCGCCAAAGGACATCGTTTAAGTAGCTGTGCTGGTTACCAAAGGGTTTCAGATTAATTCATTCCTGATGTGCACTGTATTGTTAAATTTAACAGACTGTTATTAAGCCGGCTAATGCCTGCTTGCATCCAGCATGTTTGCAAACAGGCCAGCCGTGATTTGCAAAGTGATTTTGGAGACTCTAAATAGAATAAAAACTAGTGTTGTGTTACAACTCCTCTTTGTCCTTTCTCCTGCTTTTCTTTCCATGAATAATGTTCACTTAAGAAGAAAATTTCTTATTCAGCTAGCGGTAGTGAAAAGCACACTCTTTACCTCTTCTTACATTCTTTCTAGTAGTTGGAATAACTTTCAGTGTGTTGACTTGTGTACTTATCTCAAGAAAGCCTTGAATTCGGTGTACAAGGTAGGATTTTAGTGTTACAATACTATGGCGAGTGCCTTGCAAATTCTGTGTGCTAACAGAGCAGTAATGAAACACCATAATGTAAGAAATATAGTGTAGGAAAACACTTTAGCAATTAGAAAGAGCAGTTTATCTGCATGTACTCGTTAGGAAGTAATTAAGTCAGACAAATAATTCATCAGCAGCAATATAGAGGTTGGCCGCCATCACACAGGGCACACCAAACACCGTGCAGCCTGACACTTTTTAGATAGAAAGTGATCTAAATCTAATCTAATTTATCTCAGTGATAACTACAACAAAGCCAGCCAAACCCGAGGAACTTATTACCTCCCCCAGCGCCCAATTTCCTGCCTTTTTCCCCCCTTCACACACCCCGCTCCCTCAGCAGGGCCGGGGCAGGGCGGCTGGGGCCATCCCCGCTCCCCGGGGGTCGCTGCCCGGCCGCCATCACACCGCGCCCCGCTTCCCGCCTCCCGCCTCCCCGCGACCGTTGGCGCCCCCCCGGCTCCGGGGAGGTTTCAAACCGCCCGCCTCCCGCTGAGGGGAGGGAGGGAGGACCCGGTCCTGGTCCTGCGGGGTGTATTTATACAAGGGGAGGCCGGGGAGACAAAATGGTCTCTGGCCACGGCGAGGGAGCGCCGTCAGGGAGCTCGCCCCCGCTGCCTGAGGGAGCTGAGGCGCCTCAGCGCGACCGGGGCTGCCCCCGCCTCAGGGGGGTGCTGCTGTCCGAGAGGCGAGGAATGCCCGCAAATAGGTAATTTGCGAGTGCGTGAAGCAGCTCGGTTCAAAAAATCCCGTTTTTTTTTCTTTTTATTTTCTTTATTTCTTCCCCGAAGAGTCTAAGCCAGTCACCTACACGCATAAAGATGAAAAGAAAGCTCCAGGAGCGGGGGTACGCGCTACACGCACAAGGGGAAGGGGGGAGCTCCCCAGAGGATGCCCGCCCGGCTGAAAGCCCCGTGCTTGGCCGAGACAAAACCGCTAAACCTCCATCTGAAGGGACGCGGAGATTGAATGGGGCTCCTCCTGGCCCCGGCTCTTTCATAACAGGAGCGCGGTGCTGCGAGCTCGGGGATTGAGCAACGTTTTTGTGAGGGGAAAAGCCGAAGTAACCCCCGGCGGGACTAAAATCTACGAAATCTCCAGCTCGGCTGTACCTGGATCTCATGAATGCGGCCGAAGCCGTCCTTCCAGAAGAACTCGTAAAGGTTGTAGAGGGTGTTGGGTCCCGGCATTTCCTGCAGGCTCTTCACCCTGCCGAGCCGCTGCCTGGGGGGCTCCAGCAGCCCCCCTGCGCCCCCCGAGCCCGCCGCCGGCCCCGGGGCTTTGTTGGCTGCCGCCCCCGGCGACTTGTCCGAAACCTCCAGCGATGGGCTGCTGGAAAGCTTGGGCAGCTGGTGAAAGCCGCAGGCAAAAAGCTCCTGGTAGAAGTAAGTCCTCTCCCATTCAAGTGGCTGCTTGCATGCCGTTGTCAAAACTCTCGTGAGGAAAGACATGGCTTAATTTCAGGAAGGTCCACTTTGTTCCCGCAGCGGCTTGTTATGTGGTTGCTTTCCTCGCTGCCTGCTTTAACTTGTACAAGCAGCACTTCTCCAAACTCTTACTGCATGAGCATCAGTTTACACAGACCATTATTTAACGCTCCCTCCCCTAGGGCTGGAAAAGGGGGGTGGGTCTGGGATGAGACTTGAATAGAACGAACCTATTATTTTGTATAATTCAAATCAGATAAATTTGCCCATTAAGCATGCAGCCAAAGTGTAGTTTTTCCTTCTTTCCCCAGCTGGCAAAATCTCACACGTGGATTATCTCAACTTTCTCCCTCACTGAGAAGGTGGGTTTAGATTTATGCGAAAACATTTCTACATCTGCATACAAGTAGCAATGGTTTTTCACAGTAACATTGCAAACAGTTCCTGTAAATTACAATATCCAGGGATGTTATTTGTATTACAGATTAGTCTATCTTTTGGGTATGATAAACCTCGTAAGCAGCTTGTGTCAGCTTCTGTAGAAAATAACCTTTTAACTGCATGCAGAGTTCCTTACCGCAGCTTTTCTCAATTCAGTTGCATCAGTTTATAATAATATGCAGAGAACTTGAGCTCCAACCTGTTCTGCACAATTTCAAAAGCCTTTGTGCTGTCTTCATACCCATTTCTGCATGCTTCTGAAAGTATTACTGATAATCTTCAAAAACTTGATTATCTCCAGAAATGATGTGGGAGATCTCCTCAGTTAAAAGTGAATCAGAAGCTCAGGTAACATGTGAGGACAGAGGAACATGTCAAGCAAGATTCACATTTACGGAACTTACTTTTCCAGCAACTTAGTCACTACTAAGTTTAATGAGCTCTGTTTTCCTTGTATTCTCTATATTTTTCTATATTTGTATTTTGGGAGGCATAATCTAATTAAGATTTTTATATATGCTTCTTTTCATCACTGAGGACAACTCCACTGAAATAAGTCTCTCTCTTGAGTCAGATGTGCATCATGCTCTTGGTAGATAGGGCATTAAATATTGCAGGAATAAAAGCCACATGATAAACAGCCTTAGTATCTATAAAGTACATACTGGTTTATGCTAAACTAATGTCTTTAAAATAGACCTCATTATATTTAAAAAGGTCCAGAGAAAAGCAATATAAAAATTAGAAGCTTTTAAACAATGATATATGGAAGAGGTTGAGAGAGTTATTTCATCTGCTAAAGATGACTACCAGGGGCTAAACAACTGATTACAGATGTATACGTCTTTTGTTAAAAAGAGATGTATATCCGAGGAAAGGAAAAAATAACAGGCTTAGTTTGCAGCAACAAATTTCTTGGTTAGATTTTCAGATAGCCTTGCTATCTCAGATTTCTGGGGTCTCCTAGATGTTTCAGATAGCCAAGCTACCCCAGGAAGTTATGTAATTGCTATCACTGAACTTTGTAAGAACAGATTTGATAAACATCTGTCAGGCACAGTCTGGGCGTATCACAGTCTAGATTACCTCTGGAGTTTCCTTTTACCATCTACATTTCTGCATGGTGTAGCTACATTATTTCTTTAACATTTCTCTAAATGTTGGTTTTGGAGACACCATTACTTATAAAATAAATACTTCTGGGAAAGAAATGAAAAAACAGCTGGTAAATGTGGAATTCAGAAAAAGTTTATAATTGTAAGAGAAAGGCTAATTCCATGCCTTGCTTAGGGACAGTGGAGGAGAAGAACAACCGTGAGTATCTCTCAGAGCAAACAGTAGATGCACTAAGAGATGCCTACAGCAGGATCTAAAAACAGAACATGTATTTACTATATAAGAAAGATGGACAGAAGTCCTAAAACATGCAATGAACAATCCAAACTAAATTATCTAAATTATATTTCCCATATTATAATATCAATATCCATAAAAAAAAATAAAGCTACCAAACAATAGATGATGTCCCTGGATTCTAAGTCAACATATACAATGAAGAGAAATGAGTTCATTTTGCAATCAACACTGATACAACCCTTTAGTTAGACATGTTAAGAATTATATATATGAGTTTTAAAAATATATTCTTAATATCAGTGATAATAATTTGAAATTGATTTTTTTTGAAGTTTATGCAGTTCTCCAGTCTTAAAAATTTTTTTTTCGTGTTCTAATTTCTAGATTGATGGAGGGAATACATGCACTCTTCCTAAAAAACTGCTTTTTGCATCTGTCAGCATGGTAAGTATTTTATATCAGTCAAACACCATTAATATAATGCAAAGCATCTGCATCTCCTTCTATTAGTATACTAGTTTGAAACTCAGGATATATTATACTGTAAGACTACAATTTTGCAGCTGGCACTAGCTTTCTCTGGTCATACATTTTTGCAGTTAATTCCATATTTGGACTTTCAGTCCCTTCCCCCTCCCCCTTACTTCAGAATGAATTACCTCTTTTTCATGACATTAATCGTGAGAGAGAGTTTTTCTAGCCAACCTACTTGAAAAAGAGTTTCAGAAGTTTTGTCTTGTAAGTACGTCACCAGAACAATACCTGTTTTTCCTCTGAGGAGTTTCTGGAGGTGGCAGCAGTCCCAGTAAAGGAACTGTGTTGTAAATCCTCACTTTCATATTTCTAGGCAGTTTAGTTCACATTAGATTTTGTTTGTTTGCACCAAAATGGTCTGAAACAAAGATTCTATTTAAAATAAATAGATAAATCTCAGAGGAAATGAGATTTTGTAAAGGGTGAGCTAAAGACAATGCTAATCACATTCCATTCACTTCAGGGGAGACTAAACCATAGAACTTTCATGCAGTGTACAAGGGGAAAACACAACACAGTGCTCTATTATGATTTTAATAATTTTAAGTACAGCTATCTTAATTACAGCTGAGGCAGCTATACTTTTTCATGTCTGTAGTCTCTCTGGAGGATTTTTCATTATATAATTTCTACCTTGCTAAGCTGTTCTTGAATAGTTACGTTGATCAGTAATGCATCCTCCAATGTAATGGCTGCCTGTATACATTTATATATATATATATTCTCTATTTACTGTTCTCTAACTTACCTGGTGTGGTATACAAAACAGCTGCAGACCTTCAGATGGCATTATTGACAATCCTCAGCAAATCTTTAACATTACTCAAACATTCTATGGTTGCCAGCTATCAAGTTTATCACAATAAAGCAATTTCAAGAAAAATAAAACAAAACACCTAGATATCGATTGTCTTAAGCACAGTGAGGAATTCACCTCTCTCTCCACTGTCTGGATAGACTTTTTAATTATTTATTTAGAGATTGTGCTCAACATTTGAAAGTCTAAGAGAGTTTCTCCCATTATTCACATGCAAAGATTTATTACTGTCAAAAGAGGAAAAAAAATAGGAGAAACTTAATACCTGTTAATACCTATTTGAAATAACATTTTGTACTTACTGGCTATCTGATTTTAAAGAAAAGGCAGAATCTATTTGCCATTTGAGAAGAGACCTAACCAAGGAGCTCCTATGAGACACCTCCACAACTACTTACTCTCTTCTATTTTTATTGCTTAGAAAGTGCCATCGATGTCTAACCCCTCTCCCCTCACCACATAAAGAATATCAAAGAATTTGCAAAGTTGCTTAGAATCAACTGAGTATAATAAAAATAAATAAATGAAGAAAGGACAAAATAGCAACGCACTGATGATGAAAATGGTCAACTTTCCCATATATAGCAGAAGAGGGACTTAAAGGAGAATAACACTGCAGTTCTGCCTATCTGTAAAAATAAGTCCTTTCTGGCACAAAAGGAGATACAAGTGGATTGACATCCACAGAAACATAACATGGTAGACCAGTAGTTCTAAGGACCAGTAGTTCTAAGGACCAGTGTCGGCAAAAACTTAGTACCAGTAGGACTAAGAGGCCTACGTACCATAGTTTGCCATGAGTAGCAGACAGAAGGGTCACAAAATAGTTTACCAAAAAACCCTGTCATAATATTATGTTCCAAACTTTATTTATAAAATTTATTTATAAAATTTCTATGAGGTTTGTTAGATGGAGCAGAAATGCACTACAGAAGTTCAGATACACTTAAAATAATGCTATTATACAATAATACTATACAGTAATTATCAATAATACTATAGTAATCCATCAGTGCAGATAGAAGTGTGTTTTTCTAGGTAACATGCAGAAAAATAGTACCTCAAATGACAGTAGCCAAATTGTATGGCAGTTAAATAGCCCAGACCAGGAAGGGAATACATATGAACGTGAATCAAAACATGTGGCCTACCACAGCATTGAATATGGAATTAAACTATTTTCTTCTCTTAGCTGTGCCAGATCATAATCTTGTGGTTCTGTTTGACTTGTTTGACTTTCAAATAAGAGTTATTAATGTATGCACCACTAAGTTTACAGCTATACTGCCACACATCACATCCTTACTACTGCAGAATCCAAGATGGAGGTCAAAATTGCCAACTACTGCATGTTAAGTAATCAACACTATCAATAAAATCCAGCGTTTATGCTACAAGAGACAGACAAAGCTGAAATAACAGTTTATTAGAGTAGACTAGAAAAGGAGAAAAGAAGAACGAAGGAATGAAACCTACCCACATTTGAGAGAACAGCAGCAGGTTTCAGTTTAGGGTGTGACCTAAGCTGGTGGAGGGATCAACATTGTATGGTCCCCTTTTCCTCCCAGATATGATCACAGATTTGTTTCAGGTAACAGAAATCCAGTAGTGCCAGAGAGCTATGTAATTCCCAGGAATAATGGTGAATGTAGCAGCTCTAATATAAAACCTCTTCCTTGTAATCCACGTAAGCCCACTGAACCATGAAGACGCAAGAAGTTATGCCACCAGCACCACCCAAACAAAACACAATTATGTGACTTGGAAGATAAACATTTTCTCACACTTACACAACCTTCCACCACGTATATTCATCAGACTTAACAGCAACTTGAAAACACAATTCTTTACATTTAAACAATGACATTTGTCCTAGCCTGTCGGTCTGCTGATTTTGAAAAATTTTTATGTAACTAGTCAGTTTGGACTTCTGTTACTTCAAACAAGTTGGAGCACGTGCCTCTTCACAGTGGAAATGCTTCAATTTTAAGTAAGTTTTGGTATGTAACAGAATCACAATATAAACTAGACTATCGACAATTTAAGTGTATTATTTTTGGATGAGAGTCATCTCCAAATCCACAATCATTATGTTCTCTCAGTCTAGACCCCTGAATGGGGTCATATTAATTGTGCTTTATTACCTTCACTGAGTTATTTCTAAATCCAATTTAAACTTGCCCTCCTCTTCACGTGAACTCTGACAAAGTTCAGTTGAAGCTTTCTTTGTGTAGTAATAACATTGCTGTTCAGTCAGTGGTTACATTACCATCTTAGCAGGAATTCTGTTTTCTCAGAATTATTTTACTTCTCAATAGCCTTGACTGTATCTGCCTTGTAATTAACTGAAGAGTATCATAAATATCATACTGCAGATAAAAACATCGGTGTTCGAATAGCTAATGCATCTAGAAGTATTTATGGAAATAAAAGAGATTCGATGGGAGACATTTAACTTTGCCCAAATAACACCATCAGCTAACATGTTAAAAGATAGTCTCTTCAGAACTTTTGAAAGGAAGAAAAGCTGAAAAAGCATTGGTAAGTCAGAAATTCCAGCAAAAAATTTCCAGTGTACTTTGAAACATCTCTTTGCTGAAAAAGCCACGTTGTTAGTCATATTTTTTGCTTTTTACGACTGCCCTTAAACACATCTTCTCAAAGATCTTTTCAAGTTGTAAAGTCACTTATTTGGAATTTTAAATGCTTTCCAAATTCCCATTCTTTTTCCTGAAAAAGGTACAAATTTGAACTTAACGGACTACGAGGTGAGAACGGAGCTTTTAGGTCACTTACTGCTAAAGCAGTTTTATCCTAAAAGAAAAAAAGAAAAATCTTCTGAATATTTGGTTTCATTTACCATATGATGACAATTAAAATATCGATCAAATATTGTACCAAAAGAAGACCCAAATCTGAGCTGGTTAGCCAGTGACAGGTGCTGACAACACTGTACATGATTTACGGTTTAATGCTTAAACAGAAAAATATGAATCACATGCAACATGTAATGAATTCAGCTCTAGAAATCTGTTGATTTCTTGAAGCAAATATAGATCCTTATTCTGTCTGTATACCTGTAAGCCCCTAAACTACCCTGTAAATAGTTGCCTGTAAGCCCCATGTTTTTAAATACACTGTAAAGAAGTAAGGCTCTACTAAAAACTGTGACCATCAGGAGGGCATAGGAAACTGCAGAAAAATAACAGTTGCATGTATTTCAGTGTTTTGCAGAGCAGCAGAACTGCTTGAAATTGCAACCCCAATGCCACTGTGCCCTTTTAATCTTGAAAGTAATTTTAAGGAATAACCACAATATTCTTCAAGCATTAATCCCTTCGCAGGCACTTGTTGGTTTGACATAAGAATGAAGAGCACACAAATTTCAGTATTACAGCCTGTCAAAAATGCTATATATATATATACACACACACACAGATATATATATACACATATATATATATATATAAAAAGCCAATTCTTAAAAGATGCTAAAAAGAGTAAGTTTTCTCAGTACGGAATTCAGTGTAGCCAGGGAGGCAGCCAAGAAGCCAAGTATAAGCTTTTATTTCATTAAGGAAATCTGAATTATGTCCAAGGAAATTGCAAATCTGTTCACAGACTTCCAAGAAATAATGTACATAACCCAAAGTTCACCTGTCTCTATCATCACTCACAGTCTGAAGTGGTTTTGCTACACAAATTTTTGTTATTTTGCCCCTGGCTCTTGAGAGTTCTAAAGCAAATATTTTCTGGATAATCATTGAGCTATCGCTGTTAATTTGCAGGTCATCTGGATCCACGAACTGCATTGCCCTTTGTTGGCTGTTGCTAGACAACGCAGCATTGCACCAAATACTCCCAGAGGGCTGAAGGCAGCATCTGAGAAAGGTACACATACAGCAGCATAGTGGCAGAAAAGCAAAATTTTGCTAAATGCTCCCCCTTTCAAGGCAAACATGGAGCTCTTGGCTACGTTATTTCTACAATTCACTTATTAGGAGGTCTCACAGTCCATTTGCACAAGAGAAGCACTGGCCAGCAAGTGTCTGGTAAAGTGTGTGAGGGCCTGACTGTACTTTTAAGAGCTGGGGCCCAGAATCTTTAGATTCAGGCCATGGGGCAGTTCGATCCTCCCATGCATACTGTGTGGTCACTGTGAAGCATTATGTTTATACAGTCTACCATCCTGCTTTAAATAGACAACTGCGGACAAAACTCAATGCTGTTTTGTAGCTGAACAAAACAGTTCAGTTTCCTGCACGGCTGGGATTACAGATTAATTCTGGAGAAGTCTGTTGTGCCCATGGGGTTGAGTTGTACCTTAGAGCACTGCAGGACCATGCGCAGAAAGGGGCAAGCACAACAAAAGCAGCAGGAACAAGCAGTGTTTCTCAGCGACCAACTCCTGTCTGGAAGGCAGAATTGAGTGGCTGTATTCCAGTAAAGATGTACAATAGCAACTGTTTAGTATAGAGTAATGGCATACCAGTCTGCCACTCAGATACAGTCATCTGTATGGTGTAACAGCAGGCAGCAATTACTACAGTAATTGTATCAAGGTATTTAAATCTAAACTGTGAACACCAACACTATTGCTGAAACATGGAGTGATTCTTACCTCTTAAAATTATTAAGCTTTACTTGATGGTGGAAGTACTGCACCCCACACAGACCCATTACTTAGAAGAGTACAGTCATTAGACATCATAGCTAAGATTTACTGTGTAAGAACTACAGCATCGTTCTAATTCCAGGTGCTACTAATGCTGTAATTACTAAAACTAGTATTGCTATTAAGCAATTTGCAACCTTAGCTTTTTTTTTTTTTTTTCCCCTCTCCAAGTTTATATAGAGCAGAGATCAGTTCCAAAGCACTTAATAAAGTGTGGTACAGAGAATTATGCTGAGGGCCATGGGCTTACTTTCTCAGCTACTCCATTGCCACAGACCCCTCCCAGTATGCTAAATTATCTTCCCATTAACTGTTGCTATAAGAGCTAGTCAAGATCAATATTATTTCACAGGTTGTTCCTAAAACACTATACTCACAAAAATATAAAAATAAAACAAATCCACAATACAATACTAAGTAGTATAATTGTCACAATATTAAATGCTAGTCTTTTTAAAAATGGTCTCTCTCCCCTCACATTTTCTAGAACACTAATGCATTGTCTTCATTAAGAAAAAAGCCTCAAACCCAGGATTCTCTTCTTCATATCTCTGCTTCCAAGTCACCGTGTGGCTAGTCCAAACAGTGATTCAACAGTAATTTCTACAGTGGCATTGCACTGTTTAACAGTTATGATGTTTTTATTGCATGATTAATAAATAGAATAGAAATGACAAAAGAAAGTTTTTATTCCAGCAACTTCTCAACAGTAGCAAGAAAAATGAGGAAAATGGAGCACAGAGTTTATTTGTATTTACTAATGCTTTCCTCTAGTTTACTTTGGAGATAGAATCCCTCTTTGTTCTTGTCTTAGCAATTCAAAATTCTTCAAACAATTTGTTAGAATTTTAAGATGAGCTAAGTCATGAGTATAAACTAGCTCCCAGTTTAAAAACATTCTGTCAAGTGCTCCTATCAGGACTTGTTCAGTTCAATGAATGATTTTTAAGCATTTTAAACGTCAATACTTTGTTAAGCAGACACAGTAATCAGATAAATAATATTTCTAACATCAGTACAAACTTCATATACAAAACCTTTTCAGAATTCTTCTGAAAAAGAGTCTTCAGTTGATAAAAATAAACTCTATTAGTTACCCTGGCAATCAGACAGGCGTAACCAGCATCCAATCACAAGATAATGTCTCTGCTGTGATGGGATTTAGTTCCTTTTCTCCTTTCACATTCATCCATAGGAGCACATACATTGCCAAGCAAATACGTGGCCATATAGATGCATTCAAAAAAGTCTTTTAGAGGACCTGCCAGAAATTGCAAATCCATAGTTTTAGTTATAGAAACAGGTAACTGGATCCAGAGTTTTAACAAGATGCACACACGAAGACCATCATTTCCGGAATCGTTTAAATAGTGGATGGATGTGTTTATTTGTAGATGCCTTACTCCGAGATGTGTGGTATTCCATATAAACTGTGTCATCTGCTCCTGACAAAGAGCTCATTGTGCCTGTACGACGTGACACCTATAGGAAAGGGGAGAAACAGGTGATTAATGTGTGATTACATTGATCAGCTCAAACCTACTGATCCCCTAGTTACGGGGCAGCACTATTCATTTACTGACCTCAACACCAAAAGCCTTTGAAATTTTTTTCTTAAAGAATTTCTACAAAGAAAGTCACTGCCCACCACTCACTCTAAGTTTATAGACTTTAAACAGTGCCCCTGTGGCATAGAGAAACTGGGACACGATTCAAGGATCACAAGGACCACAAGAGGGTATGTATGTGCTCTGACATATGCCTATCTTAAAAGTGTTTTAAAATATTCCTTGCTTGTGACTGAAAAGATGAACTTCAAAATCTGCAACAATAGATGGGTCATCATCTTCAAATACGATGAGGCAGGACGAGAATTCTGTTTGTCTAACTTCCTTCTAGTGCCCAACAAATGAATTAACAGCCAAGTACTAATACAGCTTAAAAACGTTTTCCAATGTTTCACAAAGATATTAAGGCATCAATGATGTCATCACATTCAGAATTAAAATGGGATGGTTCAGTTCTGCAGCATACGTGGTTATCATTTTCAGAGCATTTTTCATTACCTGAACTGACTTTGAACCATACTCTCCAGCAACTACCTCCTCTTCAGCATCTAGGTCAGATGCTTGCAGGACTTTCTGGAGAAGCTGCTGCTGTTCTTCTTTGGATGAAAATGACAGTTCTTCTTCTTCCATGCCTGCAAGTTTTGTTATTACCTAAGAAACAAAGCAAAGTACAAGGTAGGGATTCTCATTCTTTGAGTGTTGGTGCTCAAAACCAAGAGAAGGCATCCTGCTGGAAATGCCTTGAACTGTTATTACCTGTGGTGGGAGTGCAAGTGTACCCCCCACCCTATTATGTACCCCCGTTATGTTCTGGCTAGAAATGCGAAATACAAACCTCTCTCCTTCTTAAAAAAGGCAGTTCTGGACAGAGAATGTCAGCTGAACAACTTCCATACCAGCTTGATCAGGAACTTTACTGAAAGTTAACTTCATGCTGCAGGCTGTAGGTTTGTCTAGTTATGATTCAGTAAATTCTTTACTATGTAAACACAGTAAATTCTTCATTCCTAGGGTGGTAAGGCACTGGAACAGGTTGCCCAGAGAAGCTGTGGATGCCCCATCCCTGGATGTGTTCAAGGCCACACTGGATGGGGGCTTTGGGCAACCTTGTCTAGTGAGAGGTGTCCCTGCCCATAGCAGGGGGTTAGAATTAGATAATGTTTAACATTCCTTCCAGCCCCAACTGTTATATGAACTAGTACTTTATAGTTCATAAAATTAATCCATTAGCTTTCCAGGCACTAAGAATTTTAGCATAAATATTTATGAATATGGGCAAAAAAATTAACATTAAGATTCCCGATCAGTTGTTGAGAGACAAAACAGCAATCTGCAACTAAACAGCAGCAGCATAGCAAAACGACTCTTTCAATTTTGTGTCTAAGCACACAAAAATAAAGTGGGTGTTATGTTAGTTCTTTTCAAAATTCCTAGTAAATCATTTGATAACCATGTATGCAGGGCACATGCCATCTACTGGCAATATAGTGCCATATATTTCATTAATTGAAAATTCTCCTTTTCTGAAGAATTGTAAAGCTCTCAAGTTTCTGTTATGAAGCATGAGAATAGGCAGCTTGCTTTCTTAAGCAAGTTATTTTGAACACTTCACAAGAATTTTTCCCGCAGTTAAATGTGTTCTGGTAAGCATACATTTATACATGAGAATCCCACTTTTCCCACCATGTTTCCATCCTGAAGACACTTTGAGACATTCAAATTCAGCCATTTCCTTCAATTATCTAGTGCTTTCCCTCCTCATTCTCCTTTTACAGTTCATCTAGAGTCAGCAGAATTAGAAAGTAATTACATCAGTAATCTGGGCTGCATCTGATCTCAAAGACTGATAAAACAACAGAAATACAGCTTAAGGCAAAACAAATTCACATTAGACACAAAGCAGTGTTTTTGAAAAACAGAGCGGAAATACTAGTACGACCAATCCATGTTGTGGGCTGCTGTCAACGGCAATTTTTAAATCAAAAATGGATGTCTGAAAAAGTCTAGTTTTAAGAATCCAATCAGGGAAGTAATCCATCCTATTACATGGTCAAATTAACACTGTTGTCTCTCTTGTTGTTTAAGAAGCACATGTGCTATAACCATCTCAAATCTAAAATGGAGTCACGAGAAGCAATTTTAAATTGCATTAGCCTGTTTCCAGTTGTTGCAAAACAGTGCTAACATGATTCACAGAATGGAAAGAATTCCCACTGCATCATAATTTTTTTAAGCAGTTCATCAGATGCCAAGTTTTAAGTGATCCCCAGGTCTTTGATATAGTATACTAATACTTCTGGTATTGGTTTAAAATTCAAATATATCCCACATTCAACCTCAAAACCACAATACAGTAAAAAACTAAGCTTTGGTTAGCTAAAGAAAAATCTTTTAAATAATTAAGACTCCAAGTAGCAAATTGTGATGACAAGGCTCTATTTAAGAAGCAAAGACAAAATGTGTGACTTAGCAAACAAATATTAATCTAGTTCTCTTTTTTGGTGAAAGGCAGAGAATGGAGCTATTGAAAGATTAAAAGAAGAAAGTAAATCCTAGAAGAAAAGCGCAAACTGTTACCTTCTTAAGGCAGTACTGAATTTTTAGTAAGGTTGAGCATTAGGAACAAAAATTACAAAGGAGAAGATATCAGCACTGAAATAATTACCTAAAGATGAGGTAGAGTCATGATGGCAAACATCTGCTGGGAATGACATATACACAGCTGATCCTGGCTTGTAATGAAGAAACACAATAGATGGTTTCTTCAAGTTTCTTCCAGCCCTGATCTTGTTTGATGCCAGCTATGACTAAGGCTTAAACTTTGGCAAACAGAAGAAAAATAGATATTCTAACATTTTGTTACTCAACTGCAAATAAAGAACACTCCAGGACTGGTCAGCTAAAACGTTGCTTCAGACACTCACAGCTGCCACTTGTAATACTTTACTCCCATACCAACTCAAAGCTCCCAGAAGTAGGTCTTCCTTGCAAAATACAAACCCTCTATTTTAACTCCTTATTTCGTTACATCATCCAAGGCATTCAAATATAAGCAAAGGGATTTCTCTGAACATTTTGGCTATAGCTACATAGATACAGTTTTAAGTAGCTGCAGCTAACCGATCTGCAATTTTGACAAAGTATATTCACTCCAAAGCAAAACAAGGCTTTTACCTCTAAAGACTGTGACATCTGTTTCAGCTCCTTAAAGCTCTCCTTAATGGGGGCACTGATTACAAGGCAGTTTACTTTGGGGTGGCTGCAGTTCAGTTTTTACCCACAGAGATATCCCACAGTGCACATATGCCTCACAAAAAAAAAGATCTTCAACAGCTAGGGTCAAGTGCAATCCAGCAGAGGCTGCTTGCTCTCTCACCTGGTGCAATTCTTGCAGGATTCTTCAACATCATAAGCTAGAGCTCATTTCCTAAAGGCACGTATGGGAACCCTATCTTTTACTTCTCAGCCATGTTTCTTGGAAGAAGCGTTTTTGGGAATGCTACTAATAAGAGCAGTGAAACTCCAGTTGTAAAGGAATAAATATACTTGAAAGCAAGGGCTATCATGAGACACTGTTGCCTCTAACAAACAAAGAGATGAGCATATAGCATAGCCTGCAGATTAAAATAAAAATTATAGGCCTTGGGCTCTATAAAATCGAGGAACTTTGGTGGAATGAGATTTTATGTCTGGAGGAAGATGACATACCTATGTACATAATACACTGAAGTACAAAGGGTGCACAAATTTCAGGGTTTCCTTGGAAGACAGGGCTTGTGCCTACTGGCTGCAGCAGCTAGTTTTTGACAGGACAGACAGTGCTGTAACTGTATCTAATTTGATGTCTCACTATCACTGTATCCAAGAGAGGACACACTTTGGAGCTTGTTGACTACCCTAGCCAATGAAACAACAATCAAGAGAACAATCTTGAAAGTCAGATGGTTTGAAGAGTATCCTTACAGGTCATCACACATCTAAAAATATAAAAATAAGAAGAGAGGAAACAACACATGACTGGAGAAATGAGATGGTGTTAAGTCCTTTATGAAAGGACTCGAGGAGAAACTTCTGACTTACAGTCATGGCTCTGTTATGTAGTCAACACTGAAAATCTTCTCCATTTTGAGGACTACATATTAGCTGTAGGTAGGAAGATTTCTACTCCCCAGTTAGTTTTTTTCCAAAGTAAATTCTGTGATTTCTTCACCAATCAACATTCAACATAGCCATTTTGGATTTGGGTGATATACTTCAGAACGAAGTGCAGAGAACATTACAAGAGCAAGATCAAACTGTTTGTGCTTATTTAGCTTCCACTGTCTGAAGACATCCACGAGCTACAACAGTTTCTGCTAACACAGAGACACCATACCAACATGGCTGTTAGTATGGCCTGCCCACTGTATGATCTCTTCAGCCACAAGTAAAAATATTTTGTCTCCATAGTGAAATGCTAGCTTGAAAGTGGAGTTATTTGGAATTTGTGATGCTTTGGAAATTTTCTCAATAGCTGCTGGCCACCAAAACATGACCAACCATCAACAATATTTAATGTACAAGTAGTATGATAATATACTAATAAGAGGCCTGCATGGATGGACAACTGAAGAGGATGAGCATAAACCAACCACACAAGTGAAGTTCTGCCTCACTCCCCTGCACCTACTTGGTCTGAAGTTAGAATACTGACCTTCCTAGAAGTTGTATTAAACTACTTGTATCTACCCTCACAGTAATATAGATGAAAAAACAACACTGGAACGGTTTTTGCCTGCAAGCAAAACCTTCATTAATACATTCCGCAACAGGAGTTCTCAAGTATTTGACCTAGTAGTAAAATGAAAGAATATGAATATATGAATATGAAAGCACGGAACCTGCTTTGGGCTGGGGGTTGGATCTGATGATCTCTTGAGGTCCCTTCCAACCCCTACAATTCTGTGATTTGTGAATGTTATATATGTATAGTAAACAGAAGGGATGAGTTACCTTGAAGCTGTAGCCTTGATCTACAAGAAACCGTTGTCGCTTGGTTGAATATGCCATTTCCTGAGTGTCTTGGGACACAAGAGAATAAAAAAAGGCATTGTATTCCTCTGCAACCATGCCTAGGAGACAAAGA
Organism: Netta rufina; assembly: GCF_964035555.1. Taxonomy (NCBI): domain Eukaryota; kingdom Metazoa; phylum Chordata; class Aves; order Anseriformes; family Anatidae; genus Netta; species Netta rufina. The sequence continues at coordinate 29,104,726 of NC_140129.1, forward strand.
CATCAAATGATTAATTCCATCTGGAACACTGTAACCAAGAAAAAAAAAGGACTAAACAGTAAAACCAGGTGTTTAAATAAGCCATCTCTCCACAAAATCAATTTGTAAAGTTTATTTTAAAGACAAACTGCACCCAAACCATAAATAGATCGACAAAGCATATCACATGGAAATTCCCACTCTTGTTCTTAGTAACTTGAGCAAGGGTTAAGGGGAAAAAACTGGAAAAAGAACTTTAGACTATCACAGTTATGCTGGTACTCCAAGAAGAAGCTGCTTCTTTGCTATGCTAGACAAAGTAAAAGATAAAATTCTTTACATAACAGACTTGCAAATAAGTAGTAAAAAGTCAAAACAAGGATTTTAATACACATCCAAAAGCTGAACGTAAAATACAAAGAAAAACTTTTATCAATGTAAACCAGAGTTAGCAGTCTTAGGATAAACCAGCCTGTGCACCTTTTAACATCAACATTTTTTTTTTTAAGGCAAACAAAAACAACCTTGAAGTTGTTATATCTCTTACCTAAACAGCACTAGGTACTCTTTTAAAAAACAAGGTCTCACCGAGACTTTGTTAATTCACTAACACAGGTTTTGTATGCATCTTCAAACAAAGCCTCAGCAGTAAGTACAAACTGCACATAAAATAACTGTGTATGTAGATTTCAAGTGCAAGTACAAATTGTTTTAAGAATAATTTTTATTTATAAAAAGCTCTTTATGTTTTGCAAAACCACAATTATTTGTAAAACAAATCCCATTTTAAAAAGAAAATAGTCAGCATGCATTCAAAATGTGCTTTCCAGACATTTTCTTTTAGAGTAACACAATTTTTCTAAAACAATCTCATGCTAAGGGAATTATCAAGGAATGAAAAACTGAAAGAAGAACTAAAGAGAAAAAAGTTAATTTTCCTTCAGATTTTTAGTGTTTCTAACTCAAAGCATTACTCTCCCAAAAAACGCTTAATTTTCCTTCACTGATGTACAGACATACACTCTTTGAAAAAAAACAAAAAACAAACAAACAAACAAAAAACACAAGGTCAATATAAAGAACTATCATGAATATCCAGTTTCTATGTGATTCTCCCATTTCTTCTCTGTAATCCAGAAAAAGAACGAACAAAATCAGCAAGGTTTAAAAAGGGATATAGGAAGGCTGGACCAAATGAAGGGCTTTCTGAGAAAAGCAGCAGCAGAGTTATTTATCTTAAGTGAATCCATTTTAAATGGTTTTGGCTCCAGCCCAACAGCTCTGTAACACTGGCATGTTGGTAAGCAGGAAAAAAGCATTAAGGCCCATAGTAAGACCTCATTCTTTCCTGAAAATGACTTACGGCTTTACTGTTTAAATAAGTACCCATGACTTCTGCCTGAAGATTTAATGTGAACCAGGCAAGTCCCAGGGTCTGTCGTGTTTCTGGCATTTAGCTCCATTCAACAAAAAGAGCCTTTGCTGAACGGTACCAAGACAACACTGCAGAGAGTGCTTTGGCAGGAAGAAAATTATAGGTATAAGCAAGTCTGTGTAAGGGCAAGAAAGTCAGATTTCCTAAACGACACAAAAACAGAGGTAAAAAACAAAACCCCTACCCTGCTTACAAGAGTCATTTTTCCAGATAGACAAACACAGAACTATGAATAATTTCACTCTCCAGCTGACAGTTACAGCCTCCACTAAATTATGACTGCTTCCCTAGTGAATACTCACTCTTTCTAAAATAAGTGCTAACAGGCTGTGACATAAACCAACTTTCAAACTTATTACCACCTTGTACAAGAGAACTCTTGAAGCAGAACCACTTTTGCCTGGAGCTACTTTTTAACTTGTCTTGGGAAGATATAAACTGAAATACAGCAGATTAAGCATTCCTTGTTTAACAGCTAATGGAACAGCCTTAAGTCAGTGTCTGTTAGGAAACATTCAGTTCATCAAGTCAACCAGAAATTCATGTCTAAGAAACAGTTCTCCTTAGTTCCAGACAAACTGAAACATAAAAAAAAATGTGACAGAAGCACCCCACTACCACCTTCCCAATAATATTCCTCAAACTAAAAATGGATGGGAGTCATCAGTCAGATTTCCAGTAACCAAAGATGCGATTCCTAAAACCCTGCCTACACAAAAGTTTAAATCCTACTGACCTTCTGCTTATCCATCACAAAAATGAAAAAGTCAGTACAATCAGACAGTTTTCTAGGTGATCTCTACTGACTGACTCTAGAAGCCACCATAAAGAATTAATTTCACAGCCTCATTACAACAAAATGAACCACGGTTCAACAGAAGCGGACAACATCTATCCCTTTTTCAGACAAAGTTTTTCCATTGTGGTGGCTTTCTATTTATTTGTTCTCAATGAGAGCAATTGCTTGACAACTTGCACTTAACCTAAACCACACCAAACCAGCAGGCTGGTTACAACTGGTTTATACAAACCTGCTAGTGACTAACAACTGTGCTAAAATGCTGGACAGGAAGCCCACCTGAAAAACTTCTACTGAAAAAGCTGCCTACTACATCTTTTAATCAATCGTATCACTGTCAGTCAGGCTGCTTGAGCCACCTACTGCAAGCATTGGAGCTAACACCAGCCAGAAATCCTCCTGTCTGTCATGTCAGCAGAGCTCACTGGCACTTCAACTACAGGGGAAGAACTCCACAGATACCCCAGACAAATAGCTTTGCATTTTACAATTTACTTATCCCCTAGAATCCCCCAATCGTTAAAAGCCAGAATCAAATAATAGCAACAATACTTGTTTTATGGTCATACAATATATTCAAAATCCACAAATTTTGGAAAAAAAAAAAAAAATCATCATGAGTTCTGGCTCCAGAAACATTGAATGCTTCTACTGATATTACGCATATTTGACAAAGCTAATTTTAAGTTGTTAAAAGTGAAACAAAAATTGGGAAAAAAACTCAAGAGTTATTCTGGCAACAGTGAAACAACATTATAATGGAAGGGCAAAAAAAATGTGAGAAAATATTTAAGAAAATACATTTCTGGCTGGAAAGAAAGGAAAGAAAATATGATGCAAGTGAAAGACAGGGTGGCATCTATATTATTGTCAAAAAAACCTCTCCCATGTGATCTCAACCTAACAGCTTATTTATGATGACACAGTTTATTTTGTTTACGTTTCAGTATTCCATTTAAACTGAATAATTACTTAAATGCTAAACAGAGCCTAAGAACTATCTCATTTACCTTTTTTGGCTCTCAGCACTCGCCCCAGTCTTTGAGCCTCCTGTCTTCGAGACCCACCATGGGATGAAATCTGAATCAGAACATTGGCTTCTGGTAGATCGAAGGACGTATCCCCTACCTACAACACAGAAGCAGTCTCTGAGCAGCATCTTATATTTATATGCAGGTTTCATAAACAAAGACTGAGTACAAAGTACACCTTTGTTACCTGCAATACAAAGATGGCCAATGCACAACGTGCATATATAACTTGCTCTTAAATAAAGTTCACTCTGAAAATGGATACAATAACACACTAAGTCCTCAATTACCTTGGAAATGAAAATAGTGTTGATTTTTGGATTGTGCTTGAAGTTTTGTAGAATTTGCATTCTTTCTCCTTGTGCAGTAGGACCATATATATAGGGTCTGGAAAAAAAAAAAAAAAAAAAAAGACAAAACAAACCACAGAACAAATGCAAATTAAACCAAATCAAGGTTTCTAAGTCATTTCTTCACAAAGATACCACAACAGGAAGCACAGAACACATTTGAACTGATAAAAGAATAGACCACATTTCGATACAGCTTACAGTTTGCTTTTAGCTTGTTGGGATGTTTATGGCAGCTATCCAGCTTGTGGAACCCTTTACAACAACCCAGCCTGCCAGAAATAAATTCTGGTAGTTACAAATGTTTTGCAATTATGTGCACCAGTGAAGCTGTAGATGAGACCGAATACATGTACTAGGCCTACATGAAAGACTAGAGGCAGCTGTTAAAATAAAAGACGTTTTCCTCAAATCTACTGAGTTAGCACATTAACAGCTGCAACCTTTGCTTCCTATTTAAACACTTGAAAATCCATGCTTCTCTAACAATTCACTTCCTTCAAACATTTTATTGCTTCACTGGGATCCCACAGCTGTTCAGGGGTAGGTGAAGTGCCAGAGCATCGGAGGTACCTGCCTACAACACAGAAGCAGTTTACAACACAGGAAAAAAAGGGGAAGGTGTCATTCTTTGTTTTATCCGCAAATTGGCTTTGAGAGGAAAAAAAGGAAAAAAGCATTAATTCTTAATTGTCTCTACCAGATGGATCCTAAAGTACAGGGATGCCAGCAATTCAGGGCCCAAATACCAGGTTAGGTTCAAGGCCAATGCTTTTGCCATACATCTCCCAAGCAAAACAAAACTGAAGTGCTACACATCACAGCAAACTGAAAAAGCCAAGAACAGCCTTTAACAAGCGCTCATATTTGGTACTCAGCAAAAAAGGAAGCATGGCATGGACTAAATAAAACAATGTTGACAACGAATTAGCAAATATTGCAACCAGAAACTGTAAAACTGATATTGTAATTTTAAATTTCCTCCAATGCACTCTGGTTGAACCTGTTATCTCATCCGTGCCCCAAACTGGGTGCCAAAAATGAGCATTGTGGTTTAACACCACACCACCACCTACTCACTCTCCCCACAGTGGGATAGGGGAGAGAATCAGTGGGCAGAAGTGAGCAAACTCATAGGTTTCATACAGGTTTTGAGGAGAACAAAACAAACGAACACACAAAGAGAAACAAAACTAAGAAGAACAAGTGAAGTAAAATTCAATGGCTCACCACCAGCCAACCTAATCCAGGCAGCCCCCAAGCAACTGCAGCCCTGGCACACTTCTCCCGCTCAGCTTTTAGTGCTGAGCAGGACACCAATCCTGTGGTCCACAGCACCCCTGTGGCCAGCCTGGGCCAGCTGCCTCGGCTGCGTCCCCCCCAGCTGCCGCACCCCCAGCCTCCTCGCTTGGTGGGGCAGCGTGAGAAACAGAACAGACCTCGATTCCGTGAAAACACTGCTCTGCAACAACTAAAACATCATCACTGTATTATCAACACTATCTTTATCAGAAATACAAACATAGCACCATACAAGCTACTAGGAAGAAAATTTAAATTAAGCACAGAATAACCTGAAGTGCTAGGCTATCAGTCCTCCGTTTTAAGCCCCACCGTCCCTGCACCCTACTTCACCATAATTAAGACGCATCTAAGTACTTTCCAGAACATAGAATGTGGAGTGCTAGATTGATTTTTTTTTTTTTTAATGAAACCTTTCATTTCCTACAAAAAGGTGCTTGAGGGATCTATAAAGATGCCTCTCCCATATTTTGACATATTGTCAAAACTACACAAGGACAGTCCTTCAAAAACAGCCATTTAAATATATTAACAGCACCAGTAAAAAATAAACAGCCCAAGTTATACAACTCTCGAAGAACGACTCATGACAGTAAAAGCTGGCCAAGCAAATTTGAATTCCATGGCCCCAGAAGTTATAGACAAACTAATTCCTGTCATGTGCATGGCCTTTCCCTGCCAGTACCAAAGGAACACGTGGGGGTCGAGGAGGAACGGGCACAGGGGTGTCATTAAAACACTCTCACACTCATCTAGCACTGCAACTGTCCTTTCCTTTTAACATGTCTCTGTAAACTGTAACTCCATACATGATGCGTGGAAAGGAGAACTGAGTCAAGAACGTGAAAAGCAAGTACCTAATATTTCTTCAACTAATTATGCTGCCATACTTCTACAGCATCTACCCCATTAAAAACTGTTGTGCTATTTAGCAAGCACCCCCTCCTTGTATGTGTCCTTGTTAAAGGCTCTTTTTCTGTGGTGCACTGAACGCTGCTAGCGACATTCCAGAGGCATCATTATAGCTAATCTCTGTCCAGACAGATTTAAAAAATGATGAAAGAGACCACGGGTGTTGGAATTCATCCAGCACTATTAGCTCTGCTCTTTGATGCCACAGCAAGCCAGCACAACATGGCTGTTAAACTACCATCAGTCAAAACTGAGCAGAAATTTTGGAAAGTGTAAGGAGATTCATTTGTGGCTTTGCTAAGTACTACTGAAATTCCTAGACATGAAATCATACGGTCAACATGCACCACAGCTTCCGGCAAAATTTTATTTGGGCTCTTTACAGAAAGGACAAGGCCAGCTTCTGTGCGTGTTTTCACCAAAGTACAAAAAAATAAGGTTCTCTCTTTTGTTTAAAAAAAAAAAAAAAAAGTTTAAGACCTTTTGAGAACCTGAACAAGAAGGACATGGGCTCCAAAAGATCAGAAAGATCCAGTTCATTTGAAACTGTGCCTCCCAGATCATAGCTTCCCCTGCCTCTCTATTATAGAAGGAGTTCTGGTAACTTTTTTAAAAAGCCCCCTGATTTTGCCCACCAGCTAATAATAATGGAAAATGGAGAAATAATAAGTCATTCACAGTAAACTTGCATAAGAACTCCTCTGAGCCAAATGCTAATCAGAGATTCTTTTCAAACTGTTCTACATTGGAATAACATCGTAATGCCAGAGAATAGCCTCCTGAATTCCTTTCTATATAAAAGGATTGGAGTTAAATCAAAAAATTACAATAAATGTCTAGAGGTGACTGAAATCTGTGAGATAACTTTCCAGGAAGAAGAAAAACAACAGTGCCATCACTGGTTGGGAACACTTACTTTCCAAGCCTAATTGCATACTCCTTCAGTGCAAACACATTGTCAGCAAAAACGATGATTTTGTCATTCCGTCGCTCGTGAAACTTAATCAGGAACTGGCAGGCTCGGAACTTATTTGGGTTCATGGTGTAGAGCAGTATCCGTTTCTTTGTTTTGATGGCTACATATTCTCGATAAAATTCGGGTGACATTGGGCACCAAACCTAGAATTAGAAAACATACACAGAGTAACCCCCAGTTATTTTTTGTATCCCAGAGGGAATTTAAAAGATATTGGGGGTTGATAATACATGAAAGCTTTCTGTACAGTGCAGATCACAAATCTTAATACAGTAACTTCTGTACTAAAAGGGTGAAAGGTACAGGCTGTGGCACTGTGACCACAACAGGAACAGGCAGGGGACCGACTGGAACAGGACTGGAAAAAAGTTGTTTCACACCTGGTAGTTTCACTGAATGCTACCACATATTAGAAAGCAAGTATTAAGGGAACGAACTTTGTATAATCTCCCTGCCACTGCAGTCAACGCCTTTTCCCTAAAAATTCACTTTCATCCATATTCTGAAAACCTAAAGACACATTTAGTCTTCATTACAGAACAAAACTGTATGAACAAGTTAATTACTTTAACAGACTGCAGCTATTTATGTAACTGCTGCTCTCTCTTCTGGCACCGTGAAAGAGTAATACCTGCAGTGGCCATGCCCTGCCTAATCAGACAGCAGCACTGCCCTCTCTTGTCACCTGGCAAGAACTGCACTTACAGAGTGAGCTAGACATCTTGCAAGGCTATGGAGAATAGCTGGTAAGAGATGCTACTTCTCTATAGCATGCCAAGGAGATCCAAACAAATAAGCAATGCAGCTGTGCATGTATTAGTATTTTCCAGACATCAATTTTTTTTGTTTTGATTCTCTGCTTTAGCAATATCTCAGAGTATTATTTCAAAACATTGACCTTAAGAATATCAATTTACATGTCATTCAGGAGAAAGGCAACACAGACTTTACTTTCCAATGTCTCAATGGTCTCAATGTCTCAATATTAGTTATACTGAACGATACCTAAACTTTGAACATTATTAAGTTTTTATTTTTAATTATTAATTTTAATTTAATTTACCAATAATTAATAAAATAATAAAAATAATTAATTTAATGATAAAAATATCGATTTATTAATTTTAAATTAAACTTAAATTTCATGGACTGAGAGAAATCACGTTGGTGGTGGAATTAACCAAAGTACCTTAACACTGTCAGATCTGAATTTGCAGACCAATTATTCTCCTTTCCACCTAGATACTTTCTAGATACTCTTTCTTTGCATTCTATTACTTTCAAAAAGTACATAAGCTCCACTACCCCTGGTTTGCACAAAGTCCAAAAGGAAAACAATGGACTCACATGAGAAAGTAGCAGATACTGTTGCTACAAGTCAGTTTGGTTTATTTTTCCTTTACTTTAATTGACTGATCATATTAATAACCTTGGATATTATACATAATAAATATGTAAAAATACAACCAATTGCTTTCATAAATTATCTGTAATGTACTGTAGCTCCAGTACATTTATCACAGCTAGTAATCTTCGTAATAATCTTTGTACTTTAGTAGGCAACAGACTGGAAATCCAATCCACTTACTTGTGGATTTTATTTTTTAAGAAATGCTATCTCATGTGGAAGACCCCCCATGATTCTACACTATAAGGACAAAAATGAACAATTATGAAGATGTTTTCCTACCAGTTGATACTAGTATTCCAGTTATAAGGTTTTGATGATAATCAAGAGTGACCCAGAAAGGATAAAAAGGAATAAATTCTGCATCTTTTCTCCCACTCACTATGGGAGTTAGGAAGAATTAAATGAAACTAGCCAAGACAGGTTTGAAATAAAATAAAATACAAAAAATGTACACTAATCCAGGTAAAAATCAAGAGAGAGTTAAGCTATGAAACTCCACCATAGCAAGTTGTGGCTGCTAAAACTCTCCTTCTATTCAGTGGGAGACAAGAAGAGATCATGAAAAAGAAACCCGCTTACGGTTACGCAGGTATCAGTTATAGCTCATAAATGATCGAAGGCTTGGAGAGGTATCAGAAGAAACAGATACACCTGCCCTGTTCTTATACTCTTCTCTAAGTATCTTTACAATTAGTAGAGACAATATATTAAACAAGACCTTTAGTCTGACTCAGAAAGGCTACTTTAACATTCTGCCTGTATGAAAGGTTTCCACTTACCTGATACCAGATTTTTATCTCATCCATTTGTTGGAAAGACTAGAGGTCACATATTATTATATTGAAAAGAAATATCAAGACCAAATTTCATGTTGTCCATTTTCACCCTCATGCCTTAAGGCTTGAAATAAGCAGCTGTTTTCTTATTTGTAAGCTTTCTACTGTCCTTCTTTGTTAAATAATTTTCCTCAATAGACTACAGACTACCAGTTGAAGTCTCTATTAAAAGCAGCTTCAAGCATACCACCTGACCAACACCACACTGAACTGAGCTTAACATACAAAATTGAATCAGACAACGTGACTGCCAGCTGCAAAGTGGGTCTACAATTCTGCAGCTGCTGCTCGCATTCCTGAATACTGAACTGGGGACAGCCGATCAAGCACGACAATGCCTGAAGAGAAACAGTGCTGAAGTCATGCTACTGGATTTGCAATGTGTTCATATTGACCAGTGACAGCCTTGCTTGAGCTACAGAACAAGTGAAATAAATACTTAATTCTATAGTTGTTCCCCCCTAAAAAAAGGAAAAAAAAAAAAAAAAAAGGTTATAAACATATTAAATATATACTGGTAGTACTGAAAAGCAGAGCATCACCTCAGCACACTGCACTTTAGCAATGTAGCCACTGTTCTGCAGCTCCATCCAGTTGGCTTCATAGAGCTTTGGTCCGATCAGGAAGTTCAGGTCAACAATTTTATCATCTTCTCTGACCAGGGTAGCAGTCAGTCCCAGTTTACAGTGGGCTTGTACAATAGTGAGCACACGTCTGAACATTTTTGCTAAGAAACATAAGACAAATTTTCTGTTTGAGAGCAACAAATTTTCTTTCCTAAACGGATTTAGAATACAAGTCCTGCAATTAAAAAAAAAAAAAAAAACTCCACTCCTGAACACAAAGCAAGTACAACATTAGGAAATATCACCCCATTTCACATACACTTCTAACAGTATTCTGTGCTACAGCAACACTTTAAACTGATTGGTGCTTCAGTTCACACCCTCAACATACAGTGAAAATCCCAGTAAACCTTCTGGCATTTGTATTACTTTCTGTTTCCCCAAAAAAACCATAATATATTCAGAGAGGTTACATGACTTACCTAACATCATGTAGTATTTCACAGAAAGATCTGTGACACGAGGACTCTTGGCTGACTTTGCCAAATTCAGGACTAATATATGGCAGAATTACTTATCTTTGGCATTGCTACAAATCCTGTGATTGCAGAGTTTGTAGACACAGGAAGTGCTGTATCTTTTTTTTTTTTTTTTTTATGAAATGAAGAAAGAACAAGAGTGAAAGAACTGGAGCAGCAATATGCTACTTTGTTAAAATGGCAGGTATCTCTATCATTTCAGCAGAGACCAAATTATTCAAATTATACCATGACAGCAAGGTGGAGCAGTTATCAGAATCCTGGGTGGTACTTTTAGCCAGGATTATCCCAGACACTTTAATGCTACATTGTTGCTTTCCAATAACATAGATCTGAATTACATAGTAACTTCAAATACAACAGCTATTTCTGGACATTAATAGTTACCTGTATTTTATGGAATAGAAGTAGGTATTAAAAGCTAAGCCTACAGTGCAATGACATCTCAAAAGCAAAGAAAGCAGAAGTACTTCTGTCCTATTCCTGAGGAGAGTACCACCATCTACATAACAAATTTGTCTACAACAAAATTCTATAAATTTAAGTATCTTAGCGATCAGTTTGTCACCCTATGCCAAAGGAGAAGGCGTGTGTACTGTACTACCATTATAGAGAATGAAGTGGCTAGTTTGAAGGATTAAAAAAATAATAAAAAAATCAATGGTCAGCTAAACTCTGTAGCATCAGACAAAAAGCAAATTAGAACAAAGCAGTTTACTTGTTTAAGTCTCAAAACCCTATGACACAGGTCTACACGCTATCATGAGAAACATAGCAACATAGCAAAAAAAAAAAAATCCCATAATCTTCCATATGAGCAATGAAACTTTAATAACAGCATATATAGCACGAGGGGTTTGTACACCATTTCCTTACCAGGGATAGTATGCACTTCATCAAGTATCATAAGGCCCCACTCTTGACTTTTAAGCCACTCCATTACTCTCTCTGCTTCCCAGGATCTCTTAGTCGTGTGTCCCAGCATGGAGTATGTGCTGATAGCAACAGAACAGCCAATGGGCTTGTCTTTGGCATCAGAGGTGAACCGACATATCTGGCTGTCATCGATGGTGGACCACATCTTGAATTGGGCTTTCCACTGCTCTACAGACACAGCAGAATTGCCAAGGACCAGACACCGCTTGCGGACAGTACAGGCAGCTGTCACACCAACGAGGGACTTGCCAGCACCTGTAGGGGAGGAGGAAGGACACTCATCATTCACCTCACTGACAGCACTGCAAGAAAAAGAGGGAAGGGAAATAGGAAAACAGAGGATATGAAATCATATAAGGGCAAAGTTTTCACTGTTTCTGTAGTATACCAGTCTTAAAGAATGAACTCTCTTCGGTAAGAACATCTGGATTGCCCCATCCTCGCAGCTTTCTCAAGTAAATCACTGTAATCTTTGCTTTTGCCATAGAAGCTTTCTATGCTTTCTTCCTTTCAAAAGCAGGTTAAATTCCAGGTGGCCACAGAAAGCTTCTGGTAGGTGTCATCTCCGCCACTGCCCCTGCCAGCTATGCCCATCCCACCACAGAGCAAGTCCTTCCATCTGTCCATTCCTCATCCTTTCCACACTCTTTCTGGCCCTCACCTTACCTCCTGTGCCTGCCCTCTACCTCCAATACCGAGGGCACTGCCAAGCAGTCTCCTGTTTTTCTCCTGTTTTCTACTTCTTCTACAGCTTCCCGTGAGCTGTCCCAACCCTCACGTTCCTCCTTTCTTTCCCAAACTGCCCTGGTCCAGAACCTGTCTGTGCAGGTCCTCTTCATGCCACTGCTTGTGTTCCCAGTTCCCCCCAGGCTCCTTATTCCTACCTAAAGAACACGTTATTCCAGCACCAGCCATTTTTTATTTCACTGGAAGACCAGCAGAGCTGACTCAGAGGGTACAGTGAAAGCATTAACATTAACCTAACTTATCATAACCATAAAACAATTCTTTGGTCACTACAGGGAAAACTGACAGCACTGCTGAGCGCACATCTGAGAGCTCTACTTACTGGGCTCTCTCTCACCACTGTCTCATCACCCGCTAGCTGAAAACCAACAGGACTCTGCATACTGGTTCTCAGAACAGTCCCCAGTACTGTTTGAAACCTAAGCAGTCATCATCAGATTTAGAAGTTACTTTATTACAGGCAAACAAAGAGCAAAACCCCCAAGGAACAAAACCCCTAAATAACTTAGGCATTTACCGCATGGCAAGACAATAACACCAGATCTGGCTCGCCCATTTCCAAACATCTTCCTTAGGCTTTTCTCTTGATAGGGTCTGAGGACAGCTGTAGGTTTCAGATCTATGTTAATATCAGGATTCACAGAATCATTTCTGAAATCATATTCTGCCAGCAAAGGGTACTCCAAATGGATACAACGCTTCTGAAGTTCTTCAATCATCTCCTGAGGAGGAGACAAAGCTTCAGATGGTAAATTCTCCACATCTGAATTATTTTTCTTTTTTCTAAACAACCACTGATTGCATAGTACCAGGTGAAGTTACATTTATCTTTTATGCCCATGAAGTCTGCAAGAGTTAAAGTTCATTTCAAAAACTTCATTTGTGACCACCCCCGTGCCCCTCAAACATTTTAAGTAACAGTCCATACTAGAGAGAACTATTTAGACAGATGGAAGTACATGACGCGTTAATCTCAGATGTGTTGTTTATCCGGCAGTGACTCAACTACACCCTGAAGTCCTGCACAAAGAGCTCAGTAACAGACACAAAAGGTTCTGTGTGTTACATGGAAGGACCTACCAAAGCTGCACAGCTGTCAAAAGGAAAATCTTCATACCCTTGCAATGCAGTTACTGCACCACAATGACAAGTTGATTCAATCACCAAGAGTTGTGTTTTTTCTTCTTAGTAAATATTTTGGTTATTAAAAAGGTCTCTTTTTATTATTTCTGTTTTGCCCAGTAAGACGTCATTACAATCACCAAGTCCAGGAAGCAACTAGAATAAAGTTACAAAAGCTCTCTGAAGGTCAAGCCAGGACCGTGCTCTACTCTCCAGCCATTCATCTCAAGCTTTGAGAGCAGAACCACCAAGAGTTCCCTCTGTAAGTATGAATCATCTAGAAAAAAGTTCTGAAACCAACAGCGGATTTGGCAGATCTGCTCCCCACTGAGTTCTCCCTTGTCTCGCACAGAGCAGCATCGAGCTGCATGCAGTGGGAACCTCCCTCAGCTCCTGGAAGCCTCACTAGCTTGTGAGCACTGCCCTTCTGGGCAGGGAAGGAACCATGTGCAGTCTGCCTCCCTCTGTAATGAAAACGAAGATCCTAACAATTTGGAAGGCGAAAGGAAAGAAATGTTATCACCTTCCAACGATCTCTGCCACCAAACAAAGAGGCACTGTACTTTATATGAAGTTCTCACACTTATTTGTGAGTCCCAGGCACATCCCTCAAACCTACAAATGCTACCAGACAGAAGTACTCGCACCTGCTTGACTTCAAAGGATACTGTCTGTGTTTCCTCCTCCTCCTCCTCATCTTTATCCATCTGCTCATAGAACTCAAATAAGTCAGCTGGAACATCTGGCTTGTTCTGAGCATCCGCTCCTTGTGATGTGGATGGACCAAAGCCACCTTCACTGGATTTAGAAATCTGAAATAGAAAGGAATTCTCACCTAAGGGATCTGTAGGAGATGCTCCCCCCACACAGATTGAAGCAGAGCTGATTAACGAGGCACAGAGCATTGCTGACAGAACTGAAAGTGACTGCTGACACAACAAGCACACAATAATCACTCCAAGCTACTTAATAATTTATCCAATGTTAGTTCAATTGCTTTAAAACATGCCACACATACCGCTGATTTACTGGTGAATGTCTCTGTAATGAGCTCCGTTTCTTCACCTTCAGCATTTCTCAGGCGACAGTCCTTAATAACATGGTCTTGCAGAAGCTGCTGAATGACATCAGGATGGGTACTTTCCACAAAATATCTAAAAGGAAAGAATAAAGAAAAACATCTGGATGAACTAATCAACAGAATCATACATAGGAAGAGGAGCACAGATGCTTAGATCTACAGCTCTCCCAGATGCATTCTCAAGTACCCCGTGTTAGGGGAGGGAATTAAAATAAATAAATAAATAAAAAATTATGACAATCTGAAGTTTTAGAAGACGCCTCACACCAAAAGCATCACGTAGTTTCACGTTATCTACCCTGGTCAGATGATCTCACCTTAAGATGATCTGAAAACCTTAAGGATATAGGAGAATATTGTAGGTCCAAGCAAAAAAAGAAACATGCCAGAACAGAAAATTTGTATCCTACATTTAACAATGTAATGATAGCCACCAGTAGCTCAGGACCATTAACAAACGAATTAAACTTTCAACAACTAAAAACATGACCCTTTATGAACACATGTACACACACAGCTGGGAGCTGTAAAAATCCACACGCACTAAGACCACAGCCATTCATGCACAGCTGTGCAACTGGAAGACTTCTTCCACACTACCAATGCAAAGAGCCGCTTACCTGTTGTGTTTCAGCACCAGCTTCACCTTCCCATAGCTGACAGTGCACAGCTGCAAACAGACGAGAGCAGTTGTTAGGAACACGCCAAACAGTGACTCTAGCAACAAATGTATTCCTTGTAGCAGTACAGCAGCCTTACCTTGATAAACTGAATTATTCCATCTGGGACACCAGTCTTGCTCAGCTTCTGTAAGTACTCGGTGATGTCGCTGGTCTGCAAGCCGACGCTGACAGCAGCATAGAGGGAGTAAGCAGTCAGCTTGTACTCGTGAATGTGGGTTGGTCTGCACACGGGCTCGGCAATGGCAACCAAGAAATCCTGCGCGTATTTGTAAACCGGAGAGAAGGCTTCCAGAAAGATATGGCCATCGGGAGCCTACGGAAACACAAGGACATGCTGAGGGTGCGCCAGTGGTACTTGAGGAAAATAAGGTCCTTCCTATAGAGCAGCCATTATGATACACAGAGACTCCACTATTCAGGTGGTAATGTATTTATGTTTCCCAAAAATGTATTTACCCTAAGAATTTACCCTTCTATAGCATGGAAAACAAACCTTCCAGATTGACAAAGTTTTCCCAGATTAACAGCATGGGTGTTTTTCCCTCATAGTAACCAGTAAAGATTGGGCTTCTTGCTCTGAGCCAAGACAAGTTTCCAGCCCCATTCCTCCAGCACAGAATCACAGAATGTATCCTGAGTTAGAAGTGACCCACAAGGCTCACTGAGTCCAACTCCTGGCACCACACAGGTCTAACCAAAAATTCAGACCATGTGATTACACACACAGTCCAAAAGCTTCTTAAACTCCACCAGGCTCAGTGCAGTGACTGCTTCCCTGGGGAGCCTGTTCCAGTGTGCAAATACCCTCTTGGTGAGCAAGACGTCTTCCTGATGTCCAGCCTGAACCTCCCTTATCTCAGCTTGGCACCATTCCCTCAGGTCCTATCACTGGTGACTACAGAGAACAGATCGCTGCCTGCCCCTCCGCTCCCCCTCCTGAGGAAGCTGTAGGCTGCGGTCAGGTCCAGTTTCACACCCCTGTTGTGCTGTGCTGCCCGGCTCTCACCGCGAGCCCCCTACCCCCGAAACACCGTCCCCGGCCCTCCCGCCCCGCACCTACCACCCAGAGCGGCCGCGAGGCGTGGTCGGCCTTGAGCGGCATCTGCAGCCGGTAGTCCTTGGCGCCGTACTCGTCCAGCTTGCTGCCGCCGTCCTCCACCTGCTTCCCGGCGGCCGACGGCACCGCCTCCTGCGGCTCCCGGCCCGCGGCCTCGTCCTCATCGTCCTCATCCTCCTCCGCGTGCCGCCGCTTCGACTTCTTCTTCTCTGCGGGGCGCCGCGGTCAGAGCCGGCCCTGCCCTGCCCCTACCCTTACCCCTTCCCATCCCCGCCCTGCCCTTCCCCTTCCCGTCCCCCCGCTCACCGCGCTCCTTCCTGCCCATGGCCGCCGCTCAGCGCCCCCGCGCCGGCACCCGAGTCTCGGCCGCCGCTGCCGCCACCGCCTCTACCAGCTTCTGCGTCACTTCCGCCGCGCGGGAGAGGCGCCGCCGTACGACGCGCGGCCGGGGGAGGGGCGGGGGCAGCGCCGCCATGGCTAAGGGAACGGGCGGAGGGGGTGGAAGGGGAGGTTGATTGCTTTTTTCTTTTCTTTTTAATATTAATACAAAACCCTTAGGCACACGGCTGTCTCCACAGTGTTTTAATATATTTCTGAGTACAATTCGTGTCTGATTCTGGAAACACAAATACATTTTGAATGGTTAAAAACAAAAAAAAAGTTTTGGTACAGTTTTGGCATCTTTTGGCACCCATCTTTGGCTATTGTTTTAACTTGAACATATCTTTACTACCTATGTGCACTTCTGCAAAAGCCATGCTTCTTACATCACGTAGAAGTGATGGTTGAACTGGACTGGTTCTCCTGCTTACCCCAGGCATATATTCCATGAATATAGAGTGTCCTTTCTGGTGGGTCTCTCAAGAAGCCGTAATATTGAACAATTCTTTCATGCAGCAGATTTTTCAGCAGCTGAATCTCACATTCAAGTGCATTTACTTCCTACAAGGAAAAAAGCAAACAAGATTTACCGTGGTCAGTAATATTAAAATAATGTCCTGGATTTAGATTTCATTTTTCTTAAGCAGAGCAGTATGTACTGCTGTTCTGAAAGGGTATGTAAACTAAGTAACAAAACACTCTTGGAGGTTATGTAAAGTTCACATATTTTGTAACCAGAAAATAACACCATTAGTTTGAGGGAAATGAAGAAAAAAAAGATATATTTTCTATAAATTGCTTGCCCTTCTCATTGTACTTCTTATTTTGTTTGAAGTTATATCTGTTCTAGAGCACAGATATTAAGATGTGTATCAACTCCCTGATCCTTATGTAACATATCACAAAACTTCCATTTTTTTTTTTTAAAGATAATTTTTTCTACTGGAATAATTAGACTTATTTCTCAACTTTTCCAGAATGTCAACTGACAGACCATACTTTAAAAATGCCTCTGAGGACTGCTTGAGATTGTAGTCATGAAAAACAATATGCAAATACATTAACACATATGGTGCTTTCTCCAGAACTAACCTAACTACCAGAAATTTTGTAAACAGAAGATATTTTGAAAGACTCTACATTCTAAGATGCTGAAAACTCTACTAACCCACAAATTCAAACTTCATTCTATTCCAGATTTCACCCAGAAGCCTTTCATTAAAACTGACTTATCCATCACAGACTATTGCTGATATCCTTGTACTTCTGAAGTTAGAAGGAAAACATTTTTGACATTGAAAGGTACACATTACAAAATAATATGGCAAGTGAGGTCACAAAACTGTTGGCACTGGAGAGACTACAATATTTTATCTGTAACACTTCTGAAGCAAAGTCAGTTGTGGTGTGTATTTCTAGAGTAGTTGGTGTTGCCACTTGATTAAAAACATATCACCACAAATGATTCTTGGCTTTTCTCCTGGATCTTGCATCACAAATAGCAACAAGCATCACTGGTAGCCACTCAAATAAAAATAAAATTATTATACATTAAGTGGGGTGGGCTATAAAATACCCTTTAATACAGAAATAAATTACAGACCCTAAAATCTGTTATAGCTAGTATAGCTTTTTACTTAATTAAATATGCCATTATTATTTGGTAGGAAGGTGCTTTATTCTACAGTACTCAATTATTTCCTTGAAAAAGCTGCATGTTCGTCTTTATAACTGTGAAAATAAAAACAGGCCATAAAGTCTCACTTTGATTGAGAGGTTCTTCCAGAATACGGTAAGAAATAGGAGTTCAGTGCCTATCACCTGGACACACCAGCTCTTCTGCAACCATATTTAATGAAGTGCAATTTAGAAACTATCCTTTTCTGCCACAGGGGCTGAAAAGTATTATCTGCTTGCGGTGCTCAAAAATGATCCCAATTCACAGTTTGAGGTATGAAGCAAGGCTGCACAAAGTGACTAATTTTATCATGACTCCAGAAATGAGTAGTAGCTGGAAAGTAATTTCTCCCCAGCCATTAACTCTATTGTCCTCATTAATTATTTTTTCTTTTTCTGGTTAGATTGGAGATGGAGAAGACTGATAGTTGCCTTTCAGGATTATATTACTGAATTGTTTTTAGCAGAAGACAAGTTGCAGTGGCCAACATTTAAAATTTGGGTATTTTAGCTTATAAACTTCAGTCTTAATTTTGGGGCACATTTTATTTTCCAAGACTCCAAAATACCACCATCTGTGAAAATCTGATCACTAGTACAAGTCCTTAAAATAGCAGTAGGAATTAGGTAGCTAATTTGGGTGCCCTCATCTGGAGATGTTCTCCCAGTTTTAGCTACCAGTTCTAATGGCAGTGACCAGTAGCTTGCAGTTTTATAAAGAAATTGATGCATCATAAGGATATAATTTTAAAAATCTTCTCATCAATCCTTCTTTCTTCCTCCCTCTGGATTTGTTTTAGCCTGACACTGCTTCATTTGAATTTTCACATTTTTCTTCCCTCTCTCTGGCACTTTCTTTCTTAGGATCACCAAAGCACAGCAAAAAATAGTAAAAAAAAAAAAAACAAAAACAAAAACAAAAACAAAAAAAAAACTTTGCTGTTGGACTTCCAAGTTTGTGTGATAGAAAGACAGACAATTAAACAAACCAATTGAGAGTCTGGTAACAGATGAATAAAACATGCTTCAGTAAAAGAATCTGCCTAAGTGCAAAGTATCATTAGAATACATCTTGGCTGGAAAAGGGCTTCTTTCCTGTCAAAATCTCCCAGAGCCAGAAGAGCACTTGCAGACCACTATTACTGAAATAACCATCAAGGTGTTCAGAAAGCAGCTATCCACCTCAAAAATACAGGTTATCAAATGAAAGTCTATTTCCAAGTGCTTCAAACATGGAATTTTCTCAGCTGTAAATTCAAAAGGAAACACATGTCTAGGAGCCTTATTATCATTTGAGGAGCTAGTAGAGAACAGAAATTATCAAGAGATAGCACAATAGCATGTGTACAACCTTTTTTTTTTTTTTTTGACAAGTAAAATATCAAAATAAATCCACTCAGGCACATTCACATCTATTTTCATCAGCATTCTCGCAGGACTTTTATTGGCACAAATGATCACAGGAAGCAAACTTCACGCTGAAAGTGCTCTACCCACCTCTAAAGAGTAAGTTCATTAGGAAAGATTAATTGGGTGAAGGCATTATCTCCTCTGAGAGGTCTTTTTCATGTTGGCACTTAATAGTGTTCACTCTATTCAAGCTGACTCTGGAGTGCAACTTTCCACTGTCATTCTGAATAGGTAAAACACCACACTTCTCTGTCAACTATTTTTATTTCCATTGTAAAGAAATAACCATCCCTTACTCAAAGAAAGAGACATGCTGCAGCAGAGGACAGAAAATGAGGTGCCAGAGGTTCAAAGGACACATTATATCTACTGACATGACCTGCTCAGGGAACTTATCTACGAGCATCACAACTCAGATGCACAGGCTGGGCTTCTAAGGCCACCTTCTGCCATTATCAAAGAGCCTCAGTCACTTTTTGGGCATCACAAAGGCCCTCTGCACATTTATCACTGAATAACAGCCTGGAAGAGAGATGCACGAAATCACGTTTTTTATAAGCATCTAAAAGCATTGTCTCCTGTTGACTTCATCTGACACCATCTGCACTTAGGACAGAGAAGATTTAGAGCTTTTGCATTTGTTGTTAAAGAAAAAGGAAAAAAGAAAAGAAACTTTGCAACTCTTTGGAAAAGGATGACTTTGATGCTGGTGCTGTGTTTCTGAGCCTGGTCTTATGAAACTCAGACTTTGCTGGGGTTTTACTCCTTTTTAAATGCCATTGCCAAATGCTAATTTTATATTTGTCCAAGCACTATAAACAGGACAGTCCTTCTGTACTGTGATCACAGCATCACCTAAGATTCTGTAGATATTGCAATTTGCTTCTGTTTCAGGTAATATTTAGCTGACATGAGAAATGTTGCAGGAATAAAATAAAAATTTAAAGAACTCAGGATTTTCTATTGCTACTTAGCAGGCTGCACTTTATAAGGCTTTTTTAATTTATATGATTATAACAGGAGAAATGTCTATCATTAGGGTTTTTGAACTGTTTGGATTCTAAATCTCCTTTTTCTATGTTTAAGAACTTGCCCCAAATTTTCGTTGCTCGAGCTGAAATTTCTCAACCTTTCTTTCATCATGACTGTATATTTCTCTGGAATACTTGAAAATAAAGGGCATAAACGGGATGGCTTTATGCTTATTCTTTTACCTGCAAAGAAAATACAAATACTTGGAAAAATTTTACTCTGATGGAAAAAATAATTCATGAATTATTCATGAAGAATGCATGGGGTGCCCAAATATTTTCTTAATTCCTGATACAAACCTCAGCAAATTTTTCTAGGCAAATATTGAAGGAAAAAGAATTTCAGCAACTGTACTTTTATATTTTGCTTCCTGGTTGAAGTTTGCTTTAATCTTTTCAATACATGCTCCAGTATTTTACTGAGCTTGTCAGTTCATTGATGAGCTGCTAACATTTTCCAGTTCCTACACTATTTTCATCCCCAGTAATGTTCATGAGTAGAGAAGCCTTAATGTGCCTTACAAAGGCAAAACTTTTAGCCCCCAAGACTGAATACAGACCACATAAAAATCCAACTGTCCTTCATTGATAGCATAAAATAACTGCTTTCTCTCTTACCCCTATACCATGCAAGGAGAGTAATGCTATGTCATTGAAATAGATGTTCTACTAACTTGAAATAAGGATAAAATCTGCAACTGTTATATTTAGAAATAATATTTAGAAATAATGCAGTCTGGTCTTTGTAGGCATTCCTTTCACCCCAGAGCACTCACGGCAGCTTACTACGTGGTTATCCACAAGCTTGCTCCATCCAGAGCTGGGACAAGCTGTGCGGCTGACGGAGCAGGCACCAACCTGAGGATGCGCTGACCCAGCAAGGCGAGCGGAGCTAAGGCAGAGCGGTGTTATCCTGCCCGCCTGCTTGGCTTTGTTCCTCCAGCTCAGCATCTCAAACGTTTTCAGAGCCAGATCCGATCCGCCGGCTGCTGCAGCCCTCTCGTGGTCACCTCAAAGACCGTCCTTCTGCGTGGGAAAACGGCATGTCTTAAACAGCACAAAAAATAGTTAATAAATAACATATTAAAGCGAGAATAAATATATAAATAAATGGAATAGGCACTTAGGATAGTATTTCCTCCAGGTGTACATTCAGGGATACTGTTAAATGACTTGTTGTTCAAGAATCAAAAGAGAAATTACAGCTAAAGCATTAGGCAGCAGTGTTTTAATGGGGTGCCCTGTTTCATCTCCCTGGGCTGGCACTGAACAGCCTGCTTTGAAGTGCTCATTTTCTTTGAGCGTTTATGCATTTATTTACAAAGACATGAGTAAATTTTCATCTCACTGATTTTTTTCTGAGCATCTGCTTACTGGAAATGCACCTATCTGCTCGGGAAACTGCGTGGAGGAGTGAAAGCCTAAGTGCTGTTGGGCTGGGGAAAATCTGGGGGAACTTAGCAAGTCGGTGGTTCTTTGGAGCTTGAAAAGCCAGCCTGATATTTGGCACATATATTTTTCTTTTAATTTACTAGAGAGAAACATGGTGTTTATTTCACCATAAACAAGGACTGGCTTTCCTCCAGGAGTAGCCATACTTCTCTCTAGCCAGTAATTTCACAGCAGGAGGCTTCTACAAGGTGTGTAGTCATTCATCTACTTTTCATGCATGGAAGCAAGAGCACGCAGGCTATGTCTGTAGTCTCATCAGACATTGGGGTCCAAGACACTAAGCCCATGGTTGCATGCTCCCTGTATAATATGTTTGTTTTGTTTAATTGTGATGGAATTACTGCTACTGAAATCCTGAGGCAATTACTAGTAGCTCTCATACTTCACAGCCCTTCAAACTACCAGCAATGATGCCAAAAAATGAGACACTCCTCTTACCTGACAAAATTATGATCAGGAGTTTACCCTGGTGGTCGAGGCAACTGTGGAAAAATTTGATGGTATTAGGAGTATCTTCCACATGGTACAGCATCTGGAAGGGAGAGTTGCATGCAGCCATTACTCCTCCTGTGTGGTGCAAGAGCCCTGCAAAGGTTTAGGCCCTCTCTATAGAGCTGGTGCTTTACACGACTTCCCCATCGCTTCCCGCCCAGTGCCGCCCTTCAGGCCCAGCAGTGTTGTGGCTGCAAGATGTGTGCATCACTTTAATCAGTTTTTAGGCAAGTTCTTCACTATCTTTGCTGACTTCCCATGGCTGAGGGCCCTGTGTGAGAGTGCAGATACAGATAGAGATGTTCACTAATATTTCCATTCAATGCCATCAGAATTATTCTGATGAGGTCAAAAAACTCCAGCTTTTGAAGTGGCAAAGCATAATTGTTGGTCTCTGTGTGATGTTGTATGTGTCTGTCCAACAGTCCTGTTTTATTACCCACCATACAGTTAAACCAGTGAAAACCAGAGACCAAAACCTGGGTGGATCAGGAATGAGGTTTAATATTTTTACAGCTGCTGCAGAAGCTGTTGTTTGCTGGAGAGCTGTGTTCATCCCCAGTCCCCCCAACATCCAGCAGGAGGTAGTGCTGAAATGTAATACTTCTATATTAAAAAAATACTTCCTTACCTGAATCATATGTATGAAGTCAAATTTCTTGTTTATGCATTTCTCTTTCACCTGTTGTTCATACTCTGAGCAAGTGAGCTGGTGCCAAATAAAGGAGACACCCTGCAGATCTGGAGCTTGATTAACTAGCTCTGTTTAAAAAGTAGAAGAAAAAAATAATCACAGAACAGCAGAACAAATCATCATACAAATCAACGGTACTGGCTGTACCCCAGGCTGTGGAGGTGGCCCAAAGAGCCTCACCTTTGTAAGCGGCCACATGCTGTGGGTTGGGCTCTATGATTTCATTGTTAATAAGGACCCCTGGATGCGCAGCCTGCAGGATCCTGATCATTTTCAAATCCTGTTCACCTATTCAATAAACACAAATTCATTTTAAAAAAAAAAAACTTGAATGGTGATGAAAGGATGACAGTGCACCTACTGCTCAGAAATCCCCAAAGCAGAAGCAAGGCATTTTCTACCTTGCACGGTGGCATCTCAGACAGTAACAGCCTTATCACGATGTCTAACTGCTCGAGTTAACATACACTTAGAGGTAAGACTAAGAACAAGGAAGATATAAGCAACTGAGCAGAAACCTACTAATGGCAATACTCTGGGTCATGGGAGAAACAGGTTGAAATAATCAAAGATCAACGTTTAAAAAAAAAAAAAAAACAGGAATCATTAGTTTTCAAGAAAAACACAAAGTTAGCATGGGGACAGGGAGAGATTTGGAACAGCTGTGCAGCTTTGCCAAGCTGTGCAGCTTTGTACTGCCCCAGGGAGGTGGCAGCTGCCTTGCCACAGGTGTGACACTGCTTGGAGCCCTGGGGGTCTGCAAAGGATTTGTTCTCTCTGGAGCCAGGCCACATGGTGCCAGCTCTAGGAACCCATTACCCAGTTGTTATCTTGAAGCCGCAAATATTCACTTATCTGTGACTTGAGCTTATGTAGGTGCCCTGCATATTTAGCTGTTGATGCTCCTCTGTCACAGTCTGAGCTCAGGAGGAGCAAGCTTCAGTCTGCCTTTCTGCTTCAGTCTGCCTTTCTGTCCTAGAAAATACCCAGCCCCTTTCGAGGTGATGCAGGTCACCCTTGCTCTCTATCAGAAAGGCTGTGATGCACCGAGTGTACAAAGTCCATCTGGTTTGTTTGGGACTATGGAAATAAACAACAGAGGTGACAGCCTTCAGCCTTCAGTGGATCTCTGTGAGGATCCTGTCTGTAGCTGATGGTGGAGCCTAAAAATAGTCCTGCCCACAAAAATGTCACACACAGAGGGCTTGACATGAGATACTGCATCTTCTCTAGCCTTTTAGTGGATGGACATGTTATGAGAAAAGCTGTCATCTTTGACAGGTGTTACATTAAACTGAACTCAAGGAGGGAAATACCAGCCATGCCAGCACTGCACTGCCATCCAAGGAAGGACGTGTCTTTTGAAATTGGAGAAAGTTACCCAGCACCCCTGAGACATGTGGCAGGGGCAGTGCAGGGCTGGCCAGAGGCGCAAGGAAAGAGGCTGAGGCTGCATCCATTGAAGGCAGTTTCGTTGCTGGCACTGGTGTTACGGGTGAGCAGGGGCAGAAGAGTTCCTACTCGGAAATTCTGTATTTTACTGTGTTTTTGCTGATGTACTGCCAAGGGCATTATCACCTGCTAATTCAAAGACTGGATTACAGAACTTTACAGAGTTAAAAACAAAACAAAACAAACAACAAAAAAACACATCACTTTTAAAATACCCCTTTGCTGCTGAAATACACTTCTGCCACTATCAGAGGTTCCAGGGCATGGGGCAGCAATGCTCTGTGTGGGGAGCTCACATTTGGGAACCGCTAATTGCTGATGCTCCCCAGCCCAAGGCACTACCAGCTGGCCTTTAGGACTGTAAATTGATTCAACCACTTGCTACAGGGATCTTCCTTGAATGAATGGTTACATAAAAATCTTTTTTTTTTTTTTCCCCTTTTCTTTCTTTGCATGGTCACCACCTTCCTACAGGTTGGATGTTTTTGTTGGTGGAGGCAGGTGGGAGCTGCTGGCTTGAGTCTGAAGCAAAGATACTGATACCTTGAAAGTCTGTGGGTAAGACAACAATTTCACATGCTCTGTGAGATCAAACAGGACATTCCCAAGATCTCCCCACAAAAAAGAAAAGACAGGGCTCAGAAGGTGCAATAAAATGCAAAGATGTTCCCTGGGGATTCACCATTTGACGCTGCTCAGGTTTCCCCATCCCCAGGTTCACGTGCCTCCTGCAGAAAACCAGGGAAGCTGAGAGCAACAACCCTTCAGCACAAACCACATCAGGGCACTGCTGAAATGGGGGTGCAGCCCCACAGCAGCCACATCCCACCCAGTCACTCATCGGGAGCTGACAGCTGAGGTGCTTGCACAAGCCACAGGGAACAAGGGCTGAATGAGCAAGCATGGCCAGGATCAAGCAGCAGCCTTTTAGGATGCAGAGTGGGTCACAATCCCCATTAATAGTTCAGTCAACTAAACTGATTTCAGCCGTGTGAAACCAGAGTCCAAGCCCGAGAAGGTCAGGGATCACACATGACCTTTCGCTCGGTGCCACACTGGCTCACTCCTGTGCAGCACGCACAAGTTCAGCTCAGTCAGCCTCGGCACGCTGCAGGGTGCGAGTCTGTGCCTCTGCCAGCTTGCCTTAGGGCATTTATTTCCCATTGAAACTTCTTCTGAAGAGGAAATAAGGAAAAATGAGGGCACTGTAAAGGGTTCCCCTTTCCCTTGTGCTTTCTTGGAGTCAAGCAGAGTATCGGTTTTACATTACTTAATGAGAACAGAGTGTAATTGAGAACTGAATGATTTCTTCCTCCTCACTCTTATATGCTCCAACATATTCCCAGCTGGAGAAAACAATCACTGCTATTTTCCTCTTACTCAGGAAAACAATCAAAACAAGTGAGAAAAAATCTTTCAATAGAAAGTATTAACACTTATAATTCAGTTGAAAATACTTTAAAACAAATTCAAAGTCTGACAAATCAAACTGCTATTTCTTTTCTCTATTTTGTATTTCCTCCCAGTTTCCCTAGGAGCAAAGCTGCATGCTTTTTTTTTTTGCTTTTTTTTTTTTTTTTCTTTCCCCTCCAAAAATGCATTTACAACAGCTTTAAGGTTATCTCTGCCAAAAGATTTTTCTTCTCTGGGGGAGGTGGAGATTTCCATTTGCAGTTAAATGCCACATGTCACCAGATAAAAACATCAATAACTTTTAAAAAGCACATCTTGAAGGAGCTGACAAAGCCCCATGCTAATGGCTGTGGCCAGCCCATGTTCATCTCTGCTGGTTGAGTACCACCTGCAGCCAAACAAAGCCCAGCTTTCACCTCTGCAGACCCTGAAGGCAATGCACAATGTGGGGAGGTGCCTTTGGGTGGGAGACCCTAAGACATGACCTTTGGGTGGAACAAATCTCAGGTGTCTGTAATTCCTTCCCATGAGGTTTGAAGGTGCTCTCCTACCTAACCTGGAGGACTCCTTGCTTTTAGACATATAGTCAGGAGAGAGTCATCAAGAGGAAGGTATTTCCATGACAAATACTGTTATTAATGCTTGAGTAATTCTCCCCATTGCCCAGAACCTGGGTAGAGCTTTCCCTTGCCCCTGGGGACCCCCATTCCCCACCATCAGCTGTGCTGTTCAGCTCGTTACCTGTGCCGCTCCCCGTGCCCAGAACATTTATCATGGATTTTCCATTGCCAAGGCTGAAATTACAAGTACATGTTACTCAACCACACTGTGTCACACAACTCTGTGTTTTAATTCTAATATCCTGGATGCCACAGTGGCCCAGGAATTTTACTGAGATGTGCCATGTGAATTGAGATGAAAATTCGAGCATCACAGTGGAGCACAGCTATAACTTATTTTTGGCAGGATCTGGCCCTATGTAAGCAGGCTCATATTTTAAAAGTACAGTAGGCAGCAGGATATAGTGTTTCTGTTCCCTTGCCAGAGTTTTCTTCAAACTGTGGTTGGCACCATGCAAAAACAACCTCAAGAAAATCTGGGGTGTGGGGTTCCCTTTGCAGGGAGTGAGGCTGTGCTTGGCCAGGGCTGTGGGGACAAGGTGAGCTGGGGTAAACCTCTCAGGAGACAAGTCAGGTTTTCTGACATTGGCTATAAATGCTCAGAAAAAAATGAAAAGTTGGCTGTGACTGTAAATATTCTCTTTTCAATATTCACCTTGGCTTGAAATTGGGAGCAAAGGTCAGAAACTTCAATAATTTTTACCTTAGAAAAACTACTTCAGATACAACAAATAAAAATAAAAATAATGAGGTTGTTGGCAGTGCATTTCATAATAGCCTGGCTCGAGGATGAGCTTCCTGGGATTGAGGCTGCTTGCTGCTCTACATGGAAATACTTTGTGGCCTTGTTCTGCCTCAGGCATGGCCTGTGCAGAGGGACAGAGTTTCCCATATGAAATCTCAAGAAACACCACAGCAATGATTCAAAAGAGGGGACAGAGTAGGAAATCCTGGGGGCTGTGAGCAAGTCAGGGAGCCTTGGCTCTAGTGAGGGCTGGAGGTGTATTGTTCCGGGATTAAAGATGTCACGGGTGGAAGATGGAAGGTCAGACCAACCCCAAATTAGAATGCTACTAAACTGCAATGTTTCATATTGGTCCAGCAAACAGTATTGGTTAAAATTCACATAAGGAAATGCTGCATTTAAATTTTCCCCAAACAATTTCTTTCTTTATTATTGCTTCTATTACTTTAGATAGCTAGCTAGAGAGACAGACAGATATAGATACAAGCATCTGAAGTTACCTGCCTAAGTGTTTTTCTCAAAGGAGAATACAGTTTCTACAGCATCCAAAAATTATCCAGACTTGAAAGACTTTTCTTGTGGTTTGGATCTAGCCTGTTCTGAAACTATCTGCAGTCACACAGGCTTAATATGTTACATCAGTACTTCACAAAACTGATTATCATTTGGTACTTAAGCAATGCAAATCGACTTAGGATAGAAATAAGGAGGTCTTAGGGGATTGAGAAAAGCAAGAATTAGTCACTAGAATAGAATTAGAGATGTGTTTCTGTTTGGACTGATGTGTGATGAAGTCCCAAAAGCAGGCATAGAGCACAAGAGGGAGCTTTCTTCTGAAGAAAAAAAAAAGGAGGGGGAGAAAAAAAATCCAAAAATCATTAATCCTTTGAAAATCAACTAATGAAAGCAGATGGACATGAAAATAAGGTCTTGATTCTTTCCCTAACATAAGCTGAGAAGCAACACAATGTATTAATTGAAATTACGTGTACACTTGAGACATTAAACCGAATATCCTAAAGACCACTGTTAAGGGACTTAAAACTGAAAAGCGTTGAAAGTTCATTCACGCCCCAGAAAACCCTTAAACATGTTTGCTGACCCTTATGCACAGGTTGCCCTCCCCAGATAACAGATGGCTTTCACACCTCGTTGGACGCGCTCCTTACCCTGCCATGATGTGAGGCATTTCTTCCTTGTTGAACTCATCCATGCACTGGTGCTCTGTCGAATGATCCAAAAATGACTTAAAGGCCTCTACATACTCCTCAGCCATGAGACTTCTCATGGAGGGGACCACACATAGCTCTTGAGAAACAAATATGAATTGTGTGTTAGTGACTTCAAGGCAAATGAAGGATCGAAACACTTACCTCGTGGAAGAAACCAAACCAAACCCAGCCCAACCCAACAGAAGCCAGAGATTTGGGAGGGGACAGAGCCCAGGAGCCATCCATGCAAGCAGACTCACACAAAAACTGTCTGTGTGTTGACACTAAAGGTGTGAAAAATATTCTTTGATGCCCCTTGACACCAGTATATTTGTTAAGTCACCATCAGTACTGCAGGTTGCCCTTAGGAAAATGGCACCGTTATTTCCTGAAGATGCCTAGCTGGATACGACTTGATTTGCAGAAAGGGAAGTGACTGAAGTACTAAAGGCAAAGAATGAGAAGGCAATTGCTCAGCAGGTCCAGACCTGGAAGGGCTGTGGCTCTCGCACATGCTGGACAGGATAAATGAAACCGCCAGCTGCTGGCACACTTGCTCTCGGGGTGATGCAACACAAAAATGCACACCTGCAGCTGAAGCAAAAATAGTTACACTGTGTGCCTCATTTCCGACTCTCGTTGGCGTGGGACAGCAGTGCTCTGCCTGGTAAGTGAATTCCCTGCTGGAAGTTTCAGCTTGTGGCCATGAGGGCAGATGGCAGCATTTCAGCTGAATGGGTTCATGCTCAAGTGCAGGCCACCGAGACTAAGAAGATTTGCAGCTCTGAACAAAGGCCCAGGGCAACTCAAGAAGATGGAAGCAATTATTGCAAAAACACAATTTCTTGCAGTCTCATCCTAACAACGGTGCTCCTGACAGGGCACAAGCTCTGGCCAGCTGCTTGGGTCTGAGGAGCAATGCTAGGACTTGAGGCTCACCAGAATTTGCCATTCAGCTGACTACTGCCTGTGGGGACTATTGCAGACAGAAGACTGCAGTAGGGATTCAGTGCTAGTGCCAGCCTGAACATCTGAGATCGGCGTTAAAAATGTAGTGTTCAGAAAGAAAAGAAAACAAAATAAAACAAGACAACAACAACAACAACAACAAAAAACACACAAAACAAACAAACAAACAAACAAACAAAAAACCAGCTTTTCCTCCTAAACAAAATTAGAATGAAGGACAGGACGGGATTCAGCAGAGCATCTTCATCCTCATTTTTGCCTTTTGAGGAGTTGCTTATTGAAATTCTGCTTTTAGTTGCTACTGATAAAAAGACTTCGTATGCGTCATACAGGACTGTGCAATCTTAAGAGGACACCTATGCTCTTTCTAAAACCACATGTCCCTGACTGCTGTTTTTCTGCAAGGTATAAATCGTGATCCAATGTCTAGCCCTATTGGAGGAAAAGGTATCAATATCTAACCTCAGCACTTTGAACTATACCCTAGTGTATATCGGACATCTGCTGAACTGTATTCAGTGTAGTATCCTGTTTTTTTGTTTGCTTGTTTGTTTTTTTATCAACTTCCAACTCTGTTTCCAAAACAAGATATATTTGTAGTGATAGCAAGTGGAGTGGGTAGTTTACTTTGATCTCCTTTTTGGTTTTTGATTTTTCTCCCAAATACCTGAATTATCGTGTGGAGCTGCCAGAATCTCTGCTTCAAAGTTCATGCTGGGGAACCTATTCCTGTAAGGAAAGTATAGCACTTCAGTTATTTGAAGAACCTGTACGCTTTTATGAAGCTGCATTAAAAATGCAGAACAAAGGGAAGATACTCCAGGACAAATTGTCCTTGCTCAATAATCAATAGTGTCTGTGTTCTTTTACTAAAATAAAGTCAGAACTTCTTGGTTAGCTGATCACCCAGAAGTGTCACCAATGGAGTGGACACCTGCACCACTGCTTGTCTGAGATGTGCCGTGGAAGCTTTTTCTCCCTCTGAAGAATCATTAACCAGTCAATACGGTGGAAGGCATTAGATTAACTGATATTACACACTCTGTGAAGCCTTTAATCATGAATGGAGTAGAAGAAATAACAGTGAAATTAGGAAAAGGCTATAGTGAGCTTCAGCATCTGAAGTGCATTGATTGGCCCAATGTTTCAGTGTTTGTTTTGCTTTTGTTTTTTAACTTCAGTTTTTCCTGGATGCAAATGTTACTTGGGTGAATATTAGAAGACATAGCATTCAAAGGGCAAAAGGCAAAGAAGCCATTGTACCATTACTATTTTCATTCAGGTATTGTTTTCATTCCTAATATAGGTTTTTGATTATTTTTTGTGCATGTGAAGATTTCCAGCAATGAAGTCACATCTTCATTTTCCTATGATAATGTGCCACATCTATGAAATAGGGATGATACACCATTTCATGAAGGTAAGAAATGAAATTGAAGACCTCGTTTCTACAAAGAAAGTTTTAACATGAATCTACCTATGCAAAGTCATCTTTTACTTAGGAGTGATATTCCTGTATAACCTCAGTTTAGCCATATTGCTGCTCCTAAAGCTTTGTCATTACAAAATGCTTCATGACAAACAGTCTGCAAAAGCGGTAAGCAGCCCTCAACTCCCCTCTGCCAGGGAAAATCTCTCACATGAATAGGAAACAAGCCAGGAGGTAGAAAAGAAAAATGGGAGTCTTTTAGTGGAGGCTTTGAACCACAAATATACAATGACTGTGCTAGCAGGTAGCATGGAAATGGGCGCATGTACAAATAACGCACTGCTTTGGTCAATGAAGAAGAGACTAAAGTGTCCCAGAATACTTGGAGACGCTGGGGCAGTGCCAGAGTCCTTCAAGAACAGTCCGTTACAGGAGATCATGGCCAAAATCCTGTAGAAAGAGCTCCCCTGACTCCCATAGGCAGATCAAGGGTCTCAGTTCTACCATCTTGATCTGAAATCTCCCAGAAAAGGCCTTGCAAAAGTTCAGTAGTAATGAGCCTGAACTTAGCCTCCCTCCATGAGCTCCAGCTTGGCTGCAGGCCAGTCCCTCAAATTTCCACTCAACCCTCTGACCTCATCCGTCTCTGCATGTCAAAAGAGAGGACTCTTTTGCCCTCTCTGCTGGCTGAACCAAGCAAGATGGTTTTCAGAATAAATCTCCCACTAAAATGCTGAGAGGTGGCATGGTACCCCCTGCACAGAGATGGTCCAGGGACACGTACTCCATTTCTGACTGGTTAAATGTTTCCAGCCATCCCAGGAGACCTGCCAGGTGGCCTGGACAGACTGTGCAGCACAAGTATTCACCAAGAAGGATGATGCCAAGTTAATTCGTCCACTGAGGTTTTCGGTGTTTCTCCCCAGGCAGGGTTTCTAAAACTGCTTAATTCTTGTTGCTGGTAAGGTGGAACACCCTTACTTATCACTGGGAATAAATGGACATTCTCCATTCTCTGGACATACAGATTAAAAATAGACTTGACTGTAACAATTTGTGCTGGAGCTGTCCATCCCACGACTAGTCCAGGACTCCGAAACCTACCGGGAGCACTAAGCACAGCAGCCAAAGGCTCCCTCTGGCAGCAGCGTGGGCAGAGGCACAAGGAGCCTCCTGCTCCTGCCTCCTTGGAGGCTGACTGAAACCCCAAACCATGAACCCAGAATCTCTCTAATTCCATCACCACTAAACACAGAGAATCTCTCCACAAAGCCCCCGTCCCTCCCAGGACATGGGCACAAGTGCTTTCATTCCCAAATCACATGCATCCTCATGTTCCATGGGGACGCCCTCCCCAAACCCACATACCTCTTCATCTTGGGGGCCGGCTCCATGGTTGGGGCTGGAGTTGGGGTCTCTCCTCCACCTGGCTGCACGTGTGTGGTGGCAGCACCGTGTGTGGGTGCCCGGGTTCGGGTATCCTAGGTGAGCATTGCCACCGGTGTCCTGCTCTGCACCAGCTGCCTTGCTCAGCCTGCGGGGATGCAGGTGCCTCTTGCCCGGCACCTGTCAGGACAGACAGCGTCATTTGAGTGAAAATGGGAAACCCAAGCCCTGTCACCGAGCGGTGACATCCCCGGTGCCGTCCTCCCTCACAGGGGATGACAGGGGAAACGCTTTGGCAAGGAGCTGTGCTGTTTTTAAGGGGGGAAAAAAGGGACAGATTTAGACCTTTACAACTCCAGTGGAAGTGGCTGAGGGACATCAACCACTACCAAGCAGACCCAGGGGCTATTTTATGCACTTTTTAATTTGCTTTGAACTCTGCCTCTCCTTCGTGCTGGCTGCCCCAGCCCTGCTGTGCCTCCCACTAACATCCCCAAAGAGGGGGCACAAGGCAGGAGCAGGGTCATGGGGACATGGGGAGGGGATGCTGGGTGGCCAGGGGGGCTTGCTAAACCACAAGACCCTCTCCCTGAGCTAGTGGCAGAAGGCACATAAATCCTGCTCACTTTCTCAGCGTTCACCCCAAAAGCCCTGCCTGCCCCACCCCGAGGCACTGCGCTCAGCAGGCTGGGCACCCCGCAGCCTTACCTTCCTGAAGCAACAGGGAACTGTGGAGAAACCTCCAGCATCTGGGAGCTGCAGGGTGCTCGGAAAGCTCTGTGTGGGATCACTGGAGGCTAATCCGCCCCGTTCCCACCCCATCACCCCCCTGCCTGCCACCAAGCCTCCGGCATTAGCGCACAGCAGCAGCCTTTGCTTCACGGCACGGGGGACAAGGGCACCTTGTGCACAGCCTTGCTGCACTGCCAGCCCTCAGAGAAGCCACAGCTTTGGGGGCTGGACCCTTGGCACACTGTGCTTTTGGGTGTTTTGGCAAGCTCCTGACTAAATCTGTGCTGAACTGCGTGTTTTGTGCAAGTAGAAGGGTTGGGGTTTGGGCTCTGAGGGTTGCAGGGGTATGATGACTAAAGCTAAGGGCAGTCTGTTGGCAAAAAAAATGGGCACTGTTTCCCTTCACGCTGCAGCCAGTATGGGAGCTGCTGGCCCTGCAGGAACAGGTCAGCCACTGTTCCTTAGGATTTGATATCACCCACAGTGTGCCATGCCCCCTCAGTGTCCCCTTCTCCATCAGCCTGCGGAGACAAGCCTCAGACCTGTGCCTCCAAATAAGTGCATCTGGTTACTTGGAAATCCCTGATCGATTTGCCATGGCATGTCACCCAGGCTGAGTTTGGGCTCATGTCATGGCTTGTTGAGCCACTGGCCTGAGGTGAGATGCACTGGGGACTCACCCCACCTCCGAGATGCAGCTTCAGATTCAATTGGGATGCGATGGGACAGGCGGCTGGGGATGCAGAGAGCATAGTTTGGGCACATGTTCCTCATGTGCCTGCTCCCAGTGCCCTTGCAGCTTGTGGATTCAGTTTGGGACTGACTAATGTTAGAAAATAGGGTTTAGGTAATCTGTGCTTTGTTCCAATCCAGGTAAAGCACATACACCTGGATTGCACCACTCCTTAGTGCTGGGCAACAGCTCTACCCAGAAAAAAAAAAAAATAATAATCCTTTTTTAAATCCCAGTTTTCTATGCCCTCTTGATTCCCAAACATTTCCACCTGGGATTTTTTGATATTCTGTTGTTGCTGTTATTGTTTAGAACTGTGAAGATTTAAAAAAAAATACATCATAATCTGGCCAATTTCACTTTGGTGAGTACATGGAATTTCGATGAATTTATCTTCTAACATTTGGCAGCGATCAGCTTTTAGGATGATGAATGTCAGGAAGGCTCTCAGCATTTTTACAGAGCTCCTCATGGTATTTTTAGCCTATTTTTAAAAATCTCTTAACTCTGTTTGGAACAATTGACTAAGTTCCATGTAAATGCAGCTTTTATTTTATTATGAGCAGAGCACTTTTCTTCCTTAGCAGTTTTTTTTGTTTTGTTTTGTTTTTTGTTTTTTTAATGGAAGTGTTTTCATCAGGTAGATATTTTCTGTTTTCTAGACAAAATTTCTAAGGTAAACCCATCAGTTTTTGTATTCTCCTAAGTGAAGGTGCACACGTTATTCTACATTAGGCAAGATCTGGTGCAGAGTAAGATAACTAGCAATTCTGTAGTTAATAACAAGATTTCTCTTTATGGAATAAGTTTTATTTTGCACCAATCCTATTAAATATTTAATAGATTCCAGGTAGAATCAAATCTTGGAGTTTAAAATGCAGTATATGTGTGTGCAGATTTTTTCCTATGGGGAAAAGAATATGACTTCTGATAAGCACTGAAAAAGCAAAAGAAGTACTGGTTGTAAGAGACAGTTATCATAATCCACCTGGGCCCTTGGGGCAGTACAGAGCCCTGAGCTTGAGCAACAACCCATCAGGTTCTGGCTGAGTTAAAACCTGTATTTTTGGGAGCTACCCAAACTGGATTTAAACCTTGATTAGGACCACAGTTAGATTTTAGTTTCAGTATTTTCTTCGTTCAAGGAAACACAAACATATCTCAGTGCCTCTGTTGGTTGATCTGGATATTAAAAACATTTTCTCAGTTTACAATGCTTCTCTCACTTGCGTGGAAAAACACCTGGATGGGGTAAATCCTCATTTACTCATTACATACTTCAATGCACGGCAACAGCATGCCCTGGTCCTTGTACTGCAGCAGTGACCACCCGCGTGATGCTTACAGAAGAGGCAGGGAGCATCGTACTGGGAGACCAGCAGCATGTGCCCATGCTGGACGGGAAGAGGAGACACCCTTGTGCCTGCCCTGGCTTTTGCAGAGGGAGCCTCAGGGCACTCTTCCCAGAGAGTGCCCCTTTTCTGGAGGAAAACAAACCCATCTATTCTGCAGGCAGCCCCTGGGGCTTACTTCGGAGAAGTGCCTGCCCCAGTGGCGTTTCATTTCAATCTATCTCCCCAAAAAACTGAAGCTTCTAGGTCTGGAGATCAATTTTTTTCTAACACAGTCCTTCCTGCCTTTTCATTAAAGTCTGGCTGCTGGTGCAGTTCTTCCAGAGCTTTTAAAAAACCTTTTTTCAGACTATTTGACTAGAGGTCATATCTCATGTAGCTGTAATTATAGAGCTAAGGCGAGGGCAGAGGGGGAGTCTAATGTGACCGCCTCCAAAAAGGATATTTGATTCAAGGTGAAGACCAGCTTTTGCTCTACAGACCATAAAGCATTTAAAAAATATATATCTGAGAGCAGAGACAGTCATGGTGAAGTGTGCCTTTTACCCTCAGTAGCTCACAGGTCTTCAACGGGGAAAATATGCTCAGAATTTCAATTTCCACGGCTGTACTTGTGCTGCTGCCAGCCTGGAGCAGCTGGAGACTGGGGAAGGGGCTGCTCACAACACTTCGTCGGCAGGATTCAACACATCTGACACACGGTGCCCCAAAGCAGGGCGTTTTCAAACACCAGTGTACAGATGTGTAAAGGCTTGCCCATGGAAGAGCTCTTGGCCCTGCTTCAAAGTCAGCTGTGCAAAAGGTAAGGCTGTGGAGACTGAGCCTTGAGAAACACTCCTTGAGCAGGGTTTCTGGTTCAAGAGAGCCTGAAAATATGGTACGTTTATGGGAAGTTGGAGCTTTTATAGCTGTATCACAGAAATACAATGCATCTGGGAGCTTTGTCTCAGCCCAGCATTTCTGATACAGGTATAGCAATGTGCTTCATCATTTGGCAGGTTGCAAGGCATTAACAAGCAGGGGAGAAAATGTCCCCACGAAAGGTCCTATGGGCGCTGGATTTATTTTGCCTAACAAGAGCGACCTGCAGCCACTAGATGGTGGTGCAAGGACACTTTTCTGCTCTTCCTCTTTCCCTCGGCTCTTCCTTGGTAGTGCTTGAGGCGGCCTTTCCAAGTAACAGGGGCTGCTGTGGTCTTTGCTTTTTCTTCTTAGGTACTGACAGAGGTCCTTTGGAAACATATCACTTGCTGACTTTCCATCCTGTGTAGAGCAGGCCTCAGGCAACAGTTACGACGTGATTACTGCTGGCAGAGTATTTTTCTCTGCGTCACGGCTCAGCACCGGGAAGGGCAAAGGACTTGGCTTTCAGTTTGCAGATTAGCCTTCTTTTATAGGCTGTGGAAAGGAAAAGTACTTTATATTGAACACAGTGGGGGAAAAAAGGGTTGTCAGGAAAGAGGTAATCTCTGAAAATGGCCATAGTTCGGAACATTTACCATGGAAAAAAGTCAGGAGATTTTCCTCAGGCTCAGCAGTCAAATCTCCAGGCAATTTTTTCCTCCTCCTGTGAGACTGGCGTTTGCCCTATGAATAAGAAAAGAAACATGGTCAGAAAGACTGGTTTGGCAGCGGCACAGGCAGGGTCAGCCCTGGTCTGTAGGGCACATACGGAATACGGGGACACACAGTGCACGAGGGCCCCTACATGCACCAGCCCTGGCCTTGGACTGCTGCACCAAGCACCTGGCATTGGGATGCTGGTGCTTCCCCAGCTCCCAGAGTCAGGTGAATGGGAAAAAGCTCTCCTAGCATGTTTTTAATGGTAAATTTCCGGCCATTGGGATATGATGGGGCACCCTAAAGATGACTCATAGAATCCTGGGACCATAGAAAAGCTCATGTTGGAAGGGACCTCAGGAACCACCCCGATGCTTTGAAAGAAGTCCAGGCACAGGTTCATTTAAAGGCAATTTTGTGAAAGCTTTCAGCAGCTGGTGAGTAGGGGAAGGGGAAGGGGAGTCAGAGTGCCTCGGGCTGAAAAATCAGCTCCGACAGGGACTCTGAGAGAAAAGGCTTTGGTAAGTACCCTAAAAGCAAAATAATCTTGTATCAGAATGATAAATCTAGAAGACCGGGAGAAGCATTCACATATTTAAGTGACGAACTGTCCTTCTTACCCACTATGCCTAAAGCACGCAGATAAAGCCATCAGTTCAGAGCAAGCCACGATTTCAGAACTGGGGGGCAGAAGGAGAGGAAACTGTTTTGTGTTTCAAATTGCTTCTCCATGAGCTGCTGAAAATTGATTGCTAGGTTCCATTAAAAAGAAAAAGAAGTGCTGGTACTTTTTCGGGGCTCCCCACTGCCCCACGTCGCCCCCAGCCCGTCCCTTGTGTGCTGCAGGTGAGTCCTGCCTGGAGCTACCTGTAGCTCCAGCAGGGACTGCAGCAGCCACATCGTTTTCCTCTGTATGTCCCCCCCACGCTGCTTAGCAGTCTCCTCATGGTGACAACAAAATGTCTGTTTTCCAGGAAACCATTTGAGCGTTATGGATTAGCCATGGTAGGCACTCGCAGACCTCCATAAAGCAGGTTGACACGCTCTCCGGTGTATTACTAACTCGGCTGAAAAATTGATCAAAACTGATAGAGTTGCAGGGCCCTGAGTCCCTTTACAATCTGCCGCTGTGCTGCTCAGCTCTGGCAGAGGCAGCACAGCCAAACTGGGTGGAAACTCCTGCCTTTATGCACCTTAATCCTGCCCTTGGCTCTGCACCATGGCAAGAGCTGTGGTCCCAAAATGGGTGATGTGCAGGATGCGCCCCAACAACCGCTGCTCCTCCTGGGGCCAAGCTCCCCATGACTCCTTAGGAGAGACTGTGTGAATTACAGAAATGTCTGAGAAACTTATAATTGTGGGAGTACGCTTCATGGAGGAAATCCCTGCAGCACAGGAGCTGCAAGCCCCCGGCAAAATACTTTTTCTTTTCCTTCCTGCCTCCTGATGGCTCCCCTTTTGCTACCTGGGATTATTGGTTTCTGGGAGCAGAGTCTGTGTTTTCTGGGGTATTTGTGCTTTATTTCATCTCAAGATTTACTGCTCTTTGGGAAGGCAGACAGATATCCATTCCCCAGACATCACCTATGTCCCAGTCCTACCAAAACTCTTGCTTGTTTTCTACTTACAATTTGATTTTCACTGGAATCCCAAGTAAAGACTGAATAGACTGGTTTAAAGAGCTTCCAAATGAGATGACAAGGATACAGAGGATAGTAAGATAACCTAGAAAGGATCAGAAGTGGAAGAGATAAGAGTTGAAGAGGCACTCACTGCCAGTCCTAATGCTAAGGATGCAACCAGAGCCAAAATGGTCTTCGGTGCTCACTCTCTGGTGCTCTTTGTACTCATGGTACAGCTTAGAGACTTCAGCAATGTTATTTAAACATGTCTTTGAAGCAATGTCAAACTATTAATATATATATATATACACTTACTAGAGGCAAATTTGCCTTTGTGGACACTGACACAACAACAGGAGATGATGTCCTGGCCCCCTCCACATGTCCTTGCTCTCCCACCCAGCCTCAAAATCTCATTTCCTTTTCCCCAAGCAGTTTTTGAGCTAATTCCCCCAGCAGGGGCATGACCACTGAACTGGGAGGTGGGGTAGAGCCCAGGCAGGTGTGACAGATCATGACAGGACCAGCACCAAATGTCTCAGGAAAATCAGTGCTCAGCTCTGGCACCTGCTCCTCCTTAAATAATACATTCGTGGGTGAGCTTTCCTATAGTGAGGATGTTTTCCATCTCAATTTCTAGTATCAGGTATAATGAGAAAAAATAAAATTCAGGTTTTGTTACCAACACTTTAATTATCCAGTGTTATCAAGTTGTCACCAGGCCTTTAATTATTTTTCAGTTTATACCTATGATTGCTTTAGTGATGTTAAGGTAGATCTGCAACTGTAATAGGAAATGTCTGAGTTCTTTATAATGCTGAGGATTGGAAATGATGAAGTTAATAAAATTCACTCATCTCCTGTGCCATGAGCTATCATCAATACAGTGTTCATCTGCAGCTGGCATGCTATTTAATTACGCCCTTTTGGTACCAATAAACACTTAATAATATATTCAAAATGAGTAAACAGGATATAATGCTGTCCGTGATTTTGCATCTACTTAGAGATTGGGCACAATACCATAAAGCCACACTGCCAAACCGTCTCAGCAGTGGACTTTGCATTTTGGACACAGGCGTGACACGGGGAGGTTATTGTGTGCAAGGATGTATGTGCTCAAAGCACCTGTAGCACTCTGGAGATGCAGCAGAGGTTTCACACCTGATTAACGCCATTTCTGTATAGTTACCATGGTTTACAGTTGTTGTAACTTTTACCAGGCCAGGCAATTTTAACTCAGCAGAATATGATGCAAAGAATGAAACTTTGATTACAATGATGAAGCTGGTATGGAAACTCTTACAAACCGTGCCAGAACAGTGAAATAAGGAAATCATGTCCTGTTTTACACCATGTTTGAGCACCTTTAAGATAAAACAAATAGCAAAAAGGCTCAAGCATTCAGCATCTCTTGCCTGATGGCTCCCCATCACCACCCAGCTTGCTTGTCCTGCTGGAGGTGGTGACAGTCTCCTCTGCTGATACTCAAACACGTAATTTGGTGGTGCTCGTTCTTACCATACAATGACACTTCCTGCCCAGAATTAATGAGCAGCTGTATGAAATAACATTGCTAACCAGGACCTGCATTTCCATCCTGCAGTACTTTCTGCAAACAAATTTTACATGTTTGAGATCGAAATTCTTGTGTAATTGCCAGCGCCAATCTTCCTGAGACTGCGAAGCAAGGCTTGCTAACACGCTGCCTGTGTGCTGGAGACCACTGCATGCTTTACACTGCTCTTCTCTCTGCTAATTGACCTAATACCGCACGGAGCGGTGAGTTTATTTGCATCCCCTGAAGGACCGCAGCACTGAGCAGTGTGCTTTTTTGCATGCCAATGTATGGCTCTTCCCGACAGCTTGGCTCACAACTGGTTCCCCCAAAAAACAACTGTGCTGCACAGATGTGGATCATTAGTGCCTGAACCAGAACTAACTTCTCAGAAAATTGTACTTATTGCAGGACAAATTGAGTCTGCTATGGTAGAAGCCAGAATAATTGCTCAGGGGACCACAGGGCTTATCCAGCAGTTAATTCATTATTTGTACCTGCTCGGAGCCAGGATAGAAACAGCAGGCAAGGCGGCAGCAAACAAGGTACAAACTCCAGTGTCTCAGGATCAATTTGTTCAGATAAAGGCTTATTGCCATCACGGCAAGGTTGCAAAACACCTCTACAAGC
Organism: Netta rufina; assembly: GCF_964035555.1. NCBI lineage: Eukaryota > Metazoa > Chordata > Aves > Anseriformes > Anatidae > Netta > Netta rufina. The sequence goes on from NC_140129.1 coordinate 29,145,037, forward strand.
ACTTACCGGTGGGGAAAATAAGAGACGGGAGCTGTTTCACCACAGTCCTTTAGTTTTGTGATGAGATATGCGAGCTCTCTTTTCCTATAGCCATGACCTGAACGCAATGAATGCTGTGTTTGGGGCTGTGCTGTGCCTTCGTGGGCACCCCAAAGTCAGGGCCTGGAAGGGGAACACAGCTTTACTCAATTTGTACTTTTTTAATACTAAAGTACTTTTTAAATACTAAAAATATCCTATTTGGGTGAATAGTCTTACACTCATGTTGTCTTAATACTCATGTTTGCTTATCAAATCTACCGTTGCTTAATAATTTTGTAGATCTTCCCTACCCAATGCAAGTATGTGAGAGTGGTTTCTTTGTTTTGTTTTGTTTTTATTTCAGGAGGGAGAATAAGTTAGTTAACATAATCTTGGGTAGATTTATGGTATTTGTTCTGCACCTTTACACAGCCATTTTTACCAAAGCAAGTGATAATTAATCTGATTGTCCCCTGTGTATTTATAAGCATAGTGCAGAGGCAGTCATTTTTCTATCCTCTGAAAATAAATACCTCCCATGTGGAAAAGCAGTTACCATAAAGAGAGAGCGTTTGACTCAATCAGGGCACCCGCATTGCACTCTATTAGCACAGCTACTTTTCCATCAGCGACAAATGCAATACGGACTCACGAAGCTCACTGGTCAGAGAAACACCTGCAGCAGGAGAACAACAAACCCAACCCGCACCACCACTGCCGCTATTCCCCCAGGCAGGTGGCCCAGGCAGGCCACCCCCACACTGCACCATGGTCGGCCATTTTGTGACTTGTGTTGTCGCTGGGCCTGTGCCTGTGCTCTGCTGGGGTTGAAGCTCAGCATGGGGACAGGAGAGCAGCAGTGCGCCACCACAGAGCAGAACCACCATGACGTTTCCCAGATTTGGGGAGGCCCCAGGCCAGCCCCGCTCCAGCTGCTGTGAGCCAGCGCTGGCTTCCAGCTGTGAAGCAAAGTGCACTCCCCATGCAGGCAGGATGTGCTCCCCCTAAAGAGGTTTCCCATCTAGGTCCATTTGTGAAACTGGCCATTTGATGAAGTAATTCAGAGGCCAGGCCGTGTTCCCATAGCTGGGCAGCACCAACATTTTGGGAAATGCAGCTGCCAGGCGCCCCTGCATCTTCATTCAAGCACCTATTTAATATGCATCACGTTATGGGGAGACGTTTTTATGTTGGGAAAAACACAAGTGCTCTCACAAAATGACTCAAGGGCAATAAAACATAAATTGTCTTTAAACCTGTATAAAGGATGCTGAAGTCACAAACAAGGCATAAAATAATATGGAGTTGGAAAGCACTTTTTCCTTATTAGGTTTATCAAGGAAAAGGTAGCCTGGCAAGCTTGTTCTATCAAGCAAATGGATGTGGTAAAAAAAAGGAAATGAAAATTCTGATCCATATTCATTGTCTTGGTGTCAGCAAGGGAGAAAAAAGCTCCACTTTACATTTTGCTTCGCTTTCGAAAGCTGATCTGAAGTTTCACAGACAAAGTAATCAAAGCTGATAAAGAAGCAAAAGAAAATCAAAGATAATTAATAGAAACAAAGCAAACAGCAGAAGAGGCCAGACAAAGTGTCTAATATTAACAAAATACAAAACGCAGGATGTGCTTGACTGCACAGAGCAGCAGCTGAGGGCACTGACAGAATTGTAATGGGGAGATTTCTTTCCCAAAGACCCTTGCACCGGCTCGCCTATCACTGTTAGAATGTCAGCCCCTTGGTCCTGAGCAGCAGTGGGGTTTATCCTCAGACCTGGGAGCCCAGCCTTGCCTTGCCTTGCCTCGCCTTTCTCTTCTTTCTAGTTTTGGTTACATTTTAATGCAGTCCTGCCAGGATTACCAGAAAGCCACACCACAACTGCGTCACTCCAGTGGAAGAGAGACAGATGATTTGTCTTGTGAAAGGGAGACTCAAATCCGGCCAAGCCCTGGGCTACTTCTTGGGTTCACGCAATTGCATGAGCCTGATGGCTCTCTGGGTTTTAGAGTTGTATCTTCCTGGCTGTCATGGTGATGGAAATAAGGTGATGAGCAGTAAAAGCACTAACATTATATGGAAAAATCCTCAAAATGTTCATTATTTGGGAGAGTCAGCCCTAATAATTTGTGAGAGGGGTTGCCAATTCAGCAAGTCTTATGATTTCTATAGAAAGCAAATCACAGCCATGTGAAGTGGGCGCTGTAAATGGGATCCAGCAGGCTTATCTTAGCAGCCATTCATTTCTAAACAGCATTCTGCCAGTACATCAAAAATACTGCACAACTTTGCAAAATGGAAGGATTTAGGATGGGTTTTTCTGGTCGCAAGTGACCTGCGTTGCATGAACAGGAGTGACAAAGGACTGGGAATTTGATCCCATCATCCTTTCTACAGCCTGCTGAGTGCAATGAACAGATCTGTACTCCTTTCCCTTGCATCTGCCTTCAGTCCCATGGGCTTATCAGCACAGATTTTTTTGGACAAAGCTTGATGAGATTGTGAAATGATGCCAGCACCTATTCCTGTAGAAAACACAGAATTACTGAAGAGCAGTTTATGTAAATATACTCTCTTTCCTCAGAAGAGGACAGCAGTTTTAATGACAAACTGAGTGAAATCTCATTTGGCACGAGGCAAACAAAATAGTAAATATTTCAAGTTAGTGCTCTGTAGTGACAGAGACTGCATTTAAAAATAATTGCTGTGGATCTGCCATATTATACAAAGAAATAGAGTGACAATGCAACTGTGATGTGACACATCTGCATTATAGCTTTTCATCTCAATCCAGATTTTAATAGCCTCTGTCAGCTGATTGCATTAGGTGTATGAGTGTAACATTTTCCACCGTTCACCACTGGAGAAGAACTTGCAGCCCTGTGGTGCCACTGAGCAATGAGGAACCTCCCCAAATGTCATTGTTTCTGCCCCAAAGAGTGGGAGTTGGTCATGGGGTAGAGCTTATGCAGATACCTGTCTCTGATGCTCCTCTGCTGAGTCCGTTGCAATAGAAACCAGATCTAGAACTGGGGCTGAAATATAAAACCATGTTTTCTCCACTCCCAGACTGCCAGACTCTGCAAGATGAAGTGTTTTGCCCAATTCAGAAGTGGTGGTTAGAGAAAACCACATAGCTGTAAGTTTCTCTGGCCTGACCCGTCTCTGCTGTGACTTTGTCTTGCAGTCCCTCACTGTGTCTGTCACGGGAGAGATGGCTCAGACACACTGCCTGGGTTTCAGCAAATGTGTTTCTTACACCTCTTAAAACAAGCTGTTCAGCTACAGCAGCTGAAACACAAGTAGTCGCTGATGCTTTGGCTGTGCTGCAACTCCCACAGTCCCACTTAGCGTGCGTGGAAGAAACAACACTCTCACAGTGAAATCTCTCCTGCAAAGTCCTCCTCCAGCTCACTTACCTGAGGACAAGATGTCGGCTGCCACTGTGAATCTCATGCATTGTTTTTTCTCAAAGCGCAAAAGATGATAAACTAGATTTAAATCTCTGTTGTTTCTCAGAATTGAGACTGTCCTGTACTTCTGTCCTCAGGTGGACCCTAACTACTCAAACTAAATAAATTTGCATACACTTGCTCTACCCAATGTATGTAAGCCAAGAAGCTTAACCCTTCTGCTGCAGAGCAGCTGCAAACCACATTTCTTGTGGTACACTTGGTGTAAGTAAATCACTTACTTTCCCAAATTACATGGTTTTGTATCAATGAATTCATATTTGCAAAGGACACAAAGGTGGAAAACTAAGGAAGCAACAAGCTTAAAACTGATGTGATCATCTCCATGTAACATCAACAGGCATCATGTATTGACTCTGGATCAGATACATCCCTCCATCTCCAGGAAGGGTTTGGCCTGATGCTACAACAGTGTCAGAGGAGTGATACTACCTGCATGTCACTGCCTGCTCACTGCGAGTTTCAGAACGGAGTTCCCAAAGGCTTGTTGTGATGGAGAGGAAATGTTGCATTGTTCCCTGGTCTAATCCTGCTGCTGCACAGTTGTGTGATTACAGGGCAGAGGCAGCAGCCTGGAAGCAGGAGCTCTGGGCTGCGCCCACACCTGACACTTCTGCAGAAAAGCCACTTGAAGCCTAGTCACATGGGCTGGAAGCCAGATTGCCTCAAAAATTATAACTGCCATCTTCCTCAGCTGCAAAATTAATGCTGGGTGCTCCACTTCATCCGTGGACTGTTGAAAGATTCTTCACTGTTATTATGTTTGAAGAGTTTTTTCCAAATGTCATATTGGCATGTAACAACCACAATATTCATAACATGCAGGTGAACTTTCATAAAGCAGAGGAGGAAATTAACATTCTTCCTTATCAGAGGAAATTGAATCTGATTTTTCATTCCATCAAAACATCTCTTCGCCGACAGGATAAATCCCATAAATTGCTTTAACCCGTGTATCTGTCTAGAGTCCATTCTATACGCTATTGTAACAAACCATGTAATCAAAGCAAATGAACATAATTACCAGCAAGTGCAAATATGGGGTTTCTGGATTCTTTTCTGAGACATTTCGTGTGTGACCAATGAAAGTTGTTTACATTTTAAAGTAAGGACAAACTGTATCAGATTGGAAGATATAAGGGTATGTACTAAAAATCCATGCAGAAAGCATCCTGTACCTACAATTACCATTCTAACAATTCACTCAGGGCGATTCTTTTCTCCCCAGGTGTAAATATAACCACATCACCAAACATAGCCAAACGCTACACCATTTCAAGGGATGGTGGAGTCCTGTGCCCTTACACTTCACAGTGAGGAGCTTCTTTCATTTATTTCTACCAGGAAGGACCAAGAAGTGATTGCATATGACTCCTATGACTCCATTTATTTAATAGTAGTTCAGGTAAATTCCTCCTCATTAAGGCCAATGAGCAGACATCAGGACATCCTGTGCTTGCTTCCCCTTTTTCCATCGCTGATGCAAACACCAGCAGCTGCTGGTGTTTGTGGTGACACCAGTGCAGGGCGGGTTGCACTTGCGTTTCTAGTTCTAGATAAAAATATGTTAAAGAAGTAATGAAGGCCGTCTCTTTTAAGGCAGCCCCACAGCTACACAACTTCTAGGCTGGTGGCAACCCTTAGGCATGTCACATCCCACTGTTGCAGCTCTGCCGATGCCTGGGGAAGTGGCCACCTCCACCCATGGAGCAGATCCACAATGACCACCTGAGGTTTCTTCAGCTCTCACATCTGAGAGAAGCAGGAGGCACGACCCATTGTAATCACAGGTCATATCACATCGCAACAGCTCAGCAAAGTGGCCGGTGGCACAAGTCATGTCAGCAGTTAAATGACAGGAACCGAGTTTCTGCCAGGTCGTGGCGCCAGGAGCCAAATAACGCATGCATACTGATGGCACATAATGGCATGCACACAGATACATCTTCATAAAGATAATATAAATTAAGCTTCTGTCCAGGACAGGGACATGTCACAGCCATAAGGTGTGGAAGTCAATTCATTTACATCACATTTTAAATTAGACACATTTTAAAACTGTCCCAAGGCACACTAATACATCAGGTGTCCTGAGCCATTTTCTGTGTTACTACTTCCCAATAGAAAATAAGCCCTGAAATTGTATTTAAACTACATCTCTTCTTCCATTCATAAGTGCAGATTAGGTTGTGTGTTTAGGAAAAAGAAAAACAAAAAACAAGTCTTTCAAGAAACCAGCTATGCCATGTTAGCAGCAAATGATCTGATCTCTAATGACAACTTCATGCTTATGAGGACTAATCCAAAAGGGAAACTCTCAACGGATTTATTTTATTTTTTTTCAAAAAAGATGTTCTCTTCATTTCCTTAGGAAACTGGCCATGAATGTAAGTGCATGTAAACAGAGAATGCTATGCAATTAGGCTGTTCTTAGAGACATATGAATACAAGCACAAATTAATTTACAAGTCTTTATCTGAAGTTGCTTATAGGAATTTTTACACTACTCTGCTTCCAGAGCAAAGAAAACCACAGCCTTTGCTCTTGACTGTGGCATCCAAAGCTAAAATGCTTGGTGATGCTTCTTGTGTGGCTGCTGGAAGGGAGAGGAGCAGAGCTGGGATCCAGCCCTGCTGACAGGAATGTCAGGCTCCCCATGCCTTCAGGATATTTCTGCATACAAAAGCCCAGATGTTCAAAGTGTTTAGCTGCAAGGGTAACTGTAGGTGTGGTACCTGTGCATGCAAATATCCCACCTATGAGCATAACTGAAATTATGCAGGAATTATTCAGGTGTGCAGCACTTCAATACTTCTTGGTAATTTGTCTTCTGGAGCCTTACTTTGCTGCTATTTTGTTGTACTGCTGTGTGATACAGGAGTGGAGGAGAGACAATCCCACACAAGACAGATTTCAAAGGCTTTGAAAAAAGTTGCATGCTTTACAGCAGTAATAAACACCTGGGAGCCCTGAAACAAAATACGACAACATGAATACTCCTTCATTATTTTGTCATTAACTTCTAGGACAGATTGTCAGGGTATTTGGCAAACTCCTGACCCTCCACTGCTCTTACAGTCACCGAAATACATGTATCTTACTGGGACGACCTAGCTGAGGGCACAGGAGTTACCTCCCCACACTGGACCAAGACCTCTCTCCTGTCTTTGGCTGTGGTCAGCACCAGCTCCTTCAGCGTAAAGTTTAAAACCTCAAATACATAGGATATGGGAGTAATACTTCTTCCACATCATGGCTCATTTTGGATTCTGAAAGGAATTGACTCACCTTGCTTTCACAGACAGCTGGGCATCCCTCTCAGCACCTTTATCCAGGGCTCTTACAAACAACAGTCATCTTGGTATCTGTCAAAATAACCAATTCCTTTTTCTGAATTACGCTGCATTCTCAGCCTCATTGATCCTGCAGGGCCATGAGTTCCGCAGTTCAATTTCACGGCTTAAATCAATCCCAGATTCTCAAACACATGCAATTACATCGTGACATTTGCATCACCGTGCTGCCTGAGCCGGACCATGAGCAGACGCGGGGCTTGTGCACGCACAGCAGACAGTGCGAGGCCGGCAGCAGCCTTCTCATGGCAGCTTAACAAGCTTTCCCCTCCACTTTCTCTATCTACAAAGCCAAACAGGCAGGTTTGTTCCCTGAAGGGCTTTGCTGAACTTCCACAGCTCTGCAGAAGATGTTGTACGAGCACCCTGCCCAGCCAGCACCCAGCATAAAGCATTGCCTCTCAAAGCCGCCTGGGGCTGTGCTCAGAAGGTGCTGCAGCATGGGCTGCATGAAGGCCACCGAACTGCTGCACAAACTCAGAGCCATGTAGGTGTAAACATGCACATGGAGCTCCTCCTCTCAGCCAGGCAGCTTACTGTTCAGCTGACATCCCCTGCACTGGGCGCTACTGTGGCACAGAAAGTCGTTCAGGTGAAATGCCAGGAAACCAAAATTACAATTTATCTGTATCTTCCATTTGGAAGGATAACATTTTGGACTCTATCACTCCAGTGGATACTGCTCACTCGGGATTAAAAACAGACAGCACGTATTACTGCACACCAGTGCTTCTGCAAGTAAAGCAATGCTTTCAGTTCTTGGGCTTGTTTGCCCAGGGAAAGAAGAAAGCTTCTTGGTCTGGACTGTAATTTACACTGATATTAAGGGCAATGGCCACAGGTTGCAGCTGCCATGGGTTTCTTATTATTACACCAACTTTCCCTCTCCACTATATTTTTGAGCAGCTTGCTTAATTGAGTTTATTCCATCACGATTCACAGGATACCATTCTTCTCACATCATAACCCACGGATAAAATATATTAAGGTCTGGTGGTATTCTTCCTAATAGCATGGGGTTGTCATTCCTTTTGTAACTCTTACTTCACATATGTAACTCAAAGGTTCGGTATAGGGCAGTGTTTAAAAAGATTTAGGCCCCCAATGTTATTGAGAAACATTGGATCTTACTGTTTGTACCATGAACAGTTACATCTCTGTGGTAGAAAGCAGGGCCAGCCAAACATCTTCAACAGGAAACTGGGTTCTCAGCAGCTGAGACAATTTTCCTTCTCAATTTCATCAAGATTTTTTCTGTGGGAAGAGGAAAGCATGTTCCTGACCTTGCTTTGCAGACACAGCACCACCACGGCTTGATGCTGCGGGATAAATGCTGGGCAGGTGACATCCTGCCTGACCTGGGGAGGTAAAGCTATCTACAACAGCACTGTGTGTTCATAGAAACCATCCTATTAAAATTATGAACTTGAATAGCAACAAAACGCCACAGGCACTGCCTTCTGCCCTAGTTAAGCTCTTCTCTTGTGATGAACCACTGTGAAGTAGCTGCACATTGACAAGGGCCGTGTAGGTGCCAGGCTGGTAATAATTCTTTTTTCCCCTTCTAATTATTCAAATAAGAAGTAGCATTGAGCTAAAAATAAGACCAAGCATTCTCCAGATCTGCAATTACTCTCTCAACTTGTACTTGTCTACAGTATTTCTTCAGCTAATCACTACAGCGCAAAACATGCCAGAATTGTTTGAAATCAGAATTCAATCCCAGACACAGTAAAAGACTAATAATGAATGTTGTTTACACACATTTAATTCAACATACCAGAAGCAATATTCTCACTCCCTTTAGCATTTTATTTGCTTATAAATACAAGTCAATACCACAAGATGGCACTTTCTTACTTGCAACACGTACTATTATAAACACATACCCTCTCCAAATGTTCCCAGATGTTTACAACATTTAACTTTTCAGTGGTTTTGAAACATTTAAAAAAGCAAGACCTTCTACAAACTGTTTTTGTGTTTGATGTATATTAAATGAGGTCAGGTAATTAAATTCAAAAAAAGAATTTATAAATATTTCAGATAAGAAAATTTAAATACAAAAGCAGAGTTTGTATTAATTAAACTGAATAACACTTTAAACTGGCCATAATGTATCTACATGGTTTTATTTAATTTAAAATACTTTTTAAACAATCAAATCCTCTAGCCATTCATCAAAACACCTATCTACTCAACCTTTTAAAAAATATTTTCAGTTAAGAAACCACCTAGGCTTTTTCTTAGCAATCCTTATTCTGTCCTGTAGGTGGAAATGAAGTGAAATCATATTCCAGACTAGAAAACAGGATAAGAAGGAAGAAACTTTAAAAAACCAGATAACTTCAGATACTCCAACTCATTATTCTTTGTGTTTCTCAAAATACATGATCCAGTTTTAAAGTCTTAGAACGAAATGTAAACACTATAAAACTCATTGTTGAAATATGTGAAGAATAAAGAACCCTGCACTAATATAGTGCATAATGATGCTGTGTCAAACTTGTCATTTACAGTAAATGTCACATTTTCCTCTGGATTGTCATGCCTTTTTGTTGCTGCTTTTTTTTTTTTTTTTCAATGCTAATTTCTTTTGATGTCAGTAGACTTTATTATTATTTTTTTTTATATTCCCATTGCTCAACAGGAAGAGATGCATTTTCCAGTCTCTTCAAAAAAGCTGCACAAGATCCTTCAAAAAAGTTGCACAAGATCCAAGACTTTGATTCCTTTTTTTTTTTTTTTTTTTTTTAATAACGAGGTGACAAAATTTCAAGCTTGCGGTATTTCTGTTCTGCCCAGTATATTACACATAAGGAGATTCCTCAAAAAACTGAGAAGTCTGAGAGTTACAAAAAAGAAAGCAGTTAAGGCAGTCAATGTCTACATTTGGATTTCTTTTTTATGTTACATGTCAATGTCTCCGTCATAGGCTAAGGTTAGAGGCTTCTGTTGTGGAGGAGTGCTTTGATGCTGCTTGCTTTTTTTGCTGTAAGAAAAATAAAAATATTTCAGGAGGCGAAAAATGCAAATGGTAATAGAGTGTGAAGCTCAAACACAGCAACAACAAAAAGAAACTTCAACAAAAAATTATCTTCCCGCACTGCCTATTTTCCTTGGCACCCTATTGAAACAACCGTAATTGTTATTGAGAAATACACCTCCTCATTAGCCTTCAAGTGATGGAGAACTATGCAATGCTATTTTAAAATCCCCAGTATGCTCCGCTGTATTATCTCAGAAACGGCAGCTATATAGCTCAAAAATTGGAAGCTACAACTCCAAGGCATCATCCAAACACTGTTACTTAAGCTTTTAGTTGAAGAGAGAATGAGGGAAAGGATGAGACAGCGGGAGAGAATAAAGTGGTTTTGGATGAAATAGAGTAATGTTGCTGTTAGGACATGGTTGAGACTCTCCCTCACAATAAAACCCTCCATCAGAGACGCCCTGGTGCAGACCAGGGCTTCAGCACACCCAGTACCCTATTTCTAGCAGTGACTGGTAAACGGCAGCTTTAGACATTTGGCATGTCTCCTCCTGAGGTGTTTAGTGCCAAAAGCTATTTAGGGATTACCTGAGCTGGGGCGTACATCCAGAAAACCAGAATTAATGCCAAGAGACCCACCCTTCCATGAACTGTTATGCCCTTATGTTATTTCAATTCATTTATCTTTCTGGCACACATAGCCGCTGATAGCAGTAAGCTCACAATGTAATAATGCACCCTACGAAAAATGAAATCTTTTGTTTATTTTAAGCAGTCACTTCATCAGATGTCTCCTACTTCTTATATTGCAGGATATAAAAATTCCCTAGCCCCCTTTTCTACTCCATTCCTGATTTCATAGATGTCTATTGTATTCCCACGTCAAACACCATTTCCAGCTGAATGACCCTATTCTGTTTGGTGCTTCCTTGAATGGGAGCTGGCTCCTAGATCTAATCAGTCTTCTTGCCCTTTTTCAGTTTTATTAAAGAATACAACAAAAAGTCCTTTCTAATCCCAGTAGAAGTCTGAATATATGGGTTTGTTGATAACCAAAAGTAACTCTTTCCCTGCTTAGCCACCAAACATCTTCATGGTCAAGTCAGTTGGAATTTGCAATTTGGAGAGCTTTAAATTACTCTGAGATAGGAGCCAAATGAAGGCAGGTCCCTCATCCAACTTCCATTCTTCCTTAACACCTTGAGGATTAAATCTCTGCATTGCTATTTAAATAAAAGAGAACAAGCACAGCACGAAACACGTCGTACTTACCACATCAGGAAGGATGTAAAAATCAGGAAAGCTATGATGAGGAACCCGCTAGCTGATACTCCGTACACCCACATCTTCAGTTTGCCATCTGTTGGAAGATTGGGAAGAAGGACAGGGGAAAAAAAAAAAAAAAAAAAAAAAGAAAGAATAAAAATCTTTATTCTAAAATACACAAATTCTCAAGATGATAAATAAAGAGAAAACACACAGCAAAATTAATAGCATCATTGATGGGAAACACAGTAAGGACTGGTTGGGAATAATCCATTAAAAATATGCTTTCCATAGAAAAAAAACATTATTGTAAAAACCAATCTTTTTAAAGACATAATCTTAACTGTGGTAAGGACTTTAGGTTTTCCTCACTGAAAACTGAAGAGGAACTCCTCGTGTCAGTTTTCCAAAGCAGCCTTGTTTCACAGCCTGCCCTCTGGCTGAGCTCCTGCAGCCCTGTGCAGACAACCCGCGCGCACGGCACAGCACCACAGCCACCACAGGCAGGCTCCTGCCCACGGAGAGCAGGGCTGGAGGGAGATAATTGTGATGGACTCACTCATGAACCTCCTTGGCTGCTCTAGCAAAGAGCAGCTGAGTGTCAAGATGACCCAGAAATCAATGCAGGGACACCTAGGGTGTTCAGCCTAAAGAAATGATGTCTGAGAAAGGATGTGGCTTTTCTCTGTAAGTACTTGGAGGTCACGCGGCGTAAACATCAGCAAGCCCAAGCTGAAAAGTGCTTGGAAGGCAAGTGAGAATTTAACTATGAAACTTGTTGCTGTCTCAACTAGAAACGGCCAAGAAACATTCGACAGTCCTGTGAAGGGATTGTCACAGCAAGAACAAGGCATCCCACCAGGTCTGCTATGATGCTCTCATATGCTCTCCATCCCCAACATAAAGGCATTAGACCATGTCAGCCGACAATTTAAACAATGCTATTTAAATTGCCTCTCAACTTGAAAAGTTTCTGTTCTGAACTCTGGCCTCCCAGAGTGTGGTGAAGAAAGGAAAAACACTGCCTGATTTGAAATCAGTTCTGTGCTCTCCTGCAGAGCATTTAAAAGAACAAAAATATCAGCCTCATTAAATCATTATAAAATTTGTGTTCCAAACTGTAACCAGGAAGGAAAATCACAAATTAACTAGAGAAAGGCACATAAAATTTTACTAACAGGTACAAGTCCGTAGATAGGCACAGACGCCAAGGACTATAGCACCAAAGGGTGGTAAATGCCATCCACAGAGGGAGCATTCACCATAGACTTGCTACCAAGAATGTATCTGGTAGATAACAGTGGTCTGCTAGCACTAATTACTGCAAACCCCAGACCTGTTTTAGGAAAGCAATTACATATTTTGTCAAGAAGCAAGACAAGGGGGAACAACTTGAAGATGCCAGCCTTGAGATGGGGTCTGAAGAGCACATACAGACCAAAGAGGCACCTACAGGATGCTGTGGGGTTGGTGATATACTTAGCACACATGTAGCATATTTACTCCTTTGCCATGTGTTGTTTCTATAACATTTATACCCCTAAATTAAATAACACCATGTTCTGCTGCAGTTCCTTAGCCCCTGTTCGTACCTTTTAGTTCCTGTGGGAGAACAGGCTCACAGATGGTGTGCTGAGGTCAAGCCCACCAGAAGCTTTCAGGGCTGCCGCCTTGAACGCTGATTTAAGGAAGGGAAGATGGCAGCATCCACCTACACCCCTCTCCCTTTTTCTAACCCCATAAAGGTAACGGGTGAAGACATGATACCTAAGTAAGACTGCCTATGGAGGGCCATGGATGCTGACAAAATGGCAATTAACCCCAAACCTGTGACTCAAACTGTTGGTGAACTGTGTGGGCTTCTGGATGATGAATCCAATCGAAAACCAGCCAACTTTAAAGGCTCTGGACCAAGCTCTATTAGCTCTGAGACTGTCAACGCAAAGGTTAACTACTGTATGCAAATCAAATATGTAAATGTAACATTCAAAGTGTGAACACATATATCAGACAGAATTATGGCTCCCTGAACCCTGCAACAGAACCTTCCGTTACATATTTTCTAAACTCCCCTGTTCGTTACAAACTAATAGGAAACAAATGCCATGTCAGACAGCAGAATGCAGGGAAGGCGGCACTGACAGTATTTCTGAACAGGTGGACAACTAATGCATTTCAGTAAAACTTGACACGCCTGATACTTTTGTTTCCCATTTTAAAGTTTCATTTGCTTTTCAGAAATTGATTTTGAATAAATTAATTTTCCAAAATAACAGTCAAAATGGTGAGCAGCTATTATAGCTACAGCACAAGTCCTGCGTACCGGTCGGGTATGGTACATCCAGTTTGCCAGTTCCAGCTGGGAAGCACTTTATGCCAACCAAGCCAAAGATCCACTTAGGACTCCCTGCTTGGGCACTGCAGCTTGCCTGCTTCTGGCTTATTTTGTTTTCTTAATGTCTTTACTTCAACATTTAAACCTTCAAACTTTACACTTCCTATCCTGTTTTTTTGTTTGTTTGTTTTTTTGTTTTTTTCATACACTTTTGAAATACAGCAAGAAATAACCAATGTTTTCTTTAATGAAATCTTAAGTACTTTCTGCTCAGAATCTTCTAAAGTGCTCCTGATGCCTTTCCTGGTCCAAACACATTACTTACAGAAATATCATCAGATAAGTGTTCTAAGCATCCCCCCAAATCACATACGAGTATATACTTTTGCAAAATATTATTGCTTCGTTCTCTTTGCTATCTCTCAACATAAGAGATTGTGATTACTCAGTGTAGTCACAAAGGAACAGGAGATGACATGCAAGGTAGAAATTGTGAGGCTGCTCCACCGCTCCCAGACACAATCTCTGATGTTATGAGCTACAAAGCTTGTATCTTTCTTCTACAGAAATGTAGTAAAGAAAATTTATTCCATTCATATTTAAGTTTTTCACCTGGATTAAAAGGTTGAATAGACCATCCTTTGAAAATGTCATGCATTTTTGAGTTGACAGGTTTATTTTTTCCAGCAATGGTCTTAACATCAGCTTTCTTATCTTCTAAACCTGGTACCTTCATGCAGTAATCCAGGAAACCATTTGATCTCATTATTTCTGTATATCCTCGCTCACAACCGCAGACTCCTCTCTAGGTGATAAAAGGGAATTCGATATTAAAATGAATAGTATCCTCCTGAAGAACAGCACAAATTGCAGGTAAACTGTGAAGAAACCACAAGGTACATCCAGCACTTGTAATTAGCAAGTTAACTGCCATCACACCAAACAAGCTATGAGCTGGTGCTTGCAAACCCATTTCAGCTCAAAAAGCCAAACTACATTGGCAATTGGTTGAAAGAGAGTCAATAATTACAGTGTGGAAATATTTTCATCAGAACAGACTTAATAATAGGTGTCTGTGACTCGATCCAACTCCTCTTATCAATAAAAAGTTAGCACTGACCATGCTGGGCATACGAAAAGATTAACAAAGCAACAATCCCATTTCAGCCCCAAACCCCCCGTTCCAAGGTATTTCCACCGACACTGGGCTCTCTCTGATGAAACATTGCCTCTTTGGACTAAGCATCTGCTGCCCTGGACCAGTGCAGGCAGTTTCTTCAAAAGGTTTCTTAGAACGTGGTGGTTCACTACACAGATACTCCATTTTCTGGATGTCTACTTTAATACATTTAAAAAAAAAAAATATATATATATATATTTTTAGATTGCCTTTCTTTTCTAAACATCTTATTATTACAATGCCTATCTGAAGGTCTGTCATGCTCTGTACTACCCAAACAGATATGGGATTTACAGTATCTGTGATAAGAATTTAACACTTGATGTCAGTTTTTATCCCACACCATCCCTAATTGTTGTCAGACACGATCCTGAGCTTTTTTGAGCAAAAGGTGAAGGAACTCTCAAGAATTTAAATAGCTAATGAATGCACGTCTGCCCATCGTGTGTATGGCTCTGTAGGCTCTCACAACAACCCTTATAGCTCTATACAATTGCCCATGAGCTTGTTTCCAATGGTAATTCCTCCCACAAGATACTCAGCTGAAGCTGAGAGCTGTGGAGGCTGTATTTAAAATAGAAACATCTACACCCCAGCTGCACCTGGCTACTTCAAGGGTTCTGGGTTTTGTGCTCTGCCACAGTGCTGACACAGAGAACAAGGAGAAGGCATTTTTGGAAGCTCTCACTGGAGTTCAGTACTACAAGAAGGGATGTTTTAACCTCTGGGCTCACATCTGCTCAGAGGCAAAGAGGAGATGCTGCCTCAAAGATGCAGCAGATGTTGCTGATGCTGAACATTTCAGCAACTGGGCTCCATTCCAGACTCTGCTTAAATGGTTAGTATGGAGGTGGTGGGATCAGGCTGCTACAGCTTCCTTGCACTCTTGGGGGCCTCCTGTGTCCTTGGAGGAGCAGGAGAGCAAATATGCTTTTATTTTCTCTCTTACATAAGCTTTAAACAGTCCATTTGCTATTTGACAGTAAAAGAGCATTCAATAAAAATTAAACCAAGAGGTTCCAAACCCTCCCCACAAAACAAAACCAAAATTACAACACTAATATACACCATCACTCATCTGTGCAGGTTTATGAAGCTTTTCTCTTTAATTGAAATTCCTACAACTTCCTCGAGGTGGTACCATGGGCACACTGAACTATTTCCTAGGTCCTGGCATGCATTTAAGATCCAGAAGATAACTGAATAGATTTTGCGGTGTTAATTCATCAGCCACGTTCTGCAGCAACCACGCACCTGGGTGCAGTAGGAGAAGGGTTTTCTGCACGCTGGGCTGCAATGACGAACTTCAGCAGGCTTGGTCTGAAGAGCACACCCTCCTGGAAAAGAAGTTACTTTCCAAAAAAAGAGTGCTTTCAAGGGTATGTTGTACAATGGTTTTGACTTGGATCACCATAGAGTAAGAAGCGCATGCTTGCTTATTTTATATGGTTAAATAGTACTCTATTGAGCTCATTAGCATAATATCTGTAGGCATCACATTAATTAATTTGCCTTAACAAGGCAGGGAATTATTATCATACCCATCTTGTTAATGGAGAACAGAGACATTCAGATTTAAGCAATTTGCCCCAGGCCACATAGGAAGTTGGGGACAGAATCAGGAATTAGATGCAGATCTTCTGTGTCCTCATTAACGTCTTATCTACATAAAAAGATATAATACACTTAACGCCTTAGCCCATCCTCACTTGGGGAACTCTGCCTCATAGCAATAAAAAAAAGTGTTAATGAGTTCTTAACTACTTGGCAACCTTTGCACATAAAACTTTTGTATATTATCTTAACTAGTCCTTATAAATAGAGCTAGATAAGAACATCTGCATTTTCTTTCCTGCTCTCTCTACTCATTCATCCTCTGCATACTGAGAGAGATCCTGCGGATATGCGAGCCCTTTGCCTTTGTCAATCTCTCGTGGAGCATCAAAGTGCTGACCATGGATTTCACTTTTCATCCTGTGCAGGCAGAATTTGTAGGTCACAGCACCAGCAGGAATCTCACAGTCTGAGTGATCTGAGATTCCTGTCTATTGAATAGAAGGAGAGTTACAGAAGCTGGGCTCTCTACCATCGCATGTGATTTTCTCTTTCTCTCCCCTGTTGCTGGAAAGTTGCACTAACAGCTGTACAAGGCTGCCTAGGCAGATGAGTTACTGTATGTGCATTTGTCTCTTCCTGTGGACAACACAACTATCTGGGTAACTCATGCAATGACATGCGTGATGGTGACCTGACAGCAGGGCTGGTGAGTTGCCACCTGTCTTTCCCACACATAAACCTGAACTGAAATTCTAGAGGAATCAGGAAGGAAGGCTGACTGAATAACTGATACAGAAGAACAACTTGTATGAAGACTTTCCTTTCATAATTGTGCATGGCAATTTGGGGCATACCTGTGACATTTATTCCGTCCGAGCGCTGGCACCACACTGTGCGTACATTGTCTCGCCAAAGGCTGGTTTTCCACAGGTAATCATAACACTTCCCTCCTGCAACGTCAATACCAGTTAGTCTTCACATTGCAACAGAGTCAGAATAAACTCTCGAATGAGAGAAACTCTGGCAAGGCTACCTGAGCAAGGCCGTGTCTCCACCACTTGTCCGGAGCAGCTCTCGGGGCTCTCAGGGGACTGACCTACAAATGCCCGGGATCGAGCCTGCCGACCTGTTGTCTCGAAGCTCCTGCCCTCGATGCACGTGAGCTCACAGGAGCTCCACTCCGACCACTCGGTCAGGTGGCAGTCACCTGCACACAGGAAGAATAAATCACGGGTTTCCCAAAGGAACCAGACTTAAAGGATTAAGGACAAGCTGCGTACAACAGCTTTAACAGGGAAATAACCTCAGTTTATCACCCAATGGTATGCATTATTCAGATTTTCTGCTTCGCGGGGAATCTCATTTTCTCCAAAAAGAAAGCCTTTTTCAGGTGATCTAGAAACAGCAGACTGAGCATTTACGTGATTTGCTGAAGTACGAATTCTGACTGCGGCAGCTGCCAGTACTCAGCTATGCAACCCTCTCCGTCTCAGAAAGCTATTGCAGACAGCAGCGTCCTGTGACTTTCAAAAGTCTTTACCTGGGCAAGGCACGGAGCACGGTAACTGCAGCACAGTCTCTTTCAAAGGCAGCTCGGCACATAGTGCATTTTCCACTGGTTTGGCTGTAGCAGAAACAGATGCGTCATGCACTACACAGGTGAGGTTGCGCACTTGCAATCCATCTCCGCACTGCCCACCCTAGGAAATGACAGAGGGGAACAGAGACACACATTGCTGGTGTTAGCAGATGGCAGAAGAAATACACTTGATTCTACCTGTAAATAAAGACTTCAAAGATGTAAATCCAGTTTCTGGACTGCAATAGTATCCCCAGTTACGGGAAGACAGGTGGAGATCTCCTTTGTAAGAAACTCTGCAGAAACTCAGAGGCAGAGAGACACATGGAAAAATGTGTATAACCAGAGAGGAGAGAAGAGCACACAAGTCCTTTCCTTTCCATGTCTGGGAAGTCCAGGAAGAAAGGAGTCACCAAGCAGATGGGGCAGAGCTCAGGCAGGCCCTTTTCCTGCTGCAACAGCGAAAAATAGCAAATGTGAAGAGCACAGCTTCAGGAGAGCTGGTCCCTTCCCACGTGACAAAGCCTTGAATCTCCTAGGGGAAGAGGTGGGTACCATAAAAGATTCAAAAGGAGTGTTTTGGCTTCTCTAAAGCAGCCAAGGGCAGAGCCTGCCCATAAGCAATGGACATTTCCCTTCACCTCCTTTGACGACAGAGCCCAGTATGAGCAATTAAATGCTTTAAACTCTGCAACAGCACAAATCCTTCAATGTCTTCAATTAGGCTTCGAGGATTAATGTGCACTAGGATGTTTGTGTAACTTCTTAATTGTACAGGGAGTTTCCAGTTCTGAGGTGGAGACATCACCAGCCTTACTGAAATGTCATCTGAAGCCAGCCCCAGCTTGTTAGCACTGAATCTGGTTTGAACAAGCGTTAGGTGGCTCCATCCAAGCCACTCCACACTCTTCGGTCCGGTTCTGAAACACTCAGTAAAACACCAAACCACCTGCTGAAGTGGTTCCTCTACCAGAAAATCAATGTTGTTTGGTTAACCCAGTGATGAAGATGCTGTGAGAAATGATGCCCCGAGGCTATTTCTAGAGGGTGGAATTGTTTCATTTTCTTCTGAAAAACAGAGCTGTGTTGATGTTTGAAGCACATACATTAAACCTGTGCGATACTTTATGAACATGCATCTTAAGCCTTATGGAAATAGCACTTTACAAAATTCAGTAAATAAAGCTCAGGAAAAAGGATGAAACATTGCTTTTATACAACCAAGGGAAACACTACTTTGAATCACTTGGCAGTAGATTCTTTTAAAGTAATGGACTTCATCTGCAGAACAGAATGGCTCCTACCAAGTCCATTTATTCGGCAGTATGTTTGATAGCAAGAATCTCAAGAATGGCTCTCCTGTAAACACCTGGCACCATTTTCATTTTCTCCATACCTTTTCTGTTGCTGGCGCATGCTGATACAGAAATAGAAGCGTAACTAGTTGGGTTTAGAGCAGTTGCTAATCAAAAGCATCTTAGAGAAATATTAGTGTAGATTTACCATATGCAGCCAGAATTCAAGTTTTTAACACCATGTTTCATTTTAGTCAGTATGCAACTTACTGTTCTAAATTACTGTTTCACCCCTGAAACCTCTATAGCGGCCTGAGATTAATGGTGTGTGAATAACTCATGCGGCTGTCAATTGGGTTAGAGTTCTCAGAAATTGCTGGTGGAAACAGAATACAATGTGGAGAAAATTCCCTGGGGAAATGGGCACTAATCAAACTGCAGTCCATTCGCAGCTCAACGAAGTGGCTTAAGGAATGGCTGAGGATTATTGAAAAGGACAAAAAAAATATGAAGATACTTGTTCTTTTACAAACAGTACATAAATATATAAGTATTTAGATAGATATAAATGCATGAATAGTTATGTAAATACAGACACAAATATAAAAAATAGATTAAAAGAATACATTTTTGGTAATCTCCATTATAAAAGTTAGCATGCCTCAAAGCAACATTCTTCATCCTTCTATCACGAAATATTGGCAATATATTCATATTTCCAATATTTAGAATAAATAAATAAATATAAATAATAGACTCTCAAACAAATCAAAAAATAAACATTAGCTTTTTAACAGTGTTTTCCACTTTCTTGCTTTCATTCAAGAAAGACCTGAAATGCATTTTTACAATGAATTGAATGCATTTAAAAGATACTATGTCATCCTGTCATTTACAGAGGAAAATGACACAGGGCTTTCTTGATATATTTGGCAAGGTCATAAGCAATGCAGGAGCAATGCATTAACTTTCTTATCATCCTAAAAATTATTCATGTCCCCAAAATTATACATTTGAAGACCTAATTAATAGGTGTGGAATCAGTGGAAATTTGCTGCAGAAATGGCACAATGAGGATTCGGTGAGTAGCTGCTAATCAGAGGAGCATTGCCAAGGAGATGATCAAATATTCAAAACACTGGGGATCAAATCTGTATTGTAAGTGCTCTTCCTTGGGAGGTGTGATGATCTGAGGTTTGCACAGATTTAGCCTCTGCTTTTCGAGTCACAAGCTCCTTGCAGGAAATATGCAGGGACTTGACTTCCAGAGGGTCCAGGTCCATTTGAATTCCAGAGGTCCAGGGATTTGACTTTCATGGTTTCATGGTCTGTTTAGCTGCACAAATTTCTATTTTGACCCTTTGGATGATTCAGAAAAGCCCCTGGGTTCCCTAAATACAGTCTGGAGGTAGGGTCCCTCCAGAAGCAGCTGCACAGAGCCTCTACGTCTCAGTCCTTCACCCCAGGAAGGGTTCTTAGTCTTCTTATGAATGTTAGGCAGATAGTCCTTGATAATGTCTAGCTGCTTGGCTTATATCCTGTTAATGGAAAAATTGTGAACTCTGTCATTCACTGCTAATTTTTACTTTCTTATTTTTTATTTTATTTTTTTCACTAATCAGTGTAAAACACTTCAACTCCAATGAAAAAATGATTAATGTAAACCAACCCTTTAAGATTAGGTGTTTTGACCATTTTCCAGGTTTTGCACCCCTTTGAATGCAGCAGAAATGCCCAGGTCTGCTGGAGGGGTGCCTGTGACATGTGCCTGTGACATGTGCCTGGAGAGCAGTGTGCTGATTTACATACTGTGAAAACCAGCAGTACTTAGCAGGCTCTGCTCCTAAACATTCACACACCTTTAATTATTCACATGAAGTCAATTTAACAGTCCTTCTACAATTAAGAAATGCAGTCTCAGTTATCTCATAATACAAGGAAGAAATGTTTTAGCTTTATAATTAATTGTCCTGTTTATATTACCCCAGGAAGACTTTTTCACAATATGCATTTTGGTCTTACCATATGATGTATTTACCGTCTTCAACAAAGCATTCTTGAAAATGTGACTTCTAAAAGCTTTCTCTAGAAAGTACACTTAAGCTTCTTTTCCAGAAAAGTACAGGAATAAATCACCTTGTATTTATGAACTACATTTAATTCCAAAGAACCTCATTAAAGAGAGCTGAACGTGGAAAAAAAGGTCTCCTCTCCAAAACAAAGCAAAGGGGTGAGAAACTACAACACAGTAATTTAAGAAGAGAAGCGGACTCTATCTCACTGCAAGCACAGGATGATATCTCGCTTAGCGAAGGCCATGATTACTTGCTTTGAGCTGAAATTTAGCTGGGTTCTGAATGTGCACATTTTTAATTTCCATGATGTGTTATTTTTCTGGAATATGCTAGGGCATTAATTCAGCTTCCCTACTAATTCTTTTATCAGCTATGTTAGCTCCTATCCTTGAAAGTCTTGTCCCTAATGTTTAGCAGAATTTGCTTACCTTTGCTGGGCAAAATATCAGCTGAGGATGTTATACATAAATAAATACTGCATGCAGCATACACAAAAAACATATTCACATCCTTACTTAGCTGAAATGAGTTGTTGTTTAGCACAGGAACCAAGAAGAAAGGTGACCCTACTATATATTTCCTGTTCTGTGATCTTGGGCTGTCCAAAGGCTGTAAACACTCCACATTTCATTTACAAAATGCTGGGGAAATTCCAGGTATCTATTCTGCTGCCTGCAGCATTTGCTACAGGTCCATCGACTGCACCCAGACATTGAGCAGACATAGAGGGCAGATCAGAAAACACAAGGGATGTGTCTTCACTTCCATTACTGCCTTCAATTTCCTCTGTTTGACAGTCTGGAGAAGCAGCCACAGACCTGTGCAGAGGTCCTGTGCCCCAGGATGAGGCAGGGCGATTCTTCTCCTACCTGCACCTCAGCTAAGATGGCTCTGAGCAGCCCAAGCGGGCTCCGTTATGTCTGGGAACCTGCAACATGGAAGATTCATCTCTGCTTAATCTGGGTTACCAATTTAGCTGGTTTAATATGGGTAATGTGATCTAATAGCTAAGGAGAAAAGAAAAAGTATAGGGGGAAAAAAATCAATTCAAGCCGGATGCGAGTCAATGGCTGGGAGAGAATGAAAACCGTGGTGCGGAGTGTGCGGGGAGCTGAATCCTGCCATTCCCAGGTTGCTACAAAGAAAGTCACACTGCGGGGAAAGTAAAAGCCAGCATTTCATACAGCAGCACTAGTGCACTGAAGACCTTGCAGAGAAAGACCTGCTATATGGTACTTAAAAAAAAAGATAAAATAGATGAAGCTCTGGAAACCAGGCATATCTATTTTCTTGTTAGAGTTACTTTATATAATTAAATTATAGGTCACCATGACTATGCTTGCTCAAGCATATTCACCACACAAATCTCCTTTAGTACCTCTATAAGCTCACAGCGCTTGAACCTGTCCCGCCATAAATCGCTGCTGACGGCCGGGAGATCGCGTGTGCAGGTTTACGTTCCCGAACTTCCCAGCCTTCACACGCCTCTTAAACCTAAATCAACCCCGCCACCCCATCCCCATTTTGGCAGCAGCAGGAACGCGAGCCCTACCTGGAGTCTGCAGGGCGACCAGGGGCCGAGGTGCCAGCTGTAGCAGGGCTTCACCGGGCAGCTTCTGTGCTGGGCGAGCTGTGCCGGGCAGGGCCTGCCCTCACCTTCAGCCTGCAGGAGCACCACACGCCCGCGCACCATCTGGCCTGGCGGGGAGAGAGACACGGCGCGGTGAGAGACACCCACGGGAAGGAGCAAAGGCAGATTTGGGGGCGAGAAGGGGGTTCTCGTTATTACAGACTCATTGTCCATCCATAAACACAAAGCTCTTTTTTAAAACCCACACAAAGCGATTATTCAGGAAGCCTATTTAGATGATATGGCTGCAATTGCCAAGTCATCTGCTCCATGATGCAACCACTGATATTTCTGATATTTCTATTTTGTACATTTTCCAAAGACGTTATTTGTTTACACAACGCATTTAAATATTTGACTAAATCCTGATTATTAAATATGGCTAGAAAATAATTCCTATGGAATCATCATTTCTAACATCATCCATTCAATATGTTTCCAGAGATTTTTAACAAATGAAATTTCCTTTTTATGACCAATTATGTGCCTCTAATTTGAAAACTGCAAACACTCTAATGGCTATTACCATCCATAACCACTTCTGCCATTTCCATTAAAATCCTATTTATTATTGGTGAAAACTTCTTCAGCTACTGAATAGAAAAAGCAATTATGTTACTACTTTTGAAATAATAAAACTGAATACATTCATTAAAGTTACAGCAATTCCATTTCCTTCTCCTTTGCTGTCCATTTACGTCCAGGAATGTTTTCACTCAAAATGATTCAATTAGAATCCGGGCTCCAATTAAAACGAAAAGTGAAAAGAGCCCTTATGCAATGCAATGCATGAGATTGTGCTACGGATAAAATTTCTGCCTCACCTTTCAGTAGACGGGGATTTGAGAGGCAGTTAAAAAAAGGAGAAAGGACTCGGCAATAAGAGCACACACATGCAACGAGACAGATGCAGGCCGTAATTGCTAACTCCCTGAGAAGGAAAGGGAGGAGGTTTGGTGGGGAAGCGCTCCGCTTGTATGGCAGTCATTTAGCTGCAATCTGGAGTACAGGTGAGTCCGTGCTGGAAGCAAACACCCCTGCAACATGGGGATGCCGTGATAGTCAGCCAGAGCCTGCTCGCAGCGATTTATGGACGCACTCTTTAATTAACTGTGCTGCAGCTGTGCTTAGGATACGCTTCTAATAGCAGCCATCGTGAATGTCTACAGAGCAGGGCTTCCCACAAAATTTTAGGACCTAAAAATTAAAAGCTAAATCTCCTGAAAAATGTAGTGACATTTCTTAGCGAGCTCTCTTACCTTTACAGTGCTCTTCCCCTGTTCTGACCCATTGAATTCCATTTTTAAACCCATTTAAACCAATTTTAAAACCTTTTCCTTTTCCAGGTCTAATCCTCTGGACCAGGGGAGTTTGTAACAGAAGTGATGATAAAAGCTCTTATCCACATGGCTGTGCATTCAGCCGTCACAGAATCAGATACATTAGGAGGTGGAAAAATCCTACCAACTGAGAGGAAAGGGAAGGTAAAAACTCCTGTGGTGCACCAGGCGCCAGAGCCGGGAGGAAAGCTCCCGGTCCTCTGCTGGTGCTTGGGGTGTATTAATGTGGAGGGGGGCTGCAGCTGCCTCCGGGCCACACAGTGCCAAAATGCATCATGTCACGGCACCCTGAGGGAGAGCAGGTGGCTTATAACTGGCCTTTGATAAATATGCGCTGGACTGAATTTGTCCGATTTGTCTCGTTTCTTGAAGTGACCCCCGAGAGGTGGGGCAGAACTGCAACACTCCCTCTGCTTGCACTGACGTTTGGGCAATGTGTTCCAAAAGGCTAAAGGAGGCAAATTGGAGACAGTCCAGAGAAAGGCAACACATGTACCAAGGTATTTGGAAAACAGAAGAATCAGAGAAGACTAAGGGAAGTGATTTCGCTTACCCCAGAATGGGAACCAGCCCCTGGCATGTAAAAGGTTGCTGCAGCCTGCAGCAATTTGCAGTTTGTAAAAATTAGGCCAGTTGTTAGGATATAGCTTTGTGAATTCTGGGGACTGGTTAGCGATGGAAAGGGCTCTTTGGGAAAGCATGGGAAGCCTGTGGATGCAGGGGTCTGGGGAAACAGGGCAGGGGGTGCCCTGGGACAGCAGCTCAGTGCTGAGCCCCTGCAGGCACCAGCTCTGAAATGGCAGCGGCAGAAATGGAGCGCTCTGAGGTTTAAAAGATCTGATCTCCTTAGGAGGGGCTGGAAACCCTGAAGTATTCATCAAGCCACTTTAATTCAACACATAATTTCCTTTTACACTCTCTGCTTAACAACTTTCTAACAAAACATAAATGGGAAGATCAATGAAGAAAACCCATGATTTTCCTTTTAAGAGGAACTAACAACTATTCTGTTTTTATTTACATTTTATTTTCCTACAGTCGGTTATCCAAACCTTTTAAATTTACTCCATTCACAGTGGTCAGCTGCTGTCTGACTTGTTTCTCTCTCCACCACTTTCTTTCTCTACTGTGAATAAATCATTAAAGAAATAAATTTTGTCTAAGAAATTTTGTTGAAATCTCCCTTGGGCACAATCACTGCAGTGAATTTCTTAAGGCTCTATTGCTTTTTTTTCCTCACTCCATAAACATTATCTAGGTGCTCCATTGCCGCTCAAGTAGCAGAAAAACTCCACCTGTCTTTACTTTCTAAATACCTTATTTTTTACTGCCTATGGAGAAAGGAATCTCACTGCATCTGAAATTCATTTGCTTTTAACGCAAACTCTGGTATAGACAAAGCAATCCTAGTTATTTCTTAAATCTTCCAGTTAATTGTACCTTACTTTTCCAATGAATTAGCCACACGTTTGTTTCCTCTGCTCTGCAGCATTAAATTATATGAAAATTAAGACAAAATGTGTGCTGAAAATTGGAAATAATTGGTATTAACTTGGGGATATTTACACGGCAGTGTGTTTAACACTGGGTAACTCATGTAAACTCCAAAATTTTTCGTATGAGGTCATTTTTTATAAGTGATGAGGTACAGGTTTAGCTGTTTGTATACTATTTAGCATATCTGTTGGACAACTTGAGAGAAATCATCCAGGACAAGAAAACATTTACTTAGAAAAATAAAACAGCCTTGTACATTCATTTGCCTCAACAAAGGAAAAACAGCGTGCTGGGAATTACCTTTCTCCAATCTTTATCCATGATCTTTTCCAATAACTTTGCTTCACACCTTGGGAACATCATGCATTAACACAGTACCATACATCTTTCCCTAACTGCACAGCAACTGCTATGAGGACCCCTGATATATAACACAACACCAGCATAAAGCCCAAGCCAGCACCCAGAGCAGATGCTGCCCAGAACCACAGCTGCAAGAGGCAAATATCTGTTACACATCTCCGCAGGCTCATCACAGGCAGGCAGGCGAGATCTACTTTACTCATCATCATTTATAAAAATCAATATATTCGCCTTTGGCTGCTGTGTACCAGAACCATACGAGATGTCAGTGCCACGTACACAGCAGTGCAGGATCATGTTTAAATGCATTGTTCCGTAAAACAAAACCTGAGCAAGAAAAAGGTACTATCCATTAAAATACATCACAGCAAATTAAGTTACTGGAAGAGACGGACAAAATAAAAATGTTAGCGATGTTGCTTAAGAAACACATGAAATACATCCAGTGACACTAAATTTTGATCTGAATGATATTTAAATTATGTTTCCCTTTGAAGTCATTTATGGTACTTCAACAGGCCCTTCACATGCTCTCCAAGAAAAGCCAGAAAAACAGAATATTATTTGTAGCGTATGAGGAAAAGAGTGGAGGTAGTAACAGCACATGCAGCTGATTTGCTGTGAATTATTTCTAAGAAGTGTGCATTTAAGTCCTACATTTTAGCTTTATCAAAAAGCAGGCAATTATTTATTTGGCAAAGAGAAGCAGAATCAGTGTTTATTACAGCCTATTCCCACGGCTCGTTTATTGTTGTCCTTTGGTTTTCTGTGTCTAATTTGAGGTTTAATCCTATTCTCACAAATGCCAATGAGAAACTCATGGTGATTTTGAAGGTTTTGATGTGTGGGAACATTCAGGTAGGAAACTCACACAATATTCATCTGTGAAGTACTGCCTGTAGGTGAGTATGCAATTAATGTCTTCTCTATTATTACTATCATTAACTAGTATCCAATTGGAACATAATGAAGAAGCTAACAGGAAAGTGTCTCAGTTTTTACTGTTGGAACCACACAAAGGCCACAGATGCAGGATTGGTGCTCAGGTGTCTCCATCACGTGTGATTGATATCAATGTTTAAAGCTGATTTCACAGATGCTTATCTTCTGTAGGTTCACAGAATTATCTCCAGCTTTTGAGTTGTTATCTACAGCCCAATCTGTACTAGCCAGTTCTCTAGCTAGCTATATAACAGACTTTTGTTCTTTGTGGACCAGAAGTGTTTGCACTTGACCCTGTGGTTTAATTATCTTTAATGTGGTTTGACACCTACAGTAAGGGCACTCACAGGAAGAGCAGAGGTCCACTTCTGCAGGGCACTGGTATTTTCAGTTGGATCAGGTCTCTGCAGAAGCTCAGCTCTAACTTACGGCATGAACAAAGTATTTGCTCCTTAAATGCACTAGAAATCATCAGGTTTTAAACACTCTTCAGGATCTGGATAAGTATTTCAGGATCAGGAATATGAGGCATACCTCTACTTGAGTAGTAGCACATCCCTTGCAGACTATGTAATGCGAGTACTCAGGATAAAAAGACCTTCAGGTCTTTTTCATCATAGGATGAGCTGCTCCGTTAATCATGCTAAAAACCACAAATAAGTTTTTGTACATGTAGCCCTGTTTATTTTACTAAGTGATTGAACACTCAAAAAAAATTTAAGTTCATTCAGCAACGTGACAATTAACACTCTAGAATTGATTTTGCAAAAAAAAAAAGGAATTAATAGTATTCCTAGTGTGTTGTTATTAAAACACTATCTATGAATTTTTCATTTATGTTGAGAGAGTACTACTTCATGAAAGGGTTAAAAATTCAGTGAAGAAAGAACACCACTAATCCAAATATTAATCTTCCCCTGTAACATGCTTTGATCTCTGAAATCCATCTGAAGGAATCACTTTATGGAAGTTAAGAACTTTTTTTTTTTTTTTTTTTGACCTTAAATGAACTCGATTCAAATACACATTATGGCTCCTTAGTCTTGAAGCCATTACCTGTATGTGTGATGTGATGCACATTACAAGCTTGGGAAATAATGTAATGAACCTATTTTGAATATAATCTTTACTGCATTTCCTCATGATAACACTGACAATTTTCTTTTAATCATATAGCAGTAAGAAAGGCCTTAATTCTTTTACTTTTTATATGTAGGTAAGCATTATGAGCTACAGAAAATCATGCTAAAGTTACCGGAGTAATAAAAATACCGAGGAAGCTGTGGTTACAGGATGGAAGCAGAGGCAAACACTAAATCATGAACCATATTCTTCCGTTTTTTTTCTTCAATCTAATATAGTTATGTTCCTAAAACTAACTTTATCAAAGGATTTTTATTTACTTACTTATCTATTTATCAAGAAACCTGTAATTCCCTTGTATTTCTGATTCTCTGAGCACTCCCTGTGTTAACAGGGGTTAACGTTTCCTATGACTGAAAAACGTTTCCTATGACTGAATTCTGAAAGTTTAAATTAATTACTAAAATAATCCTTCGGGTATCTATCTATTCGTTCCCTAAATTGCATTATTCACTTTGGAGTACTGTGAAAAGAGCCTGCTTTGTCTCCAAAACCCAGCACCTCAGGAACTTTAGCACATCCAAGTCTGAAGGGCTCGGTGTAAACCGGAGTGCCCGGTCTCTCTACAGGGCTGGTGTAAGCAGGGCTGGGGGTGCCATCCAAGTTGAATTTTGTGGTGTGGGGTGAATAGGGCAGGAGGGTAGGTGTGGACTCACCGCCAGCACCACACGTCTGGGAGCACTGCGACCAGGCTGACCACGCTGAGAGCCGGCAGTCCACCACGCATCCCACCAGGCACTCGCTGCTCATCTCCGCGGGCTTCTCCAGGTGACGCTGTTGGCGAGCAACAAAACGCACACGTTAAGCCTTAAGGAGCCACAGGGTGACATTGTGCCACGTTGGGCATAAAATTAAAAAAATTAAATTAATCTTTGCCCATTTCCCTGTGGCATGTGGCCTTGCTCTTCACCTGCTGGCAGTGCCGCGCACTGACCATCCGCCCATCGCTGCGCACGCAGCTCAGGAGCCGCTTCCTTACTCCTCGCCCGCACGTTGCGTTCTCGCTGAGCTGGCACGTGCTCCAGTCTGTGGGCACAAGACAAAGGACTCAGCATGACAGGGCACTGCTACAACTCACTTTTTACCTCTCTGAACTCAGCATGTGAGTCGTCTTTTCCCAGTCCTTGGCTTCACTGCGTTAGCTCGTATCAAATCCAAGAAGAAAACCCACAAAAGTAAGTTGCTCTTAAATAAGAGCAGGTCTCCGATGAGAACTTTGTTGCTTTGTGCTTAGATATCCTTCAACAAAACTGGTACATCAGAGGGCACAGAACACTGTTAAATGCTGATAAAGTGTGTCAATGAAACCCAGCTGGTGCATTTACAGAGCTGTATTGTCTGAAGCAAAATTTCACTTTGATAGCTGTGGAAGTTTCTGACAAGCAACTATAATTTCACCTATTTCTTGTCTCAGAGCAAAATATTTCCATTATTTGAATGAGCTCTAATACTCATGAACTAAAAACAGCATTACTAGTAGAAGAAAATTCTGGCCAGAATACAAGTAAGCTAAAACAAGCCATAAAGAACCATTTAAAATAAGCAGAAACCAACACAAGCAACTACAATTTCCATACACCAATAACAAATCGGGAACATACAAGAGAAAAGCCTATTACTTCGTGTCTTCCTCCTTTGATAAATATGAACACACAACTGATCTTCATTTCTGAAATATGATCGTAAAAAATATGACCATCATCATCATCATGCTGTCTGTACTTCTAGGGATTTCTTTCAAACAGGCTTGGTTTATACTCAGATATTGCATTTTCTCCATCTCTGTTCTCCCTTCCCATCAGCCTGAAAATTCACCTCAGATCTCCTTTTAGGATTTTTCTCAATTATCTGAGCTAGTTAAAACAGAAGAACTTTTTCTTTCTCTTTGTTAGTTCATGTGTGACAGATTTAACTACTTCCAACTAAGGTCCTAAACAACGTATTTTGCTCTCAGTGTCCTGTGCCCACCCATACAACCTCTTTTGCCTTCAGATCAGACTGTTTTTGGTATTATTGCCTTCACTGGAATTACACGGATGTTACATCCCCTTCACCCAGCAAAAACAAGACATCCCATTTACTAGTTTTATTTCCAGCATGCCTGCAGTGTTAACTCAACTACTAAAATCATGCGTTTACCCATTGACCTGTAAAAATGTACATATGTAATTAACGTTAGTGAAATTCATGATGTTAACAAGTAATTCTTGTAATGTCAAGGCTTTAACCAACACAACAAGCAAACATAACTAAAAACACAACTGGAGAAAGTCTTTAAGGAGCTGGGTTTTTTATGCAAAGACACTTAGAAAAGCAGACCATCAGCTTAATGTGCCTTGTAATTGGTGTCCCTTCCTGCAGAGAAGAAATTGGAAAATTATACCTACCTGTTAGATTGTATTGATATTGGAAGCAATTTTGGTTAAGAATACAAGGCTTCACTTGTGAATCTTCAGGGCAGGGCTTGGTATTGACAGAAGACCTCAGCACTTGTCGAGTTCGGGTTTGCATGACATTTGGATCACATACCTGTAGACAAAAGGGATGGACAGTGCAAGAGACCCTGGTAAATCACACAGACACTGACTGCTGGGGCCACCACATGCAATCCCATGGCTACACTGAGTACAAGATAACCATGCTGACAGAAAGATGGGGTGACTTTTCAAAGCCTCCGATACCATATGCCGATGTCAGGCTGCCTATAATCCAGGATTTGTGTGCTCACATTTTAACGTGAGAATGAGCCAATGAAGGCCTGTTTTCAGTCCTAGTGCATCACAACCCCTGCAAATGTTTGTTTTTACCAGCCCTCCAACCTTATTTTTGCTTTCCATTTTGGTTGCAGACTTAGCATGACGACCGATTGCTTCCAGCCTCACAAGAAACATCCCCTTCACACAGAGGACAGCACCCAGTCATCCACAAATCCCCTCCTCCAGGCTCCTGCTTGCCCCCCGCACTACGAGAGACCTCTTTGAAGGCACATGGAGGCACCACCCAGCTCTGCCTTTGCATTTTAAAAGTTTTTCCCTTGGTTTACTTAATCTGGAGATGTAACATAAGCATTGGCTGGGACACGGGGAGCACCATGTCCCCAGCCTGGCTGTCACGTCCCTGTCTCATGCTGAGGAGAGCAGCTTGCCTCGGGAGGATGGAGTCACAGCGCTGCAGATTAAATGCCTGTGGCACCGAGCAAGGCTAATTGGTGGAGAGGAGCACTACAGACAGCTGTTTTGTCTCATTAAATGAACTCATAAAAAAGTATAAATAGGCTTGCTCTGAAGCCAGGGTGATTATGAGAAAACATAATAGCCATTTGGGCTTGTAAGGCTGAGAGGGAAAACCAGCCCCAAGGATGTGGGCTCTGGCCCACTGAGACTTGGCAGAGCTTTCCTACAGTCCCCCAAAGCGGTCATGGGCAACTGAGAGTGGTCCCAGCGAACCTAATGGCAATGAATCCCTATTAAATAATTCCCTATTATCCAGAGCCATTTACTGAACAAGATGACCTATTTAATTCCTAACAGTCTCTCATTAGGACCGAAGATTGCTCAGGAACAGCAAAGTAAACCAAGAAAACAATGCATGTAGAAATACGTTTTCATAAGTGCTTGGGAATTTTAAACATGATTTTTCTAGAGAGTATTTTAAATACAAAAAAACAGCTAACAGTTTAAAGCCACAGGCTTATTATTATGCTACTAATTGCTGGCAAACACAGAACCCTGCATGGGTGAAAGTATGGATAATTTTCGTATTGTGAATATTAAAGAGAAATGTCATGGCATTGCAGCATAAATCTAGATCTCATACTGCTGTAAACCAGATTAGTTGCACAGATGACAGCATAACTAAACAGAATAAATACCAGGATAAATAGGAAAAAGGTGTGGTCCAGTCTGAAAACTGAATTGTCAGGGCCTATTTTCCTTATGTGTTTACTACATGAAGGAAATTTTATTATGTCCTCCTTGCTGACAAACACCTTGTCAGATCATTTTAAACGGTAATCTTATTTGAATACCCATGCTCATCTAAAATAACTAATTGTTCTCAATTATCCAAAAATTAAACCTGTGCTAAGTGTTTACCAATTGTTTACTGCCTTTTCCACAACTAATCGGATTGCTCATTCTCACAATGAAGACTAATAACTTAAATGATTTGCCAATTGAAAAAAAAAAATCAAAGAAGGTATCTCAGTAGCTACTCCTAATTAATGTTTTTCTGCAGTATGTTACCAAAGGGAAAAAAAAATCAATGAACATTGTGAAAGAAGTTAAATTTGTGCCAGTTCCAAAATACCTGCCTTTGCTCCCTTTCAAAATAAGAACCTGTAGACAGAAATTATGCATAATTTATAGATAAATAACTGCCTTTAATAAAAAAGTATTTTCCCCCTGTCTAGGCTGCATCCTGTTCTATGTGGTTACAGGGCACTGATGCAGCACTGCACTGCATGGTGCACACAGTCACACAGCCACCGAGATGTACTGGCTAGCCAGACAATTTTCCCTCTCAGATGTCCTTTAACAGTGAAGCAGCCCTGACTCCAACAGGTCGAAGTATATCTTGTGTTTGCCAGGATCCAAACAAACACGGAATTTACTGCAGCTCTAAAGCTGGCATTCTCACCGCGCTGATGAGCCACCTTGTTCAGAAGCCAGGGCTGATACGATAAGCTACCCACTTTTACCTGTTTTGAATAATAAAGAATCTCTGTAGGAAAAGTGTTCATTTAATCAAGCTGAGGACATGGGAAACATGCAAAAACTCAAAGTCTGCAAACTGTAACTAATATCCTGTAATATTATTTGTTGAATTTGCCTTTACGTCAATTGAGAAGTCAATTTAGTTTTATAATTGATTTTCTGGCCTTACTCTTTCAAGTTAACTATGTAAAAAATTGAACCAAATATTTATGGAACTGAATAAGCAGCAGGAGGGAGGGACTTGCAAAGGAAAAGATGAAAGCTGGAATTTTCAAAGGAGCAAGAGGGAGCTGAGTATCCAGCCACCATGGAATCCCAATGGGCTTGGGTGCACAACTCCTGCAGGACCCCACAAAAATCCCAGGCTGGAAAAATTAAATTTTTACTGCATGGCAAAGAATAAGGGATGACTTAGGAGATGCAAAGTAGTTAGGTGTTGTGAACAGTGAAAATTAAAGAAGAGGGATTATTTCCAGTGGGGAGATACTGAGGGTATTAACAAGAAATAAAGAAGAGAAGCGTGTCAGCTGCATAGCAGGAAGAAGATATGTCACCACTGCCATCACTAACAGCAGCATGCATCTAGTCCTGAATTTGGATCTTAAAAAATAAAAGAGAAAAAGATAAAAGAGAAAAAACAATCACCACTGACTGCACATTACATTTTTAGGAGGTAGGACAGGAACAATATTGCCAGTAATATTATAGAAAAGGCAGCAAAACAGAGCAAAGTGATTTGAGTAATTTAAGTAAGCAATTGTCACAGAATTAATTAAGATCTGGGCAAGACTACAGAAAGGGTTGATTCTGAGTATTCTTACAAATGAAGAAAATGACAGACAACTTGACTCTTCAACAATACTCTTCCATATGAAATAGTAAAGGTGCCCTTTCAGTGACGAGTGGTGTTCCTCAGGAGTTGGTTTTGGGACTGGCACTGTTTTACATCTTTGTTGGTGACACGGATAGTGAAATTGAGTGCACTCTCGGCAGGTTTGCTGATGACACCGAGCTGTGTGGTGCAGTTGACACACTGGAGGGAAGGGATGGCATCCAGAGGGACCTGGGCAGGCTGAGAGCTGGGCCTATGCAACCTCATGAGGTTCAACAAGGCCAGGTGCGAGGTCCTGCATCTGGGCTGGGGCACTCCTAAGCACAAATACAGGCTGGGCAGAGAATGGACTGAGAGCGGCCCTGAGGAGAAGGGCCTGGGGGTGGTGGTTGATGAGAAGCTTGACATGAACATGAAGTGTTCAAGGCCAGGCTGGATGGGGCTTTGGGCAACTTGGTCTGGTGGGAGGTGTCCCTGCCCATGGCAGGGGGTTGGAACGAGGTGGTCTTTAAGGTCCACTCCAACCCAAACCATTCTGTGATTCAGATGTATACTTCAAGACTGGATCCGCTCTACCCCACTAGGAATGAATGCTTCTTATCACAAGCATATATAAATTTACATATTTTGTTAATAAATAAAAAACACTGTGATTCAGCAATCCTTTACTGAGTATCTTCATTTCCGACTCCTCTCTTTCAATTAAGTAAATGCTATACTTTCACAGACATTATTTTACTTCCTGCTGTTCCACTAATAAATACTACTTTCACTGATCATAGATTAAGCTTTTTATCATTATTTTTACATTAAGTCGGCCATTCCTTTTTGTAAGCAACTAGTTTGTGCTCAGCATCAAACAATGCTGCCTCTATAGCAGAAACACAAGAAAAAAGGAAAAGGTGCAGCCACCACCACTGTTCAGAGACAGGCAAGTACATACAATAGAAGCGTAAAATAGTGGGAATTTAATTTTGACTTGTATTTCTGAGATCATCTCCTTACAGTCACGCTATTTATTTTTATGCCTGTGGTTATAAATCCTGTAACTAGGTTCCACAGTTGGAGAATTTGGATGTTACAATGGGCTTAAATTGGGCATCATAGGAAATCTTCTTGCCCAGACACTGAAAGTCAAGGTGACAGACTTAGATTGAAATGATTTATTAAGATAGATTTAGACGGTGTCCAAGCCAGGAGATAGATGAACTGAGCTCAGTGCAGAAGCCCAGGCAGCTGCTGAAGCTCTCCGTATCACGTATTTGCAGAGGTTGATGATTTGTGCTGGGGTCTGGATAGAGCAACCCTTGCACACAGCTCAGGTACAGTAAACAGGAAAAGAAGGTGGGTTCAGATTCTGCCTCTAGCTTGAGTGCAAAAGGCTATGTCTTGGCTCTGGAGACACCTCCAGCAAATTGCAAGGAGGTGTCTCCAGAACAAACATATGCCTGATCTTCCCAGGAAACCAAGGCTCTGCTCTGCCAGGGGTTGGTACTACCAGAAAGACAGCTCAGTCTTGCTTCTGCCTGGGGATTAGGAGAGTTTGATATCTGCATGGCAAGAGGAAAACCTTTGTCTAATTTCTGCCTCTAATCAGCATAACTGAAACCTACTTCCTACACTGCCCAGGCTATACATAGATTATAG
Source organism: Netta rufina (assembly GCF_964035555.1). NCBI lineage: Eukaryota > Metazoa > Chordata > Aves > Anseriformes > Anatidae > Netta > Netta rufina. Next base: position 29,180,268 of record NC_140129.1, read on the forward strand.
ATTTCTGAATCAAACAAGGAGGATGAATACGGGTGCTAACTGGCGATAAATATGAGAGAAAACAAGAAAATGACATAGCTGTGACTCATGGAAGTAGAAGGTCAGAGGCCTGGACAACTTCAAGGTCAGGCACCAACCAAATCTGGGACTTAAACTTCACAGACTATGTTGTTTGTTGGATTTAGTCTAGATTCTTCCTTCACTGTAAGCAATGGAGTGTGTGATTCAGGACAGTACTTCCCTTGATATCAGTGGTATGAATAAAATTAATTTCTGGATGGAAGTAATAACAGGCACGTAACTCAGGCCACTCATTAATATCCTACAGCATAAGGACATCATACACAAAGTTTCTTTACATGTATGAAAAGACTGTCCCAGACATTTTTGGCGTTCTTTTCTATGAAGTGTGAAAAAGTTGAGTTAAAGCCAAGGATCTGTAGACCAGATTATATAAATGACAACAGAAACAAAGTATTCTGAGGCAACAGGAGGTACATACCACATTAAGGGAGGAATGAATTGGCATCTCTGCTAAAGGACCACTCACTTCAGAAATTATAAAAGCCATCTTCTTCACTCTGTGGAGGAACTGGCACTATAACTACTGCATTTTTAATATTTCTTTTAGCAAGACACATTTTTCTACCATGACCAGTTGCCACTATTCTAAGCTAATATTAAAAGTGAGGGATATAAACACACACAAAGAACATTCCCAGACTTTGGTCCAGGCAATAATAGAACAGACAAAGCACATAAAGTTTATTCCAGAAGAGAAGGACATTAAAAAGAATAAAACTGTAAAGTTATGAATGTTAAGTTCTGAGTAAGGGTTGTTAACATATTACATATCGATATATACTATCAGACCTTCTTTGTGATAGATTTAAAAAGCTGTCCATTGATCCAGGCTTTCACATGCATCATAGTTGTACAGCACAAAGGTTGTAACCCAGTAGAAAGCCCTTTAAGCTGTTTAATTTATCAAACAGCTTGTATAATGCATACTGCACTATAAATAGCTGGCCACATTATATTTAACAGGCTATTCATAATGAAACATGTAACCTCAAACTAAGGTAAATGCGTTGGCAGCAACACGGTTTGACTATTTTTAACATTGCAGTGAACCATTATATTGTTCATGCAGATGTGGATATTTCAGAACAATTTAACAAGCCATTTACAATAACATGAGCAGTCTTTTGAAATTAAAATGCATCTGCGTAGCTTTTTTTTTGAGATGCATCTAAGTTATAAATCCCTATATAACTATTGTTTCTTTAATTATTGTTAAAGATGAATAAAGGTGAATAAAATAAAGCAGTGAACCAAGAAAAAAACACATCAGTTGATAACTTTTTTATAAGGTCATCCAAAATATTAAGTCACAACTAGGCATAAGGAGCAGCATACGTTCTTCCAGGAAAGCCTTGGACTGGCATAATTCTTATTCTTCACCTGAATGAATTATTCCTTAGTCTAGAAATTCAACTCTATGCAAGGTTCATTCTTCAGTCCAACCTGCACGCTACAGGTCCTCTGCTAAATTTACAGCTGATACCTCCTGAGTGATTCTGTAGACATCAGTAATGCTTGCAATAAGCCACAGAGTCTACAAATGAGTCGTAAATCTATTTTACAGTTGGCTCAGAGGGAAAGCATTTCCAAAGCATGATGACTCAGATGCACACCTAAGACCAAAGTCACTACACCTGTGAGTCAGCTGTACTGCCTGGTACCACTTTCAGTATGAGCAGTTATCTGAATACTACACACACACACCATAGATTCAAGAGAATAATAAATCAGTTGCTACAAGTCCTGAGCACTGTACATAGCTATTGATCCATGAGGAAAATGCTCACTGAAATAGAGACAGCTGTTCTCACTTGCTTGACATGTAACCTCCTATAATTAACTAATTTCAGACCTCTTAGAATTAGCTGCTAGAAATGCCAACAGCTGAGGCAAACAAGAAGGCCACTCTGATCTGATAGTGGGGCTGTGACTGCTATCCACATAGTAGCAAACAGCTAACAAAAAAAAAAAAAAAAAAAAAAAAAAAAAAAAAAAAAGAGGAGGTAATTATTTCAGGGACTTGTAGCACAACTCGCATATTAACTCATTTTAAGAATGCTTTGATGAATTCAATTGAAGTCAATTAATTACATTTCCAAGTCAGATGAATACAAAGTCAAGACACTGCAGGTAGTGCATGTTATTCGATCGCTGAATATTTAACAGAGATGATAGGATTTCAGTTTCCAGATTGTTTAGCTGGGTCTTTGAGCAATCAAGTGATGATGTCTGGCTGAACACGCTATTGTAGCTGGAACGAATACGAAATCTCTGAAGCAAAATGCAAGTCAATCCAATTTGCTCATGATTTTTTTTTTCCTAACTAACTAGCAAGCTTCAAACTGCTATTTTAAATGCCTTTAAAGCTTGGTATTTAAGTTACATGAATGTTACTTAGCGACAAAGAAGAAAACTTTATGAACCAAAAAATAGTCTTCAATCAGAGAGAAAATCATTCTGAATTTAATTCTTACAATAGAGAATACGAGAGTAATAGGAAAGCTTTAAATCAGTAATTATGAGTTTCTTGAATCCAGTAAAGAGACAGAACCTCAAATGTAACCTCAAGGTATTACATTTCAGACAGCTGCATTTCTGGGTCACAGCAAAGTGCTGTTGGAGGAGATATTAAAATTTATCTTTGTGTAGCAGTGTAAAACAGCAGTATAATCAAGTTGCAAAAATTGCAATTCAATTGGAAAATACACATAAAAGAATTTTGTTAGTATCTTAAAGTACAAAAGAAGGCCCCACTAACACCAATATTCAAAGCAAAAGGAGCCAAAAATGTAAAAGGAATACAATAGATGTTGCATGTTTTTGTAGAAGTATTGAAGCAAATACTTCCTATTGACAAAGCAGTCGCCACCTTTATGACTCATTGATTTCAACATGATTCAAGATCATTTACTATCCTAAAAGTGGAAAATCCACACGGGAAGAGTATTGCTACAAGATAAAACACTAGTAATAAAGTAATACCCTAGGAAGTATCCAGAGTACAATGACATATTGACAAAAAGGGTGAACTGCCTAATCTAAAAGGCCTTTTTATATTCAGCTGATAAGACTTAGTTATTCTGCTATCAGGATGAATTTATTATCAACACTATAAAATTGGAGCAAAGCACCGAAGTGACTGGAAAAGAATTCTCCCATGGCCAAAATCTTAGGTAAATATCTTGAATCAAAGAGATACTCAGTCAAAGATGATGCTGAAATTGGAGTTGCTCATTTCTTACAAACTAGAATTTGTCAAGTTTCATAAATCCTCTTTATCTCCAGTAAGCCAAACATGGCCAGAGATACAGGAGGATTTCCCAGGATGCTCTTTGGCAGCTGCCTCACAAGAGTGCTACGGCTAAAGGAATGCCAACTATTTTGATATGAAATGTAAATGTGCTTGAAAAAGAGCAAAAAGGATGTATGGTTTGTCCTTTTCATTTTGATATGATGTGATCCTGCAAAAGTTTCAGGTTACTTGGGGAAGAAAAAGGAGCCATACTTAGGAAATGTATTTTCAGTGAGTATACAAAAAGTGCTTTATACATCCTCTGAAGACAGGCGTTTGCTTCCAGCTTGGGATGAACCAGAATCCATGCAGGAGTTTATCAACTACAGAGCATTATTCCCTCAAAAATTAAACAGGCAGCCCTAATGTGCTAAAGGTTCTATGTATGCCAATTTACTGATGTGTTTTTTGGGACTCCATGGGAAGAGATGATGCAGGTTGGAGGCAGAACAGGTCTGACCAAAAGACTTAACAAGAGATTCAGCTCCAGATGCAAAGAACTCTTATATTTTTGTGTCAATATGTAGGGTCTCCAGGCAAGGTCCAGATACAAGCTCTCCGTTAAAGTCAGTGGAGCTATTCAACTGAGAACATGTAACTTTTCCTTAAAAATGAAACTAGAACCTCGACAGACTCCATTGCTTTTGTAACTCTAGTATTGACTGTGTCCACCTGTTCGTGGCCATTCTCCAAAACTGCCTTTCCCTGTGGCTACTCAGGAGGCTGAAGGATGCTTCAGTCATCTTGGTGCTGGCAATGCCTCACTCCTGGACACATTATACTCTGTCTCTACTCCAACACACTGGTACCAATGCACAGAATGAACATATACCACTGCCATGGTTTGGTCATTCTGCATACAGCAAAACCCTTGCTTGCCTTGGAGTTGTTAAGCATCTGCAGCCTGGGAGGGACTGTGCTGTGTGGTTCTCTTTTAAAATCAAAGGAACACAAACAGCCTGTGTAGCTATAAAAGTGAGACAGCACTGCTGTAAACTCTTCAAAGGGAGGGTTTTATTTGTCCATAAAACTTCAAGCTGTTTATTGTTTTGTATCTGGACAGCACTATTTAAACACATGCTCCATCCACACACAGTCGTCTCAGTTTCACAACAAAGCACTGCAGAACAGCTTGTGAAAGCATATTGTTCAGTTAATTGCATTGGCATGCAGACACCCTCACATTTATGAATTAACATCCACCATGGCAAAAGGAGGTACAAGGAGACACAGGGACTGTGGCACTTGTCCCTGCAACTGCCAAGAGCTGTGATGCCTGATGGAGCGCAGCCCACAAGCTCTGGTCATCCCTTTTGTGCTTCTGTGGGCTGCAGAGACTTCACCATTGCTGAAAAGGAGTCTTTAGGCAAAAAAGCACCGTGTCTTAAGGATACTAGGATGTTTACAGCAGTCCTTCATGACCAACTGACTGCCAATAAGGCATCTGAAAAATACCCACTGGCCTTGAGGATCTCTGCATTAGTTTACTGCATACTGAAATGAAGAAAATCTGTTTCTGGAAACAAGTTAATGACAAGGAAACAGCCCAACCGCAGTGGGACTTTGAAAGGTATCCAAGCATCCGTATTGGTTACAAGAGCATTGTACTTCATCAAAACTATGCTGCTCAGGAGGAGGTAAATACAGGAAATGAAACACAAGATTTTATTTGACATATTCTTACTGACTATATTGATAGGCTACACAAAATATTATGGAAGGAAATTACCTGTGTCAGCAGTAGTATAAATCCCTGTCCAATAACCACTAAGACTTTTGATAATGGCCCTGTTAACATAGGGGCAATGAATATATGTTTGTCACTTAAATACATCAACCAAGTCTGTTACAAAAGCCCTTAGATTAAACCTGGCACCTACTCAACACTGATCAGAGAGAAACAATAGGTTTCCAACTACATGCCTTGAGGCCAGAGTGTTTTCACAAGACAGAATTTGCAGGTTCTTTCCATCTTGCACACTTAGAAAAACTGAGAACATTTGGCAGTTGCTTGAGTCCCTGCATAATTCACAAAGTTTCAAGTATTTGGTGACAGGACAAATTATTCAGGCATCTTGCTGCCATGCCCTTCTGTTGCTGTTGCCTCAAATTTTCCCTCAGGGTTTTAGGAGGAGGAGATGCTGGAGAGAAATGCTGTCTTTTTGAGAAGAGAAAGCTGTCATTCCCTCTGGCCCAAGACCTGTCCAGAGGAGTGCCACCACTGTAGGAGAAGTGCATCACCCCGACAGCACTTCCCTGAGACTATTTCCTGACACAGACAGCCCTTAAGTGCAACTGCAGTGCTGGACCCCTCACCTGCTGTACTTGTTTGGGTCCCTGCCTGCAGACCAGGTTGAAGGATGGGTTGAACCGTCACAGTAATACCTCTGTGTGTTTTACTAACTGATTTTCTATCGCCCAATCTCTGTAGAAATGCAAAAATCTCCAGATTGGCTGTAGGATCCATTAGGCCTGACTTCCCTTGGAAAATCATTTACGTTGTTGTTAGAAAATTTTCTCACAGAGTGATTGAAGGACAGAGAAAGATGAGTGAGGAACATCGCCCATGGAACCACAGCCAGGTAAGCCTACCTGTGGACACGTGCTCCACTGTCCCCAGTCAGACACTGCACACTCACTGGGGCAGTACAAGCTGCACTTCTGAACTTCATCCGGGATTTCAGCCTGATTGCACAGGGTGTTGGGTACCGTCTCCCCTCTGTGGTCCTCAGCAGCACTTACACACCTACACAGAAAACAGAAATTTTCATGTGAGGATCATCAGCTTATTACAGTGATGGATATCAGCAGGTCAGAGTGACTCCAGTAGGACACTGGATGTAACACAAAGCTATGTGAAATATGGCTGGTCAAAACGTGGCGTTAATGGCATTAATGATGCCAACTGAAACAGCTACAGATATGACAGGCTTTTGTTACTCACAGATTTCAATAAATACTTTGAGTAAACATTTCCAGCCTCATACAGGGGCTTTTAAGTTTGATTATATGACAGACGAATGAAGAGAAAATGACAATCAGCAAGAACAAACCTGTGTGTTCCCACTAGTAACATCCTCGTTACTCCCCCATGCCTAGGGAATGAACACTTCCTGATAATGAACACCACTTCAGCGAATGCAGTGCCATTACTTGGGGAAAACATTAGCAAAGCAGAATATGGAGGCTTTGCAGCTCAGGAGGCTGTTATATCTCTACGGCACCTAGGTTAAAGAATCCTAATTTAAACATCAGGCCTTCTTCCTGAAAGAAGTCTCAATCACAACACCAGGCTGCACATCAGAGATGCTCTTCCTGTAAACCATCACACAGAAACGCATGTTTCTTTTCATTTGAAATCCTTTGGACTCCACAGCGTATTCACTTAGCCAGTTATTTCAGCTTTATGCAAGAACGTTGGAGCTGTTTAATTTACAGTCGTGCTTTTGTCTTCACGCACCTGACTTTCCTCGTTTGTATTCCTTCTCCACAGTGGAGGGAATTTTGTTCACTGTTGATTTTGCACGGAGACCACGGTTCGACTACCCAGGAATACTGATTGCACTCAGTGTAGCATGGGACTGCCTCGTACACCTGCCAGGAAAAAGAATCAAAACTATTCATTTGAACTATCTGGGTTAGCATCTCTGCAGAAACACGTCAGCCAAAACCACAAAAGAGTACGCTGAAAAACATCCTGGCTTATGCTCCTTATGCCACAAGTGTTGTCATATCTTTAAGTTCGTTTATTCATTATTGACTTGCCAAGGGTTTTCTAAGTACATAATAAACAGTAGTATGCATGCAGCATCTTAGAACACAGGATAAATAACAGTTATTCTCTAAAGCCAGAGCAGGAATTCCATTACAATTTCATTTGCTCAGACTGCTCTTGCTATAATCTATCATGTCATTCACCAGGACCATATGCGCTGCATCTTTTCATGTTTCAGAAGGTACAAGTTTAAAATCAGCACTCATTTACCTCTGCTTCTAGCATATCCTGGGAAGTCATTTACTGTAAAAGAACGAAATTTCATGCCTCCTACAAATCTCATCTTCATACACAAACACCATAAATGCTTTTTTTCCCTGCAAGTGACTTATCTCTAACGTATCTCCCAATCAAACATGACTGTGCATTCACCTGAACTATGGTATCTATGGAGAAAGAAAAATACAGCCAAATACAGAGAAGGAAAAAAAAAAAAAAAGGCAAAAGATTGATAAACATTTCTAAAAGATGTCAGACATTCAAGCTGTTAGAAGCAGTACACTGAGAAATAGCACTTTAGCAGATTTTTAGGTTTAAACAAATGAGCATGTCAACAGCTCTGCTATGGCAACGAATAAAAGTTATTTATTTTGAATCCAGTTTGTCCACAGAAGCTGATTTGAAGACACAATGTTCTCTTTTGCTTTGTCCGAACACACTGTGTGTTGCCCTGAAAAAATACAGCACACCGAAGATTTCTTCTTCCACATGCTGAAATTCCCTTGGCCTTGCTGCTGTGAGCAGTTCAGGTCTCACTGTTAAAATAACTGTAGATCAATCCACCCCACCCCTCAAACAAAGAAATTCAGCCGCAGGTGAAACTTATAGCTTCATTTTAAAATAGCAGATTATGACTATTCATGTTGTGGTCAGAGTAATAAAGAAACCTTACTTGCAATATTTTAGAGGTAAAGGATGAGGAGATTTAGAAACCAGCTTGAAAGCACAACTGGTGCCCCATCAGCACATTAATATCTTATCAAATGAAAAAAAGATACTTCGCTAAAGAGTACCCCTCGGGAATGGAAAACATCAGAAACTAATATGAACTGTGGGTCTGTCTTTGGAGGTCTATAAAGTAAGAAAAGCTGAAAAGTGATGAACAAAAAAAAAAAAAAAAAAAAAAAAAAAAGAGGAAAAACTGAAAAGAGAAGGACCTAGCAGTCAGGGCTGGCGGGAGGCAAGAAGAGGTGAGCAAGAGCATCGTGTGCTCTCTGTAGATGGGAGAGGGAGTGGAGCGCAGGGTGTCAGGGCAGCAGCGCTGCTCGGCAAGAGGCATGGGCTGCCAGGGTGCAGCCAGCCCAGAGGGCAACGGGGCAGCCGTGACCAGGGGCTACCAGGCCACAGGGGCTTTTACATGTCAAGCTTTTGCTGGGCCTGCACAAAAGGCTGTGAAAGATCACAGTGCACATCATTCAGTCTAGGTTGATAATTTCCTAATGCCAAAGCAATGGTACCTGGCCTAACTATACAATATACAGGTATATATATTCACATATGATATGAAGCGTATATTGAAGCTGAGTTTCAAGTGGCACTCCAAGTGCCACTAACTCGCTGTGCAGCCCTGGGACCTGTGCTCCTAGCCAAGCCCACAGGCACTGGGAACACAGCTGCACACATTGAAGAGCCGGCTCACTCCCCAGCAACACCCATCAGCTGGATGTAGAGACAGCACCCCTGTCTTATCAGCACCCCTGCTCTACCGGGATGGGGAAACAACTACACTCTGCCTGCACTGTCTGACAAAACCCCCTGCCTTCTACAGATGTCAGTGGGAGATGTGCAGGGTGTGATCAGAGCCCTTGTTGCAAGGGAAGGCAAAGTGCTGGATGTACCAAGAGCTGGATGCAGGCACAGGGCACCTGCAGCCCTGGGGAGGAATGTCTGCCTGGGCAGTGCCACAGGAGGTGAAGTCTCAGCTGCTACCAGTGTGCTATCACACAATAACTACTACTACTGCAGTTTGGTGGTCAAAGTCTGCGGTATTTCCCATGTGCGTTATGTTTCTGCATAAAAAAAAAAGCAGGGTTTGGGCAGGGATGGGATGCCACACAAGACCCCGTGCACCGTTAGAGAAATACAACTGATGTGATACCTCAAAACGCTCTCTTCTGAAAGCAGGCAGGGTTGCGATAATAAAGCTGTTAATAGAGCGTTTGTACTCTGCTACCTAGGCACGTCAAGCCTGCATGACTGCATGTGAAATCTCATCAGCCTCTGTCCTGTGACACACGTGTTGCTCTGTACGTGCAGAGCAGGACACAAACACACCACTTTGGTGGTACCCCAACAGCCAACTCCAGCACTGCAGCTCCTGCTCCATGTGCTCACCCCAGGGAGCTCCACAGCATGGCAGCCTCTTGCTGCCCCGCTCTGTACACCCAAAAGACACAAAACACAGAGACAACAACAGTTCCTGGGAAAATAATCCACTTACAGCTCACCCTTTCCAAACCTAGGCAAACTTACCGTGACAACGTATTTACAGTGCATTCAGGGTCAGCCATCCAACCAAGGAACGCACTACCACATTGTAATTTATTAATTTACTTATAGGTCAGGAATAATGCTGACCTTCCAGAGGACATAGAGAAGCAAATGCCCAGCTGATGTGATTCATTAGAAAAAAATCATAGCTATACTTCAGGTAGCTTTTCTGATGAGCACCTGCAGCTTAAACTAGAACAAGGTTCAACACTTTTGAAAATCACAGTGACTCCATATTTCAGTGAACATCAAGATTTATTGTCCCTCAAGGTAAATATTGACTCTGGTTTTCCCTCAGTCAATATTTTAGCTTTCAAGACAGTAAATCTTGGTGTTCGCCTCAACTTAAGTCAATATCTGCTTATTATATTAGAACAACCAAACTGATCACTGTAGCAGTTGCCTGAGACCCCCGAGGACAACCTCTGTGCTATTCATTTCTAATAAAAATGTTCTAAATTCATTGCTAACATAAGTCCATTTCACAGCATTGCCCTTATACCAAGGTTACATTAGACTTAATACACTGAATCAGCCTGAACCAAAGAAATAACAACCTACTTTTGAACTACGGAGACCAACGTGAGTAACACTAAAGCCACGTATGTGCTAAAAATTCTCATGTAGAAAAAGAGCTGACTTTCCCTGTTTCACAATGACACTTCTAGGTAAAAAAAATAAAAAAAAAATCAAGCATAGATATTAAAAACACTCCTAGTGAGACTTGCCAGCAATTTTACCCACTTCTAATACTTTTTGCACACCCACTTGTATATTTCCCACATACTCAGACTTCAAGAGGCAGCAGCAGTGGGATGGCACCATGCACAAATGGCTTCCTCCTCCACTTACAGCCATGACTTCCCAAAATCTGGACTGCAGCCAGCACTTCTCCTGCAAGAAGCCTGACACGAATGGACCCGGAGCACAGTGGGAAATAAAGCTGCAGAGATGTCCATCCACTGCAATTACCTGCACATCTATGTTGCCTCCATCGACTTCATCCAAATCTCTTTTTTGGTGGATAGCTGCTATTCTACCCATACGTTAATTGAATATATATATATTATTTTATTTTTGGTAATGCTGTAATATTGCCTTCATGTTCCATTTAATCCAAACCAGATATTTTCTATTAATACATTTATTTTACTTGATTCTTTAAAACTGAATTCAAAATGGAGTATGTACTTTGTTAATTACTTAAGTGCATGTCTGATTTGGCAGGTCTAAGCACACATTTAAGAGCTTTACTTAATTAACTGTATGTCGGAAGGACGAGTACTTGCACATTAACAAACGCTACATCACTGAAATGACCTCATTAAAATTTCAACATTAAATAGTTCTCTTTAAAATAAAATTGATTTTATTTCATGCTGGTTTATATATTGATCACAATCATTAGAAATATGTTAACTGCTCATCAGTACTACAACTGATTTAACAAGTAGTTTTTAAGCAATTTGGATTTTGCAAAGCAGCTGTTGCAGTGACAAAACTTTTCTTTAGGTATTTGGACTCTGCAAATAGCCATTGAAGTTAAAAGGTTTGGTTTGGGAATGACTTACACCAGAAAAGTCTGAACAGATCAGCATGTGAAAAGACTTCAGAAAGGACTGGAATCCCTGAAACTTTATGCCTGTAGCAGATTATATAAATGCAAAAATGTTTGTGATATAAATTCGGCACTCTCAGTTTTCATTTACACACAAACCAAAGGGGTTAGTATTTTTGACCTCCTTTGTGGTAAGGAAAAAAGGAAATCAATTAGAACTGCCATAAGGTTATAAAAAGCCCTCACTGGAGTTGAACCAAGTTTAATGAAAAACTAGAACTGGCGAAAACTTTGTAGCTGACAAAAGGATGGGATCGATTTTATTCTAATGTTTAAGTACAAAATACATATTGTGAGTCAGGGCAATAACTCCTCATAGACAGAAAGAAATATCCACTCCCAGGCTCTGCCCTGCAGGCAGTTTGGAAGCCCCTACAGTACGAGACACCTCAACGTTACTCTAAGTGACTGGCCACAGTGACAGCCTTCAAAAACACTGCCAAAAAGTGATAGGTTTTCAGCGAGTAGGAAGGGTAAAAAACAATTATGAATACTCTGAAGTTTCCCCTGCTCTTGATTATCTATTTATAACCCAATCCTCAAAACAGCTTCACTTTAATCCGAATTTACACATGAGAAAGCTGAGGGTGAAGAATTAAGTGATTTATTAGAGGCTGGAGTGGGAGCCCTCAAGGAGCAAGGGACTGTAGCTGGAAATGCCCTATTTCTCACACTAACTGGATGACATCTCAGCTTAAAATCAGATACTGAACAGTTCAGATAAAGACATTTCAGGATGGAGCCATCAGAAAAAAAGAAGCAGTGCAAAACTCTGGCTGTGAAATGAGGAAAAAGGAAAGAGGACAAATTAGGAAAGCAGCAGAACATTTTTGCAATAAAGACATCTGGATGCTCCACATTGGCCTTGCACGATGGCCTTTAGATGCTTTCAGCCATACCTAGACTTTTTTTGGACTTCTTTAAAAATGTTGGTCTCTTAGTAAATCCCTTATTTTCTTCTAATGGATGATTAAATATGCAAAGACAGACATCACTGTATTTCAAATTCCTAAGTGCAATGAATGGAAAATGTCTTGTTTAAAAAGTTAATTGAAGTGAGCTCTGCTGAACCACAGTCATTACAGCTAATACTTACGGAACTAACACATTGCTCAGCAAGATTTATTAATTCATATTTACTCTTACTAAGTGTTTTTATTTTCTGTAAAATTCATGCAGGCTCTAAAAACACCCAGTTGTAATACGGTGAAGCATGAGCACTCCTTCCTGGAGATTAAAGCAAGAAGTTGGTGTAATTAAAGGTGAGAAAATATGGGAGAAAACATTGTGCAAGTGCCTGTCCATTTCAATAAATCCCATTCCTCTGAGTGGCAGCAGCAGCAGAAATTTGGAGGCTCCCAGGCTCTGCCAGCCCTAGAAGGAGCAGCTCCCAGCCCCAAGCTGCCTCCTGGTTCCCTGCGGTGCCATCTGAGCCCCTCCTCGCCCAGTGCTAGTGGGTCTGAACACACAGCTGTTGGTATTTGTTGAGCGACTCGTTAGGCAGAGAGCAGGAGGATGGACAGACAGCATCAAGGCTCCAGGTTTTCCTGTGCCTGCAGTCGTCAGGCTCTGAGGATCAGAGCACAGCACGGAGCATGACTGTGCAGATGCCTCGCAGTCACAGGACAGCGTGCTTCTACCCAAAATACCCAGGCAAGACAATTTAGTCTCTGAATGACACCAAAAAATTGAGATGTTACAGTGCGGGGGGCATGCGCTAATAACATTACAAATGGCCAGTTCATGTGGCTTTGCTTTTTATTTTAATTATATTGCTTCAGTATCAAGAAAATACTGAATCTTGACAAGATATTAACATTAACGTTTTACTACGTTGTCAAACACAGGGGTCTAAACCAAGGCAGAAACTCATTAGGAAGAGTGGTGCTGCATTTTTTGCTGATTCCAGAAGCTGTGGGTACTGCAGCTTCTGCTGTCTCCCTGTCACAAAGCAAGGCAAGCATGGCAAATTTAAGTAGGTATAAATAAATCAATGTCCTGTGTTTTTTGAAACAGCACATTCTGCTGAAGCCGAAAGATAGTTTCAGGGGTAACAAACGAATGTGGCACATCTCTGGATGAATCTGTAATGCAGTAATAATGTTGGATCCAATTTTAAAGAGAGGAAAAGGGAAAAAAGCTGATTGATGCAGAACAACAGCGAAGCCCCTTTTTACTAAATGAGAACAATCAGATAAGATGAAGACAGATTGCAACACCAACCTGAGCCTTTGTAGATGTCCATGTTAGCAGGGCATGACAAGCAGAAAGGAAAGAAAATTATATATTCATTAGTTGAGCTGCTGTATGATAATATTGAGAAGAATAAAAAAAAAAAGGCAGAAAATCTGCTTAAAATAAAATTGCTACAATGTAAGGTTGCATTCAATTCTTCGATTTCCCCATCCTTCAGAAAAAAAAAAATCCCTCAAGTAGAAATCAGGCATTTATTTGCGAGTGAATGAAAAGCATGACTGTGCTGAAGAATGAAGCAGAGTTCATTCAGCTTCACCCAGCAATCCTCTGGATTTCCTCCCAGTGTCTCAAGATCAAAGCCTTAGGAGGAAAAAAAAAATAAATAAATCTATCAAGCTTAACTTGAAATCTGGTAAGCAACCCCACAATTACAGAATATCAATCACAGTAGACATTAAAGGCTTTCAGACATTTAAATCTTAATTGGGTGGCACTGTCTTTCATGAAAACTGTGGATCTGAAGCCCACGCAGACAAGCCCAGGAGCTTGGAGCAGGTTGGGATTTGGGGAAATGGCAGCGATGCACCTGTGGTCCTGAGCCACTGGCCAGCACCGCACTGCATCTGCAGTGCCACCGCAAACAGCCCTCCTGCAGGTCAGCCCCTGCCCCGAGGGGCATGAGCGAGTGATTACTAGATCGAAAAGCCGAGTCATCTGTCACAAGAAATGAAATAAATGCCAGTCCTAAACACAAACAGTCCCAAAGAAGCACTTCCTTCGTAGGCATTCGTACAATAGGCAATTTAAAGAAAAGACCATCAGAGCTTACTGCTAAGTTAAAAATGATGCCTCAGAGACAAAGTTTCAGCCCCAGACTTTCTTTTACAAGAGATTTTAAATCATTTCAAGGTCTAAAAACTTCAAATTGGTATTTTATCAGTTTATTTTCACGTCTTAAGCAAGACTGAATTAGCGTTGCAGAGCAGTCACTTGTCCTTACACCGGACTGACACAAGTTTTCCACAGGAGATTTAAAACCGCTTAGCTGAAAAGAACAAAGTGATTGATAGCACTATAGGCAAGAGGCAGAAGAGATGGGGAAGTGTCAGACGGTTGAAAGCGAGATGTTTTCTGAAACACCTCCATGCGACCACACCACAGACACGAAGTGGAGATGACCGGGGCATCCCGCACACCCAGTCATGCACCGCCCAGCTCCAGGGTCCTGCACGAGCAGGAGCAGAAATGCAAAGCAGCTCGTAACCCTACTGCTTCATTAGGATCCGCCTGTCACTCTCTCCCCAGTCCACTCAGCAGCAGGTCTGATTGCTCCTCATCAGCATCGAGACAGAGACAGAAAGTGATGCTCGGAGGGAGGGCAGGAGGGATGCCGGTCGATGCCTGATGGATCCCAGGGCTTCAGATCACTCACAGCCTGATTAGTAACGGGGGCTGGAAATTTCCCCTCAGAAGAACAAGTTACTCCAGGAGCCAGAATACGTGACAGCCTGTTGCATAGCATATTTATGGTAGCTGTCTCGCTGCCAAGACAGGCAGATGTTAGTACCGTGTTTAGACGCAGCATTAACTTGAGCAATTTGCTGTGTGTAATTACAGGTGGTACAGCCCTCCTGGCACTGCTGCTGAGAGGCCACCCCCATGACAAGCTCCTGAACTCAGGGTTCTGCAGAGATTTGAAGGCAGCTACAGTCACAACACCGCAGACTTAGAAATCCTGAAATTGTTATGATCTGACAGGGTTTGAGGTTTTTTTTTTTATTATTTGGAGATTTTTTTTTTTTTTTTTGATGTTTCTTACAGGCAGGCTCAGAGAAGACTTAGGCACAGAAGAGCCTGGTTTTATTTACAAAATGCACACATGCTAGAATAGCAATGTGCTGCAGAGAGAAGCCATGCATCCACCTGAGCGTGCTCCCCAGTGAGCACATTCATAATTAATAAACTAAAGGTTCCCTTGAGCCAAAAGTTAAATTCTACCCAACCTTTTTCAGACACCAGCGTGCACACATGCTGTCCCCAGAGCCAAAAGACAGCAGTTAAGTGCTTGCTAGCCACTACCTTGCAGGGTAATGAGTGTCTCTCTAGTTCTTGGTAACTTTCTGTAGGATTTCCATCCCTTTCTTTCAGATCAGGGAATATATACATTGTCAGATTCTGACATTTCTATCATTAGCCTTTATTTTGAGGCCAAATCCACAGGAATCAATGGAAAGTCTGAATTCCACTGCTCCACAGGTCATGCTGTGGCATGCAAGGAACATCTGGACATTTATAGGTACCCCAGTACCACATTTAGAAAGAATATATATATATACATATATCAATAATTTTATATATATTGATATACTTAATATCTCTATTGAACTAGAGAGACACTCATTACCCTGCAAGGTAGTGGATATAGGGATGGTTAATGAGAAACTATATTAAAGCAAACAAACAAAAACCAAACAGACATTTTTGGAATAAATCTGACCAGGAACAACTGCAGAACTCCAAATCCATATATACCCATGCTGCACAAACATTAGCACCTAGCACATATTTATTTCCTTCTGCCGTGTTTTTAAGGACCTTAGTAGTAGCTGAATATTGGTACTTTTTCAGGAAAGAGGACTCCCAATTTGCTCACACACTGGTATTGCAGCAGGTAGGAATCGCCAGCAGTGCCCCTAGTACTGCTCTGCAGTACCATGGCGTGTCAGGGCATGAACGATGCTGCAGCTCCCCCACCTCTGTCATTCCCCACAGCACTACCTTCGTGCATTCATGACTCTGGAAATAATAGAGTGAAAAAGGCTGTTCCCCAAAACAGTACATAAAAGAAAAAGTTGAAGGTAGCTGGTCAAGACTATGCAACATAGCTGCACTTCATGGTGTGTCATACATACAAACCACTCTACCTAAAACCTTTTAGAGAATTAAATAATGCATCAGAACAAATACTATGTGGTATAAGTTAGAGGAAACAGTAGCTTCAGGACTATGCAAAGGGTCTAAAAATATTCACTCAGCCCTTAGCAGAGGGTGAGAGCAAGAAGTTGAATGGCAGATCTGAAAGGAAGTGAGGAGTCAAAAAAGGGGAAACACTGTTACCTGTGGCAGGAACCACACAGAAAAAGTCCAGCCCTAAAAACAGTCAATTTACAACAGAGGGAACGGTAGGAAATGAAAGATCACCCAACAGGTGAAGGGTAGGAAAGGATAGACACTTTTTATGATGGACACTGGCTCTGAAAGTTTGGCCAACAAGGAGAGCAAGAGAGTCCTGAAGTAATTTCTGGATCAGTGGGGTTATTTAGGAATGATGGGGAGATGATTGCACAGGATCCTTCAGAAGATGCAAGGAAAGAAAGCTGGAGGAGGAAAGGGGGAAAATCAGCAAATTGCATAGCAGCCAGCCAAACTTTAACTCTTGGAGACATATTTTCGTACAGACATTATATATAAGCAGCAGAAAATAACAAGGAGACGAGCAGCAGGCAGCATGGGTTTGTGAAGAAGAAACTGTGTGAAATCATTCTGATGTTCTTCTGCAGCAGGGTAACAGATGCTGGGGATAGGGATGAAATGGCAGATATTATGGTGACTTTAGTGAGTCTTTTGACACTATCTCCTAGGCTAAGGAAATATGGTCTGGATGAATCTAATACTTGGTAAGTGCAAAATATGTTGGAAAATCATGCTCAAAATAGTTAGCAGTGCAAAACAGGAAAGAAATCTCATGCATGGCTCTGCAGAGCTTTATGTTCTGTATCCAGTCGCACTTCATGTTTTCATTAATTTGGGGCTGATGGACTGAGAATAATTCCTACTTATTCTGCAGATGCTGCTGAGGTGAGAGGAACAGCAAGGCAATGCAGAGAGAATAAGAGAATTCAAAATGGGCTTTGAAAGTTGGAGAAACGTACCGAAACAAAAGGCTGATGGAGAGCTACAGAACTGAGCTTATGCTGGACTGAGTACTCAACAGCACAAACACGGGAGGGGAGAAAAACAGCCTCTGCATGGGATCCAGAACTTGCAAAGACCCATAAGGAGAATGTGGTTCACTAACACTGAAAAATAAGTAAATAAATAAATATACATATATATATATATATAAAAAGTAGAGTTTGTAAAACCCTGAAGTTACACTTCAGCTATTGCATGGATTCAGCTCATGAACCATGTCCAGATGTGTGCACCCAACTTTAACAAAAATGTGAAGGATTTGAAACAACTGATAGCCAGCAGATGACAGTAAGACTAATAAGACCAGAATCATATTGCTGCCACGAGCTGTGGAATTCCTGCTGTTGCTTATAGGTAAGTAGTTAAAACACCAGTGTAATGTGGGACCATCTATTGTCTAGTGCCAGCGAAGCATGGTATCAGTGTCAGATAAAACAGCAATGCTGTGTCACACAAAGAAATGACTCTTCTGTATCACACCAGATGCAGAGTAGCAGAATGACACCTGAGGTAGCTTTAAAGAGATCCAGCAGCTTAAAACCGCCTATCGATGGATCCTCTGCTGGATAATTCACTGTTGCCTTGAATAAATCACAGATGGCCAGACTGCCTTTTGGAAACCAGGGTCTCACACCTCATACAGAAATAAAGCAATGGAATTACCATTATATTAAATATTTAACAGAACTGTTATAACACTGCCTACAGTTCTAGATCCTCGTTGTAAAAGCAATACTGATAATGATGAGTAGTTAAAGAAAACCCAGAAAAATAATTC
Organism: Netta rufina; assembly: GCF_964035555.1. Classification (NCBI taxonomy): domain Eukaryota; kingdom Metazoa; phylum Chordata; class Aves; order Anseriformes; family Anatidae; genus Netta; species Netta rufina. The sequence continues at coordinate 29,198,476 of NC_140129.1, forward strand.
AAGATCTGAAAAACTCACATTGCAGTAACAAACTAAAGAAACCTGCCATTTTGCTTCAGGTGAGAGGTAGTGAAAAGAAGCCTTGGTCATTTTTGGGAATATACAGAGAGGATTTCTCTTAGAAGAGGATTTTTAAAGCTAGTAGATAAAGATAAATGTCCCCAAGGCTGAGAGCTGCAGTTAGACAAATTCATATTCAAGTTATGAAAAAGAGGAGCTTTTTAAGCATGAAGGAAATTAATTACTGGATCAGCTTATCCAAGGAAAACTCTCCTTGAACTGAAGTGTGAGCCAAGGTGGGGTGCCTTTCTACAAACCTGCTCCAACTCAACAGCTAAGCAAGGATCTGCCTACGAAGTCAGTAGCTTGTGCTATACAAGAGGTCAGAACAGCCCATCATCGGCATGGTCTACTTCTAGACTTAGTATCTCTGAATGAAGAACTCCATAGAAAACTTGCAAATCATGTATTAATCATTGAGTGCCATGTTTATTAAGCCATACTACATACTTACAGTATAAATTGAACACTGAAGTTGAAGGGAGTATTGATGCCTGTGTGAATTTTATACTCCTTTTGAGAGGCTGTCAAAAAAATTGTTTTACATTACAGATCAGAAGCTCACTGGAGTTCAGATAGTCCACGTATCATCCTGTAAGCACTGATCCCACAAAGATGACAATATTTTATTTACTGCATTAGCTCTAGCTAGTAAATTGTAACCAAGACAGGAGCTGGAATCAAACAAAGAGAATAAACTTTTTAACTAGGTCATGACGGTGCCAGTAGCAGGCAGGATGGAGAAGAAGAGAAAAGAAATTATTAAAGTAAAGCAAACACACTCTTGGCTGCATACGTTCATGAGTGAGTTCTGCCTTTTCTCACCTGTAACTCTGGAGGGCATAAAGTAGACAGCATCCTTGGGCATGCAAGTGGGGCTTCTGGCCCAGGATAGGGGCTTCTAGGCTCTTGTGTTGCCCCAGGCTGAGCCAACTGCTCCTGCTGGCTTTTATCACCTCCACCACCACCCTCCTTTCACAAGGCATCCCTGCCTCTCCTGCACTGGCACGTGTGTGAGTACCCGTCTGTATGTGTGGAAGTCACTAAGGATAAGCACGAGTTAATTGATAGGAAAATAAGGGAGAGGAAAACAAAGAACAACTGTAACTGCATGTGGGAAAAGAAGGGTGAGCAATCACTGTACAGAAATGCAAGTCAAGGAAAGCCAGGAAAAAAGAAGTGCGGTAACGAGGAACCGTGGCAGTGACACGGAAAGGGGTGAAGGCAACTCAAATACTGACAAAGAGAAATGCTTGTGGAAAAGGCTCGCTGTGTTTCACAAACACTTGACAAAGCACAACACAAAGCAAATATGGATGAGGCAGGACAGAGGCACACCGCGAGGCAACGCCGGGGTTACTTCGCCATAGAAAACCGGCGGAGCCCCACTGGGCTCCACACTTCAGCTGCTTCTTTGTGCTCTGGTAAGTCCTGTAACAGCTTCTGGCTGCATCAGACACATGAAACACATCAGAATCGTTTGAAAGTAAGCAATATTAAAGAGGCTAACGTTTTTACCCCTATCAACTGTTAGTCTAATATTGACATTAGCATCATCTTTCGCTCTACCTGTGAACAATGGGCAACTCTCCCAAGGATACATTAAACTTATTTTGCAAAGTCATTTTTGGAAATCCTGCTGGGAGGCCAGGCTCCCTCAGATTTATCTGCCAGACTCTTCCGCAGCGCAGCATCACACCAGGCACAAACGTTTCTGTGGCTGCTCTTGGCCTGCCTGAGCCGCCAGACTGCCTGAGCACAAACCTCCTCTCTCAGAGCATCCCAAGTCGGGAAACAATCCACATCTCATTGCCTTTTCATTTAGGCTGATAAATAACTTAGGGATGAGCACTAGACAGAAAGGGAAGTAACTGCTCACTCAAAGTTGCATTTAGAAATACTTACGCGTGGCATTAAATTCCTCTCGGTGTTTATCATACAGACACCAGACAGTTTGCAAATGACATTTTTAATGGCCACATGTTGACAGGGCTAGGCTGTGAAGGACAGGCACACACCACATTGTTTCAGATGGGTATAGAGAAATACACCCTGGGTATAGATCACTGTAAAAGCCACTGCATTTGGCATAAAAAATAGTTTTTAAAAAAATATTTCAGATGGTATAACAGAATAATCAAGCTACCTTCTGTTACTTTCTATTCTATCTACAAAAATTATCAGAGAGGAAAAGTGCCAAACAAATTCCCTCCTGAGCACCATGGAGATGAAGAAAACCAATCAACTGAGTAACTGATATTTGTGCTTGTGTGTATCTAGACATGGAAACATTTTTCTTAATAAAACCAAAAGACATTACAATTTGAAGGCAAATACAAGCCCGAGGTGATGTGTTTTCCCTGTTAAGTACTGTGAATAATGCTGCTCAAGGACAGCAGCTGACTTTCTAGCTCAAGCAAACGCTGAGCACTAGTGAAGCCAAACCAACCCAGAGGCACTGCAGCGATGGCAGGGGCCGAGTCAGATCTCTGCCGACCGCTCCTACAGGAGCCTGAGCACAGCAGCCAGGCAAGCACGGGACTGCAGCACTGTGTTTTGGCAAGGACACCTACTTTCATCTGGAAAAGATGCTTTTCTGCTTTCAAAAAAACTACAGTTTTAGTTTTTTTGTACTCCCAACAGCAGCAAGACAGGTCATTGGTGGGAGGACTGGGGCAGAGAAAATTTCAATACCGATTATTTTAACAGCTGTGCTTTTAAGACCTCCTGACAATGAGGTCAGATGCCACAGTGGGTAAAATAACCCTCTCCTTGGGGAAGAATTATGGGAGGCTTAAAGAAAATGAGGCTAGGTACTGAGGGAAGACCCCAGCAGTCTCCAGCAAAGGTGTGTGTACTGGGAGCTCTAAAATAGGGAAAACAAACCAGGATACAGTAAGATAAGCTTATCTTTGCTGTGCGCTGTAATACTAGTGGCCAGACTTCGTTATAGCACATCTACTTATAAATGACATTTTTAACAATTCTAATGATAAGAATGCATGGTTTTGTTGGGAATTAGCCTCCTCAGGCTGAACGCTTAGTTTATCTTTCTTGTTTCTCCCAAAGCAATTTGATACTAAGCTTTCAGACTTCACTCTGCACTGTTGTCTCTTTGGGATTGCTTCCTTTCCAAAGCCCTGTTTACATCTGCTCTGGGTGCAGCCGGCTCCACAGCAAGCACTCGGGGCCAACTAAGGCAGCCAGGGAAAGTGCTGGGCTGTGCTCGGTGGGGCTCAGCCAGGGAAGGCAGCACAGCCGTATGCTCACACCTCACCGCCACCAGGAGAGCTTCTCTGATGAGACCTGATTTCACCTCCACAGATTACATGGCATTACACCACCACCAGATCAGCTTGTCCAGCGCTAGTTGGGGCCTCCCTGCACGCAAGATGCTGCACCGCAGAGCGCCAAGGCAGTAGCAGCAGGTAGGAGCAGACATCTTCAGGCAGACCACGTTCTCCATCAGGCTGGGATGGCAGCAAAGACATGAGTGCTCATCTGACACGGCAGAAATAATGGGGCCATTCCCACACGTGCTTTATACTGTGCACGCAGCCATTCTTCTTCTCCACAGCCCCGCTCCATCAGTGGAATTACATGCAGAAGTGATCCACACCTGGCCTCTGAGAGGACCTAACGAACTCGAGACACTCCTAAAGGAAGAATTAGTTTGCGCCCATTCCAATCGCTCTTTCAGTCTGAAAAGGGCATTGTTGTACGGGTTGATTAGCTACGGAGATTTTTCCTTACAGTCAGCCTACATCTCCACTCTGTTAATTCCACCCCATTACCTCTAGCTGCACTCCTGGGTCCCATGCTGTATAACTGCTGTCCTTCTTTGATATTTACTCCCTTTCTGTGTTCATGAACTGTTATGAACCTGCAGACACCACTTAGCCACAGCAGCCTTTTCACGCCAGTACTTACCTCCTTCCTCTCCCCATCAGGGGGCCCAGAGCAGCTGGATGAGGTGGTTGGCATTAAATACAGCACAAATTCCCACCAAAAGCAGCCTGGGTAGCACAGATAGGCTGTTTAACCTCACTGCACTCAAGCCCTCGGAGTCTCTAACATAAGGACACACAAGTTTACCCGGACTTTGATGGAAAATGGGTGCACATCATTCCAAACATCACGTTGCTTGCTCTCCCCTGGCTTCTTGGCCCATTTACCATGCTTTTCCCATGCATTAAAGGGAAGGCAAGCTTTCTGTGTTTATTGCACAATTCAGTTTTATATCAACAAATTTAATTTGCTTATGCTTAACTATGCTGCCTTAGCAAAGAACCATTGAATCGAGTCTTTTGGGATTCAGTTCAGTACTTTCCCTTAGCCAGGATGCACTGGCTCCTAGGACATTCCCCACTGCTTTCATCTCACTACAGCTCCTCAGAGCTGAGACAACAGAGACAAAGCTGGCAATATGAAATGTCTACGATTTCCCAACAAATGGGAACGGTGTATCTCAATGTTGTATAACTGTTTTTTATTCTTCTCTGAGATAAATTTAAGAAGATTAGACTGGGCAGCTTCTCTCAGGTTCCTGCAGATTATCACCTGCAACATAACTGCCACCTTGTACATGTCCCTTATCTCCCTCCAACACTTCCCGTCTTTGAATGTTTCTGATTCTATGATACAGCCTGAAAAATAGCCCAGGTCTCCCTATTTATTTTGCTCTTTCTCAAAATTGCACTCATGTTTTTCATTCATCCATTCCTTCTTCAATATACCATTTGGCACAACAATATGAAAGCATTTAGTGCAATCGGTGTTGATGTTTATGGGCTGCTTTTCCTGAATCACTTGGTCTATCAGCTGGATGCTCTGCCACAGGGAATCATGGTGGGGATTTCAGAAACCTGGAGGAAGGAAAACTGCCACAGTTTCCTGGAAGTCAGAAGAAACACAGGAATAAACCTCTATTGCCTGAATGAGCTCTCCTTTTGGCTGCAGTACAGTTCAAGGAAGAAACATAATTATTTAACCTGTACATTAGGAACAATGGGAGGCTAAAATGCAAGTGCCCCAAAGCACCTCAGAAACTTTCATCATACTTTCAGACGGGACTAAGCAGGGGGAATCTAAGTGCTATAGGACTTTACCCTACAGGTACATTTATGTTCACAACTCCTTCAACCTTTCTGGACTCCCATATTCTCGTCGACATCAGGAAGCTCAGTGGTTTGCTTGGTATTTCATTCACGTTAAACCTTTATTCAAAGCATACAGCCTTGGAGGTGTATGGCATGGAAGTTCTTGCAGGAGCAGTATATCAGTGAGATGGCCAGTTCAGCAGGAGGTAATTTCTGAGAGTACATCCAGTAATGTGGGGCAGGGAAATTATGGTTGTCTCAGGACAATGAAAGCCAATGCTGCAGCCTACTGAGATGCAAGTTACTGGCATGGAGGAGCGTAGTGGCCCGGCATCAATTCACATCCACAGAAAAGGACTGGGAGAGCTCATTTGCCGATTCAGCCCAGGATCTCTGGGGATCAAGGGTCTTCCTGAATTATTTACTTGGTTTGACAGGCGATCTTTGGTCCTTAGATTATCTGATTCTACTCAGCAACCTCCCATGATATATATATATATTTTTTCTTTTTCATCTTCACCCCACTTTCTCATTGAAACTTAATTTTCTCTCTTCTATCTGTTTTGTTCCAACAGCCATGTACAGAATCTCAGATGGCTGTCCTTTCCTAGAGGAATATATAGCTGTCCATTTTCCCAATAGCAGTATCTAATAAATGCACAGCTTAGAATCACAAACAGTAGAGATAAAGCATTCTTGAACAATGTCGATATAACTCTCCAACTAGTTCAATACGGTATTAGTTTTCAGTATAATAAAGTCTTATTTTCAAACAGTTATTTATAGGGCTTTCATCAGGTTACCTGGGATATTATTGCATTGTGTGTATCTCTTTTCTCCTTAATATTCAGCCTAAAACAACTCTGATATCAGAGCTAAAAAATGGTGGTTAATCTGATGTTTAAAGTGTCAGTACTATTTCCAGAAAGTACATGAGTTAAAGAGGATGAAACAATCCTTCCAACTTAGACCTTGGTATTCATTCATGCAGAGTTAGAAGACATTCTTGAGGACGACAATTTGTAGCCATAAGTTTTGATAAATGAAGTTTTGCATCTGGGCAGCCACTCATGATTATTTGGACTCCTGTTTGAATAACTTAAGAAATGACCATGCCCAAGCTAATGGACACCATGATCTCAGTCAGAATAGTTTGCTCCTAGTCATTATCTTGCAGGTGGTTTACAAAAAAAAAAAAAAAAAAACAACTTTCTTTTCTGCGCTGCAAACAGTGATGCATACAGGTGCACCTACTGCATCCCTCAGGTGAGCAGAGATAAGAGCTGAAGAATGGGGGGATTTGTAAGCCTCCCATGACTTGGGAGAATTGCCAAGCATATATATAGATGAACATGGCAAACGTATCCGAAGAGCTATTATTGATTGTAAGTTCCTGTCTCCTCATGGAGGTAACATTACCTACAGCAAAGACATTCCCTATGTTTGAGTGACTCAGGTTCAAAATGCAAACCTCACAAAAGACTGAAAGCATCAGATGACTGCAACCTAAATAGTGACATATGTCATTAGTATGCTCCAAGCGCTGTAACTTCAGAGGCAGAAGAAAAGGAGAGAGATTCCAAAACTGGCTCAGGGAATAAAATCCACTTTCATCTCAATTTTCTCTGTGGGATCGCAGAGTTATGGAGGAGCTAGTAATTACCAACTCCTGCTAAACATCATTTGTTTGCAGCTGCTGGCTAACCATCTTGAGTGGACTTCTGCCTGTGCAGCCAAGAGATACCTACCATAAGTTCCGCTAATTGGTCAGACACAAGAACTGCTGTCAAAAATGTGCTCAGTAGGCATTTTCTTAGAAAATCTATCAGAATGTCAGCTAGAAGTTTAGCCCTCAGAGATTATAAATAAATAATAAATAAAATGGGAAAGGCATTTAGACTTTGACAGTATATTACCTGAAAAGTTAAGGGAAGTGATGATGATATGGGAGAGACACACAAGAGAATCGATTGATTGCTGCAGACCCAGTACAATTATATTGGGGTCAGCCACCAGCGAGCCACCTGTCTGAGATTTAGCACTGCACTAATGGAAGACCCTGATTTCCCAGACATCACTCTGACATATTTTAAGACAGAAGAAAATGGTGAAACTATATTTGGATGCCTCTAGGAGGACTCTTCCCATAATCCAGTTTATTTCCTCCAGATCTCTTATGAAGAAAGAACTCAGACATGTTCAAACACTTACTACATTTGCGAAGTTTTGTACATTGCCAATAACCAAAAGCTGCATTTGGGTGTGCAATTTTTTCTGTCATGTGTATGTCCCTGCCAAAAATACAAGAAGCCTCATAATACAAAAAAATTAAATAGAATGCAGTTATTCTCATTATATGTGAAATATTTGGTGAGTAAAGACAGCATTGTACTTGTTCAAAAAAATCATTTAAATAGCTCAGAAAAAATGTTTTTTGGCACAGACATGGTCAAATCCTTTAATCTAGTGATCCACACTAGAGGGACACATCTTTATGGAAGAGATTACTGCATTGCAACATGAGTAATGAACATAAATAAAACAAGTTCATGCATTAATGCAAAAAAAAAAAAAAGGCATTTCAGAGATCAAGTCGCCTCTGCAAAGAAGGAGCGTGCAAAGTTCTTTCCAAATAGGTTTAATTGCTAAACTGCAATTTCATTTTCCTATAAATAAAAAGAACAACCTTTACCATATGTTCAGACTCTCCACCTACCCTTTATGTTTCTTCAAGTTTGAAACTTTCTTTCATTCTAAAAAATGTGTTAATAAGGTCATGGATCACAACAATAAAACAGGTGGTATTGAAACCCTCTAATTTAGACTTCTAGTTACAGCTTGCTGTAGGCATCCCACCTCCTTCCATTGGCTATGCCAGGTTGCCAGCCTCCCAGATCTAAACACTGATGGGAATATCTCCACAGGGTCTGTTTTTCCCCCCAGTTTTCCTTTAACCTCCAACCTCCCACCTCCCCTAGAGGCTAAGCCATTCCCCCCTTGGCCATGCCTGGCTTTGTAAATGGCACGGAGCAGCAGAACAGCTTTTCTGCACAGAAATTCTCTTCCTTTCCAGATGGTGCAGCGTTTCTTCTTACCTAGTCATGCTCAGCACTTTAGCTTCATACATTACATAGTCCTATACATTACCGCTGTCAACAATGAGTTCAATGAGGTTGCTTCTGTCAAGACTGGAAAATGCATATGGAAAATCACATGGGGAGCAAAATATTCACCTGTTTCCCCTTTCTCCACCTCCAGTTTACCTCAGTAACATACCAGGGAAAATCAGGAGCTGCTAAACAGCCTCAGTACAGTTAATTACCCATGGGTACAAACAATATTGCTGCCTGCCCTTTCTATCCTCTCCTTGGTGTTTTCCTACAGGAATAGGCAGGTACTCCTATGCCTATGGTCAATTAGGTGCTTAGTTTTTGTTTAATTCTTGTTTAATTAGTGGCAGCCCTGGGTTCATTCTGAAGGAGTGGGAATCATGCCAGGAAGATAATGAGGGTCATCAATCATCCATATTTAGCTTTATTTATAGTATATGGTGAAGGAAGCAGAGAAGAAAGAGGGACTGATAGCAGAAGGGCCCACAGAGGGAAAGGACTCTTAGTACTTGTGGTACATCATGACATGGACAAGATCAGCTAAACCATCAGAAAAAAAATGACACTGAAAGAAAGGGCAATAATTATTAATGAACACTTCCACAAATGCGGGTGAACAGCAAGAACACAACAGCCTTGGCCAAGCAAGACACAGGAAGAGGCAAGAGGGAATTAAGGAAGAAAATAGAAAGGAAAGAGCTTACCAAAAAGTGAGTCTCCTGAATTGTTAGACTAACATCAGCTGGCAGCAAAGGGACATCATCTTAAGATGGTGTTTGAGAGGAGGCAAGGTAAAGCTTTAAGAAAGCTGAGCGGGATGTTGCACCCGCACACGGAGGCAGCGCGGGACAAGGCGTGGTGCAAAGGGAAGCAAGCGGGTGGCTGGGGCTGAGATGAGAGGCAGCACAAGCAGATCCCAGCACAACAGCGGGGGTTTCTACTGGAAGGAGTCAGAGGCGAGGATGAGTTCAATGCGCTGCTGTAGCCAAGCAGAGGCAGAGCTCGTGGGGCTGAGTGGGGGAGCTGTGATTCTTGAGCAAGGCGGCTGTACATGAAAAATTCTCTTAGACAAATTGCCAACCCCCTTGCAGCGAGTTCAGCAACTCGAAATGCAGAGATGCTTTTCTGTGCCTTACAGCGGTCCTGCAGAGGAGCTGGGGGATTCTCCTTTTCAAGGAAAGGTTTGAGTTCAAGCTCGTTTGACTCTTACACAGTTTACAAAATCACAATGGAATATTTTTTCCCTGATATGAAGAACAGAAAGCAACAGAATTACAAGCTGGGTGAGATGAAAACTAACAACTGCATAGAAATACCAATTCCAAGGCAGAAGGAGAAAAAAAATACACAAACATTTCTTGCTTCTGCCAAGTACCAGCCAAATTTGTAGAGCTGGAGCCTGCTCTTTTTATTATTTTATTGTAACTCTATTAGAAAATCATTCCTGACTCCCACAAGTGAGATATTGCAGAATTGGATCTAGAATATTTTACTGTCATGAGAATAACAATTACAAATCTTTGAGGTACTTTGTATGCTGCACAGGTGTGTTTTGGATTACAGACTTCTGAATCAGAATTTGTCTTCTGATTTTTATGCTTTAACTTGTGTTTTCTGGTACATATCCTATTGTACCTTCTACTGCTATTCCTATTGCAATTACTGAACTTCTCCTTTAACAATCTCTAGTCTTTCAGCTTTAATTTATTTATGGAAGACTTCTTTTTTAATTAAAGTTCCTAAAACTTGCTGCCAAGGACTTTGAAATTTAAGGATTTGATTTAAGCTACCAGAGAGAAAGGCATTGAAGATCATGTTGGGATCCCAGTTTCTTCCTTTCAACACCAAAGGACAATTATATCTCTGTAATAGTTTTGCTGAATATTAAAGGCAGTGATTATTATGGAGCATTTTAACTATCTGAACATTAAAAACTTAAATGCACTAATCATAATTCCTTTGCCATATTAAAACATCACATGAGTGGAACAGGAGCAGCATTAAAGCTAAAGCAATAGTCATTAATCAGCATTTAAAATAAGACTGTTGCCAAATTATCTCTTAGGCTTAATTTTCTTGAGCAGTATCATCCCACAGAGAGAAGTCTGGAGTATAACCTGACATATTACTGTTCTTCAAGAGATTATTCCTCCATTGGCAATTGCTCACCTGCATCAGCTGGTCCCCACAACAGTGCTAGAACTGCTCCTCCGGCTTACAGAGGAGACTTGCAGAGGCACAAATGTCAAATTAAATACCCACCTGCCCTCAGAGCCAGCCCGAGGCTGCTCAGTAACATAGGCAAAATTGAATGAGTTATTTTGTTCTAACTCTACAGGCTACAAAATTGAATTTGGTGGCAGCAGCAGAGAGACCCAAGAGAGGGCACAGAGGACCAAGAGCAGCCAGCAAGAGTTCCAGAAGGTGAGAGTGAAAGGTTGGGGGACAGCTGTATTTTAGAGGCCACTGATTTGGGGCAGCTGGAGGAAGGGTGTGTCTATCCTTCCATGAACCTCACCTAGACCAGGGAATGCCAGTTCTGGCTCCTTGCTAAGTCCATCCCAACCTTTGCACAACACCGCCTCAGCCCCTTGTGGTTGAGAGGCTGCTCCTCACCAGCTTGGACGCAGGGAAGCCCCAGTGAAGGCAAGAAGACTTCACTGTCTTACTAACTAAAAATTAACAATCTACCCTTCCTAGTAAGAAAAGCTTCGTGGAGATTTAGAGGACACATTGACAGGCCTGCAACAGGTTGGGCTTTATTTCAGAATTAATGAGCTAAGTGCTGGTACCACAATTTCCCACCTGCTGGTGATGATGGACTTCTTCCCTCCTGCCTCCTTGCAAACATTTCCTGCAAAGGGATTTCCATCTGCAAAGGCAGAAGATGTGCATCCCTGCCTGCCAGAGCACACTCTAGTATGGGAACTTAATCATCAGCCACAAGCTGCCTTCCAAAAATTGCAGTCCTAGGTTGGACAGGCAAGAGTATGTGTACAACCTTCCTCTGGAGTTAGTGCTCCTGCCAGAGCACGTTACTGGTGATTTCTGTTTGTGTGGTATCAAAATCTTGATGTTCAAACAAGGAATAAAAAAGCTGGTCTCTAATCCAAAGATGTCACATGCTATTTGATATGTATTGCACCAAAGAATGACTATATAGAGAACAGGAGTTAGCTATCTCTTTGCTATGCCTTTCATAAGTTTGCTCCCTCCACTTATCCTCCTTTTTATGGGGCACCAGAGAGCTATCTCTCAGCTCTCCTGCTTTTCTTTCTTCCTATCGTGTCCGTGGCTAATTTTATCTCCCCCATGGCTTCAACTTCCATTTTAAACTAGCACTTATACTGTCATATCTGAAGTGTTGCTCTCCAGCCAACACATTATTTTAGCCCCTCTCTCTCTCACTTCAGTTGTCCCTACTTTGCTCTGTCAATGACACCAGCACGGAGCACTCACGTCTGAACTTCTCTTATACTTTCCTTTGTGCTGCCCTCCCTGGAATACTCAACTGGAATTAATATGAAATATCATCCCACCTCCCAGCTTTTAGTAGTTTCTCAAGATCCACTTTTGCTGTAAGCCTCTCCTCTCCTTCTAAAACCAGCCAGACATGGCACCTAGGTTGTATCACTCTCAGTAATACTGGCTGCTATTTTTTATGCTTGCTCTTTCAAAAAATAACATTGCTAAAATACTATCACACACGCCTACATATCACATTATGACTACTGTTAACCTGTATGACCAAAAAATCTCAGTACTTCTACCTTTTTTGTTACTCCTAGACCTTTCCCTGTAGTTTGTTTTTTGTTTGTTTGTTTGTTTTTCTTGTTTGTGTGGTTGGCTGGTCTTTGTTTGTTTTGCTTTTTTTTTTTCCCCTACAATTTTTACAATACTGATAGGCAACCACTTTTGGGGAGGAAATCTGTTTTATGTGTATATACAGCAACTACCTCATAGAAGGCATTACCATAAAACTGATAAGAAATAGTGCTAAGAGCTAGTTCCCTTCTTTAATCCATTTATCCTACTGTGCCTTCCAGTAGTCAAAATGAAGATATGTCTGTGGGATCCAGCAAAGAATCAAATTTACATACCACGATAAGACATGAAACAGTAACAACCACAATTGCTTAAGGATAATTTAGCCTATTATCCCCTTCTGTGTTCTGTTGATGTGTCTGGGCTATTCGTAGTAGCTGATGCAAAGGAAAAAAAAAAAACGCATTTTATGTGACAAACAGAAGAATGCTGCACTAATTTGGAAGAGTCATGAAGAATAAAAAGAATTGCAAATTAAAAGGAAAAGAGAACACAGTTGTTTGGGGCCTTTGGATACTTGTGATATTTCTACTGGGACCAAAGCAATGTTTCTTCTAATAAAGCTGTCATCATCACATATCATATAAACTGCTACTTTTCAGCCCAAAGCACCATACAATGACTGCCCAATCTGGCAGTCTTTACTTAGTCTTCATGCTCATTAGTCTTTTATCTAAATCAATCTGATCTGATCAGATTTTCTCATCTGTTGCTTAGGTAGGGATCAGAAAGCATTCTTATCAATGTCTGAATATCTCTCTTAGCTTTGCACAATAATTAAATGCCTCTGGAATGCTCAGTATAAACAGTATTACAAAACATAGGTTCTCTCTTGTAAATTACAAATATATTCCTCTAAACATGGCTTTTACCTGCTTAGTGCTGCTTAAATAAGAAATAAGACCTATGAATAACCTTTAAGGTTAGGAATAAAAGAAGAGTAACACTTAAGTAGCACCTCTAGAGCTTAGAAAGCATCTTCATGATCATGGTCTCTCCTTTTTCAAACTTGTTATCCAGTCTGGAGCATGCACTTCATGAGCGTCTCTGCTATTTAGCAACAAAGCCCTGCCTGGGTATAGCTAATGTTTAGTGTTTGAGAGTCCTATTGAATCAACATACTAAGTGACTAGGCTGTCTAATGAGACTCTTCAGTAGAAGACTAGGGATGAAATCAATATGCAGACAGGACTACCATTTAAGATGCAGATTTGAAACACACACAGAGCACGACAGAGCAGAGACTCTTCCACTGATGTCCATTTCATACTATTCTGTGGGCAGATACTCCCAAATAAGTCTGTCAAGCATGACCTTTCAATGTTCAGCAGGTTGGGGGCTAAATGGGAAAAAAATGACCATGGTATTTTACAACAGATTTTTTTTCTCTTTGGTTTGCACTATTTATAAATGAAGACATTTTGCAAACTTTTTTATGGGTCTTTATCTTAATTATCTTTGAACTCAGCATGCCCAAAGGTGAACATCTTTAGAAAACAAACAGGATAAACAAATGGCTGAAAGTTCTTCTCAATCTTTTCTATGCTATTGTACATTATTATATAGTTACTTTTTAGTTATTCTTGCTTGCTATAAACTGTGCTCAGTAATAGCATCCAGACCACTAACTTGGAAAGTTCATTTTTCAATAGCACTTATAAGAAAAAAAAATCTTTTTCTTTTCATCTATGACCTCCTGGCCAGCATCATACATTCTTATTTATCTTTCACATGAACTAACATTCATGGACCTTACTGAATTACAAGGTGAAAAACCTCAGTCATCAAACACCAATTGCTAGCATCTCTCAATTTCCACATGATGATAGTTGTGGCTGAATTCTTACACTTATGTTTAATTTAAAGCTAAAGAGTGGCAAGATTGAATACTGAGCATAAGCAAATTCATGACAGAAAGAATATATAATGATACAGAGAAGTGTTAACAGTGGTGGAAACTTTGCATGATGCCAAGGAATCTACAGGACATCCCAATGAACATCACCAAATGACATAAAGCCTAAAACTTCTCATTCAATTTCTTCCTAGAAAGAGGGGAAGAAGAGGAAGGCAGTATTTTAGAAGCCCTGTTGGGATTTGTTTTGTTCCCCAAGGGGAACTGTTGCACATCATACTCTTGAGTCCATCTCAACCATCCTTAGAGGAAACAATGGGTTTTTCTAAAATGCCAACAGGTACACGATTTGAAAAGTGTACCTCTTGGTTGCTGTAGGGGCTTAACGCATCACTGACTACAGTTGTTCTCTCAAGGGTCACCACCTGCACCATCAAAGGAAACTTGTGCCAGCACCTGAATTTGCCCAGCTAACAGATTAATGTATCCAGCCTTGGGGACAGACTGGAAATGGAGATGGCAGAGGCTGAGCTGCCAAAGAGGTGGTAACCCTTGGCCAAAGGGCAATCAACACCAAACAGCCAGAGGAGAAAGACATCTTCAGCTTCTACAAAGCTGCCCACTCAGGTGAACCCAAACCCAAGTGCTCTGTTGGTTTCTGCACGTCTTAACAGTGTTTGTCATCTCAGCATCTTACATGTGTGTTTTCTCCAAATGAGTACATGAACTTCCTTCTGAATTTATGATATTTTTAAATGGCAATATTTAGAACACTCAAAATAAGTATATAATGTATTTTGAACCTAGCCCATCTTTTCTTTTTTTTTTTCTCTGAAAATTCTTCATGTGTAACTGCATACATCCTAATACACACACATATCCCAATTTACAATTTATAATAAAATACTGCTTTAGTTGTTCTACTGCAAAATCTAAATTCCCCAGCAAATTACAATTTATGTATCAGAAAACAAATACAAATATTTGCACTACCTACCTAAGAGAAGTAAAACACAGCTCTGTAAGGCTTTAAATAAAGATGACACTTAGCTGGCTTGAGTTTCCTCTTACAGAGATACAAATCAGAAGGGACTTACATGAAGTCATGGAGGTTCACCAAGGAGAAAGGTAAGCGAGACTTGGTGAATTAAATTATTGATGAAGTTTATCAAAATCAGACTGAAATTATCTGGGGACCAGCCAGTGACAATGACTACATTGTGATGATGCCAGTGGGCAACATGCCACAGACCTCCAGAGCTGGATCTTAATGTAAATGATGTGTTATTAGAGTGATATGTATTAATAAGATTTCTGATTTATTGGAGAACAAAAGCTGCTGCTAATAATATTAGACCCAAATATTTCTTAAGCAGTTACTGATAGGTTAATTCAGCATTAATTGAAACTGGAAGGTGATGATATTCTAGGCTTCTTTTTGATAAATAAGAGGAATACAATTACTGTTCTTAAAAATAAATTTTGAGTATATGCTCATATGCTGATTCAAAATTAAAATAGTCGCAGAATTCCACAGACCCCTTAGAAAAGGCATTTTCCATCACATCTTTTGGCTTCGAAAGGGCAATTTCTACACAGTGAGGGAACCAGCCAGGGAAGTCAGCTAATAAAGAGGTTGAAAGATCTGCCTGGGGAGGATGATGGGAATTTTTCAAGTCAAAGATGCCAATACTTACAGGGACTTATATCTCAAATAAGAAAAAAATGGAAGGCAGAATGTCAGGCCTCACTAGTCAGCCAGACAAATGGACAGAACAAGTCCAGCGGGGCTAAAGGCATTCATCTGGAGTTGAAGAAAGCACGGCTCAGGAACAGCTTGGGAGGACAGCAGAGGAGGCAGCAGGTGGCAGCCACTAAAACACAGCCCAAGAAGTTGCTTCAGGAGATATTGAAACAAGCAATGTAAGCTTGTTGCCTACATGAAGAGATAATCTACAAGGAAGTGGAGCTACTACACAGTGAGGCTAGAGTACAGATTAAAGATAGTATGCAACTCCAAATTGCACGAAGACACGTCTCAATTTTCATTTCAATGCCAATGAAGATAGCCACATAGAAACCATCACAGTCAGAATGAACACCCATCTCAAGAAACCAAATGTGTAAAAGTCAGGAACTAAGTAATTTCCGTCCAGATTTGTGAAAGAACTGGCATATGAGAATTCACATTGGGTAGCAAGCTTAAATAAATCAAGCCAGACAGGAACAGTACCACGCGATCAGAAATAATAAATGTCCTACCAACACTGAAAGAGAAAAAAAGTTATCAGAGCAACTAAAAGCCCTTTATTCTACCTTTAACAGCAGCAAAGCTTTAGAACAATTTTTAAGGAAAGTATAATCAAAGCCAGTGAAGCTAAAAGAACATAGGGAAAAATACCACCTGGGTTTAATGCAGGTAAGGCATAGAAGACTAATCTGACATCTTTCTTAGAGAAGAAAACTCTCTTTCTGGACAAAGAAAATTAAATAGATCTCTCAGCTGCCTGATTTTAGTAAAGCTTTACTACACTGTCACCTGGGAAGTTATTAGTTGAATTGAAGAAGATGGGGATTAGTACAAAAAAATTTAGCTTGGCTACAGGTAGGAGAGTAACAGTGATGTTAAATGGGGAAGCCTCAGGCTGGAGGGAAGTTATTAGCGTCACTGCTGAAGGACTGGTCTTAGAGCCAGTCTTGTTTAATATTTCACCAATTATATTGGCACACAAGCGGCTATAGTCCTCCTAAAAGTTTACTGAAGGCAAGAAGCTAAGTGACATCTTTGTACAGAAAGAACTGGGACAGCGCAAAGAAAGAACTAAGTGTTACGTGGACTGGGTAACAGAGAGAGGTTGTGATTCACTGGTACTGAGCAAAGATCACGTGTTTGGGGACTAATAACAACAACAACAACAAAAAATCTACTATAGCTTGGGAGGTCAGCCTCAGGAAAATACAGGGAGGCATATCACCAGATGAAACAGTTTTTGATGTGACCATGAAATAAAAAAGAAGAAAGTGCAGTGCAGGAAGGCATTATGCTGGAATTTCCCTGGATGCAATTACTGGTGTTTCACAAACCCTCTCTAGTGTACTTAATTAATCTGGGCACTTAATTTCTCATATGCAAGCAGAAACAAATGCAGAAGAGAAATATCAGGTTGCTCGTGAGAATGAAGCTCCTGTCTTGCAAGGAGAGGCTGGAAGGGTTTGGTATGTCTGGAGACTGCTCGCTGCAAGGGATGGCTCTCTGATGATTAGAGAATAGAGCTGTTTTCTCCCCATAACATCTGCAGGGCAGCGAAATACCAGAGAGCAGAGCTTTTAGTACTAATGGAAACTTCAGCAAAGGCAAGACAGAAAAAATATCCATCCATTCAGCCTGGGAATGACTAGGTTTTTAACTAAGAGAAGATGGATCAGACTTTTCACTGGAGTAATTCAGACAATCTGCCTAATGCCAAGACAGACTTCAATAATGTTTTCAGCTGGCCAATACAGTTGCCTGCAACTTCTGTGACTATGCCAGAGAAATGAGCTCCATGTCCCACAAAAGCACTACAAGCATTTAACCAGTGACCCTGGAACACTGCAGTGCAATACCTGCTGTACCTCCTCTCTCCCATGGGTGAGCATACACTAATTTTCTTGCAAACGTTCAATTAGAGGAGTGAACCAAACAGACAATTATCTTGATGAAACCTTGAATTAAATGCAAATTAAATTCTAGACCACTGAAAATCTGTTCTTTGACTAGAAGGAGGTAATGAATTGGTTTCTGTCCTTAGTATTTAACAACTGGGTTTAGGCAGTTCTGTGCTATCAAAGAAAAGGCAAACTGACTTAAGCAATGGCTGATGTAAAATGAGTAAAATAATCTCTTGGTTTTTACAGCTTGTTCTAAGATGTAATTCTAAAAAGGACACTTGTTCTCAGTAACCAAAAATGCTCCTTCCTTCTCTATTGGTGCTGTCTGCAACACTGAGAACTGTGAGCCAGCACAGCTGCAGTTCAGACACCCACCAAGACTGGTGGAAGCCAGGTGGAAGCATAATAGAAATCCGTTCTGCTTTCTACACAAGTTATTAGGGGCAAAACAAACTACAAAGTTTTTTTTCCACTGAACTTAATGAAGGGGCAGTACTGTATCTAAGCTATAATTTACACAAACTGATGAAATGTAAAGCACGGACCTTTGACAATGCTTGTCCTTTACTTTTAATAGAATTACATTATTTCAGGTTAGTCTGGGTCCACTTGGTTCTGCGGTGACTGTCCCAGGAAGCACATTCCTTTCCCTTTCCTTAGATGCAGCATTTTATATGTGCCTGATTTTGACACAAACTCCAAACTTTTGTGTTTTTCCCCCACAACAGACACATCCTTTTTTAAGTAACAAATGTTCCCTATTTCACCATTTCAAATATGCCACAATAGCGCTGCAAATGTTGTTGGACATATTTCAGAGAAGCATGTGGAGATTGATTGTTCCTTGCATTAACTCCATTGATAAACATCCAATCTGAGCCAAAAAATATCTGTTTTTTAGAGTCCAACTTCATCTGTTATGTAGTCTGCAAATTAGATCACAACCCAGCAAAATCGTGCAAACTTCCAGTACACAGAACAAATGTCGGTTCTGTAGGGAGGCTGCTTAGAGGGCTTTATGTGTGACTTGGATCAAAGGTCCTACCTTCACCAAATAGGCAGACAAAAGGGAAATACTGTGTAAATTAATACTGCTTTCTAAAAAAAACAGAGCCAGTTCCATATCTCTTCAAAGTTAATTGGAATTTGCCTTTATTTAATTAAACGATGAGAGTTCGGCCAAAGACCATAGGGATAACATTTGGTCAGAGTAACGCAGCCGTTAGAAAAGCACTAGCTGGAAGACATGGCATAAAGCAGGCATTTGCATCTGCTGCCATGGGATATGCAAAGGCTTTATTGGCATGCTCCAGAAGGAAGGAGCAGCCATAAACCCAACCCAGCACTGCTGAGCAACTGGAGCTGTCCTGCCCTAGCACGCGGTGGCATCTCCACATAGCACTGAGCAGGGTTTCATCACAAATTGACTGTGAATTACGTAGGTCATTCTGCACTGCCAGACATAGAAACCTCAGCAGTGCCCACAACGTCATTAGGAAGGCACCACCGCAAGGGAAGAGTTGCGTCCTCGCAATTTTAAACATAGCTAAAACGTCTCAGTTTTAAACATTTTTTGTCATCGCAAAAATCAATGCCTGTCACACACTGATTATTTTTGCTTTCTTTTGATTAAGGATGATTTTTTTTTTTAATCCAGATAAATAGAAAACAGGTGAGGAACTGTAATTAAGACCAGACCCAGTGGCAGCAGGAGGAGAACACATTCCCTTCTATGACTTCAGTTGCCCAAGTTACAAACAGGAATGATGATTTGTGCTGCTCTACTGGGATCTATACAACAGGAAAATAAATATATTTCTGAGGACTCTGCATAGTCTAGATGACTATGTCATCTGCTAGAAAGGATTATTATTTGTTTTTCATAAAGCAAATACCTTTGTTGTATCAGGTATCACATATCTGCAGGACTTCCAAAATTGTCCATCTTCCCTTGATAAACTCTCCAACACTGTGACATGCTATGTTATTACAACAGGATGAGAAAGAAAAGAAATGAAGCTTAAAATAATTTAGTCTTCTCTAGCTGGGATTAATTTCTGTGGTTAGCATGCAAATATGACCTAAATCCAACTTGTACTTAGAATTTCCTGGGTGATATGTGACTACATGGAAAATGCTGCTGTTTGCACACAACTCCAGGAGGATATTTATTGTGCAAGAATGAAGACATGAGAATGCTGATGAAAATCTGCGATTCATTTATCAAATACTGACCTGAAATGAATATTAAGAAAAACCTCTTTTATATGCAAATGTTTAATCTGATCGAGGTTAATCATCACTTTTCTTCCTGAGGACTGACAAACTGTGTACGTACTATGCACTATAAGATACAATCTTCCATCTCCCATTCTCAAAAAATGCTTGTTTTGTCAATGGTTGCTCTGGGAACATGAGGAATGGAAAATTAATCTTTTCTTATTATTTTACTCACCTGTGAGACTATCCATAAAGCCTATTTTGTCTGCCCACCTGCTGATCACTCGAGTAATATTTGCTTTACACGGACCAAGTACTTCCATTCTCTCAACAAGACAAACTCGAAGTATAATTGATTTCTCCAATGGATTTTTTAATGAATATCTATTGCAACTATAGTTGCTAAAGTAGTCACTGATGTTTGTGTTCCAACAAATATAAATCTGTTCATTTACTATCCAACTTTACAACCAGCTATTAGCTAGGGGAAAGCCACATGAAAGAAAAACATCAACATCCGTGCATTTAGAGATGTTAGAATCCAAACTTGCAGCCTGATCTGAGCATGTTCTCTCATATTCTTTTGCAACTCACAGAAGCGAAACACTCTGTCCTGCAGCAAGCATGCACAGGATCTGAGCCTTCTTTAAAAGCAGTATGATTACATCCTGTACATCAAACTCTAACTAAACTATATGCTGAACCAAAACAAAATTTAAAGTGCTGTTTTGCTGTGACTGTAGCATAATCAAAAATATGCATTATGTTAACAAAAATTAATATCCCCAGGCCTGGCATGTGAACACAGATTTACATCAAAACTTATATTTAAAATTTAGATTTAAAGCTAGGATTTAACTTCTCACAGAAACGAGCATATATATGATGGATAAAAAAATGAGTTATGTGTTTTGATCCATGCCCAGATCCATGGTTACCAAGGAGTAATTTCTTAATAATTGGATTAATGCCAACAAAGATACTACTACTTAGCGGCCAAAAGAATGATTTACTTATACATATAAATATTTCAGATGGCCACTTGCGAGTAACCTGAATTTAAATTAAAGGAACAAATTGGATTTCTTTTAAGAAATTTTGAAAATGTGTACACTCATAGATGTCATATTTTCAGACTTAGTGACAACTAAGCGTTCCCACAAAAAGCAACATGAACTTTCTGAGGTGCTATAGGAAATTCCATCCACTTCACACTATGTTGAGACATGGACCAAGGAGCCCAGGGCTTCATACGCTAAGGACTTGGTTTAAATCACAAGGCAGGCAGAATTCCCACTGGAAGCCAGGGAAAGTAAAGTTGTTTTACACTTGGCAGGCTTGAGCCTCAATTCATCACTGCACTTGGATTAAAAAAACCTAAATCCCACATATTAAATAGAACACTACCTAAGAGCATTAATGAATATGTATCAAGTAAAAGAGTTTCAGGATTTTTTTTATGATTCTAAATATAATTTTTTAAGTAAGTTTTTGAAAAATCCAGGAACAAATTTTTGTTGCAGAAACAATTAAGACTGTTCAGTGACAACACTGTAATTATGTATGAAGCTTTTTAGAAATTCCCAAATTGAAAGTAAGGTTAAGAGAAACTGAGCACTTCATTAAGGGTACACCACACACTCAGCGGAGGTGCATTACTGGAAGGACTCCTGTGAAGTTAAACGCACGACCAGCAGCTGGAACCAGGGAAAGGCTTTTCCCACCCATCCCACCAGAAGTCACAAGAAACACAAATCAAATCACAGCAAAGCTGAACCAACCAACAGAGGGCAGCTGACTCCCAGCTATAGGAAGTTCTTATTTGTGAAAAAAAAAAAAAAACAACACCAAACTTGCCATCAATTAAAGCCAAATTGATATCAAATCTTATGCAAATTGACATGGAATCTGTAATGCCAGGACTAGATACCAATATCCCCCTGAAATCTCAAAGTTTTTCTGGTGAAACTGGCACATACACTTTAAATTTATAAAGATAACATTTGAGAAAAAGGGAGATAACACGGAAATATTCAAATCAGATGACTCCTCTGAAACATGCAACTCAAAATCCTTCCATTAAAACTGTTAATATTTTTTAGAACTTCTCAAACTAGCTACCTCTTCATCTCTGCTCTACAAAAAACAAAAATTAAAAAAAATAAAAAATTGAAGTTTTCATACTTTAATGTTAAATTATGGGGGAAAAAAACAAACAGTTTTTAAAAGGCATTCCAGTTACAACCTTAATTAAGGGAAAAATGCTACAATAACCCACCAACAAATAAACTAAACTAAAATAAAAATCACCCAATGGCGACACTAATACAAAACAATAAAACTGGTTGTTCTGTTATTCTAACAACATGTGGGTCGATACTTAAACCAAATTAATTCTGTGTTAGAACATAAATAACCATTTTAAGCAAGCATACTTTTTAAATTATTAAAGTGCAACTAATATCTGTTTACTGTGAAACCACAAATCAGCCTCATCCCTTTCAAAACTAATCCGTAACTCTAACAAACACATAGACCATATTTGCCATCAAACTCTAATCAATGCTAGGTAAACTTTATTAGGTGCACTAACGTTTAATTATCTTTGGTTGTGAGTTTGAATTCCAAAGCTAATCTGGAACATCTGATACGCTGTTGTGTGTGTGTGCCACATCTGTTAGCGAGCACGAGGATTCACAAAATGTTGCCTTCATAAAATAATGCATGTTTCCTGGTTAAGTTACAATATGGGAAACAGCTGACTCAAAAATAATATAAATTATATAAAGGATTAAAAGCCCTCATAACTTTTAATTAAGCAATATATCACAACAGACTACAAAGGACTGCTGATTTATGCACTCCTCAAGTAAGAAGCAGTAAATAAAGTTAGACAGGATAGCATATACGTCTTATTGGAGCAGAAGAATCTGTCCATTCACAGTTCATTAATACATAAAAATCCACTTGTCCTCAGTTTTTCTGTGGGTGGCTATAGCTCCCAACGCACTTATTTGTATCAGGAAGACTTGTCAAGATCTATAGCAAATGAGGAAGGATTAACTGAATCTGGACGTGATCTGTACATAAACCATGGAGCTCTGACAGCCAGGCTCTCCCCCTAGGACCTGGGGCACTTCTGGGAGCTAAGGACGCACCTGCAGACTTTGTTTTCATTTAATTGTGCTTTACCACAGAAGAAAAGCAAGCAGAAAGAATAGGAAAAGCTAAAATCCTTCACTGGGACTGGAAACGTATGCACTCCCTAGCTTACACAAGCTCCATATCGCACTCTTCCATAGAGCCGTATTTGCTGCTGCTTTCTTAGTGTGCCCATTGCAACAGGCATCTCAGGAGGCAGGGACAGCCCTACACAGCTCTACGATAAACACATTTTCTCCTTTCTTTCCCCCAAATCAACTGGTATGAGACCAGAATGAATTTCAACTCTTGGAAGATATCCCTTGCAAAAAATCCTGTCAGTTTGACCTCAGTGCCAGGGAAGCTCATGGAGCAGATCCTCCTGAGAGTCATCATGCAGCAATTGCAGGGGAAGCAGGCGATCAGGCCCAGTCAGCATGGCTTTATGAAAGGCAGGTCATGCCTGACGAACCTGATCTTCTATGACAGAGTGACGCGCTGGGTGGATGAGGGAAAGGCTGTGGATGTGGTCTACCTTGACTTCAGCAAGGCTTTTGACACCGTCTCCCACAGCATTCTCCTCAAGAAACTGGCTGCTCTTGGCTTGGACTGGCGCACGCTTCGCTGGGTTAGAAACTGGCTGGATAGCCGGGCCCAAAGAGTCGTGGTGAATGGAGCCAAGTCCAGTTGGAGGCCAGTCACTAGTGGCGTCCCCCAGGGCTCGGTGCTGGGGCCGGTCCTCTTTAATATCTTCATCGATGATCTGGACGAGGGCATTGAGTGCACCCTCAGTAAGTTCGCAGATGACACCAAGTTAGGTGCGTGTGTCGATCTGCTCGAGGGTAGGAAAGCTCTGCAGGAGGATCTGGATAGGCTGCACCAATGGGCTGAGGTCAACTGCATGAAGTTCAACAAGGCCAAGTGCCGGGTCCTGCACCTGGGGCGCAATAACCCCAAGCAGAGCTACAGGCTGGGAGAGGAATGGTTGGAGAGCTGCCAGGCAGAGAAGGACCTGGGAGTGATGGTGGATAGTCGGCTGAATATGAGCCAGCAGTGTGCTCAGGTGGCCAAGAAGGCCAACGGCATCCTGGCTTGTATCAGGAACAGCGTGACCAGCAGGGCTAGGGAGGTGATCGTCCCCCTGTACTCAGCTCTGGTGAGGCCGCACCTCGAGTACTGTGTTCAGTTTTGGGCCCCTCGCTACAAGAAGGACATCAAGATGCTTGAGCGGGTGCAGAGAAGGGCGACGAAGCTGGTGAGGGGCCTGGAGAACAAGTCCTACGAGGAGCGGCTGAGGGAGCTGGGCTTGTTCAGCCTGGAGAAGAGGAGGCTCAGGGGTGACCTTATCGCTCTTTTTAGGTACCTCAAGGGAGGCTGTAGCGAGGTGGGGGTTGGCCTGTTCTCCCACATGCCTGGTGACAGGATGAGGGGGAATGGGCTTAAGTTGAGCCAGGGGAGTTTTAGGTTAGATGTTAGGAAGAACTTCTTCACTGAAAGGGTTGTTAGACATTGGAACAGGCTGCCCAGGGAAGTGGTGGAGTCACCATCCCTGGAAGTCTTCAAAAGACGTTTAGATGTAGAGCTTAGGGATATGGTTTAGTGGAGGGCTGTTAGCGTTAGGTTGGAGGTTGGACTCGATGACCTTGAGGTCTCTTCCAACCTAGAAATTCTGTGATTCTGTGATCTCTGTGATCTCTCATGTTTTCAAATACCAGACCTCCCTGACATGGGGGTTGTATCTGCAATCACTCAGAAAGCTGTAATTGGGCCTTGAAATCCAAAATCACAAAGTGGCTCATATTCCAGCTATCAGCCTGGTAATGCTGATGATCCTGATGCTGTCACCTAAAAAAGATGCAAGATTCATGTATTCAGCTTGCAGTTCAAATGCACACGTCTAGCTGGTGGGAAGCCGAGCACAATCCTTGCAGTCATGTGAGGAGACATCAGGAGGCATACAGAAGGTCGTTCTCACTTTTATGCTGTTGTCTTAGAGGAGGAAACCAATTAAGCAACATAAAAAGAAAATAAAATCCATTCCTGAATCTATCAATCAGCCACCTTACATAAAACAAAGCAAACCGAACAAATGATATGGGTATAATTTCTGGGAAATGGCCACAAGAAATGTCTGCATCAGAAAAATTATTAACACTTGTTAAGTATTAATCAATGATAACTGCTGTACACGGAACAACACAGATATATTTAACACTTAAAAAGGCAAGACTGGGGTTATTTTAAGGATCGTAATGCAAGAAGTGTTTCAGAATTGCTGAGCTTCTTAGTAACTCTGACAGATGATAACATAACATATATCTTCTTGTCCATTCTCCCTGTTTGAACAGCAACTTCATTTCAAATCGTTGCCTCTTATTCAAAAAAGTCAGAAAATGCAAAAATCATAGACTTTGTGAAGACATAGGAATTTTCTGCTCTGAAATCTAGAATATATTCATAGCATACAGGCATGTCAGACCCACAGCAAGCACAGATCTCAGTGTGGGGGTCCATATGATACCCATTCAGACTTGGATTTGGCTGACCGAAGGATATGTGACACACTCTGCCCTGCAGAGAGGAAACTCACTTCTTCACCCCAATTTTCCCAGCATCAGAGCTGGGGCAGACAGCTGTGATGTCCTTTCTTACAGCTTTCTTACCTAGAGTAGCCTTCCACTGGCTTCAGACAGTAGTGGATGGCTAAATCAAGCTAAAACCATCACCAACTTAACCCAATTGTCCAACCCAACCCAATCCCCACTTCGTTCTATCTGGGTGCTCTGCACTGTGGTTGCGCACACACCTCCTCAGACACAACACAGAGCTGGGTTGCCTCCTGCTTTAACTACTTCTGTCTAATGCTAAGATCTTGTTGAGCTCCTTCTTCAAAAAGTTTTGAAATCATTACATGCCACGTTCTATAGAACTATAAATTATTGCAATTAATTTCATTACTTGACTTGGAATCTATTTCAAAAGAAATTTCCATATTCATGCCTTCTATTATAGCAAACATTGTTTTGCAATCAACAAAATAATATTTTAGAAACCAATTTTGTACACACCGAAATTATAAGAGTGTAGAGTAAAAGAAAACACATTAACATCTTCATTTAACTTGCCAAAAGCAAGAGAAGTGACACCTCTCTCTGCAATTCACTGTTTCTGAAGACTACATAACGTGGTAAAATACATGATGCCAAATAGCTGTGTTTTTCACCTCTTCTACCATAGGAAATGGTGAAGATGGACCAACATGTTTTATTCTGAATATTCTCGTGTTTATTCAAATCAGAGCAAAATCTTATTTTAACTGTTATGCAGTATTTCCCTTCCAGAATGATTGTGAACCTACAGCTGAGGACAAATTCTACCACAAAACTTTCTGGAAAAGAAATAGAAAACACTCAAAAAGTAGGAAAAGGTGGTGGCGGTGGGGGGAGAACGAGATTAAATCTGCTGCCAAGGAACAACTGAGGCATCAATCCTCTGTGTTCTTCTGCTCCTAAGACAAAGACAAGCAAGAGTAAGTTCAGTCTCAGTGTTAGACGCTGTCACGCTGATTTATGACACACAGCACTCGCTGGTCCTCCAACATGACATATTGTCCACAAGAGATTCAGTACAAACCAAACTTCTTTCCTTAAAAAATATTGCCTAAACCAATTTAATTTCAGTTCCTTAGGTGAAACGCTAATACTTTGCCCACTGGGCAACCCAACCTCCTAAGGCTGATTTTCCATTTAATTCTATCTCCTCTGTACAAAAGCAAGTAGGACAAAGCACTTTTAGCGTAGCTCCTGTCTTTCACAGCATTTGCAGTATGTTATCACATTAAACAATTACTATTTTCTCCAACAACAAATGTAGGAACTCTGCACTTCAATCAGAAATAATTATGAGTAAATTTTCAGTTCAAGAGGTGCAAATGTATCATTTTCTTCTACAGCAAAATGTCCTGCTTTGATCCACATTTCATGAAGAAGGTGGTAGGGACTGTAGTAGACAGAAAAATGCAGTTTAGTCAGTTAGCACAAGGGTGTTAATTTTTGTGGATTCAGAACAATTCTGAGAATTAGACTGACATAGCGTGATATTTAATTTAGAAAGTGCACATATTCTCACAATTACAGAAAACATCATTACAGCATCTATTAATATGTATTATCATTACAGAGGAGTGTGAAAGAGCTATCAGAATATGCAGTAAAGTGAAAAATACTTCCCAGGAAGTTGTCAAATGACTCCATTTTACAAGGATGAAGCTTTTTGTGAATGGCAATTGGGACAATATGCTTATATGACTTTGTATTTATGAGAAAACTTGTAGGAGAAATAAAAATCAAATATGGATAGCTATTGAAACCAGATGAAAAACTGATATACGCTGGGAAATACGGTACATGCTACAGGTTATTAACCTGAAGGACAACATGGGAAATGCTCTATTTCCTTTAGCAAAGGAAGCAGTACTGCTTCACATGGTAGGCTTTTCAGACACTGTCTTCAGGATGATGAGATACCACTCAGGCTGTACAGAACTGGCTTGCTACTTTTGGCCCATTTAATGAACTGCATTACAGTTAAGTATTAAAACTCCCAGTCACAGACAGAAAGGTGTAAGGAAACCATGAAGTTTTCACTATTTTTTGAGACTGAAAATTCTCCCACATGATTGTACCAGGCAAAAAATAATAATTTTTATGATATTGTAAGAATGCCCTGGAATCAGAGGACAAACATTTTCTATAGTGTAATTCCTTCCTTTAACTCTGAGTGGAAGGAAATCTGATCTTCTGAAGGTAAAACCGAGAGTAAGGACAGAACTTTGTTTCCAGAAATTAAGTTGCACATAAAGCAAATTAGCATTGATAGAGCTAAAGGAAAATATAGGTCAGCTATGTCCTTGCGTGCCACAGAAAGGGATCTCCCACAGCCGGTGGTACTGCAGCCTGTGACAGGGCTCAAGAATAAACTACTGGCATCCATTTATGAGTGCCTTCCAAAAAGTATGGTGCCTTTCTGACAATCAACTATCTATATTATAAAAGAAGTAATTTATGCAGGAGCTATTTATAGATAATATATTATCAATTATATTCTTGAAGACTGATTTCTGACACTAAAATGCAAGGGATATCCACCCAGGAACTGGATGTGAGCTAATTCTTTGACAGCAATGAAAGAATGCTGGGTTCAGACTTAACTTCTAACACAGGAATCTAACGGTTTTGAAAATGCACACACACACATAAACACATGTTTATGTATACATAGATAAACACATGTTTATGTATACATAAAATATATATTTATGCAAGAGAAAAATGCACCTATTACAACAAAATAAAACACAAAACCAAAAACTTATAGTCAGACATTCAGAATTAAGAGAAAAAAATACTACTATAATATTTCACAGTCAGATAGGAGACACAAAAATAAACCAAAGAGGTTGCAAATATTTTCTGTCAGCAGGTAAGT
This sequence comes from Netta rufina, assembly GCF_964035555.1. Lineage (NCBI taxonomy): Eukaryota > Metazoa > Chordata > Aves > Anseriformes > Anatidae > Netta > Netta rufina. Next base: position 29,226,924 of record NC_140129.1, read on the forward strand.
ACTGGAATGTAACTTGAAGGAAAAACAGGAGAAATACAGTAGTGCTATATGTTGCTTCTTCAGAAACTTTATTGTATGCAAAATTATTGCTCTTTCTGAGAGCAGTTACCTACCTAAGTGAAAATGGACCTTGTTTCATTACAGTGTCTTGTGATAAGACATGCTACATTGCTCTTCCTTAGGCAGAGTTCTTCTGACAGTCTAAAGCTTGCAAGCTACGAATCGGGGCATTTTTGGATCATGGAAACTTAGCTTGCAAAACGCGAGCCAAAAATTGCCTTGAGAAACCACTATGAATGTAAATCAAACCTTAGTCTGCATGCTGCTGTGTTGCTTATTTATAATTTTTTTTTTGAGGAAGTGTAAGAAGCCCTGGAAACATCTTAACAAATGGTCTTTCTTGAACAAACCTTTACTAACATTGCAGATCAGAAAATGGGAAAGATCACATACATGACCCCAAGCTCAGGTTTGGCTCCAGAAGATAGTGACTTCTGCAGTTAGCATCAGGGTTCAAACCCATCCAATCTTCCACATTCCAATGGCGAGTTTTCAAAGCTTATAATTTTGTAATATTTTTTACTTTTGAAATTTGACACATTTTTTGCTAATAAAAAAATAAAAAAAAATCCTTTTCCCTTGGAAGTGTGAGTTGAACTAAACCAGTAATTTTCTATGAAAAGTTTACCAGAAAATCATACATCTCACACTTGTTTTTGAGAGGTCTGAGCTATAAAGATACCACTGTCCTCCTTTTCTTTATTAAACTTGTGCATTCAATTTCAGGAAAAGTACTTTCATTTGTAATGTGCAGCTGTCTGTATTTCTCATATTCTAGAGTGAAAACTGGAAAATGTCATCAAGAACAAAAAAAAATTTCATTTTAAATAAAGCAGTAAGCTTAAATTTCAAATACGTCTTTCCTGCTATGCCTGCCTTTACAAAGGCCCTTAGTCCTTTAAAAATGTTTGCTTAAATACATACAATATATACAAAAGCAATAAACCATTTGCCATGATATTTGTCCTTTAGCAGGAGCAGGTAAGAGCAAGAAGGGGAGGAAGGAAAAGGAGGGAAAATCTTGACAAGAATATATATTAGAGCAATCAATAGAAAGATAATCCTTGGAATTCGTGAGTCTTTAAAAGAAAATGCATTTTCTTGTAGTAATCCTAAAAACCTATAAAAGAATATTCAAGCAATAAACTCCCCATAACTCATATTTAACCTTTAGTCATGTAGAACTACATATTAAATAGCTTAGCAACTGCATGCTGTGTAAGTGCATTCAAATAACAGCAGAAATAGAAAAATGTAAATGCTACAACTCTTTTAACATGCTATGCACAGCCAAGAACATCTGCCAGCTGACCCTATAATCCAATCGGCTGTTCAGAAGCAATCATAGCCTTAGATAAGAGCTCAACAACTTCTACATGCAATGCCCATTTTCTTTAAAAGATTTAACAAAATACAGTTAACTAACTCTTAAACAATTTTCAAACACTTGGAGGTACAAGACAAAAGTAATTCAACATATCACATGGATTTGCATTAGAATACTGTCATCTTTTCCCCCAAATATTGTAATTCACTATCTAATTTCATGGGACAATAATACAGAACAAGCTGAAAGCTAAAGTGACCGTATCAAATCGAGTGATAGCTCAGAGTTTACTTCTCACATGTACCGCACCAGAGAAACTCTATAGAATGAGAAGGTCTACAGGCAGAATGGGCTTAAGACAGCTGAAAGAGTGGTTTCAAGATCCTCTTGTTATCAGGGAGAGGCACCTCCAGCCAGGGGTGCAGCCCTCAGGTCCTAGGCAGCTCCCCCACCCCATTTAGCACAGGGATTGCAGGAGCAGCTCCAGTGTCTGGCTCCAGGCAGGTACTCAGGGCTCCAATGGCATGTTGTTAGCACCAGCTGAATTTCCTGCCAGAAGAGCCAAAAAACTCCACGGAATTAGGAGCGTAAACCCCATGGAATATAATGCAGGAACAGGATGTCTCATTATCTCAGTATAAAATTAAATTTATGCTAAAAAGTTCTGTTCTAAATACAAAAGCGAACTGCACTGCCATGACTGAACTGCTTCTAGGAGGACAGTGTGCTGTAAAAAGGTTTTTCTGAATCAATAATTGTTATATTAATCAATAAATTGTTTTGATCATACAAATTGCTCTTCTCTCTAAAGCAGTAGCCTTGCTGTATTGTATCTGTATTGGCAGGGATCTGGAAATGGTGGGAAATTTTAAGAGAGAACTGCTGGAATACTGTTTCAAGTTACGCTCTCTGTACTTAAATTCATGTCAATTTTCTGAAAGGCATTGGGAAAAAAAATGGACTTAAAAGGGTTTGACAAGAAGCCTAGAAAACACCTTTCAAAAGAAGAGAGTTAAAAAATTATTTGGCTTAATGAGAAAAAGACACAAACTGACCAAGGGTGTTAATTATAAGATAATGGAAAATGAAGGGTTCTCCAAAGTAATTGATTAAGTAATAACAAGATTCAAGCTCAGAAACAATAATTTTAAAACAATAACTCAAATACTGGAGGAAATAATAAAAGAAATCTACTGGCACCTAGAGGAGGTTTAGTCTTGATTTTAAGTTGTCTAAAGTCTTTATCAAAGCATAAAACACAATATAGCATTGTCACCAGCAAAAGATAAAGAAAATCACGCACCAAGGTGACTTAGCTTTCTCATGCCTGATACCACAGAAAAGTAAGTATTGTATTTCAGGTATTTGACCCAGATTATGGGATTATGTAAAAATAATTAGAAACTCACAAATTAGTATATACAGAATTATGGAGACTTTTGCTCTAGGACTTAAACACTGCCCACCTCGGAAGAAAAAGAAGACACTGCCTTGCCCTGGATTAAAAATATGTGTCCAGCTTTGTTAAACATCAGTACAATCAGCTAACCCGGTTCGCCATCTGAACAGACAACTTTTTCGTGCTGCAATGTGCCTAAGGACTTCAGCATTTCTAAATCAGTGCTGGAAGTCAAAGTCCAGTGGGTGCAGAGCAACACTCGTTCCTAACTGCACAAAGGATTAAGAAGTATATGGGGAGCCAAAAAATACAAACACACACACACGTGTGCATAAATATATAGACATACCTATAGATCAAGCCTTGTGTTCCTGGTAAAGGGGCAAAAAGCACCAGCCACATTTATATTAATACCAGCCATAATGCCGATAAAGCTTACAGAGACACAATTTCCAAGTTTAAACAATTTCTTTCCTCCAGTATCTTCCAAAAGGGTATTGGAATTAGCAAATCTAATGTGTGTGGGAATAGACAACACTTTATAGCAATGTTTCCTTTTAATAGAAGTAGTCTGCTGTGTCTGTGGGTAACAATCCCAGTATCTTTTCATTACAAAGGAGCTTATTGTTACCTAACAACTTACTGTGGGATTTCATTCTGCTTCTCTGGCGATCTCTCTGATCTATTAAGGAAAGCACTGAGGTATGGACAACATACACTTTATTGCAGTTTTATATTTTCTTAGTCCTTGCTTCTTCTGTTAGTCTACTGCCTATGAATTTCAAAGAGTAATAAGCAAAAAAAAAAAAAAAAAAAAAAAAATTTAACTAGCTTCTCACAAGAAAAATAATAAACTGTGAGGAAAATTAAGCAAGTTGAGAATCAGGTGGTAGAAGTGGTGCTGCCTCCCGGGACACGACTGCTGCTGCAGCGATTGCACAGTAAACAGGATCCAGCAGCTCTAGCACCTGTGAGCCACTATACAAATACATCTTTGTAGGAAGACTGTTAAAGGCCTACTACACAAATTGTACAACATATTATATATATACACACTCACATATTCATAATATACATCAAGTCCCTTCGGCATGACAGTTTCTGTCCTATTAATTAATTTTCATAGTTGAATTTGAAAGAGCAGGCCAAACTAATAGTACTTCATCAGTGTTAATTAGCATTAAGAATTAATCAGTATGTGTAAGAAATCTCTATTAGTTTTGTAGAAATGCGTACAGCATTAAATGTCATTTAAATAGATGTTGATTTTTTTTAAGAGCAGCAGTTTAGAGATTATTTTCCTCTAATGGGACACTTCGATATTGAATATACAGAGGTTAATGTTGAAGGAAACTTGTGCTGTGTCTAAGGGAAATGTTGCCAAAAATAGTAATATATACTTAACAAATGTTTCTGCAGCTACCATAGTCTCGGAAAGAATTAAAGATTTTTTAAATGTCTGTGACATCTCAGTTCTCTGATGTTTATATGCTACCTAGGTGGAATTATTTGTCCAGGGCTTCCTGTGCTATGGTAGATAAAAACTGTCTTTATATAAGAAATGAGGTGTTTCATGTCAAATTCTGCTGTAACATGAGCATCTTCCCCTCAATCCTCAAGAAGTTCTAGGAGTACCTACAAAACCCAAAACAAAGAAGGGTCCCCGAGATAACTCCTGTTTGTAATTTCTTCACCAGCTCAGTACTTTACAATCTCAGTTAAAACTACAGTAAGCACATTGAGATTTCTTTTGGCTATTTAACACCACTCACCTGATTCTTGAGATCCAGTTTGGGGCAGGGGCGACCTCCATTGTAGGGCTTCTCCTTAAGCCATTTGGATCGGACTTTCACACCTGTTCCACAGGAAGAGCTGCAAGGAGTCCAGGTGGACCAATCACTTAATTTGCAATCAAATGGACAAGGAACCATGCAAGATTCTTCAATGTAGCCTAAACCAAAAAATTAAGAGAGAGGTTTTAATCACCACAGCTCGTGAACTCTGATGATATAATGTCTCTGAAGTCTGTGTAATCAACCCAACATGAGAACTTCTTAAAGAAAAGAGATTTGGCAGACTGTCAATGCTTTCCCAATGCAAGATAATGATTTTATTTGTAATGAACAGCAGTGACTAAAACTAATTTCTTCGTTTAGTCCAATTATTATTAATTTGGATGACCACAATAAAACTGATTGATATGAAGGATGTACATTGGCAAAAAGTATCTGTTGTGAAGTGGGCAATGGACAACAGGTGGTAATTATCCTTCCTATGAGAATCTGGCCATAATATATTCTGGAGAACTAAGTGTACTGCCTGATTTTGTGATCCTACAGTGTTATTTTGTCTGCCTATATGGTCACCCTGGGCAGGGAGTCGGAGCAAACATCTTCCCAGGAGACGTCCCATGGCCGGTGGACTCACCAGGGCTGTGCTCCTGGCAGCTTCACCAAGATGCACAAGGTACGCGTCTGTAGCCTGCCAGCTGCATCCATCTGGGATTTGTTCTTGGGAGAAGGGAGGAAACACACCTCCCTATTTTATCTGGTAGTTCTCTTCATATATCTTTGCAACCATTTTGACTGTTCTGCATTTCATAAATGGCATATGAAAACTTTGCTTTCACCTTCACCTGACTTGACATAAAAGTGCTCCCAGGATCACTTAAAGTCAGAATACCAAATACCTTACTGCACTAAAACCCCGTAGGGTTTCTTAGGACAAAACCAGGTTTCCTCCACACAGACACAGCCCCACAGCTGGTTTAGGAGCTCCTGAGCATCCCTGCTCAGACGCTGCATTCATTCTCCTCCAGTTTCTATTATCTGGTTGTCATGTCTGTACATACTATTTTGATTTAAACAAAAAAGAGATTTCATGTTCAACCATGAAAGTCAGTGGCTGCTAAGATCAGCCCTTATTACAGAAGGCTTAGTCCCTCTGACAGCTCTAGTAATTATGGTCATGGAAATAACAGAATTTCATCCATACTGTATTTCTGACATTTCTCATTTTTATGTCCTTTCTTTTTGTTTGGTTTTCAGCCCACTAACTCCCTATGTATTCCTTACCTGCAGAATACCAAATTAACTGATTTAACTACACTTTTAAGAAGGATTTCTCCCCTCTCTATCAAGATGACAGTCACAACAGCAGGGGGAAACAGAAATATACACAAGAAATAAAAAAAAGTAGAAGCAGCTTCCCTCCACAATGTCTGGACAAGAGCCCTGAACACCCAGGAAACACTGAAGCCAAGGCAGGGAGATTAGTCTTGCCTGGCAGCTGGATTTACCAGCTCTGCCATGTCCAAACCTGCTGCTGACTTTAAACCAGGACTGTGTTACATCCAGAGCATCAATTCGCAGCAGCAGCATGCTGCCTCCCTCCTGGTCTTCATTATCAAGAAAGCTTTCAGACTTATTTAGACATCTCCCATCCAGAAAACATCCCCCTCCTAGGAGTACAAGAAATACTGACATTGTTTTTGCAAACACTGCCTTAAAAAAAAAAAAAAAAAAAAAAAAAAGAAAGAAACAAATGTAGTTCCCCCTTCAATGATGCTCTATTTCTTCTTTCTTTTGCTTCGTGCTGGTACTCTGTTCCCTCTTCCTTTGCACAGCCACCCTGTTAGTCTGACAGCTGCGATCGTTTCTGCACAGCAGTTCCTCCTAGAGCTCTTTCCTAAAGCTGCACAGCTGTCCCTGTACAGCGTGCTCTGCTTCACTTTGCTACCTCTTATCTCTGAGTTGCGTTGCCTTTTCATTTGTGGCTTCAAAGCCACTGGCATTAGGCATCTTAATTATTTCCTACCAAACCCATTGGTGATCACATATCTGAGATAACTCAACTCTGCATGTTTTGTATTCTCATCGAGCTGACATTATACCCACGCATGCACATATACAAATATTTCCAAAATACACTCCCTTTTTTTCCTAAAATGAGAATCCCCAATTTCCCACCAACATTCTATTCCACCCGCTTAGGTTGCCACTCAGAGCAGTTCATAAGACGTTATGATAAGTAAAAGAAATTTTCTCATAATAGATTTATGAGAGGCATTTCTTAGGCAGTACTCTAAAGAGTTCTCTTCCACCACTGTATGAAATATCATTTTTCCTTGGGCTGTGTGACAGCCTAGGTAATTAACTCTCAACAGAAACAAAGAAAGTGCCTTGTTTTAAAGGAGGATTAGACAGAGGGGTTATCAACTTATCAGTGAAGGCAAAATGGGCTAAGCCTTTTGGCAGTTCAAGATCTACCTCCGTAATAAAAGAAATATAATAAAAAATATAAAAGTAAGAAAGAGAAAGGAAAAGTATAATAAACAAAACTAAAGAAATCTTTTCTATTTCATTGCAGCAAAGTACTGTGGGGATCCCTCAAACCACAGGATTTCCAAAGACTTCCTGGTGCTAAGAGGCCAGCTTATTCCTTTTTGAGTTTCTTCACCCATATTTATAAATTATATTAAGTATAAATAAATAATATCCAGCTAATAGAGCATTACGTTACCTTACTGCCCAAAAGAAACAAAATTTCCATATTCGACAGTGCTAAAGAATCAAAATGGGAATATAACTTTCTTTTAAGCTCTTCTCACAAGCCATCATTATATCTTCTATTAACCACTTGAGGTCAATCCACTGCTGAGATTCCCATGATCAAAGATTTCATTCAATAAAATAAATTCCTGCAAAAATCTTTCTGTGATGAATCTTCTCTGCTCAGATATACAATGTCTTTACAGATATCTTTTTACAAGAAACTACTAAATAATGCTGCACTCAGCTCATCTCCAACCCTTTCATTACTTTGTATCTCTGTAGGAACCCAGCAATGGCTTGCCAATGTCAAGGGGCTGAAAAGAGTTGAGTTTGGATACATACGGTAAACCTAGATTTGCACTTTTTGCACTGGGGTGGTGCATAACACAAGAGACAAAAAAAAAATATATATATATATATTATCCTTTTATCCTAATTATATATTTTATATATATATATATATATAAAATTAAAACCAGCTACTAATAACAAATTCTACATTCAGGCTATTAATGGTAGAAGTGACAGTAAAACACAGTTACAGACCAAAACCAGAGAAATATTTTGACTGTAACAGAACATGAATAAAGGAAAGAGCATGCATATATTTCTGAGTCACTGTCACTCAGCCTGGGGAGATTAACTCATGGTTGAGCTTACTCATATGGTTTTTTCAGTCATCTTTAAGCACCTCACTCATCCATTGCATTCCCCATTTTTCTCTCATCTGTAGAACCCAAGATGAAATATTTCTTGAGTTTCCAAGACCTATGGAAAAAGACATAGGCACTCGCAAACCCTGCCCAGCCTGTTTTCCACGTTCTCTCTTCTTTTGAAGCTTGCTTCCACTTTATTTATTCCTCAAAAGCTCAAATAATATTGCATTAAAGCTCGTTTAATTTAGAAACTACATATGAGAGCCTTTGCACTGTCTGAATCATGCTCCTGCATGTCACTGAGCTTGAGAGCTTGAGCACAGGTGTCGCAGGAGGTAGTGACAGAAACTCCAATGCATGGGAAATTGTAAGTAGGCACTTTGAAACACGCTGCTAGGAATAGTCCTGAATTGACAGGAAAAAATGAACTGGATGAACTGGCTGATCAAATAAGGTGTTTTTTTGTTTTGTTTTGTTTTGTTTTTTAATGTTTAAGTGCTATTGTTTTAGTATTGATACATTGCCAAGATAATAGGACGACCAAATGCATTTACCTAGGCTGCCAAGCTCATTTTATTATTATTTATTCATTAAGAACAATGTGCTTGTTGCACTACAAGCCACAAATGGAGTCTCTTCCCTAAAGTGTCCATAACAAACAAAGTACCCGCAGAATACACAGGATGTACCGGGGAGGCACAAGATGTAACAACTATTATTCTTGTCTCATTTTTTTCTCTGCAACCCAAAAGCGATGAAGCAGGACAAGGCAGATGAATAAAGCAATGATGATGGTTTGGTAGGTGTTGGAAGTGCAGGCTCGAACGCATGGTGTAGAAACTGTTCTTGTCTCATTTTTGCTGTGCAACCCAAAAGAGCCAAGGAGATGGCTGAATGATGGTCTGTGGGATGTCAGCAGCGCAGGGGGATGGATTTGTACAGTAGCACAATGTCCTTCCCATCTACCCAAACCTACCCGAACAACACACGTCACACCAGGCACAGCCAGTAAGGGTCTGCAGCATCCATCTGTGTCCCCCTCTGCACTCACAACTGGATTGTGATGGGAGAAGTAGGCAATTAGGAGATTTACAGGCTAATGTGAGACGCTGACATCCACTTGATTGTTGCACTTCCAAATGATAAATTTGCCGAGGGTATAAGGTCTGTGTGCAGCGTTAAACAAAAGTGCCAAAAGGATTCCAAGAGGTAGACTTAAAAGTGATTGGAAAATAAACAACATTCCTCCGGCAGCTTTGGAAACAGATGCACTTCTAATTGAATTGGCTTTAAACTCATTTGTATCCTCTCTAGCATATTTCATCATTTCAATTAACAAACTTCTAGCAGTTCTACCCTTGTTAGTAAACCTTGAGGTGCTTCATAAAATTCAAGGTCATTACTAAGAGAGGGACAATTCTGCATCACCGCTACTGCCGCTAGTAATAACACAAGTAATTTCCCTTGGAGTCTCTAGAATAAAAGAGATCATCCTTCTACAAGCATGAGAGAAGCAAAGTGGACAGTGACACAGGAGAAATGTTTCTAATTACACAGACCAAAGGTAGAGGAAAAAAAAAAAAAAAAAAAAGAAGAATTTTGCTATTTGGTAACCGGCTGTGAAATATGTAGAATAAGACCAGTAAATCCACACAGAGCTGAAAGTCTAATAGCTAGGGACTTCATTAGCGAGACCTGGTGGACCATGGCACTTGGCGGGCCAGATTCTGCTCTGCTAAAGCTTCGGGATCAAACACAGAGCAAGCTGGTGTTTTAATTTGGGTTAAAACTCTGCATCGAACAGCTGAGATGGGATCTGCCAGCTGACCACGGCACCACAACCATGCCCCAGCCAGGGCAGCCTGTGGTTCATGAGCCGCAAGAGGAGCAACTCGTCCCAAGCAGTCCTGGTCCAAACATTTAAACCTTGCTCCAAGGGCAAACGTTATTAACTGAAGGAAACTAAGCAGAATAAATCTGGGATTCTTAAAGTTTCTAACAACTTCAGTTGCATCTGAAAAAGATGTAATATTGCCAGAATAAATGTTTAATCTTTTTTTTTTTTTTTTTTTTTTTTTTTCTAATATGTGAGGATTTGAGAGATTTTATGCATTATTAGTTTGCTAGCTGGGAAATTTAAGAGATAATCTAATGAATTCATTCATTAAACATACAATGAAAAAACAGCAGAAATAACTTCTGCATCAAATATTTTACAAAGCTTGAATAATGGACCACCTTAGCATATTTATTCCCACTGGCTCTTCCCAACAAAAAGGCACATGCTCTTGTTATCTCGTAGGAAACTGATTATAGATTCTAAATAGACCAGAGAGGAACTGTAAAGAATGCTGTTAAGTTTAATTCATCGTTATTGTTATTGAAATTCATCCAAAGGTTGGTTTTATTGTTCAATTTCACAGCCTCTATAAATCCTGACAAGGCAGTCGGGTTGATGCTGACTTTGCATTATGATTCCTAATTTACTTTGATTTTGCATTTTCTTAAAAAATTTGCAAGCTTACACCTTGTCCTGACTTAAATACAAGCTGTGTTAGTTGCTATATTTAATCTGTTAACTAAATAAGGAAATTTCCATTAATTAGCACATTCCTCACAGCATATTGCAAACCAAACCAAGAACTCTTCCGGAGAAGAGAGACTCGTCTGCTGCCTTCTGAGTGCAAATAAACAGGACCTCACAGTGTAATTCATCTCGCGGGGAACTTCCGACACAGACGGGCAGAAATTCACTGTACAAATCTGTCTGGGCTCCAGATCACAAAAGGAGTCCTGGAAATGATCCCTGCTCTGCCTGCAGCAGCTCCCCTGCGGTGAAGGGGTGGGCCGGCTGCTTGGGGGCCCCAATGTCTTAGGAAAGTCTTTACTCAAATAAAAACTCATGCACCAGGATCAATGGCGCTTAGGCTGGGAGCTCAGCTGTGTTTTCCTATATGCTTTGATCATCACTCTGCAACTGGGAAAATCATCTATCTGCTTTCTCCAAACAAAACAGAATAGCTTTTTTTTTTTTTCTTCTTTTTTTTTCTTTTTTTTTCCCCTTTGTCAGTGTATTCATCCTCTGCATATTAGGAAAGAAATTCATCCCACTGTACTTCATTAAGAATTGTTTAGTGTACATGTTCTTACAGGCAACTCAATTCATAATAAAAGCAGATATGGTAAAACAAACCCGAGATAACGTTTACTTTTTATTATTATTATTATGAGATGTAGATAATGAAACAAGGCTGTTTTTGAAGGCTGTACACACATCTGCAATACATCATGAAGACAAAATTAAATTGTCCACAGAACGTCAAATTCCCCACTTTCTCGTACATCCGACTTCTCTCAAAGGCCCAATTCCGCAGGAGCTGCAAAAACAGATGTTCTTTGCAGAGTGCCCTGAAGATCAATACAGACTTGGGCTATTTGGACCATGTGGGAAGTGTCTTCAAGAGACAAGGGTCCGGCTCTGGGAGAAAGCTGTCACCAAATGGCACCAAAACTACCTGCCCCCTCAGTAAATCACACAGGGCCGGAAGGTCAGTGGCTTCAGGCTCTGCTGGAGCACACTAAGAAACTCAGCTTTGGAGTTCGGGGCCCTCCACGGAGAGCATCTTTCTGCCAGTTCCTAAACATACGACGTCAAGCATTGTCAACACAATATGCCACCGAATTTCGGCTGCCAAATTATGACCCCAAGACACAGGCAAGCCTCATTTAGACAACTTAGTTTGCAGAACAACTCTGTGGTTTCCATTTTACAGAATAGGAAATGCTGATGCATTTCTTTGTACCCTGATAATTAGCAAGCGTTGTGCACTAAAATACTGTGATTATTTCAGACAGCATAAATGACCAGATGACTCTGCAGAAGGGAGCACAAAGCAATTAGATAAATTTGCAATAAATATTATCAAGAAGGCTCACGACAACATGAGCAAAAGATAACTTTTTTTCTTTTTCTTCTCCTTTTTTTTTTTTTTTTTTTTTTTTTAAAAACATACATTCCTTGTACTTTAATTTACGAACTTGGGAAGTATTAACAAGTGTAAGGGCCTCTGCTCAAGAACAGGTCACCCAGCCCCTGGGAAGGCACTGAGAAACTCCAGAACCCTTGCTGACCTCTGCAGCCTCCCTCCCTGCCGTCGCGGGAGGCAAGTGACACAGTGACCTCCCAAATCAATACACTGCCTCAATTCCTTCTTGTCTCATTGATGCTAAATGAGAAACCTAACGACATGCTTTAATTATACTTGCGCCGTCCTGAAGATGCCACTAACCATTATGCACATCAGGAAAACCTGTGAGCACTGCCCTGAATGGCAGATAGTCGCTGCAGGGTCCAGCCCCGGGCTCTCCTGACTGAGGCTATTCTGTCATGATGTCCTGCTTGCTCCAATAAGAAATTTCAATCCGCCTCCGTAATGAGGAAGGGACACAAAGACATCCCACCTTAAATAAAGATGTAGTAAATATATATATATATATGTATCTGATAGAAACAGGGTGTTAAGAACAGGAACAGTCCTCCTGGCTTTTCACAGCTTAAGCGCAGGCAAGGGGAGAGCAGCACAACTCATTCAGATGATGGAAAACCTTGAGATGGAAATAGGACATTTTCGTGACGTAAGCAGGCCCCTGCACAGAGTATTGATGTGCTGAATTCCTCATAGATTTTTGTTTCAATTTTGCAGCGTGACTTTGAGCACTCTGGTTGTGCACTTCAATCTCCCTGCTGGAGCATTTCCTGGCCAATACATTCAGACAGAAGCAGAGAGCAATGTAGTCTTGTTAAATACTACAGTTTTTAATGGTCACTCCCCTGGTTTACTAAATACAAATGAGATCTGAGATTTCCCAGAGGCAATATGTCTGTAGTGAGGGATACCAGAAGCTTTGTAAACCAAGCTCATAGTTATTTAATTTACACCATCCTCACTTACAAACGTTGGAGAACAGAGAGATTTCAAAGTGTAACTCACACCCAGCCATAGGCTAAGGAAAGATAACTGCTCAGATACTCATCAATATCATTACAATAATCCTTAGAGCAGATCGGGTGTAAGTAAGTTTAATTTTATCTATATTTTTTAATTAAGGCTCACTTCTTCAAAGCTTCTAAACTCAGACGTTGTTATGTTTCTAAGTGTCTCCCAACCTCTGATCAAGCAGACTACGTCATTCACCTTTAAAGATAGCCACTACTCGCCCATCTCCCCCTTCCATGCTAATCTGATTGTTGTATGCTGTGCCCCAGCAAACTCACTGCTGCCCTGGCAATCAGCTCATCTTATTTAGACACTTGCCTATGTGCAATAAGTGGTGTTCTTATTTTTGGAGGACTCCTGCTCCACACAAGCAGAAATACATGAATTTGTCTCTGAAAATCCTCAGAATATGTCAAACGTGAAACCTGTAAACACTCACTGGAAACAACTACGATGCCTACTATATGCAGGTTGCACAGGGCTCCCTACCAGTGGTAAAGATATGAAACTGTGACTTCCCATTTACAAATGACTTGTCATCCATTTATTTGCCTTACAGACTTACTCATTGGAGCTATATAAAAAGCAACCAGCTTAAAAACAAAAACAAAAACAAAAAACATTGAAAAATAAAAAGCCTTGTAAGACACAAGAGGAATCCTGTGAACTACATGAATATATGTCACTTCTCAGTTCAGTTACACATCTCTCAAAGGGATCATGAAGCTCTCCATGAGCAGGAAAAGTAGAGGTTTTCACATTAGAGTACTCCATTCATGAAACGCCTTCGGTGAAAATAGTATTTCTTCATACTTCCAGAATAACGTACTAAATGGAACGATACATAGGGGGAGAAAAATGTTAATTCTGAGCCTATCTTTGTATGATAACATTTTGTTAGAGCCTTGCTTCGTAACAGCATTCGTAAATGCATTGTTAAGGATGAAGAGACCGGCCACATTTCAAAAAGATACCTTTACTGTAGCCTACTACACAAGTCAGCAGTAGATTGCCCAGTGCATTACCTTGCTATCAAAACTGTCCCGAGCCTCTGATAGACTACTTCCACACTGAGTTACTATTTCTACACCAAAAACGTTCTCAACTCCCATGGAAGAGTTTTAATCAACCTGTCAACAACAGAAAAACTGACTGAACCTAATAATAGAAACAAAAGGCACGGCCATGAGCAAGGGTGGGCAAAGGTGGTTCAGCAAGCAAAGGCTCGCAGTGCATCAGCTGCTCTGCAGTAAGTGCTCGTGTGCATGCCTGTACCCCCGGGGGGTTTGCATCTGAACCTATCAGGTAGGAAGCCCCAGCACATGGGCAGCTCATCCTCTGAAAGCCTGCAGCCTGATTCACCTTACAGGGAACGCTACTATCCCAGATGGCAGCTATTGGAATGGCTTCTGAAAAAAAAAAAAAAAAAAGAAAAAGAAAAAAAAGTAATATTCCAAGGCAGAAAGCTAGTTCTGAGGTTCGTAAAAAAATCATTTCTTCTCATGGGCTGGTAGTGCCACCTCTTCAAAAGGGTCATTTTATGGAATGCAGCAAAAAGCATAAAAGAAAGATGGGGAAAAAAGAATAGCACATCGCTATGAGTAAATGCAGCACCTACAGAGGATGGTGCTCAAATACCTAGTCCTCTAAATATTTTCTCATAAGACACATGCTCGCTTTCTATAAGAAGATACAGATCTGGAATAATGTGCATTGCTATGTATTAGTGCCTCGGGGGAAGTCTTGCTTTAAATAAACTTCTTTGATAGACAGCTTGCCCCATCCAGAAATAATGTTTTTTTGATGGCTTTTTACCTTTGATTCTGTTGCCAAAAACAAAAACCATAAAGAACAGCAATGTCTAAACAGTTGTTTTCTGATCCAATTTCTTTTGATAGTTCTTTAACATCCAGAAAGTAAGAGCTGTGGCCAAGTTTTCTTCTGAGTAGATGTGCATAGAAAAGGAAAGGAAGATATAGGGGAAAAGCACTGTTCTGTGAGCACTGCTATAAGAGCAATAAGTAAAAGTCTTGTATACAGACAAGAAATAGAGGGCAGGTCCTTTACAGCTCAGCTTTACGCCTACAGCTCCATCGGCAGCCACAGCTGTAATTAAGATTGTCACTTCGCACCCCCGGAAATGTGTAGGAATGTCGGAGAAAGGTCCAGAGGAGAACCCAGATGGGATTTCAGGGCTAAATTTAGAAGCTATTTAGCTCTGAGATAGCCAAAAAAAAAAAAAAAAAAAAAAAAAAAAAACCACACTCAAAGGTGACAACAGCTTTAAGGAGTCCTGAAGTGGGGACTACTAAAGTACTAAAGGCATGGTAGGACAGCACTGTCTGCAGCTGGCAAGGCCATTCAGACACCTGTGATCCAAACCCAGCCTTAATTCCCATGCCAGGAGATGTGATGGACAGAAAACAAGGTGAATTTTTACCTGAAACTTCTTCCTCGAGCAGTCTTTGAAAGGCTTTGTCCTGGTAAGTAATACAGTCATTTCTTTATAATAAAAAGGCCACAGGGAGGCACAGGAGAAACGACCGAAAGAAAGAAGAGCAGGACAGTATTTCATTTGGCTGAAATGCCAAACAGAGGTGGTGCAGCATAGTCTGAACACTGAGCTTACATCTTACCATCAACTGATAGTGCCATACGTTTAAGAGGAGGCATCCCAGGGCTGTCAAGTTTAAGGTGCAGAGCTGGAAGAGGACAGCCTAGGCAGGATTGCCAACTTTCCTTGTAAAAGAAGTGAGGCGGTCAAGACTGAGGTTGCCAGAAAAGAGGCAAAATGTGTGGATGTCTGTTGGATGTTGTCTATGGCAGCACAGAAGTCACTTAAATCTAAAGCTGGTTCAAATCTGGAATTAATGGTTTGTGGTTAAAAAAAAATGAAACTTCAATATACAATTTTGTTTAGGTTAAGAATGAAATTAAATGTTTATTTTCAAAAACAGATGAAATGTCTGTCCGGAAAACCTTCTATTTCTGAAGAACTTCAAAACCAAATTGGGGACTTCTGCAACATTTTCATTCTTCAAAATAAAACCGACTACATAGGAATAAATTTATACTACAGCAAATGTCAAAACAGATACACTTGCAAAAATAAATAGGCATTTATTCTACATAGCTTTTCCAACTTATTTTTCCCATAATTGTTACCTTGTAGAAAAGATAAGTGTGCTATCAGCCCAGGATAGACTTGGGTCACATTTCTTTAATCTATTAAGCTCTGGTCAGTGTTTTTTTTTTTGAGATACACAAATATCATTGTGCAGAAAGATTATTGAGTACCAGCGATTAAAAGCTACCTGAAAGTGTCTTATTTTCTCCTAAAATAACTCATCCTCTTTTAACTCAGATGCTTTCAGCATCCTGTGTCTTTCAGCTGGAAACAAAGTAATTTTGCTAAATGTGGAATTACTGCTTTAGAATTGAAGGTAAGGCTGCTTTCAGATAAGCAAAAAGATAAAAGCCTGAGGGTCAGGCAGTGGGTCCTTGTATTTGCTCACCGGTAGGTCATGCCATGTCCATCAAGCTGGTGGCCAGGATTTCCAAGTGAGGGAGTGCAAGCCCTGGAGGAATGCCATGAGCAGAAATACAGCACTGCTGTGGGCTGATCTTTCAGAAAACCAGACTTCACGAGTCTTGACACTACCTGGTTTTTCAGCAGCAGGAGTTGAAATGCCTGCTCTATGACCTTTGCATACTGTCCTGAATCTCTCAGCACCAGGGACACGGCTGGCCAAGACAGAAGCAGCGCTGTCACTGCTAGCGAATGCTGTCCTGCTGTGCCTCGGAGCAGGGAACGTTCCTCCAGCAGAAGCAACTCTGAGCTTTCACATTATCAAAGCTTTTAGCTCCTCCCAGTGCAAATGTTTGCTACTCCCACCCACTCCAGGTCCTCATGGGAGTAGAAGTGACATTCTCAAAGACTGACCTTGACAGCAGCATTCCTGGTAGCAGCAGGAACTGACCTGTTGGGAAGGCTCTGAGTGACACCTCTGCATCACCAGAAATGCCCAGGAACCCGTTCAGCAACCACAACCCCCTTTGATTTGTCTGGATGCAACTAAACCATGTAAGAAGACATTCTACTACTGAGAATAACGAGGTATATTAGCATCCCTGCCATGCCCTTCAAAAACTTAGAGATAATTAAAGCTTTTTAAGGTGACTGTAGGTTGAAGCCAACTGCTCCGTGATTTAAAGCCAGGATCTATTTGTCTGTTGTGTCTTTCTTCCAGGCTCCTGTTGTTGTGAGCAAAGCAGAATTTGAATAGTATAAGCAAACTTCATAAATTCCAGCTTTCCATAAATTCCCCATCAGATCAAAAGCTAAACCTCTGCGCAACAGCACAGAGATCTCCAGCCTTTGATTTGGAACAGATGAGACACCCTATGTTCCTCTAAGATTTAAAAAAAAAAAAAAAAAATTGGCACAGCACGAAAAATAAAAAAAAAAAAAGAGAGAGAGAGGCAAAGGAGCCACATGAAATAATCCAAAACAAAGGAGGAGGAAATGCAAAAATAGTATAAGGAATTCAGATGACAGATTGAAAGACGCAGACGAGCTACAATTAACAGGACAATTTCACATCCAAAGAGGATGCTCCAAATGCCAACCAGCAAACAGCGACCCTCTGGAGCAGCAGTAAGCCGAAAGCAAGATAATCCAGTCTTCTGATGGGAAGACTAATTGAGGCAAATTATCAATTATATTTTTGTAATATAGTTGGAGATAGTTATCTCTATCTGTAATTTCCTAATTGCATTTCCAGATTAAAGGAAGGAAAAGGAAAGCAAACCAACTCCAGAAGAAATGAATTAGCCCAATTTAGAAACTGCAAGTTATTTCTTGAGCTTACTGAGTGGGCCATCAAGGAAAACAATGACACCACTAAAGTAAAGTGGTACACCATCAAAAAAGCCAGTCATGTGAAAAAATAAATTTAAAAAGCTATGGTGTGTTGTTTTCTGGACATCAAACAGTTTGGTGCAGAAGGGAGTAAGTTTCAGAAAAGTCTGGGGTTTATATTTCTTAAATTGGTTGTACCCAATGATCAAGAGCTAACCCAATATTTAATTGCAGTGATTGCTGTTGGGATGGGGGGGGGGGTATGTTTGGTGTTTTCCCCCCAAGTTGCAAATGCAGAATTTCCCCCCAAACTCACCGTAAATTCAGGGCCTCGGACTGTGAACCTCCCTGCACAGTGATCAATCTCTACATTAGACTCAAACTCATTGTATTCCCACATGATAACTGATACATCCACTTTGATACAGGTGAATTAAGTCCTCCTGAAGTGGCAAGTTTAACGGCCAGGTTTCATTCAGGGAAAGTGAAAATCATTGCTGAAGATGAAAAAAGCACAAGGTTTGCTGTCTAGAAAAGCTACAGACTGACCACTTTTATTGTCCTACACTTTGTACTCATTGTATTATCAAGTCTGGGACAAATTTAAATCTGCTTCCAAGACAAAGTTTGTAACCCTACATGTGTCTTTCTACATTTCATAAAAATTCTTCAAAAGAACCCAGCAAGAACTAAGTCTTACAAATTCTCACTTTTATTCAAAGGAGAGAAAGGAAACACATTGTGCTGGCAAAAGGACAAGACAAGGAAACAGAGAGAAGTCAGAAGACCTGAGAGAAGAGGAGCGTGCTTACCCCCAAAACTCATAAAGCAAGAACAATGCCTAGATATCACAGCACTCAGAAAATAAGGCCATGACTTAATTAGATATAAATGTAGTCACCTAGAAAATGTCAGAAGGTCAGCTGATACTAATTGTGAACAAGACAAACTAGGCTACTCAGAAAAACCTGTCATGAATAATTTCTCAGGGCTTAGCAATTCTGCATGCTTCTGTAATTTGCTTTTCTCTATTATGGTTGAATAACATTCTGCTAATTATTAATTGGATAATGATTTGTTGCTATCACTAATTCAATAATGTGTTCAGAAGTGCATTTTGAAAGCTCCCAGCTCTTGAGACCATAAATATTGGCCTTATCTTCACTTGACGGCTCTGCTTGGAAGGCAGGTCCCAAGTGATGGAAATGGAGCTGAGGGAGCTTTCTGCCCACTTTGGAGCACTCTTTGCCCAGTCACAGAAATATCCATGTGCTCTGGAGAGGGATGCAGTGCTTCCCCATTCACTTTGCAGGGAACAGAAGCTGTCCAACACTGGGTGACAATGAGGAGGAATTACAGCCTCAGCCACCTGCACAGGTACAGGACTCAACTCACGAAGGGTTTCGATGCACCACTGCTTTGGTCTGACCAGGAGTTCCAAAGGCTTTGCAAGGCTCAGAGTCTCACTGGACTTCTTCCCAGACCATGGTGGCATTGGTCTGCTTCTTAGTATGGAGAGATCATCCTGACTGCCTCCATCAAATGAGATCCTCTGGTTTGGGAGAGCAGCTTATACATCCTGATGATTACACAGGAGTCTGGCTGGAAATAAATAATTCACCCTTAAAGGAACTCTTACAGGGTACCCAGAAGGTGGAAACATCCTACCCCTCATCTACCTCCCAGTTCCAAACCTACGAGTCTTAAGAGCACTCTGAGCAGACATTAAGGGCACACGAGAGGATTCTCCTGTACAGTACTGACCACACTCTGATATGGATCCTGTGCTGGGGCTGTGTTGCAATCATTTCTGCTCTGATACAAAGCTGAAGACAAGAAAACCAATCCCCCTGAGCTACCACTCCCTATTACCTCCCTAAGAGAAGCCCGACTACTAAAAACACCACATAAATATCACTGACAGGAAGCAGGCTTCAAGGTTATTCAGAGAAGCCCCACGCATAGACGAGCTCCTCTTTTTTTAGGAGTGATAAAAGCCTCGAGCTTTGCAAATGAGCAAGGCACCGCACAGGCAAACCCACCTTTCAAAACTCAACAGCTCCCTTTTTGCAGAAGGAAAGGTAACGTTGTGGGGTAAGGTATAGCATTCCTCCTTCATGGGCCACAAAGGCATAATCAATTGGGATAACAGCACATTGTTGAAACACAAACCACAGAAAGCTGCTTTATGAATCCGTGCAGCCAGCTGGAACAGCTATAAACAGCTGCGAGAGGAATTCACTCCAGAACTGAATCACTTCATTAGGATGTGTTTTTTTGTTTTTTTTTTTTTTCCCTTTACCACATGCAGCTCGGGCTGTTGATCCTCATCCTGAAGACCCTCCACAGAGCAGCTTCTCTGCTCCTGTATACTCTGGAACATCAATGATTCCCATTGTACTTATTAATCTCCTCCTGAGACTTCATTTCTCCTTCTCCCATTACATAGCTCACCAAGTCTTCCAACTCGCTATATTACATCGTGTGGTGTCCTAGGCTTTTGGCTGGAAGTCAGACAGCATCAGTGTTTTGGGGGCAGCATGGGTACAGAATTTGCTCCTAAGATAATGGCTTTTGCCTGTAAATCGATTTAGAGTAACGATTATGATGAACTGCAAATTATGAAGAATGGGAGAAAATATCCTGATGGAATGACATCTCCTGCTTGCTGTGTTTCTACTTCAGCTCTGTTTCTGCCAACGTTCTGAAGCATGTGTTTGATATAGGCTGCTACATTACACATAGAGTCAAATCGCTACTAAGACAGAAGCATAGCTTAGAGCCCCAGCAAGCAGTGAAATTGGAATATATGCTCTGTACCACTTTGAGCTGAAGATTGTCTCAAAATTGCAAGGATGAGACCACTGACTGCTGAAGTCATGTGTACTTGGCATGAGCAACATAGCAGGGACTTTACAGAGTTTTTGCAATGAAATATGATTGTCTATAGAAAATTTCTGATTCTCACACTGAAAACAACTTTAAGAAACTCCAAATTTAGAGGAAAGGAATAAAAATCTAAAATCAAGTAAAAGCTGAAGTAGGATATATCATCAAACAACATGCTGATTGAAATATAGCTTCTGTCTCTAATCTAGTTTATACTTTTATGGGATTTCAATACAAATAAAACCCATCTGGTATTATGACACCATACTCAACTTTAGCCTTCTTCTATTTCATTTCAGTTGTAGAAATGTCATCAGACCCTCAGACTGCAGAAGACATTGGTACTAAGAGCGATAAGATACTAGAAGAACTATGTCCAGCACTCATGGCAATCTTGTGAAATCCAACCAGCAAACAGGTGCACGTGTGATAGGCTCCAAAATGAACCATTGAGTGGATCACAGAGCACAACATCAGGGCTGTTTACGCAAGTTGTCCGATTTTGTTTTATTTTTACCTCCTTACCTGAGCTGCTACAGTGAGATGGGTCCACGAGTCTGCCGGTCTTATCGTAGCAGGCAATAGCACGTAGCCGAATCCCTTCTCCACACTCTTTGGTGTCTCCATGGGATCGCATTCCAGACTGTGGCTCTGATTTTCCTCCTCCAATAATGCAGTCTGACCAATTCCCATGGGGCTGGGAGGTAAACACCTCACAGGGGCACAGCTCTGTTTCAACCTGAGGATAAACTTCTGTATTCTGGCATTTGTCTCGCTTTCTGCTTCGCCCTGTTCCAACCAGAGAAAGCTGTTCGTTAGCTTAACATCTGCTACTTTTGATAACGACATGTCATATTATTTATACTTGCAGGAATTCAACACATTAGAACCAAGACAATCTGAATGTTAATATCCAGGAACGTTTCCGAAGCATCTATTAGCCGCTGCCAGTGCTTTGGAGTGCAAGGACAACGTATTTATCTCCAGGGGCAACCAGAGAACTTGGAAATACTGTTGTGATGGATAGGGCAAGGAGCAAAACACAAAGTCTTACTGGAGTAACGGTCTGCCCAGAAAACACTTTGTAATTTTATATAATATCACTTTTCTCTAATTATCTGATGAAAATAAATTGATTGTTTTGTCTCCATTCGCTTGCAATCAATGGTTGCCAGGACAACCTACAAAGGACTCCACATTAGCCACAACTTCTTCTTTGAGGCTACTTTACAAATTAGTTAAAGATGCACTCTGCACACAAACCGTACTTTGAAGAAAGCAGAGAAGATAATCCTCAGTAAATTATTAGGGCTGGAAAGCATTTCAATGGTTACATTTGGTTTAATCTTTTCTTTTGCTTTATTCCTTCAATAGGTTTGAAAAGAAGGCTGTTTACAGATCTTTCCCCTTCAGTAGCTTCAGGAAGCAGATGCATTTAAATGAACCTGCAGTGCATCTCTTTGCAACTACACTCTGCAGCCCCCGTTCCTGGAGGACTTCTAGACAACGAGAAGAGGTCCCCAGTACAAGAAGGAATAATGCGAAGGAGAGAATCCATGCTCCCCGAACCCCTACAATTGCTCAAGGGGGAAGAGGTCTGTGTATAGCCTCTGAAAGGTAAAAATCAATGCTTTTTTTTGGCATGGGTTAGCCAATGTGAAGCAGAGCAATCTTTATGTGGTCTGAACTCAGGAATGCCTTTGTGTTTGGCATCCACCCAGACGGGGAGAACTCATCTTTGCTAACAAACTGCCTCTGTATCATGTCCTCAAACACTCTTTGGGGATCTTTGAGACGCTAAAAATACTTCTGCAAAAAGTTTTTAAAGCTCTGATCTCAAAAAAAAAAAAAAAAAAAAAAAGTTTTCTTTAGTTTTCTTTTTTATTTTACTGCAGACCAGTACAATAGTGAAAAGAAACACAAAGTTGTATACCCAACAAACCCCTTGCTGGTCCAGCACCAGCAGTCATGTCAGCAGGAACACAGCTACCTTTATCAACACCTGCTTGCATCTCCAAACAGAAGGGCCCTTACTACTCTTGTCCTCCAAGCCCCAGCTCTTTCAAAATCGTACGTTGAGAGTCTTGGAGAATGCAGTTTGCAAGCACAAAGGGATAATAAACTCAAAGAAACCAAATAATGCCAGTATCTGTTTTTCAGCTGGCAGTGCAATGGTGAGCAAGCCCTAAAGGAGAGCAGGGCATGGTTGCAGCCCCCTTTAGGCACGTGAATCCATGTACCTGGCTCTGTGCCCCATCTCCCTGTGCCCTTACAGCCAAGGGGGAGGAAGAGGATCCCCAAGAGCAGCTGTGGACCAGGCTGGCTCCTTGCCTGCAGCCTCAGGAAAGTCTTCATCAGCTGAGCCTGGCACCTGGGAGACAGGGGACATGCCACGCTGGCTTTTACAAAGTGAGCTACACGGAGGACTATAAGGGAACTTGAAATTATTCGTATTATCCTCCCTAACACTCATAACAAATATTTATGTATAAATTCAGGTAAGGTAAAAGAGGTGCAACTCCACATACTTCAAGGCAAGTCTTAAAAGGCTTTAAATAAATAGGGAATTTTCTAGTGGCATTTCCAGCATTTTGTGTTCAATGAGCTGATGGAAGCCACAAACATAAATATATATATATAAAATATATTTTTATATATATCTTTATAAATGTAGAGCCAGATATTTTGCATTGTATTAGTAAATATAGGAATCTGGGACTTGATCACGTCTGCATGGTTTCTAAGTTTTGCCATTACTATATGAAGCATATCAAATATAGGTAAGGATGCTAATAATCTCACCCTCCCACAAAATCTTTTCCATCTTGCCCTGCCATCCATTGTGTAGGAATCCTCTAAGGAAGCTGCTATTAAAGCCCTATATCAAAGGTAAAAGGTGGCATTCATACCACAAAGAAGTAGTTTTAGAATCAGTGATGCTGACATTTTTCTCATCTTCACAGACTACTTTAAAAATGATGATTACAAGTGTCATCACCAAAATTTTCAAGGACACAAATCCTTCAATTAAAAGGCTTTTTTTTTTTTGAGCTTCTGAACACTAACTCTAGATACATTAAATATTATAGGTAGTACATACTATCCATAAAAACTGTATGACATTAAGGAAATACCTATCTACATAAAATGCATTATATCCGTAGTACACTGGTACACTGAATATTTGACAATTAATTGAAGACTTGCTTTAAAAAATGTATTTTCATTATAATGACTTTGAATTTTGATATGCTTTGTAATAAGTCTTTTGCTTCTTAAGTAATGACTAATTTTGAATGTAGAGTCTATGATTACTTACAAAGTATAATGAATAATACTATCCAAAACTGAGTGGGAGGCAGGCAAATACTTAGCAAACAATTAGCAGATTCCCGCAATAAGACATTGTTAATGAACCCTTAAAATGAAGTCAAAGCATTCATTTGAGCATAGACGTATACAATGATGAGCAAGGAGATACAACTCACACGCTCTCACATAAAAGGTGAAATACAAATGGGTAAAGGACTTGTTTAAAAGCTGTGAAGAACTCCCTAAACAGCACTTTCCTTAAATATTTGGACTGAGTTTATATGGATGAGATTTTTCCCAAGACTCCCAGCTGTATGACTAAGGCCAGCACCAATTTTCATGACTTTTATTCTAAGACAGGTGAGCACTGATCTCGCTGACTTCTCTGAACTGTGGCCACACCAGAGCCGATTTCTGATTTGGCCCTTCCCTGGCTGCTCCCTGTGGCTTTGTGCCGCCCAGCACCCCTGGGACACCTGCTGCATTTCACCACTGTTTTCAGGATGCTTTTGCAGGGAGTGGGCTGAGGCTTAAAAATCCTTCCCATTGGGAAGAAGGGAACCCAGCAAGGTGTTGTGGGAGAGCCAGATCATGAGAAATGCAGTATAGGTGAGGAGATAAGCCATCGAAACCTGGGTTGCAAGAACCATTTTTGGTCTACTTGGTCGAATGGATCAATGTCTGATGTATAAAGTAGCAAGAAAGGAGATAGGTAGGACCATACTCTTTTGCAACTCGTACACAAATTCATAATGATAATTCTGATTTAAAACTACCTGGAATAAATATTTACTTATTTCTTACAGTATCACAATTTCTATTAGATCAAGCATCTCCCCTGATAGGGATTTCTACTTCTTTAAATGTACAAGCACTGATACGGAGAACATTTTAGAATAAGGTCTTTGACAAAAACAATAGAGCATTTTATAATGATTTTTACGTAAAAGAGAAATCTGTATTCCATAGCAAACCATACTCGTGAATGGCATTTTGATGTCATTATGTCTGTATGCTATGATTGTCAGTTACTAAAAACTTGGAACATTCCAGCAGTAACAAACTGAATAACAAAATAAAAATCATGGCACAAGTGATTCTAGAAGAAAGGAACAGTGGTAGGTGCCATAGTTTGCTGTCATTTAGTTCCCAGACATTATCAGAGCAGAACACATTTTCATGGCTTTGTTGGATTTTTGCTCCACAGTAGAATTCTTTGAAGTTTCACCTCTGGTAGTGGAGCTCAACTCCAGGAAGGGAGCACGCTGAAGCCAGCTGCTCTATAGCTCTCAAACACAAAACAAAAGTATGACAAGACATGGATGTTCAGGATAACAACAGCAATTTCATTGTAAGCCTTCTAAAACAGTGTAATTCATTTTGACTTGAAGTAACTTGGGGGTGGAAGGGAGGATGGGTCCCCACACAGTGCGGACGGATGAACAAATCCCAATAAACCAAGTTGCTCCACACAGTTTGAAAGCTTTCCAGTTTGGTCAGCATTTGAACAACATAATTACAAACCACCACAACAGCAAGTATGGGAGAACGTTTCATTAAACCATTTGAACTAGAATGCTTTATGAACATACATAAAAGATCAAGCAAAACAGTTTAAACAGCACCATTCTTTCTTCATTTTTGGTATTAATTTGCACTGTTGAGCTACTGGATACTGCTGAGAACAGAACTCCCAGCTTTAAAGTTTATCCAGATTTCAACAGTCTTAAACAGAGAAACGCATTTATTTTTCTACTTCTACACACATTTGCTGCATGTTTCCCAGACTAATAGGTCAGGTAAACTTGCATAATGCATTGTCACTGTTTGGTTTCTGTCTAAAAATGGCTTTCCACCACTGACACTTTCTGCACTATTGTCATCCCGAAATGCACATGCATAAAGCAGGCAATGACCAGTATCAGACCAAAAATCAATTAGGGATGTACACTATCCCAGATGGAATTTTCCAAAACCCCAACATCAGTTCACCAACATCCAAGAAACATCATTCAAGAGCGTCATCACCAGATAAATATTATAAAAGATTATACCTGTGAGTGACCGTCTCCTGGTTTTGGTTGATTCACAGTCAAATGAGCATGCTGTAAATTTAGACCAAGGGGTAAATGTGCAGTCATCCTTGCAGGGAACGAGACACTCCTGCACCAGAGGTGGCATAGGTCCTGCCCACCTCATGCATTCAGTGACATCGGCAGATTCGTTGGTCTCTGACAGGCACGTAACAGCTGAAGAGTAAAGGGACAGAATATCTTTATATTGTTGTATGAATTGTTTTACACTGTATTTAGCTTGTGCTTCTGTTCCATGGGAGATTCACACCTCTGGGTTAATAGTATAAAGTTGATTTATTTTTAGGTCATTATTCATGCATCACTCAAACATGTTCTGAGAGCTTCACAAAACCATAAAGACACATTCTTATTTGAGTGGTTTGTTATCTAAATGATGATATAAATTCAATATTCTCAAGGAGGCAGTCATTTTAAGTGCTGGGGCAACGGTTCAACCAATGATACATTGTACAACCAAAGGAGAAGAGATATAATACTGCAGCTATGTGCCATAAAGCATGTTTGGTCGAGGCCAGGATTCCCGAGCTCCCGAGCTGTGATGCACACATCGCCCACAGAACTGAAACTGTTTTGAAGCGTGAAAAGAAAGAAGAAGAAAAAAAAAAAAAAAAGGAAAATAGATAAAAGAAAGCTTCTTTTTCTGAAACTGTTACCTCTTCTGTATTTCAGATGAAGGGAATGACTGTCTGAGCAGCAGATGCTGCTTATGAAGCTCAACGTTCCCTGCAGCAAGATGTAAGCACCCTCCAAACTGTGTGCCCTAAACATCGTGCTTCCTCTTGGGCCCTCCCTCTCTCTGGCTTTAAGCCTTTGAATCTCTTTTGCATAGATGGAGATGTTCAGGAGGAAGGGGAAGAGCGCTCAGCCTGCAGCCTGGCAAGCAGGAGACCTATGCGTTCCTCTTCCTCAGTAATCCCATGATAGAAAGGGGATGCAGCCACTGCATTTTACTGCCAGCCTGCTTTTACAGAGCATGACAGCCTCCGATAAGAGCACTATTGAATGGATGCGCTAACATGAAAACAAACAAGCAAATAAAAACAGCTACTCTGGGTCTCAGGTGAGGACAGCGTCACTCTGCTGACTTCCATCCAACTGAAGTGCCTTTACGCCTGCCACTGTCACATTAAAATGTGATGGTCCCCTGCCCAAAACTTTACCCGGTCTCTAAAACTGCACCACAGCAATAGGAAGGAGCAGGAGCAGGCCTGGGGTAGGACTGAGGTCTTATGAATTTGGACTTAGATGCCTTTGTGTCAGGCAAGAGTCAAATGGGGGTTGCCAAGAGCACAGCCGATGAGTGAGATGCACTGATTTTCCCCAAATTTAATTTTAAGCCAATTCCATTTGCCTTCAACACCCCCATCCTTTTTTGGAGCTAGCCTGCAATGATGAATTTTTTAGGGTGGGTAATGGCACTGAGTAGTCATGATAGAGGACAGAAGTATTAATGTATAAATCTGAGTCACAGGAAGCCTACAATAAAACTTCCTAAAGTTTCAGTGAATTAATAATAAGTAATTATAATAAATAAAAATAGTCTGCACATCATGGAGTCTTTCATTTCATTAATAATAATTAATTCTCAGAAAATCCCCAAGATTATATAGGCTATTTATATCCCACGTTGTCATTAACCAAGGCAAAGATAGGTCATGACTTGATTTAAGTAATAAAACCAGGGACAGAGTTAGGAATTAAATTTGGCCCCAAGAGTTTAGTCATGTTAGATTCTCTGACTTCAGGCAAGTCCTCACATTGTATCATAAAGTTGCAGAAGATGAAATGATTTAAACCAGATATTGTTATTTAACTTTAAAAACCCGTGTTATTATTTTATGGAGATTCCTAAATAATTCAGATTTTTGAGGCAGAATATACTTTTTTTTTTTCTGTCAACACTTAATGTAACTATGGGTGCATGAAGAAAAAGGGGAAAATAACTTGTTGCCTTCTTACAGTTTAAGGATTTAGTGGAGTGCAAGTTCGCAATGAATCCACAAAGATTTATTTTATTTTTTTTTAAGCACGGGAGTAAGGGATGAGTCGGCAACCACCTGGAAATAAAAGTGATTTATTAAAATGCAATTATATACATAAGGAAAAAATCAGCATTGTAAAGAACTTGCAAAAGGCAAACAATTGTTAAAAGTCTCCTTAGACTCAAGTGACAGTAAATCAGCATATTAATAGCCACCTCTAAATTGCTGATTCTTGCCTCTCACTTTCAATCCTTTTGACCCTTGCCATCTCTCCATGCTGGCAGTCAGAAACGTGGAGACATTCCCCTTCTCAGTAATGAACGCAGGAGGAAGGGGTCACCACTCTGTATGGGAAAGCAGGGTAATTGCCCTCTCTAGGAAGGTTAAACAAGTAATAGACTCTGATGCCCAAGGTCTGTGTAGCCTCATTACCTTCACCAAGGACACCAAAGATTCAGCAACACAAACTCGTCCACGTGAAGGATGGTCAAGTGTATGCAAGGGCTTCTCAGCCTTGCTACAGCTTGTGCCTGGGAGCAGTGAGCAATACCCTGTGCTGCAGGCCCAGATAGCAATATATGCGATTGCATAATAAACTATCCCGTTGCAATGTTTACCACTATCTGACAGAAGACCACAATTCACTCCTGACATTTATTAATGGCGACACAAGTGATGGAACTTTTAAATATCAATGTTAAAACAGATGCTCCGTGCTACAATGAGTTATTATCCAATGGCCACATCTTCTGCACAAATGCCCTTAATTTTAAGCATACAAATAACTCACCGAGTTTGCTGAGGCTATTTAGATGCTAAAAGTAATGGATATGTAAGGTCAGGGCAAATATTTGACAGAGATTATGGAGCATAAAGAAATTAATGGCAATAGTAAACATGGGTAGAGGAAAGTTAAATTAAAACAACAAGTAATATGGATTATGCTGTGTTGCATGCATGCAGTAGTAATTTTGAAGACATATGTTAGAGACATCAGCAACCAGATTTGAGGGGGATTACATCACACGTAAAAACTTGTCAAAAAAATATAAGAGTAGGATTTAAAAGAGACCCTGAAGACTCTCAGAGATCAGTGAAGGTAATCACATTTTTGACACAAGAAGCAACAAGGAAAAAAGCATAGAGAAAAGAAGGAGTTGAAAAGCAGAAAGAGTAATGGTTTGTCTAATAAGAGGCATCTTGAAATGTACCATGGAGAAGCATGAGCGAGGAAGAGAGGACCGAGGCTGATATTGACAGCAACAATGGGAAACAAGAGCAAAATACAGTGTGTCAGTCACAAGAACCAGTAGGACTTCTGCTATATACATATGCTATGTCTGAGGTGAGCTGCGTGAATTGCTAAAATAAATTAAATAATAAAACAAATGCCTGTTAGGACATTTTAATTGATTCAGAAGTAGCAGCTAGGAGCAGCACAGCCGCCAGATCCATCCTAGTGGTTTGCTTAGGAAACAGGCACCTCCTTCGTGCCTGCTGCAAACTTATTTCCCAGTTAGGTTAGGTCTGTCTTTTCAGAGAAAGATATTTTCAAATACAGGCACTTCTGGAAGCAGAATGAGACAAATTTCTTCTTAGCGGACCTTCAGGAAAGTTAATAAAATTATTCATCCTCAGTGTTTTCAAACCGCTGATTGGTTTGGCTCAATGTGTTTTCTGTTACATAGAAAATACTTCCTCATAATCCCCAGGTCTGTCACAATAGTTTTAAACAAACTCACACTGCAAAGCAATTTCTGTTCTGTCAACATCTCAATTTTTTTATTTTATTTTTTTTAAGTGGGATACCACTGAAGGGCAAATACAGTCTATTTTCAGCCCTATGCAATGAGTAAAAAGCATCACATAGTAACTGCAAATCCCTTCTAGACATAGTGCATGATTTCTCTGCAGCATTTAAAATGGACACAAACATATGAATAGAAACAGCTAATAACAGGACACTGCCAGATAAAGGGTTTCAAACTGCAATCTTGATTCCTGTGAGGAGGAGAAATAGAGGATTTCCCTTTGAAGTCCCACTATTTCTTATTAGTGCCAGAAAACACCACTGAACTGGAATTAAACACTTGGGGCCAAGCTCCAGGATGACAATTTAATGCAGTTCCGCCAATATAAATATCAAACAGTGGCTGGCACACACACACAAAAAGTATACTTTCTCTCATAACAATAAAAACAAGATCATGAACTGAACTGGTAGATAACCGTGTTTCAAATGCTAAGAGAAAATATCTTTTTATGAAGAAGAAGTGTGACTAGAGGACCCCTTGCTGGTAGCCCAGCCAGGCAGGAGGCAAGGCCTGGTTTCACAGCAGAGCAGGAATTTAACTCACCACGTGGATACGTGCATTAAGATGCCTGCTGAATCCAGTGATCAATATGAGAAGAGCTGCAGATGCAACTGCTTGGCTTCAGGGCATAAGGCAAGTGCTACCTGAATGGGCCAGGGAAGAGATTTCCCCTTCGGATGGGACAGGGCCCCATCAGGATACTGAACTAGGACTGCTAGCGGGATATTCAGTATGACAATTTCTGTCTTCTTCTGTATTTACACTCACAACAGTGCATTTGTGTGCCATCATCTTAGCATATGGCATAAAGCAGCATATGGAAGCTATATTCTTTAACTATGTTTATCTTAAATTAAGAGCAAATAGCAGGCACTACTTCTATAAACTTGAACACAGTGAAACCAAATGTTTGCACGCTGACAAATTGCAGACATGCTGACTACCTCTTTGGAGAACATTACACTACTACCAAAGAAACACACGAGCATCAAACCAGGGGGACTCAAGCGCTCTCAGTAGGCACGCACCTGACTTACATCTCCACAGATGGTCCCAGCAAAAGGGAGTGTATTGAGAAAGAAATGTTACAGGCACAGCACTGCAAGCAATAAGGAAAGATAACATACAAATAGTTCCTCTTAAGTAAAAATCCAATTACAGACAGTCTTGGTAATCATATTCATTTACCAAAGTTACAATCAATTCTCCTTTAAAAATCCATTTCAACAGTTTCCTAAGAGTAAAGAGCTGAAGAGTGAGAATACCAAGTACCAACCAGTAAAATTATGTTGCACCATGGCACTTCAATTTGGGACACCTACATTAGTGGCTTCAAAACTTGGAATTAAATGTCATTAGAACATCCGAAAACAATGACAGATAATTCCAGGAAGGTTCGTGCAGCCCAAACACTAAAACCAAAGCTATGCAGTAGTGTAAATCAGATGGTTGGACTAAAAAGGTAATAAAGAGGATAACCTATGAAGCTTACAAGAAGTATAACCTCCAAGAGGTATAGACACAATGGTGTAATAATCTTCTCTGGCTTCAATTTCTAAGATCCTGTGAAAAAATCAAAGCCAGTACATAAAGTCAAATTAATTATTTTAATGTGGCTGTTTACCTTCCCTTTGATCAGAAAAGTTCTCATTTTGTGTTGTATAGTTATTCTCATTACCCCTCAACATTACAGTAACTAGTTAACTTATTTCTTACACGTACCATTAATGATAGGTGAAAAGGACTTCAGCAATGAGAGGAGAGGATAAGGGGATGGGAGAGGACTTGCTGGCTGTAACCACAGTCTAATAAATCATGATGATCTCATTTGTTTTTGATATTGATGCTCCTTCATAGTTACAAGCAGTTTCTCCAAAATCCCAGGTGGAACATTTATGTTATTTTTGGTACATTACACAATCCCTAATTATAGAAGACAATAAGCAGTACTGTAGACATTACAGAATACATAATATAGGGCTCTACTGAGACTCAAGTTTAAGTCTAAGGCCTTGATCCTGTAAGGACATAAACATACACAGACCTTTACCACTGCAACGCTCTCCTTGGATTCAGCAGCACTCCCTGCAATGACGTGAAGCATGGACTTATAGGAGGAAACCACAACAAAACCATTTAAGGTCAGAAAAAAAGAAAAACATGATGTCAGGAAGGACATCTCAGGCACAAATCTAGCAAAAATGACTGAGGCAGAGTTGGAACTAGTTATTCAGCAGTGAAACTGGCTTTGAGATCACCAGTTTCCCATTTGATAATTATTAATGATATTGACAGTAGTGCTAAAAGGCTAACAAACGGCACCACATAAACAGAGCTCTGGGTAAACACCGACCCCAACCAGTGTGCACTATAAACAAACGGGAGGCCTGAGATGAGGTTGGGAAGCAATAAAGATGGTAAATATCAACTGAAAAGATAAAGAAAAGCAACTGAAATGATTTGCATAAAAAGGGAGTTAGGGAAGAAAAGCCTGGTATAGAGCATTAATGTGGAGAAGAGATTATAACAGGGAAAAAGGGGTTGTTGGGGATAAAATCAGAAGAGAAGGGGAAAAAAAACATGTAAAACTGAAGGTCCTCAAGTTAAAGGTCCATGTTGAAGCTGCTCTTTGGGTTGGTTTCTCTCCACAGCGTTCCCACAAGAAAACATGTATGTTGGCAGAAGACACTTTAGCCTAGGTACAGGAGCCTCAGGAGGGGCAGCCCATCCATCCACACCCCCCTGGGGGTCAGCCCAATGGGGGTCACCTCCAGCCGCTGCACAGGCACCGGGACAGCTGGCCCTGAGTGCATGCATCTGAGCCAGCTGTGGAGCTCCAAAGCAAATGTCATTGGCATTCACCCAATGGGAAGGGACAAACAGGTCTGCACACAAGGTCTGGGTGCACGTACATCCTACACCTTCCGCTCTTCATGGCTGAGAGCCTTTCAGCTAACAGCACAGAGCAAGCATTAGAACGGATCAGTTTGTCTGAAAGGGATTAAAAGTGTCCAAGGCTGCATATTAAAACCACTAAAATCAGTGCAGGAGGAGCCCTGCAATGCAATGCCTGAAACAGGACTCACTTCTGTTCCGTTTTAAAGTAACTTGTTAGAGTACATTTTTTTCCTTCAATATTTATGGATGAGGTTATTGATTATTTGGTGGGGAATATATGATTTGAATCACTGAAAGGATTGAGCTGTACATGTCAATTTTGCTAAGCTACGTGACTTGATATTTTAATTCTTCCTCATCTCTGAACCAGGATTGCTCACTGTTTAAGGAAAAATAGGAGAGAAATATATTGCCCATTCCTCTTCCCACTCACAGGCGGAATTGTAGAACAGGGGATTGATACATTAATGCCTAGCACCATTTCCATTTTAATACAAGTGTTTTCTTATTGTAGTGGTTCACACATTGCCTGGCTAGAAAGACAAAATAATATGATTGTTTAATGTTTCAAATTCACTTTGTCCAGTGAATAACTTCAATCTGAGCACTTCTACATTATGCAATCAGTCTAAGGAATCTTTCACAATTTCCCCTTTTTTTTTTCTTCTGACTTTATTACAGGTTTTGAATTGCTTTTACTTTCATTTTCTATTAAAAAGAAAAATCAATAGAAGCACATTAGATGATTAATGATATAAATTATGCTCCTGCTCCTTTCAGAGAACATAGCAAAATACAAAAATATATTTCTTTTTTTTCCTCTTTCTGTGGCCCACAATTACTAGAAGTACTCAAGTTCAATTTATTTGTAGCACCAATCATCAAGTTATATGTAAGATGAATTATTTTTGCACAACCTGAAAATAAAACTAAGACAGCCTGTTACATATACACACATTGAGAGCACAGTAAATACAGAGAATCAAATATGCCAAATAATGGGAGAGAAAATTGAAAACAAACAGTATTTACAGTATTGCTAGTAACTCAAATCAGAAAAACACTTAGCTGAATACTTTGAAAGCACTGACTTTCTTTGGAGAGCTCTGCCTCAGTTATATATTCAGTGGCCAGTGCTTTTAGTGAGAGCTGGATGGGTTTAAATCTAATCCTGCTTGTTTTATCTAGGCAGGTCCAGTTTTTAGTAGCACCTCACGGGTATCTTTCACAGCAGCAGTCGGGAGCTGAACACGACAGCCAGCTCACAAGGCAAACCCAAGCTGAGGAAGGTCTTGGAAAATGCCCCTGCAAGCTTGTCCAGCCAAATGTGCATTTCAAAGTCTTTTGTTATCAGAAAACTATTTTGAGAAAACTATCTGCTGATATCATCTTGCAGATAACTGGACATGAAAAATGTCATATTATGTTGGTTTAGGAAAATACATGTGAAAATCTTGCTCTGCCATTTTACTCCACCTGTCCATTCACAGTGACATACAGATATTAAATGCAGAGCCTAACACAGACAAACCAACAAATTTACATCTCCCCCAGCATTGTATCTAAAACATTATGGACCAAGTTAACACATTAAGATTTTAATCTACCCTTCCTTTTCAGCTCCCCATTACCCAGCTCCACCTCAGCTTTGGCTCTTCTCATTTTGGCATTCCAAACTACTTGCTACTGTCACCTTGGCAGACCAGCAACTAAGCCATCATGAACACAGGATTAATGACCCCTTCGGCAATCTCCAGCTCATCCTAATGCCTCCTGCTCACACCTGCCTGTTCTCCTCCTCCCCAGTTCTGTTGTCAATGCCCAAATCCCATCCCACCAGACATGTTCCAAGCCCCACACAAATCTGCCCTCTAGGCACTTTACCTTCAGCCTAACCCAACTGATTTGGGGAGAAACTCAGAAAACTGAAACCTTAAATAAAGTCCTAAATCTCAGGGGGAACCAACCCCCCCCCCCCCCCCCTCCACTGTTTCCATTATTTTCCTACGTTTAAGTGACAAGATTTCTGAATATATGCATATGCTTTGAATGTTTTCTGAAATGTTTTTCTCAAAAGAGATGCTTTTGAACTTCACAGGCATTTTATTGGGAAGAAAAAAAATCTTAATTTCATGGTTACTAACCAGTGAATAAACATCCAGGAGGCTTCATAAGAACAAATAAAGGTCTGGGTCTTGCTCAGAAACTGTTCATTTTCAATGGGGCAAAGCATGATAATCAAGGTTACAAGAATCAGGAAAGGAAGGACAAGTGTCATGGTGAAAGCTCATGTAATGCCTACTTCTTCCTTCTCAAAGAGAGAGGGAGTATGGGCAAGGGCACTCACCTTCTCTCTGAACAAACCCTCAGACATGGTCTTGCTCCTGTGAGATGTGTCACATTTATGGGTCGGATAAAGACAGCAGAATTTAATGTGCAGTTACCAAGGTCTTCTCATTGCAGAAAGGGGTTATGTGGCAGTCCACTGTCCATTGGGTTGTATTCATTCCTATTCAGATTTTCTCACTACTTGGCTGCAGGGGTAACATTTAAGGGAGGATAAGTAGGTTGGTCTGAAATTATCAGTTCCTTCCTGACAGTAGTGCCTGCATAATGCTGTTTGTACCACTGCACTTTAGTAAAGATATTTAGATATGGACAGACTTAAAATAAGACCAGAAAGTGGTCTTTTCTGCTTTTGCAGAATTCAGACAACCATGGCATTTTACAGCATACAGACTTGTCATCTTTATCAAATTAGGAAGGGACTAACATGGAAACTTGGAAACCCCTTCATTACTTTCTGTAGTCTATTCAAGCAAACTGATGTTAAATTTTCCTGAAGTACCACTGCACGTTCCACATATGGCCTTGCATACAACCTTCTACTTTACCCATCACTTTTCTATAGGGAAAAAAAAAAAAAGATGAGAATGGTAAATGCTTTGAGTTCTGAAGTCTGGCTATTCACCTCCAGTCTCAAACTGATAAACAACTAAGTCTACTTTGACCAAAGCTAATAAAAATGCGCACTCATTATAAGAGATCTAAATTAATGACCTTTCAGCTGTCTTACAGTATTGTCTACCTTGACTGCCAAAATAAAGATACTGTACTTGAGATTGGATGATCAGTACTGTCTACGTTCAGTAAAGGTGCTGGTACTTAAAGGTGGAAGAAGAAGAAAGAAATGATGGAAAGGTCCCCACACAGAACCTTACATAAATCAAAAGTCTGGGGCTTTTCAGCAGATTTACCCAGTATGCAGATTTGAATCCCAATAAGAGCAGTCATGCTGACGTGTGGGAGCACTATACATGTCTACATAACGTGGAAATTATACACACAGAAAAGCTTTTTGTACTTCTTCCTAAACATTCTTAGTATGTGGAAGAAAAAAAAAAGTGTTTTACAGAAACCCTACCTCATGGCATACTTACTTTCTTTACTGAGGAATAAAATTAAAAAAAAAATGTCATAGGAATCAGTAACAGCCCAAGACGATAAAGGATGTTTTTATATATAATGTGCATAAGATTCTGATTCCCATACATATAAGAACTGGCATTTCCCCTGGGTCACATCAAATTAACTTATTTTCATGTGAGCAAAGGAGCTGCAATCAGTTTGCCTTTTAACAAAAGATGAGTAATTATTTTTATAATTCTTATGTTTGCTGTTGAGATCATTCTCTCTGGTAATCCATTCCTTTTTACACTTCTTTTGAAGCTAACAGATCTAAAGAAATGATTTACTTTCCTCTTTTACTCTTCCCAAAACAAGGGAGAAGATCACAGAGAAGATGTGAAGGGAGATATCCTAGAGTACGTTATGTTTTTCTTGTGATGACATTCTGTTCCTTTCTTACAGACAGAAAAAAGGAAACAACATTTCTTATTTAGCTGCTGCTACTTTTCTTAAATTTGTACCAAATTGCTGTAACTGTGTGGGAATTATAAAGCAGATTGCATTCTTGATGAAAATACCAAAAATCACATTTATTTCAATAGGAAAGGAACAGATCCTATTACGCTTTCTTATTAATATCTGTGAATGAAGCATTTGTTTGCAAGCATTTGTTTCTAAAGCAAATACATAATCAAAATACTGATTGATTACTATAGGGTTGTTCGTGTATAACAAATACAATATTTGGCAAAAAAAAGTTCTCTTTTTCTGATTTCTTTACCAGTGGTTCAGATCATATAATTATAAATAATGGAACCATAATTTGCTGGTTTGTTTAACTGAAAAACAATCAAATGCAATAAAAACAAATTAGCACAACAGAAAGTAAATTGCATCAGAACTAGCAATACTTTCCACCCTGCTGGAAGATTATTAGTATTTTTAGATAGTCTTCATATGCTTCATTCTAGCTAACCTCAGGGTACAGCTGACTGTGATACTATAAGTTTTCTTATATTATAGTATTTCCAGGACAAACTATTTTAATCTTGGCCACAATAAATCAACAGCTTGATTTTCATCTTATTCCCTTTCCACCTGTGAAGTTTTGTTCATCTTTGCTGGAGCTCAGAGCAGTTTATCCCATGACATTGTTGTGTGTGTGAATCCTTCTTGATGCAAAAGGTTCCTGCCAGCTGTCATTACAACAAGATCGGACACATTGTGCTTAAAGTGAAGAGAGATTAAAGCAGGGGAATGTTGTCTTTGCAAAGTAACATGGAGCAAAAGTTTTACAAAAGTGTTTTACATTTACTTCCTCTGACTTCTTAAAAAATATTTTCAGAGAGAAAAAAAACATCAGGACAACAGTAGCCCATGAAAATGTAAAGAAGAAACAGTAACCTGTACAGCAGCTCTGCGGGTGTATTCTTATCCTTATTTCTATAAATCCTGAGTGTGCCTCTCCTAGCTCATTTGAAAGGGGCTGAGCCACAATTAGGTATCACCAGCTTCCCCTTCCCATGAAGGTGGAAGTATGAGGCTGCCACAGTGGCCAAGTTCAGCACCAAGACCTCCCACCGACCACCTCCAGAGAGGCAGGTCCATGCCAGGCATGGAGGAAATCACAAAGCAGCCATCGCTGATACAAAGCTGAGGCTGCCTCAGCAAAATGAAGCATAGAGTAACGTCTGATCCTTGCACCCTCCTTTGCTGTTCTGCAGGTGACAAAACCAAAAACTGGGCAGAGGGAATAAAGGCTATTGCCAATTATACGCAGCATTATCATTTTTCTTCAAACCAAGGGAACGTAATCAGAGGAACTTCCAAAATTTCCCAAAGTGTTATGGTAATTACCTTTAATTTTAAAATACGTTATTTCAGAAATAAATCTTAATGCAGAAATGACTCAATTCTTTGAAAATCCATTAAGATTCACTTCACATTTCCTTTACAGGAGAGAGAACTGAAATTTTTTAGCGTGTCTTTCAAAGTAATGGTAAATAGCTGCTTTTAATTCCATCAGAAGCACAAAGGAAAGAAAACTTCCCATTTGAATGTGCTATATTTGGGAAACCTACTCTTGGCTGTTGCTCTAATGGAAGTGTAAATACTTACAGTACACCAAGAATTCAGAGTAACTTGTTTCTATGAGTAAGTTTGACATAACACAGCCAAATAAATTTGCATGGCTACACAGACCCGAGAGATTCTCTAAAATACTGTATCCATATTTTACCTTTCCTAGATCCTTCATTGCTTCAGACCTTTGTCTCAATTTCTCTTTAAACCTTTGTCTTGTCCTATTTGAAGACCTCCAGGGTTATATCTTATCAGTTAATTAACTTTTAGAATGGAAACAGCAAAAATTACTATAAACTTTTGCTCACATATATCAAAGGCAATGTCAACCAATGCAGCTCCTGTGT
The DNA here is from genome assembly GCF_964035555.1 of Netta rufina. Lineage (NCBI taxonomy): Eukaryota > Metazoa > Chordata > Aves > Anseriformes > Anatidae > Netta > Netta rufina. The sequence continues at coordinate 29,265,605 of NC_140129.1, forward strand.
ACCTAATCCAAGAGACTTACAATAAAATTGTGTCTTTCATTTATAGCTTCAGGCAAAAGAAGGTCCTGAAAAGAAATGTGTGAAGTGATGATGTTTACTAGAGCAATAACATTGCTATACAGATTAAATATTGGTCTAACCACTAAACTTTATGCCATGAAGTTCTGTTCTGGCATTACACTATTAAATACGAAGATCTCATCCACTGTTTTAACTTACTCAAAACAATGCAAAATTCATTACAATAAAAATGTTTATTTTTAAAAAACAAAACAGAAGTTTAACACTACTATTCAGTAGATGGGGACAATGCTAGCAGGTAAGTACGGGTGTGCATGGAAATATCAGATCCCTCACTATAAACTAATGAACAGTTTAGCAACAAAATACTAGAAGCAATGAAACCCAAGACATTAATTCAGGTTCTATAATGTCACAGGCAACAAGGAATAAAGGAGAAGCCAATTAAGTCTGAAATTTTGAATCAAATAAGGATAAGGAGAATCCTCAGGAATAACTTTGACTTTTCTTTTTTTATGGCTCTTCACCCAACATCGCAGATCTCATTGATGTGTATAAAAATATAATCAAGTAAAAGAGAATTGAACAAAGGCAGTGTCTGAAAACAATTTTGCCCACAGTTCAACATGACTATGGATGAAGCACAGGAACCCTAGACAGGAATAAAATAAAATAAAATAAAATAAAATAAAATAGGATTCGAAGAGGAATCAGAGCCTGAGAGGCTGCTGGGAGGGCTGGGACAGCCCACATCCCCTCAGCCTACCTAGAACAATCCCCTTCCTCCAGGCTCTTGGGCTACCAACTCCAATCATTTCAGAAAAGCTGTGCAATCAGTGCCACTAAAACTGGCATTTGCCCAGGGGTCTATCCCCATGCACAGAAAGACCGCAGCAGGAACGGAAACAAGGTGGGAAGTGTGAGCTGGGATAGCTCTGAGAGCTCAGCTGCAGGGAACAGGCTGGGAAAACTCCCTGGGAAAAGCCATCCTAGAAAGAAATGCATGTCAAGTATGAATTTTATTGTATATTTTATCCTTGAAAAAGTAGGATAGCAGTGGTTTTTAGTAATAAAGTAACAGGGGTAAAAAATCTATACATATCAGCCAAGTGCAATAACAGTCATTCCTGTTAAAGAGGTCAATAAAAAATAATGTGTCCTGTAGGTGAAATACTCCACAAAGGATTTCAATTGCCAAGCACACCAATCTCATCAGATAACAAGTGAGTAGAAGTTTAAGCCATGTCAGGAATTAAGGCAGAAAACTGACCACAGTTCCTATGGACAAACTTTGTAAGTGAAGATCACAGTCCTGAACTCAATGCCCCTGAAACCCATATGGGCTCCCAGTGCAGTCCCACTGGCAGTGCCAGGGCAGCACTCTGCTCAGATCCCCCCCAGTCCAACACCTTTGCATGACACCCAGTGAAGTAAAGGAGGATGTAAACTTAATTCTCCTGGAAGATGAAGATGGTACTAGCCACACATGAGACTTTTTGTCCAGCTTTACTACACAGACCACAGCCTTATGGATGCCTACCGGTGCCAGGTCACCTGCAGCTGATGGAAAAGGGCTTCTCCGGGCATTTATGATCCCATGTGTAGTGCTGGGCCTTCTTCCCACAACAGAATAGGAGAGCAGAATGAATATCTATTGCTAGGCATGAGAATCATGCAGTTGTTAGGTTTTTGGCGGGGGAAGGTGTTGGAGTGGTGAGAATTGAATTGTTTTCTCTATCAGGTGCATTACCACGCTCATTATTCTCTGCATGGCACACAGCTGTTCAGCAAAATGTTAAAAAGTGATGCTGATTCTTACAGGTAGATGACCTGAAAAGCATTAAAAAGTTATTCATCCATGCAGAAATTTTCTTAAAACTGAATCTCCTCCAGGAGCAAATGGTTTGTGATTCACACAGAAACACAGAAGGACTGAGAAAGCCTTAATCACCTGCAGTATAAACAACCTTTAAAGTTTGGAATATCATTTTTAGGAAGCATTAAATGAACCCTTGCAGCAGGCCAAAAGTCAAACAAAGACTTTTGTTCAAAAGTATGAAAAAATTGACTATAATTTTCAATGTCATAATGTCAAATTGTAAGCAGAAGTTGAAGTTACTGCAATAATTAAAAGGTTACAAAGAGTCTAATTTTTTGTTACACTCTATAAAATAATTACAAACTCATAATGATTTTTGACATGTTAGCAAGACATATGACAATACCAAACCAAAATTAGTTCACAAATTGAAATAGATTTCTGGGAGATTCCTCTCATTACATTGTACATGAACTTGCAGTTTGTATAATCAAATGTGAAGTTGTTTTCCAGCTTCCTTTAATCAAATGAAACCAAATGGCATCATTCTTCCACATTAGGACAGTCCCTTTCATGACATTCATACCATGAAAAAATGATAAATCCATGGAAAAATGGTGGCTTTCTAATTAAAATATTCCCTTCTTCTCCCCTTCCCAGCACCCTCCAAGGAAAACACCCAACAGAAAGTAGAGGGAATTTCTGCTGACTTTCAGCAAACCTTAAGAGATTTTCCTAAACTAATTTAATTTAAGTAGATGTCACACTTCTACCTAAATACATACATAAATTCCATTCCTTGCAGGTTTTATTATATACACATATATATACACACACACACATATATATATCTCTTTCTGCTACAATTTACTGCTGTTTCTGATTTTGTGTGTGTGTATAGCGTTAACTCAATTTAGATTTATTAATAAGAGGCTTTTCCAAGGAAGTTTCACTAAAAGGAACAGTTTTAAAAAGCCAATAAAACTTCGTATCCTTTAGTTTCAACAAAACACAAGAGAACATACTGTAGATTGAGATTACCGTATCAGTACTTTTGATTTACTCACATTTTCAATAGAAGACAGGCAATTCTCATACATAACTTTATTCCAAAGCTGTGACCTTGACTTTTAGCAAAAGTTCAATTGCAGGGATATTGTTTTTGAGGCAAGATGAAGGAATAAAGGAGTTCTCACAGATAAGATAATGAACTGTCACTTGCAGCTTATGAAATACTACTGTTTCAAATAGATGCTCTGATTTAATGTGTGTTGACAGCCGATTCAAAAATTATGACTAGGTCATTATGTGGCCCAGAGAGAAAACAAAGCATGAATTACTTGTTTATCTCATAAAGCATTAGGTGTGTGAAACAAAGACATCTCCACAGCCTTCCACGTAAGGATCAAAACTAACAGTTAAAATAATTAAAGGTTACATGTAGAATACAGAATTAAGTACCACACATTGGAGGTACAAGATTAACAATGCAATTTGTCAAAAGGTAAAGAAAATGTATTGAAGCATACTATTAGTAAAATTACTGATTACACCAAGATATTGTTTTTAAAGAAAAAAGTTGTTGCCTAGTTGCTGAAAATTATAAAGGAGTGCATAAAACGGCTATTTTAGCTTTAACCCACTTCCAAAGTACTCATACAACTGTCAAAATCCAGTGAAATTTAGAAAGAAAAGAAAAAAACAAAACAAAACACAAAAACACAAGATTAAGTCCTGGGTGGGATGAGAATTTTGGAGAGCAGCAGCAACTACTGACATATATATTCACACAAACTACAAACACAAACCCAGATTTTTTTTCCTCTACTCAATACAAAAATACAGAAAGTTTTTCTAATAAAGAGAAAAAGAAGATGAACTGCCAATGCTGATGTGCCTGCTATCAATAAACCAGAAGTCTTGATGAGACTACAAGGTTTTTCAGCACAGTAAGCAAGCAAAATAGCCAGGATTCATATGAAGTTTTGCACAGATTCTTGTATTCTATGTTGTCCAATATAACAGAAGCCTATTTCACAGTGCTATATAAAATTACTGTAGAAAAAATAAGCATGCATTGGAGGTAGGGTCACAGGATACATTTAGAAGACACGAGACTGACAGTCTTCTCCCAGCAAAACAATGAGCAAAGACTGAGGAGAAGTGAGAAAGAGTTTAACTCTTTATGTTTCAAATGCTAACCCACCTTTCTCACAGTATATGTTTAATATGAAGTTTAATATACTTTCCGTTATGATTATGGTGGTTCTCTTCAGTTAGAACTCAAAAAAAGCACATTATACATAACCCCTTGCAAAAATAAAATTATCCTTTATCAACACAAAATTTGCATCACCTACAAAAACGCTGACTAAATAGCAAACACTCAAGTGCTATCAGTATTTGACTTTTCCTTTCAGAATAACTGCTATAGAGAGTAATTATATAATAACTGCCCTGAGAGAATAGGTTTCTTCCATCATGAAGTAGCCTTTCCCAGGACAGGTCTTGGTTGCCTTTTTTTGTGTTTTTTTCTTCCACAATAACTACATTATACTTTAGGAAGTGTAATTGAAGGTTCACAATAATTCTATATGTACTCAACAAAGTCTTAAAAAACAGACTGATAATTTTTACTTCTCATATTATTATCACATTACATACTTCTTTGAGTGAAACCCTGACAGAGCCAAAACTTGACAGGCAAATTCATGTAGTTTACCCAGGCAATGGTTCAATTGGAAAGGAATATATGCAGTGTTGGGCAAAGGGCCTTAAATGAGGTGAACTTGAGAGCAAGCAGCAGGACCCATCCATGGCACACCACCTGGTGCTACAGGAACACAGAACAGCTCAGAAAGTCCACAGAATTCAGAGACTGATCTGGTGAATTTGGCAAAATCTGGTGTTTTGGGGGCAGGACACAGAGTAAAGTCTACTCAGCGAGATCATACGCCACGAGGAGGAATCCATGCAAAACAGCAGGGTAGAGGGAGGATGAAAGAGAATGACCATAAAATTACACAGGTAACAACAGCTTGGATGGGTAGGTGGATGAATACATTCATATAAATTTATTAAAGGTACGGGAGGTGTCCTGAGAGGCTGGGCTTATAAAAGAGGCTTGCAGCTTATAAAAACAACAAATGGCAAAGTGAAAGCTGTCTCATTAGGAACTGGGCATAGCCACGGATAAGCAGGAGCAAGAAAGTTCAGCTAAACTCAGTCAAAAGCTATTCAGTGCCCTCAAAGAAAGGTGGAAACTAGGTCAAGTTCCTGAGGATTAGAAGATGACTGCAGCACAAGCATACATAATTCACAATGAGCAAAGGGCAGTAAAGGTAACAAAGGATCCTTCTGTAAATGTAGAGACAGACAAGACACCCTCCAGCCCTCCCGCCCCACCTGGCAAAAAAAGAGGCCCAAAAAAAGTTTGCCCCCCACTTCAACGAGCATATCAGCTGCAGTCCTGCAAGTGTGACAATTAGCAGCTAAAACAAAATTAAAATCTGAGGCCTCTACAAGGGAAAAAGCTTTCTAGGCTAAACCAGGTATTTTGAAATTGGAGATCCTAATGAAATCCTTGCTCTAGCAAACTTAAAGACTTGATGAGAATCTTTGAGATCTCATGGAGGACGTGCAACTTGCCATGAAACACTACTAGCCTGTATCAGTGCTGTTATTTTACTTATTTTAAGGTAAGGGGTATAGAAATACACAAAAATAAAGGTAAGGAAAGGGAACTAAAATTTTGTGCAAGCAAGTACAGAGTAGAAGAAAAACTAGCAGGAAGACTGTGTAGAGACTGTAGTTCCTAATGGTTCACTATTAAGATGGAATAAATTATTAATTCAAATTTTCATTAACAACCTTAATGATGCACTTCCAGAAGACTCCAAATGCAGCAGAGCTGCTGCATGTAAAGCGTATGTAAATGTGCATGTAAAATGTAAAGAAAATCCAGGACTCTGCAGTCAGGATTTCCTGAGCTGTAAGGAAACACAGCTCTCCAGTTCCTCCTAACCTCCCTCCTCGCTCCATAGTATTTTCCCTGATCACTCATTATACACACAGCATTACATATGCTGTGGTTTGAAACTACTACAGGAAATAGCTTATTTCCTTGAGGACAAAATCCTAAAAATGCTCAGCACCATGAATCCTAAATGACATCCAAATGGCTTTCTTAATAATTAAATTATAGTGCATCAAAAAGCACATGCCTTTAGCAGTCTGATTTGTATGCACACACTCGACAGTGAGTAACTGGGTAAGCAAAGATTGGGTGGAGTTGCCATAAAAATATATAGTATGCTTAGCACTAAAAAACTCTGAAACAGAACACAGCCTTTTGCTTTATGATTCTCTCTGGACCTGATTCACCGCTGTTTTATTACTGACTTTTGTTATTGTATCTGAATACAATTTGATTTTATGAGATCTTAAATATTACCTTTATAAACATTTCATGTGATGTTGACTCTCTATCTACAAATTGCTTATTTGCTTACTGTATCTGTTTGTTGATGCCTTGCAATAGTTTATTTTTGCATTAACTTCTTTGTTGAGTTTAGTTTATCTTCTGAGAAAATCTTGGGATGGAATTTTTAACAAGAAATCCTTAAAAAAAAAAAAAAGACATAACTAACTGGGGAAGATGTTTTCCTTTACAGTGCTCTGTTTGCAGTATAATTTGATCGGGGATCTTATGCCATTCACCATGAGATTTCAAGTACTTTGTTTATCATTTAATCAATATGATTTGAGCAACCTTGAAAGATTTTTAAATTGTAAGCTAAATTCTGTTCACACCTACTGCAACATTACCTGAGTTTTAGACTTTCACTCAATAAATGCTCTCCACACATCATTTCTTTTGATTACACAATTCTTAGTGTACAAACTGAACACTGGTAAAAACTTGTGAGTGACCTCCTTCATCTTTATACCCAAAAGAAAAAAAAAAAATAAAATAGGTTAGCCAGAGATTTCTAAAGGTTTGCTTTATGTAGTTGCTATATGAGGGTCTAGGAGTCCTCACATGGCACTGCGTGTCAGCACTGCAGGGCAGACAGACCAATTCCACACCTTGATGCCTTTGTTCACCAGCTGTTATTTGCTGGTGTTAACGCTTCTGGACAGAAGTTAGAGTAGGGTTTCTGTTCAAGGAAATGCCATGAGTTTTGCTGCTGACTGCAGAGATGCTGTGTGTGAAGGAGGCATATTGCTTATCCAGAGCACTGCACAGACAGGTGTGGAATCACCTTATCAATAAAGAAAAAAAAAAATTGAGACTTCAAAACACAGTAATAATGGAACCAGAGCAGGGATTACCTGTACCACATTTATTAACTTGTTTTCAAGTAATGGAAGAAGATGATGACTGCACTGGGAGTAAATACAATAGGATCGTTTGTGTCCCCTGATCAAACTACTTGACAGGCCAGCATTACTTGATAGCTGTACTCATACATCCATCACTTCTTCCACTGCACATGTGAAAGCTTACATTCAACAAAGCACGTACTCAAATTTTCTAAACTACAGCCCATAAATTAATTCTACGTAATTTTTGGAAGGGCAACAGGTTATTATTTTCCTCACTGTAAATATTTAATACTTTGAAAACCAAAGGACCCACTGCAAACTGCTGTTATGTTTCAGTATTATTAAGTTTGCCTCTTGGAAACATCAGCCCTCGGAATCAACTGAAATTCCATAGTCCTTCTAGATTTCTTTCATGGTTACTGTTTTTTATATTTACGTTTACCTGTGAAATTCATGTAACTAGGAAGACAGGCATCTTTCAAAGTCTTCAGATAAGGCAATTTAAGCAGAGACACATTTTTGCCTGGTTTCTCATCAAAGCACTTAAAATTGGAAAGTTTATGCTTTCATACAGGATTTTCAGAGTATTTACATTTAAATAAGATTTAAAAAAAAGCAAGGTACATGATCTAAAAACAAAAATGAATAAAGAGCAGCCATTTTCATATAAATGCTACAATTAATCATTATGATGAACAGACAGCAAGCAATCCATCTCATCATACCAGAGAGCTGATGTAGCTTTTCCTTTCATATGCCACAGAAGTTAATTATTATGAGCAGATGTGCTTAGATTACATGAAAATTTATACTCCGTGAAACTACGCACTGAAAATATCTATTTATTTTAAAGCACAAATGTATTTCCCGTTTGTTTGGAGGTTTGTTCACATGCAACTTCACCAGCAATGCAGCCTGCACAAAACCCATCCATCTTGCAGGCAGTGAATTTTGTGTGCTCCATTACCTGATCATTTCAAAGTGGAACTGAAAAGCACCTGCTGGTCAAAGCAACTTCTCACAAACAGAGTACGTCTGATTTGCCTCGATGAATGAAATAAATGTCCCAATGTACCCCAGAGATGATGTGTGTAAAGACCACATCACAAGCTATGGTGTCAGAATGCAACAGAAGAGTTAAATCCTTCAGGCCCTGTCAGCAGTTAATGTCTACACATTATCTGCTCAGTACTACAGACCAAATCATGCTTGATTTTCTCAAATTTTATTAATAAGTACCTATTATTAAGATATCCTCTCAGAGCAAAAGGAACAAAATAAGCCAGCAGTGAAGGCTCGTGGTCAGCAAGGGCAAAGGCTATGGAAGCCCATATATTCTTATCACACGGCAGCGGTTGGGAGTGCTGCTCTGTCACGTAATACATCCCTTGAGGACATGCTGATCTACTTCACCCTGGATTAAACAAATGCTGAAGTAGATGGCCTCCGACAAGCCTATTACATTTTAATAGGTTGGTTAGATTCCCTCATATAGCATAGCTCTAGTTCAAGCGTTTCTTTTGCCAACACAAACACTGGGATAGAAACAAAGATACAGAAAGTTAATATCCAAGAGATACCAGAAAAGAGATAACTCGAAGAAATTTCCATCACCTTGGGGTACATATCAAAGAAAATAAATATATGATCACAGGACTGAAACTTCTGGGGACTGTCAAAAAGGAACGACAGTACTGATGTTAGAATTACCCAGAAAAGTGGTAGGAAGTCACATTTCCTACAGGGCTTCACATTCGAGATCCAAATTTGACATTACAAAATACCCTACTTTGGGAAAAACCTGTAAAATATCAGAATATATTATTCCATACCTTCCTTATTTCACAAAGCCAATATCAGAAATCCTTTAATAAATGCTTCACGCACTAGGCAAAACCAGTGGCTGCCAGGAAAAAAAAATTGACTTTAGAAAAATCTTTGTTAGGAGATGACATTTTTTCATTACTATCTATTGCCATCAAAATATAGAGATGGCTTTTTCTTGTGTAGTAATTTTATTCCAGTGGAATTCCAATTTTTTGGATGAAGTTTCTTTTGATTTATTATAATATAAGGAAGACTGAATCTTCTTCTGAATCCTTTGAGAAGCAGTTCAATGACAATACTGTTAATGAAAGGGAAGAAGGGGCTGTTTTGAACAGAAAGAATGCTCAGAAGCATTAATGCTGCAATAATCAAACAGCTTTGGAAAGTGCTTAGATTTTTTTTAATATATTTTTGAACATTAAAGAAAACTTCTATCCCAATGGATATTCTCTATGTGCTAGAAACCACTGTTTCTTCCTAATATAGAAAGGCTATTAAAAAAAAAAAAAAAAAAAAAAAAAAAAAAAAAAGGATATATCAATTAATCTTCTTTCCAGGGCAGGCAGAACATAGTGACGTGAACATCTTTAGAAATGGTGCCAAGAAAAAAGAGCAGCACTGAATGTGTAAAGAAAATGTAGGAAATACTGACCACTTCACAGTTACTTGAAGTATTTGCATAAGTACAAGCATTTCATAAGTGTTCTCGTCACTTCCAGTTACCATACTGCCATTTTACTGCACCTGTTTGACAGTAAGGTTGTGGGATTTTTGAAAGGCAGTTTAAGCCATGGTTATTCATGTATTCTGAAACTGAAAAATTCATGTCTAAAACCTCAATTTCAGTTGGAGTAACATAAATATACAAGTCCACATTTAATGAACATGACATCAGGATTCATTTTGCACCTTTGTGGCATGCCACTATTAACATATCTTGTGCTTGAAGATTTACAGTATGCGACACTGATGAGCTCTGTCATTTAGGATTCTAATATTCATGTTCAATACCACAGTTTAATTATTTAAAGAAATCTGACAATAATTTCTAATAAGTGTTTCCTAACTGATGTAGAACAAGGAAAAATGCAAAATGCAACTTTTACTCAGCTTCTCTAACAAAAAGTCCTTAGACAGGGCAAACTTTAGCAGCGTAACAACAAACAATATCTGCCAAGAACAGAATTTTCCATTCCTTTCAACGTCTCTATTTTTCCTTTCACCAATAGTTGGGTTGTTTGTTTGCTTGCTTGTTTGTTTATTGGTTGGTTGGTTGGTTTTTGCTTAATTTTTGTTTTGTTTCCCACAAAATTGACAAAGTCCTCTAATATTTCATTGACATAAGTAGCATCAGCGTTTCAACCCAGAACCAACCATTTCTTCAACTAGGTAAAATAAATACCAAACTAAGTATCTTGTGTACCACCATGCTGTAAGAATACATATCCTGTCTTTATCCTCCCACATAATGTCTCCAGAATTTGTAGAACTTGTTATTCCACTTGACTGAGATCATTATGGACAAGATGACATTACTGTGGTAATGGCTCAGAGAAAAGCATCTCTAATGTTTTTCCAACAACCAGGAGTATAAAAGCTTTTTAATAAACTTACTTATTTTTTGGTCATGCTTTAAGGTCTCCAGTTTAAAGAGCCTATTTGAAGAAAAGTTCTCCTTCAGGCCATTTCCAGAGAAGGTGGATCTTATCATGGGCAGCTCAGATGAATTTTTAACAATTTTCCTGTGAACCAGAATGGCTTTAGCATGAACTATCTTTGGATTTGTAAACAGCATAACAAGAAGGAAATTAAAAAATTATAAAATCAAAAGTAGATCTATATCAGTATGGAATGGGACTGTCTACAGCATGGATGTGAGCCAGAGGGACATGAAAGTGCTGTATAAAATAGCAAACACAAAAGTGACCAAAATAGACTCAATTGTCTCATGAACAAAGGATAATTCAATTTAATTGAAAATCACCAATAAAGTGAAATGGTTTACACACTGCAGGGTTAATTCATAGAACTACAGTATACTAGACACAGAAGAGGCAAAAGGAACACGGGAAAAAAAATATATATATATATAACTATATATTTATAACTAGTTACAGTGACAGTTACATGAACTCATATAAAATATGAAGGATTATAAACCCTCTTGTTTCAGGTTCTAAGTCATCAAAACACAGAGTTTTAGAGCAAAATGGCTCCTGTATTTTTGAAAAGTAGCAGACAAAGCTGCACAATCAGGTCTACTTACAAACAATCCATGGTCACAGAAAGGTTTCAGTTATAATTTATAACACCCTCTGCACAAAACAAGAAGTGTGACCACCCAGGCCTGCTGTTGATATAAGAGAAGTTTCTCGGGTTTGTACAAAAAGTCTGAATCAACAGTTCATAGCCTGAATTTTAAATCAATGGAAGATGATGCTAAAACAAGTTGTAATTGGAAGGGCCTGTCTCCAGTTGGAGGAAGAGATTGCTCTTCATTATGTCTCTCATTATGTCTTTCATCCTCCTGAGTAAGTCTCAGCACAGTTTGGTTCTCCTTGGACCACTTTCATCTGCTATACTCTGTTTAATGACAATTCATCATTTAAAAAACGGACCCCAAAAATGACTTTCACCAAAGATAGTTTCTTAGATCATAGAGACTACACACTAGATGAAAGAAATCTTAGGAGGACCAAAGAGAGCAGAACTTAATCAGAGGGATGAAAGACAAAATGAAAATCTATCTACCCTTACATTTTAAAAGGAGTTTCCTTCAGATAAGATGATCTTGACTCTTTATGTGTACCTGCTAAATATGGTGTGAGTGCTGTCAGATCATTTGGGACTTTTATGATTGAGATGCTCTAGCAATTCTTGTAAATTGTACACATTTGAATGGTGCTGCCTTTGACTTTGAGGTGATTGGGCCACTTCCTATTGATCTAAAGCCTTCTTTTCCCCCTTCTTCCCTCCTTCCTCCTAATCAAGGCAGAAATACATAGCCTGGAAAGCTTTGATGTTCCTCTGCTTTACTTCTCATTATTTTGATCTTTTAACAATCCCTCTATTGGTACATGCTTGTAATATACATTTTCAGTGTTTATGCCTTCTGGCTTCAAAAGACTTCTACTTATCAAGACTTTTTTTTCTTTTCTTTTTTTTTTTTTTTTTTTTTTTTTTCCCAGAAAATAAATGCTGCGTGTGGTACTAAGATGCTGATGTTCCTGTTTTGTTTATCAGATAGGAACAGTGCAGAGTTAAGCTAGAAAGCCTGCTTGTTTCCTTGTATAGAGTAGAATATATTGTCCTATTTTTGAAGGAAATCAAATACATATAATTTATCTGACACAGACTTCATCATCTTTATTTTATGGAAAGTCTACAGAATACTGAATTGCCTTTGGATAAAATGTTGCACTGTAGATTACTGTCAGGACAAATTCTCATAAGAGCCTCCTTAGTTTTTGTGTTTTGCTGGCATAAGGCTACAGTGACAGAATGAGTTGGAGTCTCTCTTGCTATTAGTTAGCATCTATAAAGTAAGGTCATGCCAATTCTCCTACTGCCCATGAAATACTCTTACAGTAGATATACCTGAGATAGAAGCTGGACAAGACCTAGACTGAAATATAGTAGCAGTGTTTTAAGTGTCTTATGATGTCTGCTGACATCTCCCATAAAAAAGGAGGGTAGTCCACTATCATTCTCTTGTCAGCAACTTGTCACTGGAAAATCGGTATCAATCTTTTTACCCATTGTCCTATCAACTGAGTCCAAAGTAAAAAAAAATTGGTCTACAAGAAAACATGACCTGGAAATCAGTGGGATGTGATACAATACATGGACTAATTTCAATTCCCCAAACTATTACTTTACCTGCTGCAGCCATCAAAAAAGCCATGCAAATATTTACACAGACAATTCAGCTAAGTCATCAGGATTTCAGAAAGGGGCTCAGGACGATCTCTACACAAGTAGGTAATGTTAGATCTCAAAATTAAACTGCAGAAATCTCAGTCAGCCACAAATGCTCAGAGTGATTTATCCACCGCATCTCACCTAGTCAACATCTGCCCTTTCCTCTCTGCTACTGGTCAATTCTAACCCAATTTGGCTCTATTTGAGCCCAAACTCAAATACATCCCATCAAAAACCTGCCTGTGAGCAGAAACTTTCCTCACTCTGCTACTGTAGGAAAGGCTAAGAATACATACACACAGCTTTTCCAAATGATTTTTTTTTTTAATTTTGTATTGATGTCTCCTCCTCAATTTTTTCCTTGTTTTCCTCTTTGTGAAACATTATCACACATTTTTGTATGAAACTATCAAATCCAGAATTACACACAGACTTTGGGAAATACTTTAAAGATCATAAAGGTAAACTGGTAGAAATTAGATACAAACAATCCAGATTTACGTAGTAAAACATCCATATTGTCATGATAAATCTCTTGAATTCCGAATTCCTGTGCACAGTTCATGCATAGTTCACAAAGACTGTAAATAATTTTCAAGTGTAAAATCAAGGATAAAATTTCATTAAATTCAAGAGATTTAAAATCATTCACTAATATTCACCAGAGTTTAGACTCACAAATAACTATTTTTTTCTGATGAATGAAAATGGGATATTTTGGAAGAAAAATAAAATTCCTAATCTATTTTGATTCTGTTGATAAACAAGGAATTAGAATTAATTAAGAAAAGGTTTGATGTTTGTATTTGATCTTAATTGTTTGTCATCATTTACAGTGGCAGAAAACATAACTGAACAGAAATAAAAGTGAGGATTACCTGTTAAAATATTCTATTTTAGGAATTAGAAAAATCAATTTCAGGAGGCTGGAGATAAGAAATAAAATATAAGACATAGATGATTTAATGATGCGTACCTTTTTTTTTTTTTTTTTTTTTTTTACAACAGCATAATGCTACTAACTCATAGTCCATAACTCAATTCAACACTCACCTCTGCAGCACTGCTGCCTGTCTTTCTACACAGTGTAACTGCTACACATTTTTTTTCTTTACTGAAAATTTCACTTCACTGATTTCAGAACATTCTCAAATTTATCCAACTTGAATTTTTTGGCTTGCAGTTCAAAGTATTCACAACCTACAATTTGTGATTACCCAGATGTGTTATACTTGTACTCTCTATTTCATTATACACACTGTTAGTGAAAACAGTGAAGACAGCCAAGCGTACATGTGGCGGGTGTGATGACATTTGAAATGGCCTTCCTGGTTGACAGCAAACAGCTGATAACAGAGCTTTGAAATTATTTTTGCACAACCATTTCATCGTGCATTTCTCTAGGTCGTACTGATTTCAGAGCATTCTCCAATTTATACAACTTGAATTTCTGAACTTAAATACCCTGTGGGAGACTATCACGTGGGACTGGACTCAAAGTCTTCCTAAAGTCAAGGAAATATGTCCTGCTTCCCACTTACCTTACTGCCAACCCTCAGCAAGCCGCCTTGCCAAGGAAAGAAATCAGATTATCAAGAACAAATAATAGTAAATCTATTCTATTTTGGTTGCTTCTTATCACCTTATTACTCCCCATGTGTTTGTAAGCTGCAAATTGCAGTATCAGTGACAAGGAAATAAAAATACAGATAACATGTACTGCATGAATTTGCAGTATGACGCAGAATGGCTACATTGGCGAAGTTGCAGAGATGCAACTGATAGCATCCTGGAAAGACTACCCCTGAATGTTGATCCTAGACAGACTTCACTTCACAAACCCTTTCAAATACATCACTAACAAAACCCAGCTCCTGTCCTTACCCTGGTAATTATTTCTCCCTCAGCTATATGCTATCAGTGCTACCAGCTGACAAGCAGGTGTCTTCCAGACAGTGATATTGGCCAAGAGCACTAGCACTCACGTTCTGCTTGCTGTGCTCCCGAGTCCACACTCCCAGTCATTTCCCCGCAACCACCAATTACCATTGTGTCCCTAGACCAGCACCATCAGGAAAAATAAACAAACAAAAATAGAAATATATAATGACAAACCTATCAAATCCTCAGTATCACCCAGAATAAGGCTCAAGTTGCCAATGTTCTACCACGCAAAGCTAATGTTGGATGGAGCTACTGACTACAAACTGCAAACTCCAAATGAGTTTGCAGAAACCTGCAATGAAGGAGAAAAGAATCCTAAATTCCTTGAGCCCAGTGGTTCCTGCATTCCCAATTTTTCATTGCCAATTCATATATGAACTTTTGTACTGAAATATATCTATATCAACAACTATCTTAGCAAATCTGATGTGGTATGAATTTACAACCTTGTTAATGGACAAAAGAAGTACATCATACAAGGTCTGACAGTACAGCATTCCAGAAAAAAATGTTCTAAGATGCACAAGGAGGCCATCCAGTATTAGTCCACACCGTCACCTCAGGTTAGCCAGGGAGAGTGCACTTCTTCCAAAGCAGAGTAGTAGTTTCTCATTATGGCATTGGTGGTTTTGTTGTTGTTTCACTGTACACAAATCATTAAATTATTCTCTAAGAGTATTTGCTTTTGTGTTAATTTTCTGCTTCATGTCATTGCACTTCTGTATTCTTCCAACTGGGACTTACAGCTCAGAGATGGACATATCCCTTTTTTTAATGGGCAGAGATATGGTCAAATCCCTCAAATGAATCACTATTAAGATGTGGCAGGAACCGGAGAAAATAAGATATGACATATTCCATTGCTGCAGCTTCTCCCTGCTTTTGGAAAGTAACTACTTTTTTCATAACCATGTTGTCAGGTATTTCCAAGACTATTTTTTTAAAGCAAAGCCTCATTACATCAGTCTGGTCTTCAATACATGTCCATTTACTTCATCCAATAGCTTTTGAAGCAGCCTTCAAAGACACTTGCTTAAAGCAGGCTTTCCATCCACTAATTAAATGTTAACAATCCCTTGTAATGAGCAACACATTTTTTCCCCCAAAAAACGTGAATGTCTAAGATGGCTGATCATGTCAGCACTGAAGAGAGAGGTCATTTCTGGAGGATCTTCCATCACAAACATCAGAGAACAGTAAAGTCACCAAAGGGCATCTGAAGCAGAAGCAATTTTCTCACAGTCTTGACACCTTCTAGTAAATTAGTCACTTGTCGAGGAAAATGACAGCTATATAGCAATAGAAAAGCTTGTAAAGCTTTTCATTTATTGTTAGAAATGTTGTCTATGTCACTGTCAAGCAACAGTAATATCCCTACCCTGTTTTATTCTCAAGTGCCCCATCTCACGTTCTTTTGCAAATAATGCCTTAATGAAGTTTAAATAACAAGTATTTTTCTTAGCTCTAAACACTATTTTCCTCTTACCTGCCTGACTGTTTTCTGAATAAGTTAGTCTACTGAAGGTGATACACAAAATGAAAGGCTGTTTTAATTAGTGCAACATCATTCCAAGATAAAGCTGTGAAAACTGCAGCTTCAGGGAGGCATCATCTCCTTGGCTATTCTGTTCATTACTCAAATAAATCCCAGTATCTTCAGCATGTTACATGTGCCATTTGAGTGAAAACACTCATGGAACAAGATCTGTAAGTATCTATATCAGAATCTGCCATAAGAATGGAGCTTGAAAGCCATTTCAGACTTACTTTTCCCTCATCAGAGTCACAGTTATATTTTAAATATATTCTAAACATATACACATACACACACTTTCTTTCTTTAGAAATAATTGATATTAATTCAATGCCTTTATAATTAGCCAGACCTGACAGTCACTGAAAACTGAAATCCTCTTATTTACATGACAGTCAGGACATGGACAATGAAAGAAAAAAATTTCTAAAGTGGATGTTCTGTGCCTGATTATCTTCAGTGCTGAAAGGGTAATAGCTGTTGTATAGTAAAAAAGAGGTTGGGCAAATTCATATAAATACTCTTTGAAGAATAAGCATTTACTAGCTAAAGACTGACACACTATGCAAGCCAGTTACTGTGTAGAATACTGGTGATGCCTCAAATGCAAGCTGTTGTAGGATACATGAATATTGAAGGACAGCATAAAACTATAACACCTAGAGTTCTTACACTGATGGCACAGTTTATCCTCAAGAGAATTCTATAGACTGACACAATCATACTATATAATTTGGGGTGGAAGGGACATCTGGAGGTCCAATGCCTTCTCAAAGAAGGATGGACCTAAAAGTTGGAGAAGATTGCTCAGGTCCTTATTCAATTGAGTTTTAAGCATCTCCAGTGCACCTGCAGCCTTCCTAAGCAATCTGGGACAACTTACGATAGTTTCTTCTGTTTTTTTATTATGCCCTTCTGGAAGAAGTGTGACTGCATCCCCACTCCCATTTTCCAGGTTGAAAAAAGCCAACTCTCTGGACTTGCCTCATATATTATTTCAAAAAACCTCCAAAGGCTGCCTTCATAGTGAAGAATGATAAATTCAGAAGTCCTCCAGCGCTGAGGTCTACATGCTGGAAGACATCCTGCAGGGTGTGTAAGCACGTGCCACCTTTGTCTAAATGGCTACTCCATGACAGTTTGTTAACACAGCACCTCTTCACACATGCTAGCTGCTCTTGAAAAGTTCAGGTAGCAAGACAAGGTTCAAACATAAGATTTTTGAAAGTTTCCCTTACTAAACACTTTTACAGATCAGGTGCAGAATCACCGAAAGTCCACCAGCTTGTTTTTCAGAAGCGACTTCATCAGTTAGCAGCTTGGTTTCAGCTGCCTGCTCCGCAGACATCACTCCTCTTGTTTGTAGGAGTTTTCTTGTTTTGAGATGTCTCAAAAATCTTCCATGCATTTCATCTGAAAACTCATTTTCCTGAAACTTCATTCATCCTCAGTAGTGCCTAGCAGATTGGTTCTATCACATCACGCAATTATGAAAATCGGAGCTGTTGTGAAAACTTCAGCTAATTATAAAAAGTGAACCTGGCACTGAAGCAAAATTTGCTTAAACCCACCAGGCTGTGAGATTCCTTTCCCATGATTACCCCAAAACACTACATAGCCTCCTTAATTGCTGGAGAGCTCTCCACAGAGCAAAAATAAGCAAAATACTTTTCTATTATGCTTCAAATTCTGTCAGAGTAAGATTAATAAAAAGTTCGTGCACTTACTGAAGATTACCTTCCCTTCACATGGAGATTCAGAAATACATTTTATGACATCTCAATTTACGGAGTTCTCTTTGAAAACCGTATGCATAGGCTTGTGGTCAAAACCTAGCTAAAGTTATTTACTCCTTTGAATTGTAGTTTAAAACATTTATTCTTTCAGATGCAGCCCACATAGTGTCAGGGCTTCTCTTTCTTTTCCTTTGTTTCCAGATTATGTAAGAAATTCAGTTCATCTTTAAAGAATAGTTTCTAACCTTGTGAAGGAGTAAATTATTATGTCAAGTTTCTTCAGTTAGCATACCTGTATAGTAATCTTTTTTCAATAAAAATAACCTTTTGTTAAAGGTTTTATTAGATTTTTCAGCAGACTGATAACAGTCACATCTCAAGCCATCTGCAGGAACTGCTACAGACTCCGATCACATACTCTGAATAGTGAAATTTTTCTTAACGCTTTTGTTCAGACAATTGGATCACTGTATTTTCCAAGTGCTTAATCACACAAAGGGCAGGAGCCCAAAGCCTTTACCCACACTGAACTCCTCAAATAGTCCTAGTAAAAATCAGGCCTCAGGCAAATTATTAGCAAAATTTAAAATCATGAGGAAATTATCCTTTCCATTTTTAGTGCCAAGAATGGATTACTTCACAGAGATCTATAGATAGATAGTTCTTTCAAAGCCCACATACTTCATCTTTAGGCAGAAGAACAAGGGTACTTACTGTACGGATACATGAATACCCAGCATAAAGCCATCCCTGTACTCCTAGTAAACTATCATGTTACTGGTACTTTAGCTTTCAGTACAGCAGCAAAGCTATATAATGAATCCACTTCCCAAAACACTTTATTTTACCCTTGAAGTCACTGTTTCCAAATGGGCTACTGTAAAATTGTAAAGACCCTTCTTAAATGTCACCCTCCATTGCCTTAAATATTTCGAGGTTGCATGGAGAAAGCTTACCCCTTGACTGCAAACCATGTCCACACGCCTCATTATATCCCAGCACACCCTGTCTCACTGAATCTGGTACCAGTATACAGTGACTCCATCGATGGGTCTTCCACCTATGAGACGAAAAGGTCAACACTTAAGTAGCTAAAATTGGAAAACAATTCATAAGTCCAGACAAAAACTTCTGAAAGCTGAGATACAGATGATGATATACTGCAGAGGCTCAAGGAAAAACAGCAACAACAACAACAAAAGCTTTAATCAGACCTGAAATAAGCATTGTGAACTGAAATTCAGACTTAAGGCTCACCTTCTAGAAAGCCACACCATCCTTCCACCATATTTCCTTTTATTTCTTAGGGGTGTAACTCAAAGTCACAAAATAAACAACAGATTCAGTGAGCTTTGAAATCAGACTCTCTTCCTGCAACCCCATTCTCACATGTCTGATGCTTTACACAATCTGCTGCTTTCTGTGCCATGATGTGTGTCAGCCAGGAATGCAAGACAGTAGCTTTCTATAGCGCTGTGCAGTACAGTGCCATGCAGAGCTGAATGTTTCGGCTCCTGCTTTGTCCCCATGTTCAGTTGCCTGCTCTGCTCTGAGTCTATGTGCTACTGGATGTGTGGTTTGAAGATTTATATGCATAGATATAATACATTTCTATTTACTAACATTGTATAACAGATGGGTCATAGAATTTTAATGAGAGTGGTGAGTAATTGCCCTATTGTACTATTTGTCTAATCAGAAATTTTTAAAGTGCATATTATTCACTGGAGTGAGAGCATCAGGGGAGAAGACTGTTTCTGCAATAAGCATACAATTATGATTAAGGCAGTTGAGTGCCTGTGGTACCAAAATAGCTTGCATTGATTTTTAGGTACTTTGAGGGGGGAGTTCCCAGTAAAACTATCCTTAAACACTTCAGACCCTGAAGTTACCATTTTCAGGAGCTGTGTCTGTTGGTGCTCATTCTGATGAAGCCAGATAATTTCAAAACTCCAACTTGATCTCTACTTTTACGTATTTTGCAAAAATTACTATTTACGTATTGTTATTACTAATCGTGTTATTATTATAACCTCACATTTTCCAGTTCTATGTCATTTTCCAGTGAAAATTGTGCAGGATGATCCAACAAGATTACTTTCTAGAGAACTGGAAACCCACTAGCAAGAAACTGATTCAAAGCTAATCTTTTTTACCTATACACTGGACAGATGGGAATATCTTCACATTCTCTTTCTTCATACAAGGTGTCTGGGCATGCATGTCCCCCATTGGCAGCATCCTGAATGATAATCCTGTACCGGGATTGCTTAACTGCTGTAGCATTGCCTGTAAAACAAAGAAAAAAATGGTTTCCAGACACAGTTGGCAACCTCTGTTAGTGATCTAGCTGTCTTGGATAAAAACATCCTCGCGTTACATTTATATTCTGAAATTGTGAGCCCTCTGGCTCTCATGACCCCTGACAAAGAAGCGAGGGAATGGTACATTGGATCAAAAGCTTTAAAATTACAAATAGTTCAGCAGAGCAGCACCTGGAAGGTTGATAATTTAACAGCTTAAGAGATGCATCAGAAATGGCTTTTTTACAGAACATCAAATCAGACAAGAAAATAGCTATGAGCGAATGCTTAAACACCTGAGCAAGGGAAAAAAAAAAAAAAAAGAAAAAGAAAAAGAAACCTGTTACAATGGAAGATTTTGTTCTTGAAAACATATTCTGGTGGTCTCAGGCTGCTTCCATCTGTCTGTGTCTAGAAATTATAGGTGATAACTTCCTGATAAGAAAACTATCGCAACCAACAGAGGCTAATTCTCTGCTTAGCCTGAATTATGCACAAGGTCAATGCATCTGGAAACACAGTTCACAATCTGTGGTACAGAATGCAGTTCAAGAAACAAGGCAAGGATTTACACCAGTGTGACCTGAGAGCTAAAGCAAACACAATCCTTGACTGTGTAAGAGGGACGTACATGTAGTATCTGAGAGCTGGTGTAACTGCTGTGTACATCAGCAACTGCAAAACAGAAACGGGGTCTCAATAGAACTTAAATATTCCAGGCCAGAAAAACCTGTCTTATGACATTGGACTTCATTGGATTTGTCTAAGAGTGAATAGTGGTCTGTAATTTACATGAGAATGTTACATGAGAATTATGTTTGAGCCCAAGATAAGGACAAGGCTGCAGCAGCAAGATCACAGTGCTTTAGAGCAGAAGAGAAACATCACGCCATGGACACAAAGTGCAAGTACAGGTCCAATGAAAATGTTTGGCTCCAAAAATATCAGTTATACAAGCCTTCACTCACACGTGTGCTATCACTGCTATCAGTGTGCAATCACTACAGAAGGGCTTGGCGGGAGGCACCAAAGGTTGCTCACCCCAGTACCCTACCCTGAGGCAAGGTAAGCACACCCAGGGCAATCCCCCTCCTAGTACTTTCACATCCACCACCCAAAGCAGCCCTACAGCTTCCTACAGTCTCCTTTCAGATGACAGGCCCACTACTTGTGGAGAACCTTTTCCTATAATCGAATACAAATCATCCCTTCTATAAATCAAGCCAAGCTTTTTTTAATCTTCTGTGCACTAGACATAACAAATGTTATTCCCATTGTCTGATGAATAGATAGTCTTTATGAAGTGCTAGGGGCTTGTATCCACTCTAAGTCTTCTCTAAACCAAGCAAACCGAGTTCTTCATAGGTGCTATTCAGTCATCTCTGACTGATCCCCTTCCTACAATGTAGTGCTCAAGGAATCCCACCTGCAGCCTCACCAGTGCACAGCATACCAATACCTTCAGTGGTATACACACACATCCATTGAATTTAACAAGCCCAACACAAGTTATAGCATTTCAAACTGTTGACTTTCATTCGTTTTGTAGTCTGTAGTATCTCCAGAGTTGCCTGAGACAGTACTGATGTCTTTACTTCCCATTCTGTCTTCGTGCAATTGATTTTTCCTTCCCAAGTCATATTTTGAAAAATTTCTCAAAGATTTCAGTATCACTTAATATATTTTATTTGCTACCTCCTTCAGCTCAGCACCATCCACTAATGCTATTACTCAGACAGATGAATTGTTCAGACAAATACCAAATAAAATTGGGACAAGAACAGTTTTCTGTTGAACTCTCCTTGGCTCACATTCCAGTTTGATCCTGAAGAGTGGTGGTATCTGTCAACCAACCGATTAGAAGCAGCTTTGCAGAGAAGGACCAAGGTGTCCTGACAGACACATTAATGATGAGGCAGCTATGTGCGTTTGCAGCAAAGGGTGACAGCATCCTGGGCTGCAGTGTCAGCAGGTCAATGGATCCTTTCCCTCTCCTGAGCACTGGTGAGCCATCTGGGTGCTGTGTCCAGTTCTGGACTTCACAGGATAAGAAGGATGTGGATGTACTGGAGTGAGTTCAGTGAACAGCCACAAAGATGATGCAGAGACTGAAGTGTCTGACACACAGGAAGAGACTGGGAGAGCTGGGACTGCTCAACACGGAGAGAAGGCAGCTAGGGGAATTGTATCAATATACCCAACGGGGGACAGTAAAGGAGAGGAAGCCAGACTTTATTCACAGTGATCTTCACTGAGACATTTTTCAAGCAGCTGAATACCCATTTACAGTGACTTAATTCGAGTCACTGTTCTTTAGCTTTCTGATAAAAGTTTCATGTGTCAAAAATCTACTGCTTCCCTTAGTTAGTGCAGGAATGCTGTTGAAAGAGGAGATTAAATTTACTGGGCATGATTTGTTCTCAACAAATCCACACTGGCCAGTTTATCATAATCTTATTCTTAAAATGTTTACATCTCAAGTAATAACTAATTCTTGTTGTTTTTTTTTTTTTTTTTTTCTTTCTATATAATGAAGTTAGGATGAGTAATCTATAATTTCCTTGATTTCCTTGACCTTTCTTTTGTTGTTGTTTTTGTTTGTTTGTTTGGGGTGGGGGAGATTGCTTGCATTTTATTTAGTTCTCTAGGACTTAGCAATTTCTCACCCAGAAGACAGTAGCCAGATGCTCTGACATTACTTATTACTTCTTTCTCTATTCACACAGCCCTAGTGACATGGAAACAACAAATTTATTGAAATATTTATTCTTTAGTCCATTCCTCTCCTGGTTGCAGACAGGAAACAACAGCAGCATTGCACATTCCCTGTTTTGTGTTTTCCTCATTTCTCTGTAAGTAATGGATATGTATTTCATTTGGCTTCTACTTACTTTGAATCTATTTCTGTTATCCAATCTATTTTGAAACCTAATATTCTTCTATAACTTAATCTGCATTCTTGATTCAGGTACTATGCTTTTGGGCATTCCTTTAAATTCACACTCAGTTATATGTTTGTTTCTAATTTTTGCACAACAATTTGGCCATCAAAAAAGAATCAAGATCTTGAACAATTCTGATGATGAGAAGAGGTAAAAACAGATGTTTTCTCTTCACATGTTAAAGCTTGAACACACAAGTCATATACAGGCCTATGCACACCTTGTTCCCCTGTGCTCCTGGCCCTACTAGCTATTGCAATGGTTTCAGGATAGAAAGTGGCAAAGCAGAGTGCAGTTGGGCTCAAGACCTTTGGTCTTTCTTGGTAGGTTCCAGACCTTCCTCATTCCTGGCTGCATAGAACATGTTCTGCAGAGGTGTAGCAGGCAATTTGCTGAGTTTGTTGAAATTTGTATTTTTTTAAAGCTGTCCTGCTGATATTGCTAGTTTTCCCTTCTCCAAAGAATCATGAACTCTATTTCTTTGTGATGACTTTAATTCAAATTGTCTATCACCATTAGAATCTTAGCCATTTCCTTCCGATTAATCAGTACCAAATCCAAATGAGCTTCCCATAGCAATTTTCTCTACCTCAAGAAACTAAATTATCCTCAACATTTATTGCACATTACTCAAACCCCATTTTCAAAATTGAATTTCCTCATTGGCTTTTCTATAGCTTTCTTTACAAATGTTACTGATCGCAATTTTTATATCTCATTTAAGATTGTTATAGCTTGATTTTCCAAAGTACTAACGTTATGTAGGACTATACATTTAAAGCCAAACTTTAGCTGATTTCAAGTAAGGTTATGACTGTTTGCCCTCCTGAAAAATCAAGCCCCAGGATCTCAAAACAGTCAACTTGTATGTCTTTGACGCTGCAATTCAGATAATGGTGTTTGACAGTTTTGGGGGTGTCTTACCTCTGCTTCTATTCCCATCTTCCTGTCCCACCACCTCCGGTCTCTTCTTCTTACACAAAGACTCATATGACTCCTCCTATCAATCCATTCTTTTAATTCCTCCTTTGCTATCGCATCTTCACCTCTTCTCCATCTGACCCCCACGACTTCCCTGGCACACTGCTCAGGGCTTGGAGAGGTGGATTCCCATTGTCAGATGAGGTACAAATTTCTTGCTCACTACTCTAAGGCCTGGCTTTCTCTTGATGGAATTGCTGCCCCAGCTTTTACAGGAAGCATTCAGCTTCATCCTTTTTGCTCCTGACTGGAGGGAAGGGAACAGACTTGTCGGCACCAGTCTTCAAGTACACAAATAAATGGGACAGACTCTCCAAGATTTTATTTGCCAAAATCAGATCTGTAACCAGTATTTTTGTGCAGATAAGAGTTTTTGAAAGCATAAGCCTAAGTTTGACCAACTCTGGTTGAGTATTTATGAGAACTGACAGTGGCAGATCCTTGACAAAAACTGTCTGACACAAGGTAAAAGTCACTGGAATTTCTTACTAAGGCAAGCCATACATTTTGTCCACTTTCACTCTACCTCATTCCAAATAAGTTTTAAGTCATAGAAATAAATTTGATAGATATGGCCTAACATTTCATGTAAACTTGTTTAGAGAATTAAGCAACAATGAAATTGCTAACCTTCAACCCTGGATAACCAATGTCCAGAAGAGAAAAGATACTTACAGATAGCATCTATTTTCAGAAGGGAGATGAAAAATTTTATTTATTGTGAGATTTGTTTCGTTTTAATCTCATTTCAAAGCTATGCTGGCAAACCAGAGAGCACATCACCCGTGCTGAGAGCAGATACCTCACCAGACACCTTGACCATCGAGTATGCAGGAATATCTACATGCTCCTCATTCAAACCACTTAATTTTCTGAAACCTCCATGTTGAGTCTTTGATTCTTGTTTCAATTCATCCTCAAAGACCCATTAAAACAGATATATTATAGGAGGCTGTGGTAGACAGTTGTCACCTTTAAGCATCTGAAATGGCAGAGAATCAATAACCTGCAACAACCTCTTCATTCTGCCTCACCAACAGGTGTTTTGATTCAATTGCACTTCTTTTGTGAATTACGTTGTCCGTCCATCTGTTATTGCCCTAAGTTCACTGCTGTCTACACTTCTGAGGTATGAGATAATCCGTTGGCAGAAGACAGCCTGTTGTCTGATGACATTTAAATGTAGGGAAAATGTCAGCTTTTTTACTGTTAAATAGCAAAGTTGGATGCATTTTCTCAGATAAACTACAAACAGCTTAACTGGTAAAGTTCTGTGTAAACCTGATTTAGTGACTGCATGTTTGTCTAAGCTCTGATCTTATGCTGGTACACATTTAATTTTAAATCTGCCAGGCAATACCTGCTCCAGCTTGATGTGCTTAGTAATTCACCATCTGTATGTTGTTTTCATTAAATACAACTTTTCTATAAAACAACAAAACCCCAAACAACTCACATACGTATAGCGGTTTCAAAATTTCATTATCATGCTGAGGTTTTAATTGTGCAATGTAAATTAAAAAAAAAAAGATCTTGCAATGCAGCCATATCAATAATGGATCTAGCAGAAAGCAAACTCCCCCATCTAAGAAGTTTTAATTTAGAATTATATTAAAATGATAACACTGCCAAGAAGGTTAAATAATTAATTTCTTCTCATTTTAATTGTAGACTATTATTTAATAAACAAAGTAATTTGCCAGGTAATTTATTCTACTTCTTCATAGGCAGCTCATTTAAAGTCTAAAAATAAATTGCTAATTAAAACAGGATTCACTGTTTTAGAAAGCAACTCATTTTCCTGTAAAATCTAACAAGAACTATGCTAGAGCATCCACTGAGAATCTTTGAAGGGCAAGGAAGCTGCCAAGAAAAAGGAAATACTCTGGTAACTAAGATGACTTTCATCTGAACAATTAATGAAACACATATATTTGCCACAAAAAAAAAAAAAAAAAAAAAAAAAAAAAAAACAGCAGTAGATCATTATAAAGTAACTTTGCTAAACACCTAGCATACAAAAGCTAACCAACTAGATCAAAGAAACATATGGTACTTGAAAAAACATAGAGTTGTTTGCACAGCCCTGTGCATACATCTGGATTGGTCAGGAGAAATAAATTTCATATAATGAAGCAATTCCTCAAATATCCATACAACACCAGGGCCTCAGACTTCTGTCTTTGAAGGAGTTCTCCCTCAATGCTTTGGATGTTGAATCTTAAATTCCTTTGTGTCCCTCTTGTAGGCATCCATAGGAAGTACAAGGTGATGGGAAGTCCACAGTGGGAAAAAGAAGGGTTTGCGTCTCTGCAGATCTTTTCTGCCTCTCCACCCACTTGTGTATCCCTGCCCACTGGTGTTTGCATTTCCCAATTTGGTGTTGTCCGCACTGGCAGCCACCTGTCTCTGTCTGAAATGCTCAAGGTTTGTTAACAGCTTCTGCTGCCAAAAAATACAACTGAGAAGAAATCCTGCAG
Source organism: Netta rufina (assembly GCF_964035555.1). Taxonomy (NCBI): domain Eukaryota; kingdom Metazoa; phylum Chordata; class Aves; order Anseriformes; family Anatidae; genus Netta; species Netta rufina. The sequence continues at coordinate 29,292,441 of NC_140129.1, forward strand.
ACCAGGGAGCTGCCAAACCCAAGTAGTAACTCTGAGGTGAAGGCAGACGTCATATGCCTGGGTGCTTCTCAAGACCTCACCCCCCGTATCATTCCATTCCCCGTGGCTATGAACGTAACAGTTTGCCCAAAATTTTGTTCTCTTTTTAAAGGCTTACCAGGTTGACATGCTGTTGGGCAGCGAGTCCACTCACTGAAAGGCGTAACGATGCAGTCCTTCTTGCAGAGGAGGAGACATGGTCGCACAGTCTCAGGTCTGGTGGAATCTGGACATCTATCAGTTCAAATGCAAAGATACCATGCCATCAATAAACACCAAATCTGCAGGGAAATGTTCGTCTCATAAGAGTCTCACAGGGCTGGGAGTGTATTGCCACACCAAAGATATCGCTCCCACTCACAACAAGCCTCACTTTTATTCCCCTTCACAGTCATGCTACCAAACTGAATTCAGCACACTTGCACAGATTAAAAAAAAAATAAAAATGTTGTTTGGTCTGATGACTGCAGAGTAAATGTAACACTACCTATGATGCCTAAAATACAATGCTCACTGAAGCAGCACAGATATATTTATTGCCGAAGAAAATGAGTAGTTATGTTTAAAAGGTAGTCCTGTTTGACACAACATAAAACAGCCTTCAAACGCTTGCAACTGTGTGTAAAGACTGATGTCCTCTACTTTCAAGCTGCTAGGAAGTACAAAAGTAGCTTAAAGTCATATTTGTGCTCCCTTCCCATTATGCAGTAGGAGCCTGCAGAACTGAGGCCTTGATTGTTATTTGGAAAGTTGTGCAGCATAGTACAGGAAAAACAAATGTGATTTTTTTTTCTTGATTTTTAACTCCTAAATGAATAATATGTAGCATATATTCTAATAAAGGTTTCAGACAGACAATTAATATTTGAAAACTAGAAAGGTAGAAAAGGGACAGTTTTCTGGAAACGGGCATATTGTGCTCCTCAAGTAGGTGGTGAGAAAGGGAATTATCCTTTTCTAATTTTTATCAATTTCTAGTAGAAAGATCACTCAAAAATACTTGGGAATACATGCAACCCAAAATGACCACATTTGAAAGAGGAACATGCCACTAAGCCAAGCTAGGAAAGAAAAAATCTTTCAAGTCATGATTCTGTTACTGAGATGGTAATAAAATACTGAAAAGTAAAATTTAAAAGAAGATAAATATAGAGAGGCATTTGTACTCATTAAGTATGACTATTCTAGAGGGCAGAATTCTGTTATCTCTATTCTGTTTCTGGTTAGTAACGTGTTGAAATATATTTTTGTAGTAATTCTAGTTTTATTCAGCTTTCTGTGCCTTGCACCTTCTTCAAATACAATGTAATTTTTCTTTATGAAATCAGGAAAAATGCAGAATACAAAAAATTCACTATGCTAACATACAAAGGCTATTAATTTACATAATACATCCAATTTCTGAAGTCACATAGCGGTAGACTTTCACTGCAGCAGTTCTAAATGCAACATTACTTTAGGTCAGTTTTCATCAACTCAAACATAAACTATGTCAGCAGAATATCTTGCTCTGGTTCAGTAATCCTCAATTTGCAATTTCGGTACAAAGGGCTTGGGTTCCCCACAGAGTCCCTCACCCCAGGCATCTGTTCTAAGGGCAGTGCATGCAGCCCAGTGCTAGTGCCCTCACCAAGGAGGACTGCCCTACCCTGCAGCACCACAACCATCCAGACCCTCCTTGATAGTAAACAGATACCGCTTTAATTCAGAAACACCGAGTTCGTATTGGTTTTATCCCTTGATTTAGAACCGTCTTTCTTAAGATGTCTAAGGTTTTCATTTGTAAGGCATCCATCTCTATAAGAACAACATACAGAGAGGCATGTCAGAAGCTCTTTTAGGGACTCAGAAGTCCTCTCTGGTACAGCTACTTCCATCACACAAGGAATGCTGTGGTGTGGAAGCTACCACACCAAAGCCAAGGACAGCCCCTTTCTGAAAGCTCCAGTACACAAATCTTTTCTTCTGGTATGACTTTTTCCCTTCAGACACATAATGTGACTACTTACTTCCTCCTTCAGTTCCATTTCCCCTTAGACTGTCTCAAAGTGGAGGGGGCAAACAACTATTTTAGATGTTACATAGCTCTATAAACAATATGCTTAATTAGGCAAAGTTGCAGCATATCAATAGATTCTAGATATAAATGAGTACTAGATTTCTTCCCTTTTATTTAATTAATCCCATTAACCTCAAGAATTTTAATTAACTTTACTGAAATCAACACAGTCTGTTTATACCAACAGGATTGTTTTGAGAGCTACAATAAGAAATGAAACTCAGTTGTAAGTCTCTAGACTCATTATCAGTGGAAAAAATAATTAGCAGTGTCTTGATTTTTTGATATTAGGGAAAACATCTGTGCTGCTTATTTTCCTCATTTACTAAAAGCAAAGCAAAATTCAGAATATTGAACTTCAGAATACATAATGTTGATGTCTTGGTATCCCATCATAAAAGTTATATAAATCAACTGAATTATATATATATATCACATATATTGTTCTTTCTCATTGTGGTGTAAATATAATGCAAACTATTTTTTTTTATGATTTCATTAGAGCATTGCTAGTAATGCATTCATGAATGTTATATCTGGATGCACTTTGTATTTTCTTCACACCTGTCCTTGAGGAAAAACATTTGCAAAAAAAAAAAGTGAATTAGAATAATAGCAATAAAATAAAATAAAATAAAATAAAATAAAATAAAATAAAATAAAATAAAATAAAAAATCAATGGCACTAAAAACATGCATTTGGGGGGGAGGGAGATTTACACATAAAAATTAAAAATGAGATAGCTATTCATATTTGTTACCTATTAGTAAACTTTATATAGTAGTGATGGCATAGTAGCTGGAGAATTAGTCCAGAAATAGAATTATTACTAAAGCTGATGATTCTAGCTGAAAATACTTTTATACTTAACGTAGTGTAACTACAAATCATCACTTGAGTTATACAGACAAAGGTATACTGGTAATGACTGTTCTTTGAATACCTTTTAGGTGTAACATGGCCAGAACTACTCTTCATGCAGGAGACTTTCCTTGTCTGTATGCCCACTCCACAAGTGGCTTCTCCACTCCAACTGAAGGTTGCATTCAGCGCAACCAGGGAATCTTCAGAGCAAGAGCTCCAGGGAGAAGTCTCCCAGTAGAAATGCACACATGGGTAATCATTGCAGGCACGATGCTCCTGAAGGACTCTGTCAGGAGGACAAGCTTTTCCACCTGCAAAGTGTCAAAAGAACACAATATTTTATCTTATGACATGTGGCAAAAGGAAGTCACGGAAAAAAATTAAATGTGATAGGTTCACTTAACTTTTTTTTTTTTTTCCATTTAAAAATAAATAAATAAAACTTAAATAAAGCTGTTGACCTTTATGGCTGCAATAACAACTTTCTAAAATATTGTTTCCCCATTAAACTAGCCTTGCATAAAATTGTGTTCCAACACATAATGGAAACAGAAATAGGCAAAGCATATTTTTGAGCTACCTTATTGATACTCCTACGCACAGCCAAGTTGATTCCATTTAAATGGCAGTATCACTCAGCAAACATGCAATTAGCTTTAAAGACAAATTAAGCATTATTTTTATGCTCATACTCCTTGCTAATTTCCCAAGGAGGAATATCTCTTAGTAATACTTGTACTATAGCCACAGAGTTGTATAGGGTGCTAACCCATACTGATGGAGGTTTGTTAATACCAACTGATACCCACATCTGCAAATCAAGTGGGAAAAACTTGAAAGACAGACTTTGAGTCTGAAGCCTTTTATTTTCTTTACCGAGGCAGCATCCTCCAAATTCATGTACAAAGATTTTTCTAAGATACTGCACTTTGTCAACAACTTGTAAGAAATCCACAAAGTAGAGGAGTATGAACAGTCTCCCCAGAAGCCTTAACACTCCAGCCAGCAGCCTGAATTTATTCCATAAAAGCTGCAGATGTTCATAGCTCAAAAGCTAGAGTAATGCAGTGAAATTGTAACAGTAAGCATTGTCATTTTCGGAAGAAAGAAGTAAAAATGACTAAAATCAAAACCATTCTCTTCCAGGAGGCTGAAACTGGCAACTTATGACACAGCAAAAGGGCATCCAAATTAAAGCCACAGGTTTCTGAAAGAACTGAATTGTTGGGACCAGATATCACGAGGCTCAGAGCGCCTTTATGCCCTACTAAAATCAACAGGAGATGAAGGCATATTGCTTCTCAAAGGGATGCTCATCACCTTGCAGGACTGAGCCTTCTCAAATGAGGTATGACCCCAAGCAGCCACAATAACACTGAGAAAAGAGAGGGATAGAAATTTCTTAGCATGTTGATTTGGATAATTATACCACATTACTGTCCTCTTTTTCTTCTTTTCATGAGCATGGACTGTTCCACATCATGTTCAGTGTCTGAAAGGTTTAGTACAATGATAGAGTGGAAAATGCCCCTGGGTATCTCACTTTCCTGAAAAACTTCTGCTTGGCAGGAAAACTGCAGACTGGATATACTCTTGTGTATTTAAGCACACTTCCAAAAAAAGGAAAAATAAATAAAATAAAATGAAAATAAAAAGCAAATGGCAAAATATCTTGTCCATTAGACAGGGGAAAAAATATCTAACCTAAAATTTGGGCTTCCCAGGGAAAAAATGATATGCTCTTTTCTCCAAATACACACAGTAAGGAAGAACTCTTAAAATAACAAGACTAATAAGGGAGTTTTAATTTTAGAACATAAGAAATGCCTGATGGTTCATTCAGCCTAGCAGTCTGCCTGCAAAAGTGGCAGCAGGAAATTCTGTTCAGCAAAAGCACAAGAGCCTGGCCACTTTCTGCAGCTCATTCACAACTTTTGTGCAAGGAAAGCAGGACAACAAACACCTGTTTAGCCCATTTTGAAGACATTTATGGACCTTTTATAGACCTGTTGTTCATCAGTTCCTCTAATCCATTTTAAATCTGCTGAGACTTGCTGCCTCCACACTCGCCTTTTGCACCAAGTTTCAGGAGTTTGCTGTGTTAAGAAATATCTTTTAAAACTTGATTTCAAAGCAACCTCTTCTAGTTTCATCAACTGCCTCCTGGTTTCAAATAATGGGATTTTGTGAACAGCTTGGGGAAAATGACCAAAGGATTTGAACTGAGGTCACCCCACAAGATGGCATCCAGAAGTCCTGAGAGCACAGCCAAGCCCAACATTGTCTCAGCTGATAGAGGACAAAAGAAATATGATCTGCAATGGTTAGCAGACCTCAACAGACGTTGGTGGCTCCCCTATGAGCTGGATATGAAAGAGTCAGAAAACACATTACCTTAGTACTACAATGATAACAGTATTAAATCCATTTAAAATTCAGTCTCCCCAAATTCTGATGAGCTGTATGACTGCATGGTAAAACATTTTATGCTTTGCTAAAGATGTTTAGAAAAATTTGGAGTATTTGGTTTATTAATTAATTATTCCTTTCTAAGAAGGTTGAAATATTCAGTTCAAAGCTTGCTGCTTTTAGTTTAGTGTGGTTCAGACTACATATTCTTGAGATCACTGAGCTAATGGATTTCTAGGATTCATTTCTTCAGTCCTAGCAATAGATCAGCCTTTGCTCTACTTTCATAATTCCATGCTAGTCTCTCATTTGCATTGTGTTCCCACTACAGAAAATATGAAGCCAACTTTATTTTTCAATTTAATTATTCTTTAACTCATAGGCTTTTTTTAGTAGTAGTTATTATCATTCAATCAACAATTATATAGCAGTTTACATCCTGAAGGGTCCCAATTTTCTTTGCAAGTGCTTATAAGGATGTTTATGTGAGTACAGACCATTCATATGAGCAAGGGTTTGCAGGATCAAGTCCTTAACTTTGCCCCAGAAACAGTGGGTGGTTTTAATGATAATTTACAAAACAGCACTTAACAGAGCTTGTCCTAGACTAGATTTGCATCTGAAGTGTTTTGCTGCTGGATTAACAGCACATAGTGCTGACAATAGGAGATATTTTCTGTTGTGTCAACAAGGCTTTAGTCTGTTCGACCTGCTCACGTTTTATGAATTTTTATGTGCTCAGTGTGATATTATTCAAATCCTTTGAAATAAACCAACACATAAACGAATTGTTGTATGTGTGACTGTAGTTAGAAGACTATAATTCTAGTAAGACATACTTTGTGTAAAAATCATATCACTGTGATATTGGTACATTAAAATCCAGGTACATGATGAGTCCACAAAGATCCAGCAGAAATTATGTAAATTCATCAAGAGCTGTTTACTTATTTCAGTAGACAAACGGGAAGGCCAATACTTTTTAGGTCTGCACGAATAAAAGAAATAGGTCTTTTTCTATTTCCCTGTTTTACACAGCTCATTGTTCTCTTTTAAATTGATACTAATATGTTTTGATATGAAAACACTTGCATGGTAAGATTATGTCATGCTGCGATTTCATTAGTATAGGACGTAGCTCTCCTGAAATAAATTCACCCACAGATCTGGCCCTAAAATGCATAATAATTCATAGGCTAAAGCAAATAATTTTGAACTATGACAAAATTTCACTAAGTAACACATGTATTGACTCAAGCCTATAAAGATCATCTGCTAGTTGCTAGGCATGAAATACAGACAAGATGTATTATCTCTCATTCCTTCAGTATTGGGATTAGCTCTGATCTAAATAATTTGGCTGAAGAACACAAGTAAAACATTAAATAGTGGTTAATCCAAAATATTTACCACTCACCCTCTGCTGGAAGGGCCAAGATGGACCTACTCCTGCTTTGACTACCCTCGGCATTTTTACTGGAGCATGAATGGGAGCACGGGGACCATTGGGACCACTCGCTGATCACACAGTCTGTTGCACAAGGGATTTCACAAGCCATGACTTCAGGACGCGGATACTCTGAGCAAAGGTGATGGGGTACTTCTTCACCTAGAGCAAACAAAACAAAGCAGAGGGAAGTTCAACTTGCTTTAATATCAATGGTGTGTATCGACCAGGCTGTCTTTATATCAAATGTCTGCCTGACGGTGGAGGAATATACCGCAAAAGAGCACAGGATTCGGCTTCAGGCTTGGAAGTATAATATTTGAACAAACATCTAAATTATTTCTTCAGAGAAAAAAAAAGTGTTTTAAGCTTTGTGTGTAACTTTGTGACTACAGTCCACTTTATAAAGTACACAAGCTTGAGGAATGTGATAATCAATAAAAAGCTGTAATATCAATTATCATCAGAATCCCTATATTTTCCAGCGAACTCCATCTACAGAACCTATTTTCCACAATATAAATTTTACACAGGTCCCCCACAGAAGACAGTTTTCTTCTTCCTGCAGAACAAAGTATCTGATAGGTGTTTCGGTCATTGTCCTGCCACCTCACTAGAACTAACCACATACCATTTCTGTGTGCTTCTCACACAAACATTTAGAGATCCAATATAACGGCTCTATTGTACCAGCTTCGTCTAAGGAAGAAATACTCTCAGTGGAGATGAACTAACGGACTGGGACCAGAAGCACACATCTTTCCAAAATCCGTTTCAACAAGGTAGGACATTGGGGGTGGCAGGGAAAAGCCTACCAACCAAAAGAAGAGCTGGCAGAACAGGCAGCAGAACAAAGTGTGCAAGAGGGGTGTAATGTGGCATACAACACATGGGATTATTGCTTTAAAAAGTAAAATAGACTTCTACTTTCAAAATAACATGGGAAATGTCCAGTAATTGTATTGATTATGTAGATGTTATATCATAATTGATAAATATTCACGAAACATACCTCTTATGGTACTGAATTACACCCAATGTTTAATAAACATAATTCAAATGAACAGATATGGTTGACTTTGCTACACTGTTCTCTTGCTTAGTGTTTCTGGACCCTCATGAATTTTCAGTTAAAATCCAAAATTTCAGGAGGCTCAAATCTTCCTGTTTATAAACAACAAGCTCACATTGAATGCTACCTCTTTTGCCCTTATAATAGCTACAAAGCTCTCCTTCGAGGTTTCTTTAATTATAGATCTATGAAAAAACATAATGACTATCCAAGCTCAATTATATGTAGGAAAAAAAAATCTTAAATTTATAATGGCAACAGCAGAGTAACACTGGCTCTTTCACCTCATTCTAGAGGAACAGGGTCTGTAATGAGGCAGCCCAAGATGCAATTATAACCAGGAGGATAGAAATCTGTATTGCTTTTGCAAGACAATACTTGTACGGGTGAGTAAATAAGAGAAGGAGGCTGCTAGCAAAACTGCATAAAACTGTCAATAGCACCGGCGTATTATCTGCAGTTGCATCCCTAAATGAAGACAGGCTCATCACCCTCAAGGCACAAATAAAACTTTCCAAGCATATTATAAGAAGTAACGGAGAACCTAGCAGGCAATCAGACTGCAAAATATGTTTTAAAATATTTTATAGTCCTTTTTCCTTGCATTTGCCTATGTTCTTCAGGAAGGGCTTGATAAGCCTAATCATTTTAGCACTATTTGTTGCAAGTCTGCTGAATAACAAAATCAAGACCAACACCCCTTTTGCAGACAGCCCCAAGTCCTGAGCAGCACAAGCCTATTCTGGTACTGCATTTGGCATCCCGTGCAAACCATGCTTAATCAATCATTTGCTTCAACTAGCCTGTTATCACCACCGTTGCTTTGGATGCTCACATAATGCTGAGAACTATCTTCAGAGAAAAATAGTGTAAAAATAAATAAATAAATAGAACGTAAGCCTGTAAGCCTTATTCCAGCAGTCCCCTTGAGTCATCACAGTGTCAAAAGCCCTGCTAACATTTTGACAGCTTGTCTGTATAGCAGCAGATAACATGAGGGTACCCTGGGCAGGCTTGATTTTAGGAGTCATTGGTACAGTAAAATCAAGAGATTATAAGCTTTGGTGAAGTACTGTAAAATATCCATCCTCCTCTCCCTTCACTTACATTCACAGGGAAGTGTGCAGTCAATGACAGGGATGAGATGGATCATGGCCTGGGGAGTTGTCACAGACATTGGTCCTACAAGCACGCATCCCTTCCCTCCACCTGTGCAAGTTATCTTCATTATCCATGGGCTTTATGGCAAGGGAATTCCATGAAGTTCAATGAATTCAGGACTTGGCACAATTATTTCCAAAAATCAGATTGTGCCAGAGACATAGCGTTACAGACAGTCCTACTTGCCAAAAGCCAGGGGAGTCCTTACACTGATACCTTTATGACTTTACAAAGATTGCCTCCAAGCACCCAGCACTCCACACTTGGAAGATGGTTCAAAACATTCAGGTTTCCTGTGGGGTGGCTTCATCCACCCATGAGCCTAGGTAAAAGCATGCACTTACATACCCCAATTCCCATTCCACAGATTTTGGAGCAATCACCCTGAGGGAAAGTGAGTCAAAGTTGCAAAATCTGCTTTCCACTTCTTTCCATGATTTCTTTTCACATTTGATTTATAACAAGTGACAGCAACAGCACCACTGCAACCAGAGGCTGCAATTCATAGTTCCTCAGTGATGAAATGAATATTTGATTTTTGTTATAAAGAGCTTACCAACAAGTGCATGGAAGTATAATTCAAGACTCAGTTTGATTTACTTTATAGCTCTACTCACTGTGCTCAGGTTTAATTACTGGCTGACATTAATGTAGAGGTGCACTGTTCTTCTGTACCATCTGCCCAGCAGAGAATTTTCAGAAGCCTACCATATATTACAAAAGAAAATAATACTTCTCATGTTCCATGAAAACTGCTCGAACAGGATACATCTGAAACGTGCTTTATGCATTGGCACAGATTTACAGGGAAGATTAACTTCCCCAGAGCTTCCAAATTGTCCACCCAGTACCCTGAAGGTGTAATTCTTATTGTGGATCTTCTGAATAATCTTTCTACAGGAAGATTTCTCTCTGTGCTAAATAAGGCTTTAAGCACCTAAATTATCTAAATGCAATACAAGTTCCCCTCCAAGTATGTGTTTAGACCTCAAGATGAAGTTCTGAAATCAGCCATGGAGAGCTGTGGGGTGGCAGACAAGGATGCCAGTTTTTGTGAGTCACTCGTCCTTCAAGAAAAACAGGGGAAGAGACAGCACTGACAATGACAACTGCAAATTTGCTCCCTATTCAAGTTTTTTAGATAAGAAAGGATGACACTGGAGTGAAGTTATTCTTGTAATAACCAGGAATTAAACTCAGTGGCAGCTCAGAGCACAGCAGTATTTCTTCAGGTACCTGGTCTTTCCCATTCAGAGCTCACAACAGTTCTCTGATAGGAAACTAGTTCCTGCCCACAAATTTCTGTGAGGTTGTAATAAACTTAGAGCACTGTTCATCAATAAAGATACCCACCCAAGGCAAAAGGAAAAAAAAAAAAAAAAGGGGGGGGGGGTTGTCTTCGGTTTTGTGGAGTCCTCTAACAAGCTTGGAATGGATCCAACCCATCCAAACTATCCTACCCCAGGGGTTACTGCCACAGTCTTCATTGCCTCTCTTCAGGTGTTACTTACTTGCTCATTTCATCTTTATTCCTCTCCCTTGACACTGGCAAAGTGCCCAGAATTAGTCTCAGGGAGCTATGCTTACTCCAAAGAGTATTTTTTCTGCCGTAATACTGAGCAGCACAAAGCTCCAGCCATTACTCAGATACAACGGGCGGACTGGTGAGGACGATGACCGAGCGACTTAGGGCTTCATCCTAATGCTGAGGACACACAGGTGGCAGTTCAGTGGGACTCGGACTGGGGTGAACCTTGGGAAACTCTTTCTATCCACATGTAAACCACAACCAACCTCTGCTAATAAAACTGCGCTTGGAAAGCACTAGCTGTAAAACCGAACTTATGCTTGCATTTTATGAGCTACAGCTGTTAATTGATTCATGCTAGCCATGATCACCACAGCCGTTCAACAGATAATATTCTCAAGATAGTAAAGATTGAATCCCTTGCTTTCCACAGTCAGGGTGTAATAATTATGAAAGAAAAGAGAAGCACAGCATTTTTGCAAATACATTTGTTAATAAAATTACCAAATGCACGGGTCTCTTATTTGAATTACTTAACAAGGTAACTTAACAAAGAAATTTAACCAAGAAACTACATGGAGAAATACAACACTGAGTGAAATTTTTGGTTCATCTTAAAAGCAAATGAAATTCTCCCCAATAGGAGAAACAAAACAAGGAACAACATAAAGCACTGTTTGAAATAAAGAGCTTAATTTTTCCTTTCTTTTTCTTACTGTCTTTTCCATTCTAGAAGAATTAGCCACTTCCATAGTCTTGAATAAAGTATTTCACAGCAAGGTTCAGAATAACTGTAACACTTCATTCTGATTCAGTTCAATATTAAACCTCATGCGCCTACTTTACACGACACCTCACTGAAATCCCAGATTCAGAGCAATATTCTCTTTCTTCCCAGTGACCTGCATCCTCCCATCCCATGACCCCGGTAATTACACCAGCACAGCTGTCCCTCCTGGCTTGGCAGCAGAAGTACTGCATCACGGGGAATGTCCACGGGACATTAGATGACTAAAGCAACAACACCACAAAACCTGTTAGGCAGTAGGAATGGAAAGGTCAATGAATTGAGTGGACACCACAATACTGTTTTCATTTTTAAAAAGGAGAATTTGAAAAATTTGTTTGAAGATTTCAGGTTTGCATCCACACGTGGAGCTCTGGCCCTGAGCATCCTCTGCAGCAGGGAAAGGCTTTAAGATCGCTCTTCAGATGGTTCTGCACTGCTACCTACAAGTTCAGAAAATTTATTTTTTGCACAAATGACTGCTGCAAAAATGCTGCATATTTAATGACAATTACCAGTTTGACATCAATATTTCTCCTTGTAGCATTTCAAATTATTCAGTGGAAATAATGAAGCCGTCATCTAAAATACTATATGTATCATAAAATTTTATGTCCCACTTAAATCTCAGAGAAGAATGACAATAAACTTTGATTAAATACTTGCCTGTAACAGAATAAGATGTCAACAGGCAGTAGTAAATCCAGAGGAATTCATATTGACTGCATCCCACTTTGCTAACAGCAATTGCATTCAGAGAAAGCTGGCTGCTGACAACGTCTTGGCCTAGGCATCTCATCAACTAACAAAAATGTTAAATTTAAAAGTAATAACAATCAAACGACAACAATAGGGGAGATTGCTTATAACCATTTTGAATGTGTTCATCTTATAACAACATTGCTGACTTGCCCTCCACGTGGCACTGTCAGCTTTAGAGGTACCTGGGACCATCCAGCGACTGCCGTGCTCAGCCATCCCACACGCATTGCTTGCACTGGGAGGGCAAAGTCACACTTCAGTGAAGTTCCTGGCTCCTGGCTGACTTCTGCTAATGCCAGTCAATAGGTAAGAACATCTGAGAAGGGCCGCGTCGGTTTGTCAGGGAAAGCAGTGGCGTATGGAATACATTTAATTGCAGTGGTCCATCACTATTATCAGAGCCCCACACCAGAAAAGAAGAATAGAACAACAGTAGAGACAAATGGAGGTAAAGATCTATCGTGAAAACGATGAAGCAGAGAGGGAAAAAGAGCCATTCACAATGGAAAAGAGGAAATAAGCACTAATGCAATAAGGATCATTCTGAGGGAAAGAAAGAATAGATGACAATCGTTAAGGGTTTGAGTCAAAAGGCTTAGTTAAAAAACAATTATAAAAACAAAGCATTAGATGAGGGAAAAAAAACAACAACACTTTCAACTGCATAATGCACGATGAAGAAAAACAATAAAGTTCCAGGGAAATAAGAACAAAAAGAAGGAAAATGAAAAAGTATGAAAAAACACAAAGAGTAAGAATAAGTTTGAAAAAGTAAAAATATGTTTGTAAACACATTATGAAATCACTGCAAAATCAGAAGGCTTGCCCTCATCTCTGCATTGCTGCCCACAGTCCTGACCCTCACAGTTATACCCAAGTGGACTCCCCTATGACCATGAGAGTGGTTATGAGAAATAGATGAAGAGCCTGGAAAGATGGGGTATTTGTTTTTCTTTCCTCTACAACCTCCACTACAATCTGGACTGTTTACTCTCAACTGTTTTTTCCCTTTTTGTTTATGTAAATACACATAAGAAAATTGATTTGTGACCCTAAGGAAGCTCCTTGAAAGCAAGCACTGCTGGGAGGTATGTCAGTAAGCAGCTGACAAGACTGCAGAGACTATCCCAAGAGTGGAATATTTCCAGTATTGAGTATTTTACAGTAGCTATCAGTCCCAAACTTAAAAATAAATAAATAAATAAATAATAGAGCTGCATGATATTATCTGTGTAGCACATCGGCTCCAATGCATTTCCTGCCCCATGCACAAAGAAACATAGTCATTTAAAAATATTTCTGTACAATTGCCAGCTGGGCTTGGAAATAACAACCAAAGAATTCATTCTACCTCATTCTGCCCTGTGATTGCATGTACAACCCCCACTGAATTAAGAGAAATTGCTCACGTGGCACCTGAAAGTAAACATGAGTTTGCTGTATTCACAGAGAAGAGCACATAACTTCAAGTAGCTGTTCCTAATAATTATCATAGCAATACAATCTGAAAACATAAAGAGTAAGAACTGAACATAATCCATATTAGCGCTGTTTTTTTTTTCCCCCCCTCTATTCATACTTGCTTCTTTTTCTTCATTATCCCTGGTAACTATAAATGAAGGAATCTACACAGGTGGGTTGATCAAGACTGATTACAATTAAGATTTATTGTTGAAATTGGTGCTGCAGTGTAACTGAAGCAGGTGTCCTTCAGCTTTCTTCTCTGTGCTGCTTTGTTCAAAATGCCAATCAACACAAAATATTGTAGAAATCAATTACACAAAAAAGTCAAACCTATTAAAATGTTACAAAATATATATACTTCAAAAACTTTAAGAAAAAAACAATTCTTGTGAAGAGACTTGTTTATTCCAATAGTATATATAGTCCACTTCATCTTAAATACCTGTACAGCAGGCCATGTCAATTTTAGTAGAGGTATTCAGACACTAATTTTGAATAAAGAAGGTGACATTTTATTCCCAGGGCATCACAACCTGAAATTTCTAAAACACTCAATTTCTACAGAATTATTGTGCCATTTTCACACTCAAAACTTCCCCTCCCCCCAATAAATAAATAAATAAATAAATTATAAGAGATATATTAGAACAGGCAAATTACGGTAATGGTGATCTGACACAGTGAGCAACCCAAAAAACAAAAGTCACATGCATACACATGGAAAAGTCCATGTAAACACGGATTATTATGATATTTATTCTGATTATGCTACTCTTAAGAATGATGTACACCTTGCTGGCTCTTCATAGCCATCAAGGCTACGACTGACTGTTATTCCCAAAATAAGAGTTAGAAATTTCCCATGTATTGTGGAAAACATTTTTTATTCTTGTAGTAATAGAAATCAACCGAAAAGTGAGTTTTTATCAACATAAGACTGAAAAATTGTAAACACTGCCACAGAAATGGTTTATCTAAGTTGGCAAAAGTCTTGTTTTCAGATACAGTGAATGCTAATGATAATAAATAATTGCAAATACCATCTGGAATCTTTGAAAAACATCTTTCTCCAAGTCTGAAATTGAATCTCCACAAAAAGAGGATCAATGCAAAAGAAAATGAAAATGGTAAATTAAAATTAGATTTATGCCAACCACTTAAAAATAAGTGCTCATTTAGAAGCAGTTAACACAAAATGCATTCTAGTTCAGATGCAGAATGTGCATGTGTGTGTAATCCCATAAAGCACCCCAGAGCTTCCACAATCCATGAGGAAATGTTCAGAACATGCAGGACCAAATACTGGGCTATTTTTTTTTTCTTTTTATTAGTACTACTAATTGTAGTAGTTTATTTTTCAATTTTGTCTAATTGATACACAAAACCCAGAACAGACTGGTAGTAAGATGTCCTCTTAGATAGCTCTAAAAGATTACAAGACAATAACGGTACTGACTACCAGTTGAGGGTCTAAACAAATGTGTGAAATCTGTTCGTGACAAAAGCAATACAAATCACAAACCATTATCTTCGGTTATTAAGTAAAACCTATTATTGTAAACATGGCTTTTTGCCAAGTATCAAAATATGCATCTCAACTGAACAAGATAGTTTTCACGTGCAATAAGTTACTTCTAGCTAACGCACCCCCGCCTATGCTTGAACCATTTTTTTTTATATAAAAAAGTCATAAATTTTAGAAGAAAAGAGTGTTTAATTTCTAGTGTATTTTGTGTAGATAGATCATTTAGTACCTAAAATGGGGAGAAATTAAACATAGGAAACAATATAAATATTATAGTCTTAGCCCATGAGGCAGAACTTTAATCACATCATAAATAATGATGCCTGCCATTTCAGCCAGTAGAGCATCATTCCTTCAGAGCCATTTAAAGGGCATTTGATCTCCAAACTGCTCCACACTGTCTGTAACTGCTAATACTGTAACGCAACAGCCTAACCCTGCTTACAGCTCAACTACAACAGCATCAGTGAAGGAATTTAAAGGCAAAAGCATTGATGATGACCTAAAATATGGAAGGTATATTTAGAAAAGTTTCCTGTTATTTTCTTTCTCCAGAAAGTTTACATAGATTTAAGCTTGATAATGGCTGGGGGGGATGGGAAGGAGGGGGACAGGACCCACTGTCGCTGTTTTCCCCTCTTATTCAAATTGCCTCAAAGCTAACAAAATAAAAACCTAAGAGCTGGTATCTGCGAGTATACTTCTCAATCAGGAAGGGGAAAAAAAGAAAAAAGAAGTTACCACTGAAGGTTTCCATGAGGAAATCTCTCCCAGCAGTACAGGGCCTTGTATTTGGGTGGTGTAATTAAAAGGTGACAACAGATCTGCTAGCGCATCACAAAAAGTGACATGTTTTACACCTAGCAGGCTTGAGATGCCACTTTGCCTGAAGCTTACTCAGACAAGGCAGCATGTTCCTCTTCCTTTTTTTCTCATCTGGTGAAGCTATTTTCCATAAAAATGTTCACTCTTCCTCTGCTGTTCCGATGAGATGAACAGTGTCACTTAAATGCCACAGCAAGATGAAGCATATTTGCAGCACCAACTAGCATTATCGTGCTCACCTGGGATCTGGGGTGTTGCCAGCAGAGCAGCATCCACCAGGACATGAACGCTGCATCCCCAGGCCTCCACATGGTGGGATGCACTGACCTCCACCACCGTATCCTTCAGGAGCTCTGACCGACACGTGGGGCTCAGCCACAGCAGCCAAGTCCAGCTGCTGGCACACCTGGAGCTAGACCATTGCCATTACATCCCACACTGCCCCCCTGACTTAAAAACAAAATAAGGTCTGGACATGCCTACACCTGTTGATTCACTTCGTATCAAATGGTGAAGCTATAACCTGAAGACTGAATTAAAAACATCTCGAAAAAAGACCATTGCTCATGCTAGGGTAATCTCAGAGTATGCCCTCTGCTCACTTTAAAGAAGTGAGGTAG
Source organism: Netta rufina (assembly GCF_964035555.1). Classification (NCBI taxonomy): domain Eukaryota; kingdom Metazoa; phylum Chordata; class Aves; order Anseriformes; family Anatidae; genus Netta; species Netta rufina. The sequence goes on from NC_140129.1 coordinate 29,309,004, forward strand.
ATGATAGAGGACAAAGTAAATGCACAGTAACTGGAGAAAGCAAAGGAGAAGAAATTATCTTTGATGTCAAAATTTCATCAAGCTGGGGTTTTCTCGGAGATGCTAACGCCAGGACTATGCTGAGCTGGCATTTCAGACAAATGGTGAGCTCAGAGGCACCCACGCCAGCAGCCACTCTCCCAGTAAATCTGCCATGCCAAGCTCTTCCTTATTTGTGCTGCTCCAAAGCAGAAAAAGAGACGCATGAGCTGCAAAGGGACAACCAGTCATTCCCTACCAGGTTTTCCAGCCACCGTTGGAGAACTACTATTTTAACTTTGCTACTAGATTAAAGGAAAACACAGAATCAGTAAATTAAATCAAATGGAGGCCCTCCTCTCCCTTTTTAAACACCCTGAAGTGTCAGGACTGTCAGGAAGCATTTGGACGCACTTTTCAAATATGAGAACTGATACAGAAAAACTGGAGAAAATCTGGATAAAATTTGGTTTTCTACTACTAAATTTCTTTGCATGAAAAAAGCAATAACCTCTCCACGACTTAGAAAATATTTCTGTTCTGATTATTCAGCTATTAAAATGGGAAAGTGCCATTTTATGACAATTGCTTTCGGCAGGAGATATTTTACACTTATATTCTCAAGGAATATGCACATAAGGAAGAACAATATTAAAACCTTCAGTGCTAATCTGTATTTTCAAAGCTAAGCACATTTTGACAAACTTTCTAATAGACAGTGTTCAAAATTCATAACATATATGAGCACGATTACGTTACTCTAATTTATTTTTTATCCTCTCATGCGCAGCAATAAAATTTTACCTTTGAACTTATATTTATTACAACTTTTACTCAACGGAGGGCATGCAGGCACTGAAATATAATAAAGCTCTGCTAATTCTATACATTATTGAAATCCTAACACTGCAAATGCTTTCTTCATACATACTTAAAATTCCAATTCAAAATCCATTTCATTAAAAGCGTGACTTAAGCAACAGAGTATGCTTATTTTTTAGTTTGTGGATTAATGTAGCAGAATTATAACTTACGTATTTGGAGAAAAAAATAAGTTAAAGGTAATACTAGTGTTTGGCTAGGTGTTGCAGGCAAAAGTTTGATAGATGCTAAATAATTGAGTGCTCCATCCATCAGAATCATAAGCACTATAAAAATGTAGAGAAGTGCTAGCAAATAGCCTTTGCTTACCCACAGGCTACTGTAAACTGGGTCTAATTCCAGAGGTAAAAATCCCACTGGCTTCACCAAACTGGGAATTGTATAGCTATGCAGGAATAGCTTCAAAGTAAATGAAGCACAAACAGGTGAGAAGGCAGAAGAAATTTAGCCAGCTTGGAAATTTAAGTGCAGCTCACTGAATGGTGGTGAGAGGTGCGGAGCACACAAGTCTGAGTTCAACAGTGACAGGTACCTGCTGCCAGATGGAAAACACAACTGAGGAACCATGAAGATCAGGTGAAATCAAATCTTAAAATGATGAAGGTCATCGTGTAATGCTAATAATACCTGGCCAATGAGAACTTGACAATTGACAAACACAACAAATTTCAGACAACTCTTAACTTGGTTGATATAATCATGAATGATATAGCAACATGAGTCAGTAAGGTAACAGCTCGTGCACGTAAATACACGTTGAAGTGCAAAAGTTGACTCAAACTGCAACTATAATGTTGGCACAACCTTCTTTTTTTTTTTTTTTCCCCCAAAAAAGGTCACTTTGTACATTATCTCCAGTTTCATTGATCAGCAGCTGAGATAACCGCTGCTCACACACGCCTCAGTCATTGGGAAAAAAGACAACGGGATGACTTTCTGCATACGATGTCCTCATCACATTTCTGGTAATTGTTCAGTCATAGATAAGGCACAAATAGGGAAAAAAACAGCAGAATAGACTACTCTGAAAAATGTAACAGACAGAACTCAAAACCTTTACACTTGGCACTGAGGCACCACAAATGATCACTGTTATTACTGCTGTAATTCCATGGCTGGGACTCAGAAACGTAGTTTGCTTCCCAGGAAACATGGAGATGTGATGTTTGATGCCTCCTGAGCCCACAGGAGCAGCTAGGCCAGCCGTGGCCAGGTCACCGAATGACCACAGGACTGAACACCTGAACACCTGAAGTCACGCTGTGAGAACATGCTCCCATACCCACCGCATCCATCGCCCCTGTCCCAGGCTACAGACTGTGCCGGCACGACTTTCACACCCATTGACACGGTCACACTGGGGGAGCTTTTATAACCCCGCAGCCAGGACTGCTGTCAGCCCCAGACCTGAGTTTCTCATCACAACCCTCTGACGTGCATCACAGCCTCTGCTGGACATCGGGATCCTTCCGGAGCATTACGAGGTTCCCACCACATCTCTGTCTACACAGGTTTATAGCCTACCACTGAGGACTAAGCCTGAGACTTTCATATCTAAAAACCTTGTCAGAGAGAACTACAGTAAAAATCCTCTGCCTGCGACTCATCAGCAGTCAGTACAGCCTCCTGACCTAGCTACAAGAGAGAAATGCAAGTGAATACATTGAGCTGATTAAGGATTTTGGCCATGAAATACTACAACAGGCTGAGGGAAACACACAAGGGTTGGATTTGAACTCCAGCACAGAGATGTAATGAAGCTGCCACACTGGAGGATTTCCCAGAGTTTTGTAGGACTTAGTGCAAGACACCAAGCTCTCTCAGACTCAGCTGCTGAAATGTAGGTTCCTGAGCTACTCTGTGCTATGGCAAGCCCAGGTAGGGCAAGGCAAAGCTCATCTTTGTGTGACATCCCCGCAACAAGCAGTAAAGCAGGGAGCAGTTCACTGAAGCAAGCTATCAGGTTACCTCCTACAGTGAGGTGATTGTCTGAGATCAGCTATCTCAGCTGCCTTGCCAGCGTTTAACAGCGAACAGCACTGAACAACGCAGCCAAAGCCACAGACTTGGTCATAATCGTAAAGTGGACAAACAGCACGGGGCAGGCAAAAGAGATCTTCTGCCAGAAAGTTGCTGGCCTTGCAGCGAGCACTGAGGAGTGATTTCTGGTGAAGGATGAGAAACTATTTCAGAAATCTGGTCTTGACCACTCTTGGTTTAGAAAGGAATACTCACTTGTTAAAAGAAAGGTGCAAGGTTTCTTTGAAACTCAGTAAGCAGAGCAAGGTTTTACCTGCTCTTAGGCAGTTGAAATGTATTCCACTACAGATGGGAAAGACTTTAAAGTCACCTCCCTGGCAAAGCAACCTCCCAACATATTGAAAACCAGCAGGAAGTGTTGAATTAATACATATATGCTAACAAGAACTCCTACAGCCATGAATGTTTAATCTAATTTTTCACTAGCTGACACTGCACCCAATGGCTGCAGCATGTTTTTGAAGCCTTGAGACACGGGAAGAACCAGAGGAAAACTAACATAAAACAGGGAATCACAGAAAAGCAGTCAGAGGGAAAAGCCTCTGGAGAAAGCCCAGAGCAGAACAGCATCAGCAAACCAGGCAAGACAGATAATATTAACATCTGGACAGGGACGGAGGACGGAGAGAAGGGAGTTAATGTGAGCACCAGGGAAGTCTGTCTGTACATTCAGCAGTCGTGGGGCTACATTTCAATGATGTTCAGAGTACTTCCCAGTAATACAGAAGATGTTACCACTGTATACAGAGATGTAAACAAAATGAGTTTTTAGAGAGCGTGTAATGCTGGCTGAATGCACAAGATAAGTTGTTATGTACCAACTGACTGCTGGAAAAAGGAACTTTTACACGTTTTTAGGGGGCTTACCCATATATCTTAATGTTCTAGACTATGAGAAATGATTGGATAACAACTCTTACTCCCCTTGTCATCATCCATCTTCTTAGGAGACTTATTTCTTCAAATCCTGATGATGAACCTCTGTAGTCACTTATCTGAGCGGCAAAAATTTATTGCCTTTACTCGAAAATGAAATTCTCCTCCAAGAGAAATGGAATGGACACAAAAGGGCAAATTTCCACCCTGGAGTATGTGGATGTATTTTCTTTCTTGTTACTGGGAACTATACACAATTATTCTAGGTCACCATTTGGACCAGAGGGTACCTCCTGTGTTAATAAGAATGGCAAACTTCCAAAATAAAAATAAATTTTTAAAAAAAAGCCTACAGATCATAGAGATGCCCTAATGAGAAAAGATGAGGCCCCGTAGTAATCCTGCTTTTCACTGCACATATTTAACAGGGCTGCCAAAGCAGAGTCTCCAAAATACTTACTAATTACATTGGACTGCCTCCAGCCCCTGTCACTAACAGGGAACAGAACTGTGTGAGGAACCAACCCACCAAGAGTTCAGAGATGATGCTATTATTTTGGGAAAGCATTGAAGGAGACAATAGACAAGAGGAGAATTGTGGAACAACATACTGTGGGACCGATTTGGACTGAGAACACTGCCAAATTTTGGGGACTTTGTGAGCAGCTGTATAAAAATATTCTGACACAGCTGGGAGCGTACCAAAAATCAGAAAGATGCAGAAGAGCAGAGTAGCCTGTGACACCACAATATTCATGTTGGACTGAAACGTGCTCTGGCAGCTACTGGAACCTGCAGTAGAGATTGGAGTATAAAAAGAATTCTGCTCTACACATTTTCAATGAACTCTGCTAAAAGGATTCATACATGCCGTGTGTGTGTGTAACCGTTCAACAGCAAGAGCTGGTACTCCACGAGTGGTTGCTTCCAATACAGGGGAAGTCCAAATTAACACCAAGGGTCATGACTGAGGGGCCCAAAAGCAGATCACTGAAGAAAATCAAGTTCCTGCTTTTGTTCGATCAATCATGAGAAGTAGCAAATCTGTGCAAGTCAGCTGTGACTTAGAAGAAACAATACTAACAACGGGCATTCAAGACTTCACATCAAGTTGCATGGTTAGCCATTAATTACCTTGGAGTTTAAAAGCTTCCATTCCAGCTCCATGGTACGAAAAGGACTGAAAGAAGTGCAGGTACCCAGAGTGACACCATAAATATTGATCACGGTGCTGTTCCACTTCATTAGCCACGAATTGAGCAATGTTTCTCAAGGGAGAAGAAAAGGCAGATCCAATTTTAATTAAACCGCTGTACTAAAATGCAAACCTCATGGAATATTATTTTAATTATTGCTCTTTACTCATGCCAATTGCAGCCTACAAAATATCTATACATAGACATGATATGTTTCTGGACAGAGAGCCAAAACCTTAAGCTGCCAAGGAGGTACATCCACACTACATGAAGCAGCACCACGTAATGATACCCGAGTGAGCTCTGCAACCAGAACGAGCAGTTCCAGCCCAGCACTTCACCCTGGGCTCATTAGCCCAACAGAGAGCTGAGAACCACAGCTCATTAAGCAGCTCCAACGTTGTGCTACCACAGCTATAGTCTTTCTGAGACACAAGCTGGTCTCTGGCAATGAAGGGGCCATACAGGCTTATTAGCTTATTCAGACCTACCTATGTAGTAGAGTACATAAATCCTAAACCATTTAACCTTCAAAATATATGTCTGGGAATAGTGCCAGTGAATATTTGAAAGGGATTACAGGAAGTGTATTAGTTGTCACGGAAAATGAAAATATGGATTTCAACAGAAACTCTGTATACAGGGGAGTTTCGGGCCCCAAATCCGTTAGTCTAGCAGCCATGCTGAACGAAGGGAAGATTGTACAACCAGCTCAGACAACACAGGGCAAGCGGATAGATTTTAAAAGCTTCATTTTCATCTACTGAAATAAAACATTTTACTTTTTAATTTTTTTTAGTTTAATCAGAAAATAACCTCATTAAATGACAGTGTGTAAAAAGAACATATAAACTAGAAAGAAAAATAAAAACTTTCTGAATAAATTAATGTTTATTGCTTTTAGACTTTGATATTCTGGTCTTTTCTACTTAAATGCAGTTTAAATGTATTACTTGCCACGGCCTTTACGTTAAACCCAGTAAGTCTGCAATTTGCGATAAAATTCCTTATCTCTCTCTTTCTGAACCTACGCAAAGATCCAAGGTTAATTTGCAGATAATATTACTTCATGAAATAATTATCTTAGTCTATAGTACTTAAAATAGCTGAATTTGAAAAAGAGAGATTTCAAAAAACGAAGCAGTCACAACTGCTGGGTGGAGGCTGCCTTCCCTGGTGCACCTACCCACCCTGGTGGGATCTCCAGTGGGGTCGGAGCCTGGACTCAGGGCACCACAGCCCCGCACATCCTCCTGGCTGTGGCTGCAGGCACGGTGCTGACAGGCATGTCCTGGGTGCAGCCAGACACCATGCGATGGGAAAAGGATCTGGCTCCATGCAACCTCGCCCTGCAAGCCCTCATACTCCAACAGCAAGGTGGCTGTACCTGCAGGAGCTCCTAATGTCCTACCAAAATAGCTCTGCGACAAGCTGGACAGACTGCAGGTTTGGGTGGCCCAAAGTCAGAAGTTAAATGGTGAGACACTGTTAAGAAACCCCACAAACATGCCCGTAGGGACGGCCACTGCTTTGTTAGTGCAGCCCGTAGCATACAGACCCTGCTCACCCAGATCTCCAGGTGGCACAGGCAGCTGCAGCACTTTCTTCCCAGGAGCTTTGCATGACAAAAAACTGGATGCCAAAGACAACCACATGCTTCTCTTACAGGGCTCTGCACCTCCGAGGTCTCAGCTGCTTTCACACAGCCTTCCCATCATCTTGTCTTCTCCCTCAGATTATTTCTTCCTTCCCAAGAGAAAGAAAAACTTAATCTGACAAAGATGTTTGTTTGTTTTTTTCCTTATTCCTCAGCTATTTCCCAGTACTGTCTCATTACAGCTCCACTCTCCCTCACTCCCAGCTCACTGAAGAATTACTCTCTTCAGCCATTCTTTCTCATCCTGCTAATTTTCCCAACCATCCTCCTATTAAACTATACAAATATATTCATTTAGTAAATACCCCATTAACCAGGTCAGCATACAGTATTCACAACTTATTACAGAGCAGCACCAAATCAGTCACAGGAGCAATTATGCAATTGTACAGCAGACAACTCGCTTTAATCTTAATATGGGGCTGAAGATGTACATGCCAATGTTCATTCACACGACTCATTCATTCCCAAGCACTGCACAACATTTGTTTTGCCCTCACTTACGCAGCTCTCTCATGTATTCTGATTTACAGGCTTTGTGAACTGCCAGAAAATATGAGCTCGGTACTTCACCTCTCATGTAAGGGATTTCGTTACTGAACGTAAGGGTGATTCAAAGTTTGCATCTCCCAGAGGGACGAAACAAAAGCTAAGCTAGATAGGCAGAATCAAAACCTAAACAAGTGTTTTTATCACAAAGTAATGCTAAAGAACTGAAGATTCTTCCAGAATTATTACAAATAAATGGTTGTAGAGAATAGGGATTAGATGAGATTATGAGATGCTATAGTTTCAATAGAAGAAAAAAAAAAAAAGGGTTTTAAAATCACAGCTGTATTTGAAGGTATTCATTTATTTAAGCATCTTGGGAAAACAGGTTACCATATAATATTAACAAACAAGAATATGCTCTGTCAACTACATGCAGTACCACAGACATTTTGAAGCCCTAAATAAATAATGTATTAGAAGACCTAGCCTACTCTGAATTAATGCAAACTCCTCCGATATAAATGAACAGTAGTAGTAGAATTACTTTCCTGGGATTTAAGTCATATATAGCATTAAAAGTAAAGGCGTTAAGATACTTATTGATAGGCAAGAAACTGTTACCTCTAGATCTATGCATGCCCAGGGAGCACTCTGCTGAATTTACAGTCTCAGAGAGTTTCCAGCACAGTTACCAAATCAGTCAGCTTTATTTGTAAACAATACAAAAAAGAACAAAATGCCCTCTTGGCTCTAGTCTCTTCTGACACAGCACTAAGCACACAACAAAACAGTGCTGATGCTATTAAACAGGGGAAATCTGGTGAAACTGGGGAAAATTATTCCTTCATTTAATGGGATTTTTGTATCTGGTAAGAAAAATGGAATTTGAACTCAGGGGGTCATCTGGGTTTCTACACCGTACTACAGGCAGCCAAATCCTGTCTTCCATCTGGTTCAAGTATGGATCAACCCCCCTCTACACAATTGCCCAAGGTCTAGCCTGCAATTCTGAAGGACTTGCCAGTCCTGCTGGGTCATCAGGGTTTCACTACGAAAAAAAAAAAAAAGACCATGTATTTTACATCACATGCAAATTTGCCAGTAATTAATGGAAACAACCCCAAAGCCAGGGACAGATTTAAGTGCACTGCCACAGGAGATGTGGCAGGGCAACACAGGTGGAGCCCACATCACCTGGAGGAGGCTCTGCCCATTGAGCAAAGCACCCTAGGTTTACCCAGACCCAGAGCTCCCTGCTCACTTCCTAGGGGCAGATAAACATTCTCACTTCTTCCCAAAAATGCCATTTTCAGTTTCTGTCTCCCACTGGACATAGTGCCTGCATACCCACAGACAGCACTAGCCACAGGACCAAGCCAAGAACTAATTTTTGTGATTGCTTTTACCTCCTTGGTGGTAGGAAAGGAAATAGCCCTGCTCTCTGCTTGCACAGCTGTTGACCTTGTATGCACGGATGCGTTGAGTCATTCATCTCATTCCTCCTTTTTTTTTTTCATTGGGGGGGAGGGGGGGGAGAGGGGAGGTGAAATAAATGTGTCAGCTTTAAGAACCATGATATATCAAAAGCACACAACATGGGAGGAACAGGCTTCAAAACTGGGAAATGCATTCCAGTGATCTAGGATGATTCAGTTTGTAAAGAAACTCCAACTCACCTTTTTGTCACAAGCTTTGCTCTGGCATTTAACAGCTGCCTGAAGTTAAATAGCTAACAGGCTGTTTGTTTGAAAAGGAACCATGAAAAACCTTTTCCTCTTACTTGTTTAACTCTCCCAAACAAAGGCAATATCTATAGTAGGAGACAATTACAGACGTGATGCATACAGACAGACTACAAAAAAAAAAAAAACATTGAACAATGGAACTTTCAATTGTTCTCAGTCTCCTCAAAGAGCTAATCCTTCCAATTCACACTCACTCCAGCACTTCAAAAAAGCTACCTTTTATTAAATATGAGATTCAATGCACAGATAAACAAAAGTGATAATGCAATCCATACTCAAATTAATTCCCTGGCATCAAAACTATGGCAGAATTCGGAGTTTTCCTGTTTTATGGCTGTTCATAGTCTATCATTTCTTGTCACAACTTCAGAGCTCAGCCTTACATTTCAGGTCCACTGAACTCTTGTGTTTCTACGTAAGCCAGGGTCCACGTAAGGATCCCAGAGAGAGCCCCAGATTCAGTGGGAATTCTGTCCACAAGAGAACATGACAGAGCATTTAGGAGCCATATGCCACGGCCATTTTCCCTGCTCTGCAATTTCTCTACCACTTCATCACATTCTTCTCTTCCCATTAGGACTACCTGACTAATCACAAATTGCTGCCTAATGAAGAGTCCTGGCATTACAATATTTAATTAGAATTAAGAGGAAGATTTAAAAATTACAGACCAATATTCTGCAGATTCAATCTCTGCAGTGCAGAACTAGCCTAAAGTTTGCATGTCCTGAATTCTTAATTAAAAGTTTGTCAAAACTAGTTAAGGGAGGAGCCTTCCCCTCTGGCATCCATTAATCTCAAAACAAGGAACTAAATTTGGATTTCATCAGCTCCACTCCATAAGCAGAAAGAAACCTCAAAGAAAGTGCAACACTTTAATTTTCTCTCGGTAGCATTCACAACTGTTGTATAAAGGTGGTGCAAATAATCATTTCTGTCCAGTACGCAATGTGCAGCACCAAAGGAAATTCAGCTACAGAAAAGGCCTTCTGTAGGGCCACACAGCAGGAAAGGATTAAATTACACAAAGAGCCCTTCTTTTTCCTCCACAAAAAGGTCTGTGGTCAGAGATCAATGTGAGAAGCTGTCTATTTAAGTTATACTCGAATTATTTCCTTACATAAATGCTGGAAGAAGCTTGCTGCTGATCCCTACAGTACAGCACACAGACGTCCCCTCCTTTGTTGAAGGAGCAGTAAACACAGAAGACCTCAGCTCTGCAGACCGTTCCCAGCATTTTCTTCTCCCCTGACTTCTCTCTGTCTCCCCTCTTTTCTTCCACACCCCGAGCACTTCTGCAGACTGAAATGCAAGGACGCTCCCAACTCCACAGCCTGTTGTTAGATGCTCATTACTAAACTTGATCTCAGACCTAAAAACATACCTAATCATTTGCAGAAGCAGGTTTAGTTTATTTCTTTTAATGTAATTAAAAAAAAAAAAAATCCTATAATTTATGCAATACTACCCAATGCAAAGCTTATGTAGCTTATTTTAAAACATTTTTTCTTTCAAGGGTTGTATGGTAACGTGAACTCCAGCCTACCAGGCGTCACATACAGAATGCAATAAATGCCAGTCATTTCTTTACTCTAATGACCTTCTGCTTAATTAAACATGTTACACTATAGAAATAGAAAAGAAATGGAATAGAAAGACCTGGCTAAAATAATTCTGAACTGAGCATTGGACAGGTTTTGTCTCTTAAGAATAATTAAAAATAATAATAATAATATCAACTGTATTAAAACCTGGTTCCTAAGGAAATCAGGATATGCCATCATGCTCTTTTTGAAACCATCCACTGATGTAAACCAAATTTGACAGGGGTTTGTCCCTCAGAGATTTACTTATCTTTTGATATGAGTGCTAGAGAAAGTTCCAAATTTCCTTGAATGCCAGCATTCAAGGAAAGTCATCCGTCCTGCTTTGTTTGCTGGCTGGTGAAACACTGACCCCCAGAATGAGGTACCTATGCAGCACCTGGCCTGCCCCAGGGGATGGACTCAAACACACAGTAGGGAGCGGTGCTGGAGGGCAGCAGGATGAGAGCATGGAGGCAGAGACCGGATTATCGCGGTGGGAGGACAAAAGCTACAAGAACATGATTCTTTCCTAGTTCACTTTTTTTTTTTTCTTTTCCATTTTTCCTTTTTCTTCTTTTTTATTTTATTTTTTTTGATTTTGTGACCATTTCTGCAAACTGTCACGTCTTTTCAACATGAAGAGTTTAGAACAGATGTTTAAAGGAAAAGTTCGTGCCCGCACAACCCATACTGCGTTTTGCTACAATTTAGTTACAGGGTCCTTCAGAAAAACTGTGAATGGTGTCATATAAACATGCTGTAATATCTGGTTAAAGAGAAATGGCTTGAGGATGGTGTTAATATGAGCAGCTTTGAATTCATGTATCTCAAAGGGGATATTATGGACAGGAAACTAAAGCCCGAGGAAGTTTTGTGGTTTGCCCCTTGTCACATCTGTGTAAAGAGGCTCTAAAAACACCACATCAAAACCAGGTGGAAAGATCATTGATGTAAAGGTTCTGAATAGCCACTGGTATTTCCAGAGAACCCCTGTCTATACACCAAAACAATCAAGGGTATGACTAGAACATAAAGCTCCTTAATAACTCTGCCTGGGATGAGATGGATAAAAAATGTCATAGAGCATCCCCACTTCTTATATTCCTTATGACTGTGAACTTCATGCTCTGTGTTTGAGAGACAACACAGATATTGCCAGCTGATAGACAAGTGAGGAAATGATTTGCATACATTAAATGCTTCTTAGTAGTAAGTAGTAAGGCAGTGAAATCCTTAGCTACTTTTGGAACCTGTTTAGTCCCCAAAATCACAGCCCTTTATGGATGAGCTTCACCCTCTTCCATTCACTCCTCCTGGCAACTTCAGTCACTGCTGGGTCACAGATGCAGAATCCCGTCCTTAATTCAGCTTTTCAAATTGATCCTTCATGCCTCCTTCCTCTCCTCAAGACATATTTGCACGCAGTAGTCTTCAAGTTGTCATCTACCTACTACTTAACTTTCAAATAGAGTTCAGAAAGCATCATATTTTGCTCACATCTCCCCTTTGTTGAAGCAGTGTTCCCTAAGAAATACAATAACTCTCTAAAAAATAATATGAACTCAACATATATGTGAAGTTATGCTTAGTTTAAAGAAAACAACCAAACAAGAATTGTATTCTGCATGCTCTCAGCACTTGTAGCTATTTTTCTTGTTTCTCATTGAAACAATCTGGGATTTTTTTCTACAATATATTTTGTGAGGAGAAAAATGTTTATTCTTTCTATATTTTAAAAATAATAATTATAAATATATGTACAGTTACAGAATACAGATACAGTAACCTTATTTCAGTGTTGTAACTCAAAGATTAGAGTCAAATTCAATAAAGATTCCCTTCATATTGAAAAATAGCACTCTTTAAATAAATACTTAATTTTATTTAAATTTGCAATAGCCTGCTATATAAATATTAATCCTTCTATACAGTTTCTTCAAACCTCTCATGTACAGACTCACCGGTCACTCACACATGCCATGCTCTTTAGGTAACCTTTACCACAAACTCAGATCAACTTATGTCAGACTCGTTCCCTAACATTTAAAGCATAAAAGGGCAATACAAACCTTAAAGTAATGAGTGATGTTTATGTTTTTCTTAATGTTATAATTTCCATTTCTGAAAGGGCGACCTTGAACCTTTGTTCCAAATCTACAGGTGTTATGAGCTCAGGTCCACAAAAAAAAAAAAAAAAAAAAAAAAAAAAAAAAAAAAAAAAGAATCAGCACCTGCAGCTCTGTCTCACTAATGCAAGCAGGAGCTGGATCTTTGAAATCCCATCTCCTCCCTGCTGAAACAGCCATAGGGAAGAAATGGCCTTTGCCCGCACCATTTTAACACCGCTCTGAAGTCTTGAAAAACATCTTTTGGAGACATTATGTATGAAAAAGGAGCACTAGATACTGGAAAGAATCAAGGTTTTGCATAGAAATTCATCTGAGGGCATACTGCAGACCACAAGCTCACACTTACCTCAGCTAGCACTGAAAAAATATTTTCACAGGTAGCTATAATACTTTATATTGACAAGCACAGGGAGGATGAAAGCTGTCTATATCCCTAATCAACTCGACTGGTATCTCTGTCTGCCAACTATACAGAGCTGAAGTCACCACTGGATACTGATTATAGCTGCCTTCTGGATGACTGACACGGAGCGTGCTGCCAGGATTTGAAAGGCACAGCCACAGTTCAGCTGGAAACCGTGCAACATATTTGCATTTAAGGATAAAGAAAATTAATCAAAGTATGTTTGAGTTTATCCTCTAGATTCAAGCCCACAACCAGCCCATCCAGCTTTCCACCATTAGATATGCCACCCTGTATTTTAGCACAATATGCCCAACTCACAGGTATTTATGCAAATACAACTACAAGAATTGTTTGTAGACTTTTCAGTTTCTGTCGTCATTGGCTTGGGGTCCATATGTTTGCTACAATCTTGAGTGAATTTTAAGATCACTAGTGTGACTAAGCAAAGTTCTTAAATTCCGGCAACTTACCCTAAAATTAATCTAAAGCCAAACAGTTTCTTTTGCAGACATCAGTTTCAGTAGAGAATGCAAAGGCAATAAATTTTGTGGAAGCTACAGCAGTGTCAGTCTGCAAACTGTTGATGCACCAATGCAGGTCACAATCTGCATTTTGTCTTTCTAAATGTTTCCAGTAGGAGACATCAAATATTTGGCACAGAACCAGTGGCAGCAAGGTAAGGCCTGATGGAGGTAACCGTATCTGCTCTAGCTGGCTCGTAAACAACCAGTCTGCTCAAACAGCACATCAATCTTAATGACTACCAAAAAAAAATGAAAAATGGGTCTCAATTCTATTGAGAAAGCCATTCTCCAGGATTCCTGAAACACTCATAATACTCATCAGCCTTTCTACTACACTGCAACATGTTCCTTCCACTCTGGTTGCAAAATGAGAAGCAGAGACTGTAGCTGCTAAAAGACCCTGCACATTGCCTTTTAGGATTTGTGTGTTTAACAGTCAGTAAAACATACTGCTTGGGGATCAGCAGCTTCAGTGACTGGGTACAGCTGGGTACATTCACAACCAAACAGGAAGAATGAGAAATACCTGGTACCTGATAAATTTTATTGGTTGTGTGTGCAAGTGTGTTGGGCAACTGGATGATTTACCCTTCCTTACAGACTAAATCCAGATCTTACAACTGAAAAGTTGTCACATTTCCAGTCTGCATTTACATGAATAGACACACAGAACATCCTGAGTTGGAAAGAACCCACAAGGATCCTCAAGTCCAACTGCTGGCTCCACAAAGGATCACCAAAAACCTTTCTGTTGTGTTGTGCTGATGGACAAAATGCGTCAATGTAGATTTAAAATCTTATTCTGATAGGTCAGAAAGAACTTATTGAAAACTTACTTGCAATAAAAGTGTGTTGTTGTTTTATTTTTTTTCTGAGAAATTAAGCAGACTGCCAATTCATTCTATGTCATAAACCCATTACATCATGAAAAATCAAGAACTCTCCCAAATGACAATTTGACTTTGCTGAGATTTATGTTAAAACAGAACTTTTCAGAGAGCTTCATGTGCTGAACCAGGAATAAAACCAGACATCTCTACCTGCAGCATCTTCCTTCTGAAAGATTCAAGCAAAACTGTTGTGGATGTCCCAGCCTCCCATGATGGTATGTATCAAGCAGCACACATCGCAGGCTCTCTTTGGAGAAAAATTCTTAGGGACCAACGGACTCAATGCAATTGAACTGTAAGTATAGACAGGTAACTGAATACAGCAATATTAATATTCTACCCCCAAAGAGTCTTCAGCTTCCATAAGTGCAGAGCTTCACTGTCAAGTTCTGGCACGACATAATATTGGATCTTAAAATAACACTGCTTTGATTACCTTACTTCCCTTTACTTTTCGCTTGAATTCCAACAGGATTTCAGTGTCTGCTCTGTCAATAGAGCTGTGTGAATAATGGATTTCTGTTTGGGCACTGAACCAAAAAAAAAAAAAAAAAAAAAAAAAAAAAAAGGAGAAGGAAGAAAACTGTTTTAAGTGGACTGAAAAGAGAGTGGAGGAAGATTTAAGGGAAAAAAATGTAATTTCAAGATGTGAAATGCTTGTTCAATCTAAAAGGAATATTTTGCTTTTATATTATTTAACATCCTCTCTTAAAAATATTTTATTGTTTCAGACTTGGTCTATTTCATTTACAAAAAAAAAAGCAAATATATTTAGTTAAAAAAAAATCTGTAGAAAACATTCTGACTCCCTGAAATATTGTTCTCCAATTCTACAGGTAAAACTCTTGAAATTTGGGAATAGATGCATTTCACCCCCAATGTGCACTTTTTTCGGTAGACTTCAATGCTTAACGAAAAAAAAAAAAAACCTCCTCAGCAAGTGCCACATTCTAGATACTGACTGCGCAGAACCAAAGAGATCACATGGATGAATGAGACAGCTGTCATATTTAAAGGACAGGTTAATCAGCACTGCCTGAATAGCAGCAGAAGCTGGTAAAGAAGCAAAGTTTTCTGTTCAAAAGCAAGAGCAGCAATAGCCCTGAAAGGTTGCTGAACATCCTTAGTTTGTGTGTTTCTTCTATTCACCAGCTCCTGTGAAGATGCTGTTTTTGTTTGTACCAGGAAAAGAAAAACAAAGGTTCAATCATCCAGTGTAACAGTGTTCCAATGAAGATGACTCGTGTTCTACCTCACAACGATTTATGCTCATGATTGCTCTTTGCTGCTGTTGGTGCAGCCTCATGTCTGGCACTGCTGAAGCTCAGTGAGTCAGGGCTCAGACGATGGATGCTGCCCCCTTTGCACAGACAACTACAGCACCTTAAAGCCAGTAGGTTATTTCAGCTATTAACAATCTCACCCAGAATACTTACTTACTAAAAAACCTTGCTGCTGTGTTAGCTGCAACAGCATCATGCTTTATTTCTAAGCTACCACTTTGGCAAATCATCTGCATCAGAAACTTCTGTTTAGGAGCACCAAGGTGAGGCAGAAAGTGGGTTTGTCACAGTTCCCTGGTACAGTCATTTTGGTGCCACAGAAGAAGAGCTGCGCTGTTCTGAGAAATGAAGCTGAAGAGAAATATTGTTCTGAGCACCTCTGGCAGCAGGATGCTGTTCCTCTGGGTCCGGTACTTGTGTCAAGTTACCATTCCACACACTCTGCATGACTAGTTGACCGATTATTTGCAACTGTATTAAATACTTTCATCAA
This sequence comes from Netta rufina, assembly GCF_964035555.1. Lineage (NCBI taxonomy): Eukaryota > Metazoa > Chordata > Aves > Anseriformes > Anatidae > Netta > Netta rufina. The sequence goes on from NC_140129.1 coordinate 29,325,221, forward strand.
AGGCAAAACAACTCCGCAACTTCAATTCCCACAAAACAACCCAGATACCCAAGCTGATAGCGTAGAAAGGAATGGCAAATGCTCAGCAGCTCTGAACTGCTAGATCCTTGCTTTCTTCTAATCTAAATTACATTGTCTTGATTAGATTTAGTAACTAGAAGTAGAGTAAAACAACCTTAACCTTAATCCAATAACATCAGACTACCTTTCTACCCAGATTACACCACTTTGCTGATCTAATAATTTTTGATTCAAACAATTGATACTTTACATATAAACTATTCCTTATTGTTATTATTATTTAGACATTAGGTTGTTCACTATCATTGAGAAATCAACTTTGTTATGAATTGTTCTTTCGGTAGGTATCAGAACAAGCAGAAGCAAATTAATAAATGATGACATGGGGTTTACAGCAAAACATTCAGAATAATAACATTTTACAGTTCATTCAAGAACATTGCTACTAGTTGCGATTTAGCTTACGGTATTGTAAGAAACATTTATAAAATGTTTGAAAAATGAAATGTTTTTTATGAGTCATGCCTGTTATTTCATGGATGTATTGTAGTTCCTTTTACATATGTTCCCAGTGCAACCTGGCATACTCCTCACCACAATCACTGCTGTGTTCACAACCTACGTGACTATAAAGTGCATTTCTAATAATCACAGTTTAGTTCAACATTTGTCTTGTTTCCATCTATTTATGCATTATTAATACTGTACTGTAGATACGGAAAATGATTTAAAAAAAAAAAAGGTTCCCAAATTCCTCCACCAGACTGAACCAAACAATGTTTATATGCTAATTCTAATTGTCTGTCTTGTGTCTAAATTAAAAGATTGTCAAACTACCTACGAAGGTACACCAGCTCCTGTCCATGAACTTTCACCTGCTGACCCCAGGCCAAATCCTGCTGTCTAACATTATTTTCAGCTTTCTGCTCACTGCTACCACCATGCATTCCCTTTGTCTCACCATACACAAGATGCCTACAGATACCACAAAGACATAAGGAGCAGAGCATATAAAACATAATTTTGGCTGTTGTCTTCCAAAAACGAAGCAAAATACATTTTGGCTGCTGTCGAATTGCATTCTAAAATGAGAAAGTTTTGACTACGTTCATGGTTTTGTATCTACTGAACAATAATATTTAAGGACAGTAAGTGAACTGGAAACTTTTCAGAGTTATTTTCATCTGGTCAATGCACAGTAATGCTTGTCATTTGTAATCAAGACTGACCAAATGTAAGTGTCAAATATTTGCAGCTATCTGATCAGGAATACATTGACTGTTCAATTCCTTGTTGATCAACTTTAAACAACTCTGAGTAAAATCACTAATAATTCATGGGTTGTGAATACAAAAAAAAAAAAAAACAAAAAAAAACTTAAATACATTCTTTGATCTCAAGGATACAGTTATATAGTCTAATCTGCAGTACCATCACCCATTTTCCTGTATTATTCTTTTGGATGCACTGATTTCCCCAAAATATCCATTGTCTTTCACTAACTAAATAACAAACCCCTTTCTGAAAAAATATTTGGAAGAAGCATGTGATACATGTCTTTCTTATTTTACATATTATTTCATTACATCTTTTTCTAGACTACTGTCTTCTGATGCTACCGAAGAGCCACATTGAGGGATATAGACCAAGAATTTCTCACAAGTATCACGTATGTTCAGTAGCTTAAGAAAGATTGCAGACCCTATGAGATGGGAGCAGACACCTTACAATCACAAAATTAGACAATCATGGTCTGCTCATTCCTTCCACATCCTCATCTATGCTAGCTGCTGCAAATCACAGATGATAGACTCCAGCTACTCCATGAAAGGAGCTGTACATAATATAGCCCTGTAGCCCCATGGAGGCACTATGGACCCCCTACATTAACCTATTTAAGAAACAACAACAAAATCTTCTGCATCTCTAGTCTAAGTGGAAGTAAAAGTGCTAAGTCACAGAAATTCCCACAAGCCCATACAAGAAGATAATGCTTTGACACAGTGAGCTGGCACCACAAGCGTGGAACAGATGTGGCATTGGACAGACATCAGGGTGACCAGAAATGGGACAGATTAGGGCTAGCGCCTTGTTAGCTTTACCCACTGTCCAGCAACATACATCAGAGACCAAGATATACTTCCAAGCCCCACCTTGCTGGATCCCACAGGCTACACCTACAGCAGCAAAGTCCTCTGCCATGGGAGACATTACTGAAGAACATGGCCAGCTCCCTCCTACTGCAGTCAACGCAATTAAGGCTCATTTTTGGCAAGGGAAGAAACAGTCTCCTCATGAAAAAGGCCTCACGCTGTGGAAAGCAGCATGCAACAGCACGGCATCACACAGCAGAGTACGGGCTCATGAAGGATGTGTGCTCACAGCCACAATGGGAGTGGTGGGAGAGGAGGAGACGAGCGAGGGCAAGAAACCGCGATGCCACGCTACTCTGCAGTAGGGCTGACAAATGGCACTGACACATCTGCTGCTTTCATCTTCTGAAGCAGGGGTGAACAAACACACTGCAACAACAGTAAGAGAGCATCATGCCAAGAAGTCTGGCATTTATATGAAAATAAAGGTATCTTGCAGGGAGCGATACAAAGAAGAACCTAAGTATCCTAATCAACATAACGCAGGCTCAAATGAACTTTGTTGTTAAGATGAGATACACTGGATTTTGTCATTTAACAGCATCCAAAACGTGTATTTTTGTCTTTTCATCTCTTTAGGCATTCAGTGGGAATACTGAGCAACCACGCTAACCATAGATGACAATGGATAAATGACTGAATTTTAGGCTACAGCATTGAACTCTACAAAAGGTGCTTAAGTAAATGAAAATATCAACACAAAAAGCAGTACCCTAAATGCTTTCAGCAAGGCAGTTACTTGCATAGAATTTGGACTTCTATATAAATGCTAAGCATAAAGACTGTGCTTATGTAATTTTACCTGTAACCTGATTTACCTAATTTCTCTTACAGTTTCCCATGACTCCCTGTTGGCTTCCCACTACCTATTAGCCAACTATGCCAGGCAAAACACTTTATGCAGTCCTGCTGCTTACTCCAGCTTTTACCCAAAAAAATATACCATTTATTACCATGGGAATCACTAGGTTATAAAGAAAGCAATTAATATTAGTGTAGTGACAGAAGGAAAAACAAAATTACTTTTTTTTTTTTTTTTTTTTTTTTTTTAAGGGCTCTGCCAGTCCTATCCTATTGGATCAAAAATTCAGGAAACCCTACAAGTAGTAATAACCAATGCTTCTAATCCGTTTTGGGAAGCCTTCTCAGTCAGAAATGGACAATGATCTTGTATAGTGACAATGTTTGCTTTGGGGTGGCTGGGCAGGAAGAACGTCCCAATATTGCTATTTTGTAACTAGAACATGCACAGAGTAATGGAAGTGAAAAAGAGACTTACAATATCTTTCTGAACAATTAAATGCAGAAGAGACACTTCAAAGGCCTGGCTTCTTAAAGATCATAGCCACAGAGAACAGTTTGATCAGAGATCAATGAGCATCTGCCACATTATATTCTTTCCTTCCGAGTCTCTAGTTGGTGCACAGAAATGGATGTTGGCACAGTTTTAACAGCACGAAGTGCGTGGTGCTCCTTAGCAGTACAAGGCTCCATCTGCACACATCACTGCAGGACTGGACCTACAGTTACGATCACACAACTGAAGAAACCACTCAGAGTTGAGAGAGAGCTCTCTTCTCTCTAGTTTATTCTGGTTAGGTCATTTTTACAACAGTTGAAGATTTTGCCCCACTTCCACAAACTTGCAAGACAACCACATAGAGTTTTAGTTTATTTCAGAAGAATCTTTACTCTTTGGACAAAGCAGCCATAATTTAATTCTGCCAGATACCATTGACTCGTAAATGACACACTGTTTTTCACCAATTGCCAATTAACCCCACTTGTTATCAACTTGATATTGCTTCCTGTGATCAGTCTGAGCACCACATAAAATAATTCCTCATCTCAGATATAAAATTAGGCTCTAAAGTTCCATGATTTTGCCACTTTTGAGATGACAGTAAAGTTTAACTTCAAAATTGTGCTCCATGTAATTGAATCTAAAGATCTGACAACACTGACCTTATCAAGAAATGAAACTTCTGGCTGAAGTTCAAACCATGTACGAGAAATCAGCCTTTGCTGGTTGTTTGTAAACCTTGTATAAAAATGTACTTATTCATTATTAACAACGTGTAAACTGCAGGTCTCAAACTGCTGTCAAGTGAGTAAAGCATTGCTTATTGCCATCATTTCATTTAGATTCTTGTATTAATTTTAACAGCACAACTGAGCATTCCACATTTCTTCATATCATGGTAAGTGGGTTGTTATAAAAAGACAAACTCAAACTGCATGCTGAAAACTGAGGACAGAAGTAATGTAAAGAGCCAGATTCATTTTGTTACTGTGTCCATGGTGCTGCTGGCCTCCGTGACAGCCCTACTTTTGCACAATATGTGAAAAAAAGAAAAAAAAAAAAAAAGAAAAAAAAAGTATTCTAGGGAGAACCAAGCCATTGGTATCACACTCTTGTCACATGGAAGAGGTACACTGTAGGCCAAAGGGGCAAAACATGACCTATACTGGTGAGCCATCTCATTTAGAATAAAACAGACCAGAGGCTCCAAGCAAAATCCCAGGCAACATTAACACTGGTGATCACCACAGTCAACTCAGAAATCCGGAGGTTTCATAAAAATTCAGTAGGAAGCTGTTGTAAATAATTTTCACTGCTCTTCAGACAAAAGGGAAGCTTTTTAGATGACACCATTACCTACCTTTCTTGTTCTTGCATACAGTTTTCAGGATGCGGTTTCCAAGTCCACATTTTCCATGGTCAGTCACACATATTCCTTCTGAAATAATCCACTCGTAACATACTGGGTCTTCACAAGGAATAGATTCCACTAGATGGGGACAACCCGCTGAAAGGCCTACAGGATCCATGATTACATGCCTTTGTCTCATTTTAAAGCCTGGAAAATAGAAAGTGAATTAACTGGACAACCACAAAATATATTTATACCAAAAATTTAGTAGAAAGAGGACTATATATGGCATCTGGAACTGGAGGATATAAAGACTAACAAGAGAACATCACTTGCAATTATTGAATTGACTGGGATGGTATCTGGCTGGATTTCCCACAATCTGGGCATGCAAAATCCAATAACACACCAAGAATTCCAGCAGCCCCGTATTTTTCATATTTCTTTTTTCATTTTAGTCAACATGGGTTAAAAAGACATGTCCAAAACAAAGAATTAGCTATTGAGGCATATATTAATGTAATAATAAAATTGAGATAAGAGAGAGAAACAGTAAAGAAGCTGAAGATATAAAGGACATCTACACTCTGCCTGTGAATCCACTACTGACAAAACTTGTTTTAAAATACAACAGAGCAGATTACTATGAAATTAGTATTCTGCCTTATGAAGGTATAAGGATTTCTGATACATAATGCATATCAGACCTCTTTGAAATGATATTCTATTAAATTGGTAGATTCAAATGTAAAGTGGAAGAAAAAGGTTACAGAAATAATGAAAGAATTGATTACATAATCTACCTCCTTCTGAATAAAACCAAAAGTCAGGTTGCTGTATAAAATGCAGAACTAATAGCAAGTACCTTTCAGCATGTTTTGTTATGTAAATGACAATTATTATAATGGCAGAAGAAATAGGTGGTGGTCTTTCCTATGACAGTGTCTCAGACATTGGGCAAATATACAGCATTAGTGGAGACCACATAGAAATGCCTTACAACAAGAAACAGAAAAGGAAATGAAAAATAAAACATTCCCACAAAATACAACAGACCAAACTTCCACCATTCTCACATCAGCAAAAACAAACGAGTCAACACAATTTTAAAATGTTCTTTTTTCATTTTAAAACAATTTAAAAATGAAACAAATTTTGCAAACCTTTATATTTAGAAATACTTATATTAATTCCTTGTCATTTGAAACACTCTGAAGAGATCAAGTCACTTTAAAAACTTTTGCTGTTTTCAGAAAAGCATAATTTCCAAATAATAATATTCATTCTCTGACACAACTCCAACAGTAATGTTTCCAACTTTCATTGTAAAGGAAGGAAAGGCTCTGCAATGAATCTCCAAGTGTTGCAGCAAACAGCATGTATTCTGGGCTATTAAGATCAAGGGGATATTAATAGGTAGCTGCATACTCCTCTTCCAGGAATTGAAACCTAACCCAGAAAAACCTCTTGGCTCAGCCTGAACTGCAACATGGCAGAGCTATGGGATACAGCTCAGTCCTAAGTCCCTTCAACCTCATGCCTATATTCCCCTTGAGCCAAAGCACCCAGTGGGACTTCTGAAGGAGATGGGAGAGAGACACCCCTCATACTCTGGAGGTCTGCAGTTGCTATCCCAAGAAATCTTCCCTTTCTACAAGTTCAGTGCAGGAAAAAAGGATCTGAATCAGGCTGAAAATCTCATTCCTTTTTTCTTTCAAGAATAACTGCAAAAAGCTTTTAAAGCTTTTCCAGTCCTGGATGCACCTGTAAGAGCTCCATCCTATGTTAATTTAAAAACACATACATTAGGGCCCCAATGTAGAATTTGACACCACTGCTTCTGCAAAGTTATAATATTCCATTTTACATTTTAGATCCCAGAATGCTGTAAGCAACAGGTAAGAGAAGCCCTTACCTCTTCTCCCCTGGCGGTCCTGGCAGTTTTCAGGAACGCAGGGGCCCCACACCGACCAGGCAGACACCTCGCACTCAGATGGACACGGCAGGTTACATAGCTGGGAGGCTGAGGGAGCAGGACCCAGGCAGAACTTCCCATCAACTGGTCTACTAACTACGGAGAAAATGAAAGAAAAAAAAAAAAAAAGGAGAAAAAAGAAAAGGAGTTTAATCTTACCTTGACCAATGCACAGAGCTCCAGAGTTTACTGGTGGCTTTAGCTTCCAAAAACACACCCTAATGCACTGCTTTTTGAGTGACTTAACTCCCAGATCAAAAAGCTAATCTTCTGTTCAGCAAGGCACTTAGTTTTATCTAAATCATCCATATTCAGCAGGCCAATTTCAGACTATGCTTAATGGGAAATCGTTGATAAATTCAGTGCTGATTTTCTACAATGCCAGAACAACAGACTGGAATCTATTCTGCATTTATACAAGAGGAGACCTCTTCATACTGAAGAGAAAGATGCATAAGAAGGGAATCCAAAAAGCTCACATTGTAACTGGGAAGCAGGCAAAGGCAGATAAAAGAAAGTCTGAGCAGGGGGATGATTGCAAATCATCCTTCAGGAGCACAGGCACTTTTGGATCGAAGACCAAATCCAGACCTTCACATTTTCTTCATCTGCTTTCAAAAAACAAATGAGCAGCGCTCTCCATTTCTTCCACACATGCAGAAAGAGACTTTCCCACTTGGCAGTAGAGGTGTTTATTTTAATTGCCTCCATCCAAGGAAGGCGTGGATCAGCTGCGCAGTTCTCCAGACTTCTGCATCCAAGAGACAAGCTAATCTCAAACTCTACCATGTACTGGTTTCCGTTGATATTGACAATAAATTTGGAAAGCTTTGAAAATACCTTTTGAAAGGTATTTGAAAATACTTTTTGTATTTTCATTTATCACATGAGATTTCTACTTTCAATTAACATCTCTTGTCTTTTCATTTGGGGTTGGAGCAGGAAGGAAAAGAAGGGAGAAGGCTTAAGTCTATCTTCTGAGTCATTATACAACACCGTATTTTAACTACGCGATGGGCTGACTTTGGATTTCTCTTTAGATAAATCAGTATCAAAACAGTCTTTCAAAAGGCAAAGGCTTGTCCGTGTTTACTCTGCTATGGTATTACCAAGCCTTCGTTAATTTTTATTGCTACTGAGTGTGCTACATCCTCATATTTTTTTTAATGTCCATTTTCCATGCATGAAACTCACTGGTAAAGCATTTATAAAAATATGTCCAACATATGAGTAATCTTTTCTTTTTTCTGATACTTAACTGTTTGCTTTTAAAAAAAAAAAAAAATCTTTTGAAGAACACTACTTTTTTCTTCTAAACACATGAATTCACTGCTCAAAATCTCAGTAAATGTCAATTTACAAGTCCTGAAGTTAAGATTTAAGACCAGTATCAGTACTTATGATTCCAACTCATCAGAATAACAGGACTAAACAACAGCTGTGATTTAATTCTAACCCGAAAGATAACCCATTAGTAAAAAAGAGACCACTTTCTGAATGATTTTTGAGACACTCTACAGCCTTTGACATGTTCATTTAGAGATTACAACATGGCATAAATCCAATTCACCTGAATGCTAACATAAGCACAACTTTTCTAGAGACCATGCAAGGAGAGTGACAGACAGAATGAGATAAATATTAGAGTTTTAAGGATAAGAGGATGCATTTTACAAAGAAGTCTCATGCATGGCTTAACCTGCCTTTCAGCATCAAGCTTTGCAAACCTGTACCGTTTTTGGAAAGTTCAGTCAAATAAATGAAAGGAAATAAATCTGACTGCACATGGTAAACCCAAAGAATAAAGTCCAATCCTACTGTGCTCTAACTGAAGGTGTTGTTGCTAGCAATGGCTCTTTTCTCCTCACTGATTTTTAAGTTGTAATGTAGAAGCAATTTAACTGTTGAAATGTGGAATATTAGATAAAGTAGGTTGGGTCTCCTGCTTTGAAAACTAACTCATTTTGTTAAGGGTATTTTAAATTTAGTTTGAATGAAAGAAAAACAAGAAAAAAAAAATATTACAAAGTTAAAAGGCCAGGTTATTGCTGGTGCACCAAGTGTAAAACTGAGCACACTGGCTATATCAGACTCATGGAAGACTCCTTCCCATTTTGGAGGAAATGCCTGCCGCCTTCTCCCTGATAACCAGCTTCCCACTCCTCTTCCTCCCTTGGGCTGATGCTCTACTTAGTTCCAGCACTGGCTGCTCTTTTCCCCTTACGATTCCCAGGAGCAACATGCTACTTGGCCCTAGAAAAATATTGCTCCTTTTCCCACTTCCTTGAGCCGTTCTATACATTCTGTGAAATGTAGATCAGAAAATCCACAGGCTATTTTAATCAAAAATCCAAATATATTCTAGGGCTGTGCCAGTTTATATTCACTCTGCACTGACTACAATCCTCCAGTGAAAGTCTTCAGAAATAAGCCAAGAACAAAAAGAAACCAGCTGCATTAGGAAACACGCATACAATCTCATTCTTTTGAACAACCAGGTGGGTATAAAGACCCACCATTCCCAGCATGATAGCCAGAGGGAGTGGATGGACCAGTGGGGCTCCATAAAAGAGTTTTGTCTCTTTGACAGCAATTTGATTGACAACTATTTCTATCAGTTGATTTCCATCAGTTTTACTTAAAAGCTTGATGGGATTTTTTGCCTGAGTGTCTGCTCAAATTGAGTTGCTTTTAGTCTTGTGACTATGCCTTCACTTTTTTACTACAAAGCTGTAGCAGGGAGGAAATGGAGGAAGATTTTGAGTGCAGAGGAAGAAGCAGCACAGAGGTGGGCTGCTTTTACAGCCCTCTTTGACACGTCCTCGATGTCTGAGCTTCATCTTTCACCCACCTGCGTGCTGCATGGCAGTGGACCACAGAAACTGGAATGGCGCAGTCATGTCTTTCTACAAACATTTGTCTCAGCTCTGAGAGTAATCGATTCTCCCTAATTCTCCATGTTTTTCTGCTGGTTTGAACAGGTACTACCACTCTCTCCATTCACTAGCCACCTGTAGTATTTTCTCAAGCCTCTCCATCTCTTTGACATTGTTTTGTTTCTTTTCAGCTTCATCTTAACACCCTCAACTTAATTCAGCTCTTTCTAGTAACTCATGAATCATATAGAGTTCTTTAAAAGCAATACTCACTACCCACAGTACCTTCTTGAACACTGCCATTCTTTTATACTCTAATTAACATCCTTCTCTTTATGAACTATAAGGTGTCTTTTTCTATGAACTTTTTAAATGCCAAAATCCTCACACATCACAGCCTCCAAAAAAGTGCAGATAGCCTGGACAGGGATTCCCTGTTCAGGAAGGGGAAAAAATATAAATAAAGAAAACTCAGATTATGCCTACGATAAATGAACACAGCTGCTAGGCCTGTCTTTAAATACTAGACAGCCTTCTGACTGTGCTCAGTAATTGACTTTGTAATGGTATTTTCTACATTCACCTAGAAAAACTGTTTTTATGTACTTATTTTCCTTGGAAAAACAGTAGTCATCTTTTGGGGGCGAGGGGAAAGGCAGAAGTCAGGGAGGGAATGGTGAGAGGCAGTATCTCTCATTCAAGTAGCAGCTTATTTATTACATTTGTTCATATATTTTAAATTCCTGTGTTCTTCTCAATCTACAGAATAAACTTGAAAAAGCAATCAAGTACTAATCTGGAAGCCTCTGAAACATTGCACATTTCTTTAGCTGTTATATTGAATCTATCCTTTATAAATGCGACTACAGCTGTTCCCAGCACCACTGTCTGCTTCAAGTTGAAATTTTACTATTTGCTGTTATTTTCAGGTTATTGCTACCAGCAGGAGATAATAAATTGGGTTCTAAAGTATCTTGTTTCTCTATATATTTTTACCAAGGTAGTGATTTGGGGGTAGAGTGGAAGAGGAAATCAGTTCTGATACTACTTGCATAATGTAATTTTAAGCCAATAAATAAATTATCTGTGAATATAGTCACATAGGCACGTACTTGCTGGCATACATACCAATACTATGTTAAAAAGCAATGATGGCCAGTCAGAGAGAGAAATACATAGGGCTGCATTTTGGTTGCAATGATTACTTTCAAATTTGGTTTTTCACTCCTCAGGAGGTATCTAACACTTTCTTCTTCTTTTTTTTTTTTTTTCCCCTGGACCTTAACTTCATTTTCCCTTCAGAATGAAAAACAAATGTTTCTCATATAAACACCTAAATGAGACATTTCTAATTATCACTAACATATCTGGAACACATCAGAATTATCTCCTATATACTGGCAAGGCCTTATATAAGTTAATGTTCAATTTTTAAGGCAATACAACCAGATATCTACTGTACCTTTTAGCAAAGCTGTGCCTAATTAAGGATAACCAGGGTACAGGAAAGTGATTCCATATCTATGTAAAAGTTCTTGCTACCTTTGCCAGGACTTACAATCCAAAGAGTTGGATCAATATGAAGGGAAATTACTTGAGAAAATCAGGAATGAATGATTCTTTATAAAAACACCTACATGTGTATAACACAATAGGGATAAACCAGCACAACACTGGTAAGTAAGTTCTCCAATCTAAAAGACTTGTTTTTATAGTGAAAACAAAGGATCAAACAAAGGAGATGTGTTGAATGTAATTAAACTAGCCCAGAAACAGCACCAACCCTAGCCCATTGTATCACTCCATCAAAAAAGCTTAATGCACCCCATCCCTGATGGAAAGGATCTTTTCATGCTCCTAAAAAGAATCAATTAGTTTGGAAGCCACAAGGCACAAGTCCTATTATCAATTAAAAGACAAGAAACAAAGTATAAATGGAAGGCTAATCACAGCATGAGAGAAGGTTAATAGCGGATTGCCAAGAGCAACAATAGCTTAATGTATTTCAGGACACTAAAGATCCTCAGAATTTTACCTAAGCAACATAAACTATTAGCACTTCATGTTCAGAGAGTTCAGAACTTTGTCCTGAGAATACTGGGCCACAGCATCCCAGCAATATGAATCTGATGGAAATTTGCCTGGTATCACAGATGAAGTGCCACTTTGGAGGTGTCAGTGATGCTCCCTGGGGACAGGTGTCCCAAGGGCAGCTCATGCAGAGCTGTCCCACCTCTGCGAGCTCCGTTTAGCTCAAATGATTCCTGTTGCAGGACCAGCATCCCTGTCACCATCCTCTTCGTCATTTTTCTCCAGCGTTCCCCTTCAGGGTGCAACAGCATCCACACAAATCTGTCCTTTTCTTTCATCTGAATGAGCAGCATTGTTTGAGTACACTGCAGCTCCCCTGCCTCATAACAACAACGGAGCAAAATAACTCAGAACAAAACAAGGATTCTGAATAAAATTAATCCAACTCCTGTGGCAGGAAATAATGACAAAATGCAAACACATTAAATATCTTAGATTTGAAAAATAAAAACTTGAACTAAAACCTGATATCTCGTGCAAAATGACTGGGCAGCACATTATTTGCTGCATACCAGAGCCAGCTATGTAAATAAATGTATTTATAAAGAGATAAATATTTCATGGTCATATCAAATAGCGTGTAGACTGAAAAAGTAGGTTCTCTTAAAGGCACCTTTCAGAAGGCACGTTCCTTTCATTGTCAAAATCTTTTTATATATATATATATTTTTTTTTTATTTAACATTCTTTTCATTTTTCTTTAACTAGTTTCTTGACAAGAAAAAAAAATGAAAATAAAATACCTCTAAAACATATTAGGGAAAATGTGTTTTTCCCTAATGGATTCAAACTAAAATTTCTGAAATACAGATCTACACAATACTGTCAAGCACCCCAAAGATCTGAATAAAATCATTTCCTCTCATGCTTCTAAAGGGTTTCCCCTGAAGAAGCCAGCTGTTACATATTTATTTTTCCATTATGTGAGTTTTATCTCGTAAATTCTGCTCAGCATTTGGTGAGCTTACAGATCAATAACTCGGCATCCCAGCAATATAAATCTGATGCAGACTTGCCTGAATATATTTTATACTTCAGAGGTATATTTCTCATCTCTTCAAGCCAGTTCAGTCATCCTGATGATAAATACCTAGTTTGGGGTGAGGGCGATTCTTGGGCATTCGGTTTGGTTTATGGGGTTTTAGTTCCATCTAAGAACTTGATTTCTGTGAATCAGGCCACATGTTGCACTCTCCTGTTGCTGCATCATCAGCCCAGCCTGTCAAACAAAGCAGTTTTTCATGCCACTGCTGACCATCAGCTCTCTCCCCTGTGGTCCTATTCAAGTTTTCTTATTACTAATATTTTTACCTATTCCTTTTCAAATTCATAAACCAGAAGAGGACAACAGGATTTAAACATCAAAGTCCCTACATTCTAATTTCCATAGAGTAAATCAATCTTATTCCTGCAGCTTCAGCGGCATAAATTTGAAAAAACAGTGTGCGTTTAATATAGAGCTCATACTCCATACAGGGCTTGTGCTCATTCAAATAGTGCAGATCCTCTGCCAACTCTTATGGGCAGCTTATCTGCATCAATGCAGTCTTTTCCCAATAAATATGCAGGATGACAACAACCTGCACAACCAACTTATTGTGCTAAAGAATTGGACCTGGTGGTTTACAGGACAGCTAACACTCAAGAGGATGATGGCACACTCTAATAACACTCTGCTGATATTTCTCTCTTCCTGAAAGTACTTGCACATAGTTTACTGAACAGATGCCACATGTACCAATTTGAAACACTAATCCCCCAGAAGGCACCCATTGGAAGATCATGATTCAGAGCAGAACAAAAAACTTGCAGGAAGAAAAAAGTGCCGTCCTCATTAGGAAACAGGGCATACAGAGCAAAGAAGGCAAAAATACATACTTTAGAGCTAAAGAGAGACAAAGAGCAGAAAGAAAGGGATGAGAATAAATACAAAATAATATTGGATGTGAATAAAAGGAATCCTCAAATACATCTCTGTGCAAGTCCGAAGAGGCCAGTAGTTTCTGAAAAATAAAATGCAGTGCCTAAACATCTCCGTATGGGAATTCAAGAGAGTCTAAAAAGTTTACTCATCGTGTAGGAAGGAATTGGACATTTCTGTCTATCAGAAGTGGGAAGAAAGTTCAATATTTTGTGGAAAAGAAGAAAGGATAAAGGCCATAAAACTAATTTTGAGATGCATAAGTAGGACTTACATGAGAATACAGGGGAACACTTTCTGGCCATTTTGGTTAATAAAGTGCATTGGAGCTTTAAATAGTATACATGTGTTTTGCTGCTATGGCTATGGACATACACAACAGCATGTCAAGCAATAATAATAAGCATATATAAGATGAACTGGTGGAGTGACATCCTAAAAAAAAAAAAAAAAAAAATTTTGGTACAGGCTGGAGAACTACAGTGGAATGAGTAAATCAAAAAATTATGGACATTAACTGGTGAGAGTTGAATAACTCTCAACAGAAAGAGGGTTTTTAAAGTAATAAAGACTTTTGCAAGAAATAGTTTTACAAGGTAAGACTAAAAGTTATCTAAGAACAATGAATGTACAGCTACCACATGGCTGCCAAAAATGGCAAAAGTCAAAGAGATAATTAATCAGCTGAATCTATTTCATCTGTCCTGAATCCTGAATTATACAAATGAAGAAAGAAGAAGGTATATTCAAATCAAAAATCACCTAAAGGAAAATTAACAGTATCTATCCCTACACATTTTAAGCAGAATCAAGTCCCTTTCTTCTTGCAGATTATTAGGAATTTTAACATGGTTAGATCAGAGAAATGTAAGCTATGTTGTTGGGGATTTTCAATAAAACTATAAATTACATGTTATGATGGATGAGAATTACACAGGGAGGAATATTTGAAGAGCTATTAACTTTTAAAAGAAAAAGGATTTGAATAATATTTGGATTATGAAGGACTCTAAACCTAGCGATTAGATTTATTAATCTGTATTACTCCAGAACAGTATTTTTCATGTTTCTAATATTAAGGGAAATGGATCAGTTACTTTGATCATTCACTGAACATACCCACTATGGAAATCCTAGATCAAATAAAAACATATCTTGAGACAAATACGATAGAGATGATCATTAAGCAAACAAATAGTTAAAAAAAAAAAAAAAAAAAAAAACAACTCTAGAATCTTACACAGGTATGAGAATTAAATGTGGATTTTCAGATGGAAAATAATGAAGATTAAGAGGATAGGAAAATGCAGAGATGTTTTGGTGACATGGTAATAAGAGAGAAACTTTATTAGCCAAGAGTGCTACGCTGGGTAAACAACAAAGAAGACTCAAGGAAGAACAGCATCTCACAAAGGTCTTTTCAGTCCTGTAATTAAAACTTAAGCAGACAGGCTCCAAAAGCATTATAAGAGAATTCTGAAAGTGAGAGGTAAATTGGATCTCATTCAAACAAGTAAGAAAGAAAAAATGTCAAGATATATAAAGCACAAATTTTATGAAAGAATGAAGAATGACAGGGCAGGAAGATCCCTGGTTAGAAAGTTACAGAAAATATGGAGAGAACAGCAATCCCAGTCACTAGGGACAGTAAGGGACGACTGATAACTAGTTCAGAAGAGAGAGAAGGTGTTTCTGGAGATTTTTTTTTTTATAGAGGTTGCTATCCCTCTGACTACAGACAAAGACTTACAATCTCTAAATAAACCAAGAGGGAAAATTAATTAGAAAACAAATGGATATCCCCTGCTCTTCAGAAAAAGTAAAAAATTCCTGAGGAAGAAGACCAAATATAGGAATTTCATATGATTACTAACAGTATGAACATGGACACCATCCACAGACTCTAAAAGGACTGATACTTTCCGTATTAGTGGACTTGTGTACTGTGATTAAGTATTGCCAAACAAGTAGACAGGCTGCATAAACTGACCATTGTATAATATCCTTCCACGCTTTTACCACGTGTTTTTTCATAGTACTGGGGATTGTTAGTTGGTGATGTTCATCCAGATTAATTAAAATTTATTGTGGAAGAACAGATTTCAGATAATGTTTTATAAAAAAAATAATAAAAAAAAAAAAAAATAAAAGAATAAGAAATATTTGTTAGCAGTGTTTAGCTTTGGAAATAAGTTAAAGATCTTCATTTTTGCTTTATTTAACAGTTCCAAAGCTTCTATGAGTGGACACAGTTACATTAGAAAGAGGTATGAAGAAGAGTAACCACAACCACATCAATTCAACTGTTTGTTTCAAACATACTATGTCCAGACACAAGAATAAGGGAGAATGAGATGAAGGGAAATGCCTGAGATGAAGGGAAAAATCCCTAAGATGAAGGGAAAAAAGGGCAGATTGGGCCTGTACCTTCAAGTAGTTCACTGTGCACATTCTATGTTGCTTTTTGTGAAAATTTTGTCTCCTCTTTAAAAGTAACATTATTTCAGATATGTAGATTTTCTGCTTCTGTCTCTGGATATCAAAAATACTTCAGGTAAACCTGAAGTATTAGATGACCATCTTTCCATGAAAATTAATCATTAAAGTTTAAATGTATTAAAATTCAATGAGATACTTAAAGAAAAAGGAAAAAACAAACAAACAAACAACAAAAAAACATAAGGAACTCTTTAAAGCTAATTATGTTAAAGTTCAGTCTAAATTAACAAAAGCCTCAAAACTCAATAAAGATGTTGATTCCTTGGATGAACAGAATAGCTAGCATTAAGAACAGCATAGTCTCGTAATAAGGTTTATATACTTTGGCTTACCTACATAAACATAAATACAGACAACTGAGTGACACAACATTTAACACATTTATACCACGTTTTACCTGTCAGCTTCATCTAGATGTAAGAGTCTCAGAAAGCAACAATATTATAAACAACTTTAAAGATCAGAAAACTTTCTGCCTCCAAATACTAGAATGTCAAAAACTCAGCTAAAGCTGATACGTGAAAACATTGTTAAATTTACTCATTGATATGCAAAAAGAATGCTACCAAAAATATTATTTTCCTGTCAATGGTAAAGAGAAATATATATTTTTTCATCTGCCTGGTCATTCAGACCACCATGAACTCTGATAAAGACGAAAAGCTGCTGTTTCCTCCTCACTCATCACCCAACATTAGAAGTATAGAATTCCTCCATAAAGTCTAACATATATATTAGACATTCACTTGGGTCAGGGTAGGGATTTCTTCGTTAGGACTTGTCTTTCAGTAGCAAGATATGAGATCTTATCAATGCGTTTCTGAAAGTAATACCTGAGTGAAAGTTTTCCATTTCCAGTATCTTCACGTTGGAATTTTATAATCAAAATATAGAAAGATATCGGTAGACTTAGTCCTCTGAGTAACTGATACATAGGAACTCCAGAAAACAGGGGATCATTTCTAAATATACACATTTTAATAAAAGAAGAAATAGATGGGAAGACTAAAGAAATGAAAAATAAGAGAGAGATCCTTGGGGGATAAGAGAGCTTTGAGCAATATGTGTAAGTACATCACAGATGGTACCTGTCTCCAACTATGATTCAACATATTTTATCCAAGAATGCTGCTGGAGAGACCACAGGACAAAATCTTTTTTCACATATGTCATTGTGCCTAGGTCCAAATTCTCATTGGAAGTAACCAGAAGAAAAACAACTGTGACAGATAGTAACATTCTATTAGACTCGCTTGTTTGATTTCTGAATGATCCTTTTAAGGGCATTCAAGAGGTGAAGAAAGAAAAGTAACTGTACTTTTTATGGTAGCGATTAGATTCCGTATTTGCTTATACATAGGAGAATCAACTTCCTCATCTTCTCCCCATCACTGACAAATGGTACAATAAAATATGAGATGCACTAGTGATGAATAAAAATTTTCTGCCAGTTCAGATTGCCAGAAAAGGTGCAAGATGTCACTCCTTATTTAGTCAAAGAACAAAAGTTGATCAGCTAGTAAATGAGACATTGAATATTACTAGATAGGGAGGGATAATAAGGAAAGTTTTCCCTCTTTTCTTTTGTATGCAACTGTAAATGCATTCTCACTTTCTAAAGACTACTGCAAATCACAACTGCCTTGGTAAAGCAGAAAAATTTTATATCTTGCACAATTGCTGTGCATATTTGTTTTGTTAGTTGCTTGCACGAAAAAAAAAATGTGTTTGTTTCTTAAAAATAAAGGGTTAGAATTATACAAACAAGGAAGAAGTATCCCAGTGTTTCCCTGCTATTGAGGGGAGGGCTTGCAAGTTTTAAGTTATATTGAACCTTTAACAAAGGAAAAAAATGCATGTGATCGTATACCGGATATACAGTACAAATTCTGTCATGAATTATTTTGGTGTGAGGGTCTCAGATGACCTCCCCCAGTTTTCTAGAATAATTCACAATACCAACAAAGAATAAAGAAGCACAAATGAGGTCAGTTAAAGCTTACTGCTTGTCAACTTGCCATACAGTGGCCACACAGACTACAGAAGCAGTGAGAAGGATGAAGACAGTCAAGAATGTTACATAGCTGTCATCAACAGCACTTTTCTTACTTTGAAAATCGTATACATCACATACTTGTGCAGAACAACTGAGGGGGTTCTGTGTTGGCAGAACAAGGTGGTACCAGATGTTTGGAAGAGGTGAACCAGCAACTATGCATGGACTGAATAGACATTAAAAGAGGTCTGGCTTTCTACAACCTCAGAGTCTGTGCAGGATGCTAGGACACAACTGGGCACACAGGAAACATTTGCTCTGACTTTATAAGTAAATAAATCTAAGATATGATGTTGTGTTCTTATTATCTTACCATCTCTGCTCAAAAGCATATTCTGCAAGAGCACTACATACAGTAAATAAAACAGCCTAAAATGAATTATTCATCATGCATCTGTATCTACTCATTATTCTTCTAAAAGGAAAATAACTCACTTCCAGAATCCAAAAACTGCCTGTCTGCTCAGAAGTTGTGACAATATTATTTTTGATTTCCCCTTCAAAACACAAGAAAGATCGTGTATCAGTTTGAAGCAGAGGCTAGAGCCATATTCAGAATGGAGTGTGACATCTCTTTTTTTTGTACTCTGACCCAGGACTAAAACCACAGATAAATGTATTCAGGTCAGACTGAATAAATGCATTCATACCAGGAGGCCAGACTACCTGACAAAAATGGAAAAATCCTGAAGTCCAAGGAAGAAGAATTTAGCTCCTCCATTCTTCAGACTTCCCCCGTAAAAGTACACATACAGAACTGGCAGCAGTTCACCACTGGAAGGCTTTGGCTCCAGACAGTTCCCCAGGATCCTGAGGACCAAGCCCAAGTAACACCTCCCTTGATAAGTATCAATACAAGGTGGGCATCAGCTAGCCAAGCCTTCTGTGGATTATATGGGAAGGATTTATTTATGTGCTTCTCTTCCTGAGGTTGATGTGTGCCAGACATTTCAGAATGACTTTATGCACATACCTTCCTTCAGTCGGTGCATCTCAACTTCTACAGTGATTTGGACGCAGTAGACCTCACGGGTTTGTATGCCACCTCCACAGAGGCCCGCATGCTTATGGTGGCGAGGGTCCTGCTGGTCAAGGAGGAGAGACACCTGGCAAGCTTTCCATTCAGAAGTCCTCCAGGAAAACCTTTGGAAATAAGAGAGACCAAGTGAAACAAGAGTGGGTGGTAGTTTATTACATGACAAAATACAATTGGTTTAATATTTATAGGAGCATGAGGATGTTTTGAAACATTTTGAATGTTAAATTTACAAAGGTTAAATATTTCTTATTAGCCTATAGTACTCATGTAAACTTTTCACATAGCACTAATCTCTGAAGTGTTCTCAAACACTAAATCATCCTGAAACACCTTTGAACAGGATGCAAAAAAGGAACAAAGATTAAGAGGTTCGATTAATTGTGAAAACAAGTTTTCAAACATGTGGCTGAAACCACTAAACTGCCTCTCTCTGTCAAGAGCTGAACATGTCATTCTGAAATGCACTTACAGCTAAAACCTTACTTGTCTGTCAATGGAGTTTCAAGTACCAGGCATCTATTCTATAGGTGACAGCTTTGCAAAGGTCTAGGGTACTATCAATTTCTTCAAGGGATTGCCTAAGGTAACTTAGTTTTCTTGTTTTTCTTTCCAGAAGCTGCGACATGCAGCAAGTCCTATTTTCATTTTATATATAATTCATATATAAGTTTAAAAGAAAGGAAAATATTCTTCATTTCCAAGAAGAACATATTAAGACCATAGGGAAAGTAGCATTGTGTAGCAACAGAAATCTAAAAAATTATTTCCCATCGTGTCTGAAAACATGGAGCATTTTTCTAATAAGGCAGTTTTTACAAACATAATTCATTTTAATTAACAGGTCACAGAGTAAGAGCCCAAAGTCTTTCTTCAGCTTCCTGAATGCAAATCTTAGCAAATATTGGTTTTGTAACCCATCTCTATGCTTCTGCTGCTTCATTCCTTTTCTCCTCTATATTCCATAGTTTACTTTTTCTGTACAAACTTACCTGTTTTAAAATACATAAAATAATTTCCTTCTCTTACCCTCAAGACAAATACTCTCTCCCCCTAGGACAGACATACAGTTGTTAAAATTATGTATGTTTGCAGGCTGACTGATCACTCTTAAGTTCGAGCACAACGGGGTGTCCCTGCAGAAGGAGCCTTTCACCTTGTGTTCTGGGTATTCTCCATCACAAATATCTGTGCCCTGACTATAGCTGTGGCAGGGACACATGCATCTCAAAATTGCATGAAAAATAACTGCATTAGTTTGCGTGAGCACACATCAATGTTCTCATAACATCTTGCACTGCAAATATAGGCATAAGAATGATTTCTAGCCACAGAGCACTTACAAATTTTGTAAAATACTAATGGAAAATGTTTGTGAATACTGCCAATTACTTTTAATTTACAGGTACTTTTCGGATGAGCTGTCATGCCCTCTTAAATAATACACAGAATAATGTGCAAATTTGGATACACTCACAGGATTTACTACTAGCTGAGAAAACAATAAAGAACACACTTTTCATACGACAGGAATGAAATAATTGAAATCGCACAACATATAAAGCACAGCCATGAATTTTTTCTTACAGTAGTTCCTCCTGTGGAATTCCTAATCACTTTTTTGGGGACATAGCGTTAAATACAACCTTCCCGTTATAATAAAGACAAGGAAAACTGCTCTTCATCAAGCACTAGGTAAACAAAATTCCTCCTCCACAGCACTTCAGGACATCATGCTACTCAGGCCCATATTTTCAAAGATAGAAGCCTAAATATAGAACACACTCATCTTTCCTCAGCCATGGAAATACTTGTTTTAGGGTGGTATTTCTTAAAACAATAACTGACTAAAGAAAAACTCATCATCAATAGCTGGCCTCGGAAGTCAGCTGTGAATTCTGGGTCCTAAAGACTCTTCTCTAAAGGTGTGAGCACCTGCTTCTCCAATTCAGCGTGAGCTGTGGGAGTTAACACCTAGGAAAATTAGGCCATCAATGATTAAAATTATGCAAAATAACTAAATCTGAGCTCAGAGATAATTAAACCTCATCAGCTCCTGAATCTAAAAAAATCCCTTTAGACATCTACACGGAGTAACTGGATACCGTGCTCCACAGCAGAGCAGTGTTTAATGAACAGCCATCAGGCGCGACTGCCAGCGCCTCCTCCTCTGTGAGCAGCTTTAAGCCTAAATCCTTACCAGCCCATCTTGCTTTCCCTCAGCTGGCCATGCCCTAAGCTGGCTGGAGTTCTCCAGCAACAAAACCTGACCCCAACGTTAGGTGTTTGAAAGGTACACGTTCTCACAGCCATTAACAAGTCAATGACACCAGAAGCACATCTGACGTGCTGTTAGCCCACCGAGTCCTTGCAGAAGGGAGCAGTCATCCTGGGCAGCCTGGCGGGAGGCTCTGTTGGGTTTTATGCAGTGCGGCTGACACCTGGTATCAACTTGCCGATCTATGGGCTATTCTAAAGACAATGAGTAAGAACATTACTTAATTGCAATTAGCAAAGAACAGAGATTACTGGCTGGCAAATACCTGGGCCTTTTTTTCTTGTAATTTAACAACCTTCAGCTAGTATTTGCAGATTATTAGAGATATCCACAGATGCTTTACCACACATGCATTATTTCTCCAAACTCCACGACCCAAGCCACCAATGCAACGCTGGGCATTACATTGTTAGAGCAGATGTGCTATATCAGCACTATGTTACTGTTGGGTCAATGCTAGTCAGCCACCTCGCTCACTGTCCCTAGAGGACCAAGAGCACAATGACGCAGGAAGTGAAAGACCCCGTTGCCCATGGGTAGAGTGCTAGTTAGATAATGACCAACATGGGAACCTCCAGAATCTACATGCAGCTGTATCAGTTTGCTTAAAAAAAATGGCAAGAATGAACCACTAGAAAAAAATAAACTAGGTGCTTGGGGTATCTAGGATGAAACTTGGCTGATAAAGCTGAGCAGCTTTTCATTTCAGTGCTCTGAATTTCACTGCTAACCAGAGTCAGTTGAGGAAGCCAAAGAACAGGTCCCGTGGGTGTCTGCTACTGTCGGAGCAAAGCGTGCCCTCGTTGCAACGCTCAACAGCAGCCGCAGGAGAAATGTCCAGCCTGGGGCTGACCAACTAAGGCTTCACCAGGCTTGGTTCCTGACCTGAGGGGAGGCAATTCAGCTGCCCAGCCAAGCTGAGGTCACCTCTGTGTGCCCAAAACCAGTGAAATTTGAAGGGCCAAACAGCAGTGTTGCCACCACTCTCACAATGCAATACCAGCAGCCTACCAGCGTGGTTCAGCACACTTCCTTTCAGGTCTTTCCAACTTCACACCAACGCTTTACCTTTAATTAGGGAACATGATGGGCCTCATCTACAAAGTAATGCCATCACTCCCATATCTCAGCAGTAACCTTAAGCCTTTTGTAAAAATTGGGTCTTAAAACTTTCCCATTTTCCATCATTTACCTTCTGAAAAGCTTTGAATTTCCAACAAAGCAAAGAGGTGGGTTTTTTCTTTTTTTTTTTTTAAATCCCTGTCTCGTAACATAGCAACCACAACCAAAATGAAAGATTTAAAGACATAATCATAATTCTGGAAAATCTATCTATTCCCTATGAACATGAAAGCTACACATCTGGGATAAAAATGATATAAAACATTGTTTTAAAACTGATGACTCAGTGACAGCTATGCAACAAACAAGAGCTCAATATCTTCCCAATTTATAGTAACCTCTTGGCCCCTCAGTCTATAGGACTTATGCTTTTAGTGCTTACCCAAGTTTTATATCAGTATATGCCCGTTCACTTTAATTGAACTACCCCAAATTTATATCACAATAAAGAAGGTAGAATCACCTTCTGTGTGTTTAAGCTTTTTAAACCCTTAATCTAATCCCTTCAAAACAAATAACCAAAAGTAAAACAAAACACAAAGCTCTGGAGTCCTATATGCACTTAAAATGTTTTATTTTCTTGCATTTAAACTATTGATTAAAGAATTTATTGTAAACTTCAGCCATAAAATTAAAAGGCCTTCCCATTAAAAGCAAATTTACATCAATCGTTCCGTACGTGTGATGGGACCTTAACTTGCTGCCTTGCCATGGATGGCAATATAAATTTACCTGCCTTCCTGTGATGAAAAAAGAAAAAAAAAAAAAAAAAAAAAAAAAAGGAAAAAAAAATACTAAGTACTGCTTCTTGCTTTTCCATGCAGGTGGATGAATGAGGTGGGGGATGTAGTCTATGAAATGCACGTTTGTTCAGGCATGAGGTGATCCTTGTCCCTGCACTGAAACTGGCCTCTAGAGAAACACCTTTCTCTTTTTGCTCAGAGATTTGCTCTTTCTGGCCAACCTCCTCACCGATTTTCTTTGGCTTGCCTGGAGCATGATTTTGAAAATCATTACCCAAAGAATAAAACTTAAAGAAGTAGCTACTGGTCTGCAAATAATCAACAGCAGAAAAACAACTGCCCAGGGACTGTGAAAGTAAATAAGACTCTCGCCTTAAAGATTTTAAGACTAACCTGATTAGGCAAATGCAAGCCAGAAAGACAAACAGACAGGTTTGTATTGAGGCTTGACAAATGAAGGAGAGCACTTTTCATTCCTAATACTGAATTTCCTTAAATTCATCATCTTACATGGAGTAAAACAAAAAGAAAATGGTCTGATAACCCTCAGCAAAGCAGTAAGTGATGCGACATATATTTAATGGCAAAAAAAAAAGTACCATCTTGCTAGATATTACACTGCAAAGAGAATTATGTTCAAATAAGGAGATCTGGAGCATCAAAGGCTTTTTATATTATTTCATAAGGGTTAACTTTACATCCTTCTATGGCAGGCAGCTACTGCTTTCCATTCTGAAGTACTTGCATCATCTTGGTCACCAATTCCCAAACACCAAAACAAAATCATGAGGCTATAAACTGTAAAGTGGACAGACAACATCCTTAACCAGCTGCTGACACTTAAATAGCATGCTTTAAAATGTTTGTCTTCTGTTCATTATTACACACTTCCCAGAGCCTTACACCTGGTATACCTGCAGCATGTACCGCAACGTTAAAGCTTTTCATTCCTGCTCGTTTCTGCAGTATTGAACGACCAAATCAAAGTCAACTAACCAGACAGCTATCTCAAATTCCCCTCAGCACACAAAAGAAAGTGAAAGTAGCGTGTGTGTAGTGAAAGAAGGTCAGTCTACCACCTGCATTTTGAGATACTACATCTCAAGAAATAGCAACTAACTAAATACCAGAGATTTTCTTGCTGTATTTTTTGGTTAAGTGGCTCTATTAAACTGAGTCTAAAGACTAAAGTTATTGTTCTAGGATAGGTCATTAGACATTTTATCCTACTTCACTCAGGTACCTCACTGAAGATGTCTGAAGGATGGAATACATGTAGCAATGGCAGGATGGGGAAGGTAAACCATGGCATAGCAACAGTATACTGAAAGAACGGGTTTCCTTGTATAGCAAGAGTGGCACCATGAGAAAGTGATCAGTGTTATGCAGATTCTTACCTTTTGGGCTCTCCTGGCTCTACATCAAGCCTTTACAATCATTTGCACTTTCATACAGTGCAATATCAAAGAGCAGACAAACTGAGAAACTAGGGACAGACACGTGCCTTCTTGCTCCCTGATTAACTACCAGCTGGTATGCCCCAATCAGGTGTCACTTGCACCTACGCTCCTATACAAAATCAGTGAGACAATGTATTAATCTATTGTCTTCGAAATTGATGCACGTCTGGGCAGGAGCAAAAATCACTCTGTGAGAGCCTTTTCGTGGGATGTAATCAAGCAAAAGAATTTTTTATATATATATATATATATATACTTCCTCTCCTGTGCTAGCAGGGTGCATAAAAATGATCAGCATTTGATTTTGAATGAACTCAACAATATAGTGACACTTTTACAGGTTACGCCTTCCTAAAAAATGTATCTTGCAAAGGCTTTATCAAAGGTTTTGGCAGTAGCTGGCAAAGCACCAGAAATTCACGACTTGATCACTGAATAGGCCTCCTATTAAACACATTCATTCACAGGGGGAGATTTGTCTACATGTATATAAAACCATAACAATTTTGAAGTATTTTACAGTCAATCTCAGAACATGTGACACACAAAAAATTAAGCAATATTTTATTTTCTTTACAAAGCAAACAAGACCCCACTATGCTAGCCTGGCCAGGCACTATTGCACAGATTTACAGATCAGAAAGGTGAGTTCCCCACCTTCTGCCAAAACAAAGATTGCCATAAACCAAGCTAGTACTCAGGGATTGCTAAATATCCCTGCTTAAGAAGTATCCAGAGGGAAGCTGCGTAAAGACCAAGCTGTTACCTCTGATCAGTTCCCATTTTCCTCAAGGAGGACCATAATTTTTTATGGGGAGATTAAGGGGAATCATTAAACCTTGTGTAAAAGTCATGATTGAAAAGCCAATAAAAGCACAGTTGTGGAGACCTGCCCAGTCTGCGCAGTTGAGGAAATTCTCTGAACCAGCAATCAGCATGAAAGCTCTTTCAGAGAACAGGACTATCTGGCTCTCAGTTTTTAAAATAGGAAAACATAAGCTGTAGTGAGCGTAATTTACATTTATTTCTATATGCAACTGTAATTATTGTAATAGCAATGATGATAACAGCAACAATTATGAGAACGCTATTAGCGATAACTAATACCACTAATCATAGTTAACAGTGATCAAATCAATGATCTTTCAGACACAGATACGAGCCATGATGTGTGACCCTCTCCACACATACGCATAGACTTAAAGCAAGGAAGCTTTTCTTTGCACAAAAGCACCTCCGAACAGGGGGTTCTCCAGAAAACTTTGACAAAAGCATGCAGGTACCTGGGACAGGGCTGCAGCAGCTCTCTCCCTCCTGCGCTGCACGCTTCCCTCTCTTCCAGCTCCGGGCAGAGCTTCCCAGTGCCCACTGCCAGGCTCTGCACACCACGGCGGCGGCTCCGAAAGCCTGGGGCGAGCTCTCCCCAGCTGCAGGTCTGTGAGCAGGCACTCCATGCCGACCACTCGGACATTTCACAGTCTTTGGCGATGACACAGGATTTGAAGGTCAAAGGGACAGCATCTTGCACGCACAGGCTGTGATAAGAACAAAGTAAAAACAGCTGAGATCTTAGTAATTTTTTCTTTCTCCAGCACAAAGCCCAGATATTGTACCCTAACTCAGACAAGAAGAGATCTGTGGTCATTTGGGGTGGCTTGCATCAGAAGACCTGCCTCAACACCAAAGCAATGAGGGCAAGAGGAGCTGCAATGCACATCCTCCATTTCCAGTGAGTTCCGGCTGCTATCTTGCACGCTGAGTGGTTTGCAAATACTACACTTAATTTATTCTAAGTTACAACAGATGTAAAAGGCACTACATTTGCACCTGTGCAGTTATAATTTCTCAGTTTAACCAGGACTGAAAATAAAAGCCAAGGCCTGGAGAAGCGTTGCCACTGGTGTTCACTCTCCTCCCTCCGCGCACGGAACTAGCTGTCCAGCATCTGTCCCCCTAAGTAGCAGGGCATCCTGCTGAGCAACTCTGCTCTTTTAAAAAAATAATTAGGCACATATTAATAAGAAATGTTTTTGTTCTGCAAGGTTGTTATCAAGCAAGTGCTGTTAACTAAGGCCAGAGGGGTTTCCAACCTGACAAACCACAGGAGACCATGGCATGCCACAACCATACATGTACTTTTTGGGCTCATTCGCATTACCCCAGCCTTCATTAGGACACAATCCTCATTCATTTTGTAACACAGTAAACACAGCATGTGGCTCAATGCAATGGAAAAATGAATTTTAAGAGCTGACAACTGTAGACATGTGAGACAGCGCTCTCCTGCCCTGCTCAGTCTGGAAGGGACCAAGCAGAGCACAGCTGCTCCTGCTTCACCTCTCTGCAGTTGGAGATCATCCACAAGGCCACTGGGAATCTCCCAAAAAGGGTGAGATACCGTGGTTGTCTCCCAGAAACCACACATAACTGATGTAACAGAGCTGGGAAGGATGTAACAAAAGAGGACAGAGTTACATACAAGCAGAGAAGTCACTTGAACACCACAAAGGAGTGGATGGGGGAAAGGAGAGAGGAATCAAAGGTGAAAAAACAAAAAGATGGACCCCAGAAAAAAAAAAGGTGTCACCAGGAAAAAAAGAGCTAAGAATTTCTGATTTCTGCCCGGTGTTACAGCGATGATGCAAATGGCTCTCTGAAATTAAGACCATCCATGAACTCAGTGTGAACTCTTTAAATTCGCCTTCTCCAGCCTCCAGTTGCTCACAGTCAGGCTTTTACCAGCTGTAAGGAGCAAATCCATGTGCACTTAAAAGGTGTGAAATCTAGAGCTGGTGCCAAGGAACCAGTTATTACCTCACTTAATATTACTTATAACACAGTCTGACTAAGCTAACTTTCTCTACAGAAAATACACCAGGCAATCATTTCAGGATTGCACGGCAATCTCACAGGGGAGCAGAGAAGATAACGGGCATTCACTCGCTTCTCCTCCAATTTGGGAACCGGTCCATTTCCCATAGAGGTCAATAGGAATATTGCCATCGATACGTGACCAGGTTTAACTACACCCTGAATCACTAGCATAATACAGCATTTAGTATCTTAAATTTACACTTCTTTTTTTAAGTTTGAAGTGTAACTCAACACTTTTTGTCTCAGCTTCATCACCTAGAATAATAGTCTCACAGGTGCAGGGAGGATGAATTTGCTAAGGTTTATTTTAACAACTCCTTGAAGCAGAAACCTGTGATATGTCCCCAAATTATTCTTGTTTATATAAAAAAAAAAATAATTCTCATGCCTCTGTCACATGTTGAATGCAACTGATTGCATAGCTGCATCTGGTACAAAACATCAACTCTATTGAACCAAGGACTGGAAAATGATAATCATTATATCTGAACTTGAGCTAGGCTAGTGATTTTGAGTCTTGGCTGGAGCATTAGGCTGGTGGAGTCACTCAAAGTGCAACCTTATTTCCTTTTTATTACTTTTGTAACAGAGTTATCAGGTGAGCCACCAATACCACAGTGCTAACAAGAAAGGATTCCTGATTTTGAGTAGATAAAATGCTAGCAATTGGAAATCATTGTCCTAAATGTCTATACTAGAAAACTAGAGTTAACCTAAGAACATAGCATGGAGGCAACCAATCTCATATTCAACAGAATAATCAGAATCCGGTGTTCAGATACCAACAAGAAAACCCAAATCCATTTTGATGATTGCACCACTGCAAATGAGAAATTTAAATCTGACCTGATCTATGCTGAAATACCAAGGAAAATTAAGCCTTTAAACATCTGCTTTGGGGTCTTCTTCAAAATGAGTATTGCTAGTCCTAATCATTAGCAAGACAGTATCTACAACACCTGCTCCAACGGATTCAAACACATGCCAACACTTGGGCTACAAAAGACATCTCTGCCCAGCATGAATCTTTGCTATGTGCAAGACTTGCAAGTATGTGAAGCCTGAACAGCTCATTCTTTCTCTGAAAATCCCTCCACCTTTCCTCCTATAAAAGGCTAAAGAGAACTTTGTTGACCTTCAGGTGAACAAGATGTGGAGCTGGCAATTTTCATCCTTCTGCTTGGGTAGATGTTTTTGAAGGAGAATTGCATGCAACAGCCAAACAGAAAGTGAATCTAATTAACTTGTACTCACTCGTTCAGAGACTCAAAGTCAAATTAACTGTGACACCAAGCAACACAAAAACACATGTAAAAACACAGCCCATCCTTTTGCATGAAATTCAGACACATTCTTTCATGTAACTGATGTATTCAGAACAATCTGATACAGATAAAACCCAGGTGTGCACAACATTTGTTGATCTGAGCCTACAAACAAACCTCAGTTAGCAAACCAGCAGGGAAGGAAGGAAGTCCTGGGGATGGCAGGTACATCATAAGCCCATTTTTTTTATAATAACTTTCCACATGTTAATGTATTAAGGTTAGATCTTCCTTTTAAGAGTCGATCTGGTGACAGCAATATTATAACGTACTTCCACAATTGATGCTTTCTGTGTTGCAGGGCTGGACTGATACTGTAAAACTCCAGGAATTGTTTTGCAGTATATGTTATGCTGCCTGCGGTTTAAGATGGATCAGTTAGTTAACAGACAACAGATGCATGAAGCTTAAAATCACTCGAATGGCAGAGAGCCTTCTTACTCTTCTGTGTACTGAGGGGGAATAGAGTTCCTGGCACTGGACTCATTAGGGTCTAATCATGACTGTAGTGGACAGAGCCTTGCTGTATTCCTAACAGCATCCAAACGCTTTTTTCCTGACCAAAGGGAGACTCACGATCCAAAGGAACACAGGCTGTATGTAGTGCCTGAGACGTCTGAGTTCTGGTGTCTCCAGAGCTTAATGCACAAGATCCTCTGCTGCGATTAAAAATAAATGCTGACATATTTGTGCCAACTAGGCAGGCATTTAGATCTTAGGGCTACAGAAGCAGTTGGCTTTCAGCACAATTTGAAAAACAAAGAAAAAGCCCAGTTATTATTGGACAGTATTTCCAAAATGTTACTCTAATTGAAAAGAAAAAATGTGGCCACTGTTCGTTTGTTTAGTATGCTTTTAATAAAAGCAAAGGAAATTACACTTTTTTTTTTTTTTCAAGGACCTCCTTATCCAATAGTTCAGGGATTTGTTTTTCAAGCCTGAGCACTGAGGCTTGATTCCTACATCTGCTGGGAAAAAACCTGAATGCACACACACACACACCCCTCCTCTCCCAGAACAGAATCACAGCCATTACATGTAAGTGTATTACAGCACGGCATTTCCACCTCTGCACTGTGAAATTTTGTTCTCATCTAGAGAACAGAATAGTGTCAACAGCAGAAATTGCAAATAATTTTTCCAAGAAATGTACGACAGCACAGTGGTTAAGTGCAATCCACTAGGAAATGGATAATGTAAATTCAAATTACAAAGGTAAACAAAAGAACTGAGTGTCGCTCTACCACATCCTCCATCTACTGGTCCATTGACTGAATTTGACCTGAATTTTCACTTACAAAGGCAAAGTAAACTGAATTCCAAATCCAACTCTATTATATCATCATCACCTTGCACACGGAATGAAGAGTTTAAGAAATACGTACCTGAAAAAGACTCCTCATCCAAATAATAACCAAAAAAAGGCACTAAAGCTGTTTGCTCCTGATGCTAACTTCTCAGTATGCTCACTGGGAATACTGAGTGTGCTAAATGAATGCACTCGTCAAGTCAGAAAAATCAAGACAAAATTAGGATTTCAATATTTAGCTATAGGCACTGATTTCACTACATTAAAATTTAGTGTCTAAATTAAATAGGAAGAAAAAAAAAAAAGGTTCTTAGGTTCTTCATCTCACTACTTGGTAGGTTTTTACAACTGCGACAAAAGAGAAAACCAAAACCAGCAGAATTTCTAACTGTAAATTTTTTACAACTTTTTCAGAGATTTTCGTAAATGTATGGAAGTGTTTATGGTTGGTTTTGTTACTGGATGGAAGATTTAAAGATTTAAAGTTAAAACTTTTTTGTTTATCTGAAACAATAATTTAAAAAATAGGCTTTTTAAAATGAATGAAGTCTTTAAAAGATTCTCTAATATCTCTAAGAGTATTTCATTTTGATCCTACTCCTTTTATGTTTTATGAATATAAAGTTTTCACACCAAAATTACTTCTGAACCTTTCTCAAGTTCTACAGACATTCTGTTGGTCGACTGTCTCAATTTCTAGTGTTTTTCAAAAAGAAAAGCTCCATCTCTGACTTTCCTCTCCCTTTCTCCCTTTTTCATTCATTTCAACAAATGCAGATCCTCCAATCTAAACAACATTTCATCAAAGACATTCCCTGCTTCTACGTGCCTGTTGCAGTCTGTCCTATGTTCCAAGCACTTGTGCTCCTTTCAAAGCAGCTCCACTTTACAGTATTTACTTTAGAAATTCCTAGCATCTTCTTGTGCACCTTCAAGGCTGAAACAGGCACACAAAACTTCACAGGACCAATGATTAAAATGAAAACAATGTTTTCCTTATAAAGCAAAGGATTCTTCAGCTCTCACCCAAGGGTTTCTGTGAAACCAAAGGCTGTGTTTTTTTGGGGGGTTCTACAGCACAACTGGAGAATTGGTGGAAAATGGAAAACAAATGTCAGACTTGTTTCCTGCTATTGCTCCTTATTTTATAAGAGAAAGGACAACTTTTGCTGTTCTCATGAATCACAAACTTGTTAATGGAGAGGTGAAAATTAATTTCCTACCGGTAAATTTGCATCTCTAACAAGAGGATACATGCAGTCATTTAGTCCTTAAAAAACAGCTTGCACCCATCCCACCAAAATACATTTTTTTTGCAAAAGCCTGTTCTTTCACACCAAGCACTGTACCACTGTAGCCCCCCATTAGCATGCACAATGAT
The DNA here is from genome assembly GCF_964035555.1 of Netta rufina. Taxonomy (NCBI): domain Eukaryota; kingdom Metazoa; phylum Chordata; class Aves; order Anseriformes; family Anatidae; genus Netta; species Netta rufina. The sequence continues at coordinate 29,356,995 of NC_140129.1, forward strand.
TGCTGCTTGCTGGCATAATTGGCTGACAAACAATCCTGAGATTAGAAACAGGTAAATTTAACAACTTTGATAATAAATTAGGCAACAGACACCACTTGTGGACACCACAGGGCCGTCTTTGCTGCTGCATTATAAATTTGGAAATGAGCAGAATATGTGTTTGCTATCCTCACATGGCTTTTGACAGGTAATGGTGTTAAACTGACCGCTCACATCACCTGCTGCTTTTCTTCAGGTTAGTGGCAGAAGGGAGAGTGGTGGCGATAAAATCCCAACACACCCCAATAATCGTGCAGCTCAGAGACCTCAGTGAAACATCTCTAGGATCCCTAGGCCAGGTCTTTTCTCTCTCTTCCCTTAGTTTCCTAGAAAATTTAATTTGTATCTCTCATCGGTACTTACTCAACAGCATTATTCTAAATAGGAAATCTCAGCCAGGAAAATGAAAAAGCACAAATAAAGCACTTCTTCCCAGTTTTACAGCAGACATTTGGCTGTCGGCCAAGCCCTGCTTCAGGGTTATGCAAATGCATTTACTCTTCTTTATTGGTAGCCAAAATATCATCACTCTTATAAAGTGACATCTGCAAGATCTGATCCATTCTTCAGGTGAATGGCAGCAAATATGCTGCACAATGGAACGAGGAAGGCATTAACATGGGATGTTTTTAGGGAGTTGTTGCTGGGGGTTTTTATCAGTGACACTAGAAATTAAACACAAGTTGGATTTTATGATGGATTTTAGGTTTGGGTTTTAGGTTTCCAAGTTCAAGCTACATGGCTACAAGTAATAACAAGGGGTTTTGTTTGCTTTGTGTTTGTGTGGTTTGTTTTTTAAAAAGACCTTTTATCCCCGATGGAATCTATGGATTTTCCTCTCGTATATTGGCTTACTAAGAGAAAAGGATGGGTTAGCCTCAGCTAAGACACAGCCCCAACAAAAAAGGTCTGACAGGACTGTAAAAAGTCTGCTAATGGAGCTGTATGTTCCCAAATTGGGTACTGGATCAGCTAAAGAGAAAAGAAGGAAAAATGAAAAGACAAGGGAAGAAGACATCTTGATCACAGGTAGAGACACTGAAATTTAACCTTCTGGGACCTTCTGCGCTGTCATCCAGAAGTTCAATGTGTTACTCACACAGCAGTGAAACGAAGAGCAAAGTATGAAAACAGTGTCTTCCGTTCCCCATTCCTACAGCAAATGTACCACTGAGCGTGTGAGGGCTGAGACAGTGAAAGTTTAACAAGTTGGTATTCCCTATCCAGAGCTACTGATAAGGAACGAGATACAAGGCAGAAAAGCAGCTAACACATGTTAACGTACATAAACCTGCTGCGGATTTCACAGTACCATAAATCACAAGTAACTCCAGTAAAGTCAAGCAGCTACATGAGCATAAAATCTGTATATTTAGAATCAGCATATATTAGAGACTAGTAATAAAGTCAAGATGGTAGAAAACTGCTGCAACAGTTCACAAATCTTGACTTTTTTCCAAGCAATAAAAAATATGTACTTTGCTACAGAGGTAATAGGAGGAGGTAGCAAAAAGGCTAGAATGTATATTTGCACCTCAGTATGTGTGCAGAAACATTTCTGACATAAACAGGGACAGTGAATTGGACACAAAATAACCCCTTATCTCTCCAATTTGAATTTGTGCAGGCACCAGGAGCTATAGATTACTGAGAAAGATCGATTTCTGCAAAATTCAGGAGCAGGATTTTCCAAGAACTTCTAAGAAGTTCTTCAAAAATCTTACTTCTGACTTTCTCAGAACTCAATCAATTCCACAGCAATCTATAGCTCCTGGTATCTGCCCAAATTCAATCTGAAGTCAAATGGCAGAGCTCAGATAACTTAAATTTAAATGCAAGAAATGGAGAGAATAAATCTTTCCATTATTTGCTGTACATTATTGTAACCTTCACATTTGAATTACAGTAAAGCAACCTGCACAGACTAAGGAAAATTGTTAGCTAAAACACATGAGGATAGAAATCAACAACCACCGTCAAAGAAAGAAATGCTAGTCACGAATCGTGTATCAGTCTCACAAACATGAAGGCTCCTCAAAAGCAGGAGACAATCACGGTTTTGCTCACTGATCTATCTGTCCAAGAAATACCTTCTAGTAAATTTGCAAGTCCTGTTCAGGTTTACACTTCTCAATTTATTCAGTGTTGATTTGTAAGAACTAAGCAGTTTAAGCTGATGTTATTTTAGCCTCTTCAGCCAAATATATACAGTAGGTGACTGAGAATGAGACCTTTCTATGTTCAGCACCTCCCTCTCCCACAGCTATAGTGGGAAGTGATATGTATATAACTCCATTTTCTTGAGGTTTCCTCAAAACAACAAAAAACAGAAGAGAAATATTAAAAACATAAAACGAGTTAAACAGTCACGAATCACAGAAGCATGCAAAATATTCTGGGGATGCTAGCTTCACAAGCAGGGAATTAAATCAAACAGCAGACTGCAAAGAAAACACATAAAAATTTGCATTTAAAACTCGGAAAGGCAAATACACTCGTGGTGTGGCCGTGAAAAGCAGCGACATACAGAAGAAAGGACATCAAAGATGAGGCCCTTACCTCAGCACAACATTTTTGCCGTCACTCCTCACGCACCTGACCGGCCGGCTCTGATACCCGACCTGCACCTCCCGGGCATGATGGTGAGCTTTATGGCCTTCGAGCCAGGACATGCTCGGCTCTCCAGAGTCCGTGCCAAAATCCAGCACTGCTCTCCCAGCCGCCATTGCATCGTCATGATGGGGCAGCCTGCACTCGCCCCAGGGCCCCACCTTGAGGCTGTAGATGTGCTCCTCTTCCCCGAGGGGACAAGCAGCCATTTCGCAGAGCCTCGACTCAGTCAGGTTGGGGCACGGGGCACCCCCGTACAGCGGGGGAGCGACTACGGTGCGTGTCCGGTGCTGCATGGTCCTGGCACAGCCCCCACCGCACTGGGACCAGGCGGAGAAGTCGGAGACGACGCAGTCCCGCGGGCACGGCACCAGGCAGGCCTGCTCAAGGGGTGGCCGGGGTGCGAGATGCTCGCAGATCTCGCTGGCGACGGTGCTCCTGTTCAGCTTCTGGAGGCAGCGGGCGCTGCGGCGCTGCAGGCCGTGCTGCGCCGTGACGCAGGCCCCAGCCTCACCGCCGGGCACACAGGTGCCCCATCCCGAAACCTCCCACTCGAACAGCTCCAGGTGCCAGTCGCAGACCTTAAAGCACCTCCGGTGGCTTTCGGGCTTCTCCTTCTGGTCGCAGTTCGCGTGGTGGGACGTCCAGCCCTCAGTGTGGGTGCACCAGATGGCCCGGCTGCGAGTGCCCCCTGAACCGCAGTCACCCACGCATCGGCCCCAGTGACCTGCAAAAGAAGAGGGTTGAGCCATGCCAGGCCAACAGTCTCACCCAAAAACCGCAAAACCATGCTCTGGAATCCATTAAAAAGTGAACAACTAGCAGCTAGTCCCTAAAATTGGCTAAATTTGGGTTTGCAAGCCACTTCTCCCCATGTACTCACATCATGGGATGCCACCTGCTCCCCAACACTTGGAAAAAAATTTTGCCTTCCAGTGCCCCACAAATTAAGGACAGGACAGGCACATTTCTGCAGCAGTAAAATGCACCCCAAAGCCTGAGGAAACATGAATATTTAATTCCACTTGTACAAATGAGTATAAAAACAATCATAAAGGAACAATAATCTAATAGGAAAAGAAAGTCAAGTTAGGTAAGAGGAAAACATTCTTAATAGAGCAATTAGTCAATGGCATAAACTGCTCTGGGAAGGAGCTGAATCATCATCTGTGGTGATAAAACGGTGAGGATAAATACTATGGAAATAAAAGCACACTCTTAATAGGAGTTGAAACTGGAGGAACTGACTTTACATTACAGTGTAAATACTACAGAACGGGTCCCACTGGGCTCTGCTTTATGAGCACGGCCCCATATAGCAGAAGAGGCCCCTCACGTGTTTCAACTTCTAAATTACCCTGGGAAGTACCTCGAGCAAGTCGTCCCTGGTTGCAGCACACGGTACTAGAGATGGGGGCATAGCTAGTCATTCAGCAAGAGAAACGAAATCAGAATTAAACCCACGAATCTCATTTTCAGTTCTGGAGCACACAAACATACTTATGTAACTGTATGAATGTTATTTAAGGATTTGCAAGTGAACTTAAATCAGACAAGGCTAAATAGAAAGATTTTTCTCTAAAAATATTATTCCACAAAAATCCACCTGGTCCACAAAATAATCTAAGGTCTATAAAGTACAGAATTGCTTTCAAAATGAGGAGAAAAGGTAGTGGAAAGCACTCAGGCTGAATCTTAACATATTAAAGGGATTTTGATGATCATGTCTCAAGAGGGTTTCATCTCATTCCTAAGTTTAAAAACTTTCCAGTACCCCATAATGGAACCATTTCACTGGGTAAGAACATTGCATATGTAATCCACACTTGAAAGTACACTGCAACAAACAACAACTTCTGTATTATTATTTTTTTTATGGCAGAAAATTAACTTACAATAAATAGGTCAATTTATATTAAAAAATGTTACTCCAGACAAGTTTTTTAAAAATGATTTTTAAAACTATCAGAATCAGTTATATGCTTACACTAAGATAGCAAACACATAAAAACAAAACAGCCCCCATAATGGCTGCAATTATAACACCAAGTATTTCATCTAGCTAATAATGTTTTTGTAGGTAAACCTGTTGTTTTTTTCTTTATGGACAGAAAGGATTGCATCTTCCAGAACCAGGGCCTTGATATTATGATAATAAATAAAGAAACAAATGTCCTTTTCTTTTCCATAGTTAATAAAAGAGAGAAAGTAAATACTTTGGGTATAGCCAAGATTCTCCTACAACACATCCCACATGGGGAATTTGGAGCAATGCAGAAACTTCAATACAAATCTTGAAGAACCTCACCGAGTGTACTGGGTCTGGCTGGAATGTTAACTTTCCCTGCAGCAGCCCATGCAGTGCTGTACTCTGCACTTGTAGCTGGAACAGCAGTGTTATCACACCAGTGTTGTGTCTACTGCCAAGCAGTACTGGCACACCACTGGGCCTCTCTCTAACCCTCCTAGGGGGTGGGCAGAAAGTGAGAAGAGAAACATCACTAGGGCAGCTGACCAAAACCAACCAAAGGGATATTCCATACCATATGATGTCACACTCAGCAATAAAAGGTGGAAACAGGAAGAAGAGGGGAGGGGTGGGCTCTCGTGAAAACATTGGTCCTTCTCCCGAACACCGGCTACGTGCGTTGAGGCCCTGCTTCAAGGATGTGGTCAATCATCTCTCATTTGTGGGAAGTAGAGAGTAATTTTCTTTCCTCTGCACTTCCACATAGCCTTCATTTATTTTATTTGTTTGTTTCCTCCCTTCTTTTTATTTTCCCTTTCCACCTCCCTTTTCCCCTTTCCCTTTTTATTTCCCTTTAGTTGAATTGTTTAGTTCATAATAATCTTTATTTAATTATTATTATTATTTCCCTTTAATTAAATTATCCTTATCTCAACCCCTGAGTTGTTCTTTGCTTTACATCTCCCCCTCCTCATCTAAAAAAGAGGGGGAGTGAGAAAGCGGTTGTGGGGTTTAGTTGCCCAGCACAGTAAAACCACCACACCGAGCTGTCACTGTTGACTCTCCTCTGGCATCACCACTCCTGACTGTACAGGTTTTTAGTGATTAGAGGTTACTACAGATCTCCCCAGAGCTGCCTCAGGAGCTTCAGAGTCACGCGTGGAGCACAGTCTGGCCAGTCAGGTAGACAGTGATGCCACCACCTCTCCTTGCTGCATTATTTGTTGCCAGCGCCCTGCAGCCCAACGGCTGTGATTACAAAGCAGAGACCCAGGAGATGTCCCTTTGGTGGCTGCTTTTCCTCCCTCATCCTCCAGGGTATGACTACAATGCCACCCTGAGTCTGACACCTCCTCTTGTGGTCAAAAAGCAGCACGCAAGATGGATTTTCAGAGTCATCGGGGTTTAGACAGCTCCAGCTTTTGATGCATCCAGTCTTCAGGCTATGTGAACAGCCTTTCTCCCTTTTGTGCCTGTATTTCACACCAAAATATGCCAGTTCAATGTAAGGACTCAACAGTGACACATCTTGAATTGGAAAACACAGCAGCAAATTATACTGTACACCACAAACTGTACTATACTAATTATAGTTAGTTACCATTGACTTTCACCATAATTAAATGGGCTTAAAAACTGAAGATTCCAAAAAATTAGACTTTATGCTTTTGAAGTTACAAGATACATGAAGAAGTCTACTGACAATTTGAATGTCTGTTCTTGATATGTCATTTTGACTTAAAAGTCTATTCCATAAAATGCCAAGATTCAAAAACAGTCATCAAATTATGTATATGCTGTCATCTTACTAAAAATAGGAGTCAAAAATCAAAACTCAAATACTAGGTGGCTTTACTGTATCATGAGTTTATCTCAACATTTCTCTGAAGCAGTTTTACAAAGACAATTTTTTATTTTTTGATATCTGGAAGTTTCAGTGCAGGGAATGTCTGTTTTTCCACAAGTTTGTTTTGAAAGCAAAAAGTCATGAGCAATATTGTTTCACTTCAGCTTAGTGCATAACAACATTTTGCTCACAAATTGCTTGGAACAGACTACACCAATTTAGGATTTACTACTTATTTCTTAGGACAGCAGGATTTACAATCCATATTCCTCTACATCAAAATACCACTAAAAGACTCGATATAGTAATAAAAAGCAGTTGAAGAAGGCTGGCCAAATTATATTCACCAAACCTACCACTACTCTTTCACCATTGCACAAAACTCATCTCTTCAGTACTGCTACTTTCCTGGGTGTTACTCAAGAACTGTTCTATGTAATAGCTACAGGTCTACCAGTCCCAGCATTAACAGTATAGATAGATACGCAGCAGAAGCCTTATGAAGAAGTGACCTTTATTTAACGTCAGAAGTGAATTTAGAAAGAAAAATTACAAATAAAAGAAAGAACTCATAAGCAATTACATTATCATTAGACACATCACAATTTGCAATTATTCTCTGGCAAACATGCTAAAAATATAGCTTATTAGACCCACTCTTAGCATGCCAAAAATAAGCATGAAAAAATAAGGGTGAAAAATCAGATGCAAATCCCATTACTGCAGACGTTTCTTCACTTCCGATGATCTCTTCAGGACACAGCAGTAAACTTATCCTCAATGTTTCATTGCTTAGTTAAATATCCTGTTCAGTAGCTTAACTGAGGAGAAGGATATAAATACTTCCCAGTCAATAGCCTGCTTTGTAATTAGTATTTCAGTTGTTTTTTTAGAGGAGCCACGTTAAATTTACACCTTCCTTGAAATAAATCTGAGTCAATTAGAAGGAATATCTCAGCAGAACATGAATAACAGTATTAACAATATTTTATTAAAAGCCTACTGGAACTTATACACGAAAGGCTAGAACTTTAAAAAGATGCATTACAATTCCCAGTCTTGAACGGGAGGCCACTGGTTATTAAAGCACAAGACTAAATAAAATGAAATCTATTTCACGGTGAACAGCCTATGGAAAGTACAAAAAGATTAAGACAAAACATAGACATTGTCCATCTCCTAACCACTGTAACCTAATCAAATAGTGGACAGACTCATGGTCTCACACCACCACCAAAAAGTAACATTTTTTGCCCATCTAGGAGCAAAGGCCTCCAAATTCAAGAAGGCAAATGTTCAAGAAAAGATGAAAACTGCAACAAAAATGTCCAAAATGAAAAAGTGTTGACACTCCTCCAGAAGGCAGGAGCATCTGCAAAAGCAGACCCAAGTGCAGTAAGAAAAAAAGTGCATGGCCACGTACATGTCTGTGGCTGATGATTATGTTCTGTAAGCAACAACTCAGGAAGACTGGGAAGAAAACTGAAGAGAGAGTCTAATCAAATCACTATTCCCAAAAATGAGAAGTCAGGCAACAAAGAAAACTACAAAATAAATAAATAAATAAATAAATAAATAGACATCCCACCATCTCTTACAAGACATCTATAACACTATGTGATGATAATGACATAATAGCAATTAATATATTAAGTCAATCTAATGAAGAAAAAACAACACCTTGTTCTGTTTGCCATCCTTTATCCAACAGAAAGATAACCATATAATTAGTGCAAAGAGCTTCTCTAATACAGTTAGAAGCAAGCAATATAGCACTGCAATTGTAGTTTATTTCATGTAGTGGGCCCTGATTTGCTTTTCCTGCCTGCAAGACCTACCTACAATTATGCAATAATCATGTCTGAAAGGATACAGTAGCATCTGCTCTTTGACACACAGGTCGCAAAAGCGTAAGGCAAGCAGGCTATTCAGAAAAATAATTACATATTACAGACAAAATGAAACACAACTAAGTATCAAATCTCAAATAGATATCCCAATAAGAGTTGCTTAATAAGTATGTTATTGCTTAATAAGGGCTGGTACAATAATTATGCTGTGTTTAACGTGACATTTAGCTTAATTGCAACCATTTCACCATCTGAGAATTCATTGAATAAGCATCTTCCACAATTATTCTGTCCCTGTAGCTATGTACTAATTTGCAAACTTAGGACAAGATTAGCAATCAGTTAAGTAGAGTACTGTGTTAGCAATTTCTTTCAAACAGGCAATAGATATTTTCCAAGTCCCATCTGATATACAGAACATTGAAAGAACTCAAAGATTTTTTTGAATTTTCTACTTAAAACAAAACAAAAACTTTGTCTTTTAGTTTAAGTATCAAATTTAAGAGCAGCTGTTCTAGACCTTGCCAGTTTGTATTTAAACGGAAAGTATTAATTCTTAGCTTAGATAAAGATCCCTGAATATCAGAACAGAGAAGTATGATGCCACAGAATCATCTAGGTTGGAAGAGACCTCCAAGTCCAACCTCTGACCTAACACTAACAAGTCCTCCACTAAACCATATCACTAAGCTAAAATGTCCTTAAAGCCCAGCTGAGGAATAACGCCACCAGATGTGATTGTAACCCCCTTTCAAGAGAAATGTGTAATTTTTAATGTGACTTGGAGGTACATTTATTTATCATGAACCGAACTGTCAAAAATCATATGAACTACCGCATTTTCTCACCACTTAATTAATTTTAGGTATGACGCAAAGGCATTTGACAAAATGCCACAAAATTTTATTTTTTTTTTTATTATTTCAACAAAAATCTTACTATACTGATGAAAGTCATATCACTTGTATGTTGTACTCTCCCCATGTCAGTTTATTCAGTCCACTTTCATCTTTTCTTGTAGAACGATGAGACTTAAATATTTGTGGCACAGAACAGCTCTATACATAGCCTGACACCAGACTTAATACGTTTACCTACTTTATACTACTAATATTAAGTAAAGCTATTGTTTGCATAATTGCGTACTGCCTTGCTTTATGGAAAAGACTTCCTGTATGCCTGCCTTGCATCTAATGCCACATTTCAACCAAAATGTAGCTTTTCTTCCTCACCTGTACTTAACTATCTCAGTAGGTTTGCTATATATTATTAACAGCAATTCAGTAAAATGCTTTCTCTAACACTTCATATGAAAGATGCCATACAAAACAAGTCTATTGTAATATTTGCGATGTATCACACATGGCAGAGAAAATTCCTCTGATTCCTGTGATTAATTTTAAATATCTGCAGCACTTTTTTAAACTTTCATGACCTACACAAATGAGTAACTCAGCAGCTCAGTTATTCATCTTACTTACATCTGAATAAAAGTGAAGTTTAGTGACTTATAGCCAGGCAGCATTTTGTTCCAATTTTACATTTCAGGTTTTTGCCTTATTATCCACATGCGGTAACACTCAAGACACACTCCAGCAAGTAAGACATTGTACAGCAAAATGTAATGAACACTGTTGTTTATGAAAATTCAGTGATTTACTAACCCCTTGGCACTTGAAGGCAGGACTTCTTAATATTAAGCACTAATGTAAACTGCGTTAGCTGAGCTACTCAATCATGTGCCCACACCCTGGAGATAGCCCAAGGAAAAATATTCTTTTCTTTCAACTCTCAGCTTTGAAAGGAAAAAAAAAAAAAAAAAAAAAAAAAAACACAAACAAACAAAAAAAAACAGCCCACACATTGCAATACATTTCTGAAACACCCATTTGACATATTTTGAGGGTTATGTGAAAGCAGTTATCTTGTCTTGGTAGCAAATGATATTTAGAGACAAGGTTATAATGTATATAAGAATACTATAAAAACGAAAATATAAATAGGTGTTACTAGCAAATTACAACTACATGTATTGCACTGTGTATACGATTAAAACCACCCAGTACTGGATTAGAGAGCTGTAATCTAACATTTTTAAAATTCTGAAGTATGAAAATCAATTCTTTTTTTTAACAAAATAATCTTCATAAGGTGTTTCTAAATGTAACCTTAACAGAAAGCGCAACTGAAGAAAGTTTCTTCATGTGCTCCACCTTGACTTAGACGCTTACATTCCCCGAGGGGAACTGGGTCCTTGCTTTGAAAATCACCACGAATTGATACAGCAGCGGTAATGCAGCATCTCCCACCACACAGCCTGCGCTATGAAGCTGCCTGGAGGCAGTGCCTGCAAACAAACCCCTTCAGGATTTCTCCCCAGCTGGGCTGCCAAGGCAAGGAAGGGTGAGCAGGCTCCTGCAGGACAGCCCAGCAGGTCTGCCTAGTACTTGTAAGCACCAGCACAGCTGCACAGGTTCAGGACAACCTGCACTGGTCACTGGTACCTCCTTCATGACTATAATTAAAACTTCTCTCCAGTCCATAGAAAGCACAATCTAAGAGGTCTATATGAGGTCTACCCCTCCAAGTGGTTCTTCTGGCACGCAAAGCCCAGGTTTCATTCCAGATCCACCTTCTTACTAATAGCCCAGCAATGGGTAGGGCCGCTACAAAGGCAGCACACAGCTCTGGAAAAGACCAGCCCATCCACGTCTCCACAATAAACTTTGCCAAACAATTTAAAGATCAGCATCAGCGGGTTTCTACAGGAATCGAATCAGGAAATTCGCTGTCAATGTCTTATTGCTCTGAGACAGAGCCTCAGTGGAAAACAGCTGAGGAGGAAACACTGGCAGTGGTTCAACATGGTATTCGAGCTCCGAGATACAAAGAGAATACTTGTATTAGTTCTGCAATAATTCATTACTTGGCAAACACCAAAAATACTTTCATCCCTTTTTCTGAATTTTGACATCTGCATTTTCTAATTTTCTTATTCTTTCATGAAGCTTAAAGTATACTTGTTTTTTGAAATAATAATAAAGTTCTGATATTCAAAATGTTAAGAAAAAAAAATCCACACAAACAATTGTCTCATAGAAAGAAATTGTGAAAACACTGAACACACCAATCTGCATACCTGCAAAACCTTTGTGATGCTCTGCTGAAGTACCAGAATTTACTTCACATGTACATAAACACAGGAAATTGTGTATCTGTCTCCAGACATCATTTTAAGGGAGAAATGTATTTTTTCTGCTTGGCTTTGTGCCCTTCTCAACTTATATATTTTATGACCCACTACAGCACAGAAGTCATCATATTTTTTCAGATACTATATCGTATTTTTTCAATCAGTAAGCCATGATAAAGGAACCAAAATGCAGCATTGGGCCCTGAGGTGCCACACTGGGTCAACCCATGCATGGAAGGCTGCAGGTATGAGCACATCTGCCATCCAAAGAGGAAAATTCCTCATTTCCCCATGGAAATGGACCAGACAATCATTATTCTGAACAAGCTAGCATTATAGAAGAGCTATACAATGGGCAGGATTTCCCATGCTGCTCAAACTACTACTAATTAGTATTTCTGCAAAGATGGAGAACACTGATGGTAGCAATCCCAGGCAACAGTATAATTAAATCACAGAACAGCTGAGGTTGGAAGGGACTTCAGGAGATGATCTGGTCCAACCTCCCTGCTCAAGTAGGGCCCTATACAGCACATTACCTAGGGTTGTGTCCAGACAGCTTTTGAGTATCTCCAGGGAAGGAGACCTCTCTGGGCAGCCGGTGCCACTGCTCACTCAGCCTCAGGCAAAGAAGCTTTTCCTCGTGTTCAGACAGAACTTCTTGTGTTGCAGGTTGTGCCCATTGCCTCTCGTCCTGTTGCTGGGCACCACTGAGAAGAGTCTGGGCACATCCTCTTGACACCTTCTCTTCAGATACTTCAACACATTGATCAGACCCCCCCCCCCGAGCCCTCTCTTACCCAGGCTGGATATGCCCAGCTCCCTCAGCCTTTCCTCATATGAGAGATGCTCCAGTCCCTTCATCACCCTAGTAGCTCCTTCCTCGAGGAGCTCCGTGTCCCTCTGGTACCGGGGAGCCCAGAACTGGAAACAGCACTGCAGGTGAGGCCTCACCAGGGCTGAGGAGAGGGGCAGGATCACCTCCCTCAACCTGCTGGTGAAGCCCTTCCAAATGCACCTCAGCATGCCACTGGCCTTCTTGGCTACAAAGGCCCATCACTGGCTCATGGTCAACTTGTCCCCCAGGTCCTTCTCTGCAGAGCTGCTCTCCAGAAGGTCAGTGCCCAGCCTGTGCTGGTGGATGGGGTTATTCCTCCCCAGAAGGAATATGACAACTTCTGCAGGACCCTGCACTTGCCCTTGTTGAATTCAAGAGGTTCCTCTCTGCCAATCTCTCCAGCCTGTCGAGGTCCCTCTGTATGGCAGCACAGCACACTGGGCTACCAGCCACTCCTCCCACCTGTGTGTCATCAGAAAACTTGCTGAGGAGGTACTCTACCCATTATCCAAGTCATTGATGAATAAGCTGAACAATTCTGCATCCAGTATTGACCCCTGGGGGACACCGCTAACTACAGGCCTCCAGCTAGACACAGGTCATTGTAGAACTATAAACCTTCCTTTCTAGTGAGCATTTATTTTTTATTATTATTATTTACAGCCCACATGTAACCATCCACTTTTAATTAACTATTCTTAAATTTCCATTACCCTTGACACCCTTCTTAAAGGCACCAAACTCTAGGAAAAAAAAAAAAAAAACAACTTCAGTGAAGTGCAATACTTAGAAAAAGCTGTGCAGGAATAAACAATTTAAACAGCTACACCAAAGTTTCAGAATGATAAGCATTCTCCAGCAGTAAATCAATCTGCTCATCCAGTAGCTCTTCTAAGCACAGGCTGCTGTCAGGAAGAAGGGCTGAGCTTTGAGCAGCGTCCAATCAATCTAAGAGGGCCAAAGTGCTTAAGTTTCCAGACACCATAAAACCGGGATGAAGAGCTTTGAGATTCAAGAGACTCAAGTGATTTTTACTTCAGGGAAGAGTGACAGACATATACTGATAAATAAATAAATAAGAACAACAAAAAACACATCTGTAATAATTAAAAATGAGAGGAGAGGAGAGGAGAGGAGAGGAGAGGAGAGGAGAGGAGAGGAGAGGAGAGGAGAGGAGAGGAGAGGAGAGGAGAGGAGAGGAGAGGAGAGGAGAGGAGAGGAGAGGAGAGGAGAGGAGAGAATGAGAAATACACTACTTTTCAAACTGAAGTAATTTCCTATCACATCAAAAATTCAGCTTCTTGATTGCAAGGTCCAGGAGAACAGAATAACTAAACCACTCAAGTTTGCACTCAGGGAACATGATCACTTCACCTTGTTCTGATTCACAGAACAGGTGTTAAAACTAGAAAAATCTCGGGACTCTTGTGACAAGAATTACAAACTCTAAGCAAGCACAGCATATCTAGGTAGGTATGTCAAGAAAGAAATATGTCCCTCACATTTGGAGGCTGACTTTCCCAGGTATTGTTCCAAATGACTACACATGCAGGCGAATGACAGCAAAGCACTGCCAGATTAAGATCACTGCATCAGGCCGGACTGAGATCCAGTTGTTTGATTTTGTTGTTGTTGTTTGTTTTAAACTAGAATTTTATACCTGCTCAGTTCCTGGAGAGCAGGACTTGGCACACAGCTACATCCGATCCAGAGAAACAGACCCTCTGCTGCAGTGCTTCTCTGCAAACACACCTCCCATACAAGAACAACAAAAGCTACAATAATACTGGGTAATAAAGCATTACAACATAAAGAGTAATTTTTTATTTTCTTGTTTGTTGGTTTTAATTTTGTTTTTTCTCTTCCAGTTAAGTTAGGTTCCCTGGGGCAAAAGCCAGCAATGCTCTAAGTATAAACAGAGAATAGAGTACTGTAGTGTTGGCCATAAATCTGCGTCAGTAAATTAACACAAGTCCAAGCCTTCTGAGCACTGCAGCGGGCAGAGTGTTAACCCATGGTCCCAGGGTGGGAATAAGCACATTTAGGGGAAGGGAAAGGTTGTTGTTGGCTTTTTTGTTTTGTTTGGTTGGTTTTCTAATACCTACACTGCTGAAATAAAGAAACCTGAAAATGGAACTTCAGTTCCAAAGAGGATTTATTCAAACATCAAGTCATGCACCCAAATTATTCAGAGGTCAGAATATTGCTACTGGCAGATTGCCTTTTCAGAGATGTTTTGCTTATGTTATTCTGAATTTGTAGCAGTTACATATTTCTGAATAGTCTTCAGCTATCACTAAAAGTCTAGCAGGCTGGCACCTTTACACACATTTTCAGAAACTTCAGCACAAGGTTACAACCAGGTCCTTGTAGATGTTTAAACATTTGAGAATATATACCCTGAGGATGATTTTGCATATATCCATGTTTCCTGAAAACCACTGAAAGATGTGGCAGGGTGCACAGAGCACTCAGGAATTCTGCTCAGGCCATTCAGTGAGCAGAGATGAACAAATTTTAACCTGGCAATCTGGCCGCTGTTGCCATAAAAGATATCATGCTATGATTTTCTGAAGTAAAGAAACAGCAAGATGGAGAAGTATCAATTATGAGTGCACATCTGTTGTACGCATATTTTATGTCTGAACTTAAGCATCTGTTTTATCAATGTTAGCCGACACTTTGTAACCAAAAATGTTTAGAAACAAATGTTTTTACATGTTAGTAATCATTTAACAAGGCCTCAGAAAACATAGCCCCTTAATAGATTTAATTAACAGGTTAATGATGTGCATAGCATGCACACTCTCAAAAGCAAAGATTTCCACATTATGCTTGTTTCTGTTTCACAGAAGCAGCTTTCTGTAGAATATCTGAGCTAATGTAATTACACATCTGGTACTTCTGCTGCTTTCAATTGTAGAGATATTTATAAACAGTGCTACTAATTTACACAAGAGTACCTAAATGTTCTAATTTTTTACACTACAAATAAAGATATTTGCATAAAAATACAACTGGAAGGAGTTTTCTTTTGTAGCTCTGAGTGGTTCTAGTGAATACATAAAATAATCATTTATCCTGCAGAATAGATCTAAGATTTACACTATTGTCAGAACTGCCTGTGAAACCCGCACATACTAAGCACTGAAGTTCACCTTTATATAAAGGGGTCAAGTACAAGTTTTTAGACATTTTTAAATTAAATAGCAGCACTGGTAATCACCTTTGTTCCACTGTGTCACCAACACAACAAAACTAATGCTTTACAATATCATTTCTTGGTAAAGTTCATTCATCATCTTCATTGTAACTGGGAAATGATTGAAAAAAAAGAACAAGTCAGAATAATGGAAATCCCGCAGTATCTTTACTGGTATTGTCAAGAAAATATAGAGTTTATTAATTTAAATATGCTTCCAAGAAGACCACAAGTTCGAAGATGATTCAAGAAGATAAAAAGCCATTCCTGCCTCAAGCTGCTTTCAGTTCAATTTAGGTCACATCTGGGTTCATCAAGATAGCACCTGAAATCCCACAGTTTACTAAATATTGACAGAAGACACTGCTCCTGTAAGTGTTTAATCAAAGCATCAGATGAGTCCCAAGTCCTGGAGGAGCATTACTGAAAGGAGAAGCTATTATAAACAAACCTTTAAATACCTGTATGCTCAAGCTCAAAGCCTACCCACATGGGAGAAAAGACAAGCCAAGAAAAGCACTCTTTTTTACTTAATATTTTAAGGCACTGATTTTCTGATTAAGAAAAAACAACTCATTATTTGTTTAATAAAAGGAAGAGAATACGTGTGCATGTAAATCTTCTGCTCAATGTATATATCCATACACACTCATACATATGCGTACCACTAGAAATTTATATCCAACAAATTATCCCATTTCTCTGCCATTTTGGGATCAGTGTCCTCGTACTCCTTCAGTGCTACAGAACCTGTACCTGACATACGAGAGGCACGTGCAAAGTGCCATGGTTACCCCATGATGGAGTCAGACATACCACAGCCAGTTCCTCCTCCCTCTGAGAAGGTACTTTCTGTGTCTCAGAGGTCACAATGAACGCTGTGAATGTGTGTGACAATTTGGTGACGGCAAACAATGGATAAAACACTCTTCATCTAATTTCTCCCTGACAGTAATCCAGACAGGCAGAGCAGGGAGAGATTTGTGGGGACCAGAACATAAAAATATTTAGATGCTACTCCTGAACCACAGATTTCAGAGGAGCTTGGGGATGTTGCTTTTATATGAATATGCCGTTTCCAAATGAACCAGCTCATTATCATGTCCCAGCTGTTTCATTAGTCAGCACAGGGAGATTCAGTATCACCACAACAAAACAATCAATGGCTACAGAAAGAGACTTCCTGAGAAATGGAGTGGGCTACCCATCCTCCTCCAGAAAGAAATCCACCTCTCAGTCTTCTCCAGAAGCAGATTCAGAGAACTGAAACTTCAGAGCAAACTTGGCATACCCATCCCCAACCTCCAGCACTAAAAAATGCTGCCGCACCCTCAACCAATGGAGACCGCCCAGCTGTATAAATCTGGTAGTTCTGCCAACTAAGAAAATCTCTTTTTCCACTAAGAATACTAAAATTACTGCTATTAATTGAGTTTTTTGTTCCAGTGGGCATTCTTTAATTCAATCAAGCCACTTGGAAGTAGTCTATTAGAAACATCTATTCCTTTCTTAGATTACCACAATAAACATTATTCAGAATATTCTGAAGTAAATAAGGCCATTTGATTTGAAATCCTTTTAACACTAAGCTATATATTTTATATATACAAATCAAAATGACTGTTGAATAGCAAAATCAATGAAGAAAAGGGAGCTAAGAAAAATGTAATCCATATTAATTACATATTAAAAACATTTACAGTCTATCCTATCTGAAGTTTCGAAATTTAAGACATTCAACATCTTTGAAAACTGGCCTTAAATTACTTCAGTTCTTTCTCAGATGATGAATGATTTTTAGTTTACAGCAGACCTTGATATTATTTCAGATATAAAGAAAATGAGGACCAGAAAGAATAACACAATGCAGAAACAATTAGATCTGGACTACAATGATTACCCCCTTGGGATTTCAATTATACTAACAATTAATTGGTTATACTCGTACCTAAGGTGTGCTTCCTCTCTGCCCAAGAACAAGATTTTAAGCACAAAAAAAGCTTCACTGATGACCTGTTTTTCATCAGGCAGTCTTGTACATGCCCACTCTGATGTTCCTGCAGCATCTTCCCCTCGGATCCTGGCCCATAAGCCCTTCGCAGGCCTGTCATCCACCAACAGCAGAGCTCTACACAAGGCACTTGTAACATGCTCTGTCACACATTAACGCAGCAATTAGGTAGCAGTGAATGCGATAATAGAAAGCAAAAATTATGCAGGAGGGAGCACCTCTGTGGTGAAGTGCAGGAGAAGGGGCAGTTGACCTCATACCTGCAGCCCTGAAACTTTTAAGTACACCTTTCCCACTGCAGCCCTACAGAAAACATATACAAATTAAAAGTATCTGCTAAAGAAGTCATGAGTGAAGAAAAGAGAAAAGGTAGCCCCATGGAAAAATATACTCTAGCAAAAGATACCAGACATCTCTGTATTTAGAAAACATCCCCCCACTACTGAGTATATCTGAAGTCAATTTACATAACAAAAGTACAAACCCTTGAAAAGCAAGGAAGAGAGAATTTACCTTAAGAAACACCCACTTAACTTTTAATGAAAGATGGACCCTTTTTCTCAGTCAACACACCTCTGTGGATTTTCATTCCCACAACTTCAGCCCAAAGTCCTATTGCTGCCGCAATTACACCAGGCAGAGGATCATATTCGCGCCAAGCAGACAGAGCAGAGCACTGCACCAGAATGCTGATAGAAACACACACGTCTGCTGTAATGCAACACATTCAAATAGCTCAGTCTCCAGAATAAATCAGCCTCAGATGTTCATGTAAGTAGAAACACAGATGTAAGCCAAAGATATTTTGCATAAACCCTCTTAGAAAGATTCTTCCCACTTATTAGGTGCTGCAGTGCTTTAGAAAAACAAGTCCACTGGAGCTCTCTCTGACTGCAAGGTTCAGTATCTCAGGTACTGATTTGTCTTCTGCATTAGAAACTACAGCATTTCAAATAATTTCATTCCACGTTTAGTAACTGAAGAACACTATGCATAACAAAGATACTTATGGTAGCAGCTACTTTTAGTTTGTTTTAATACTAACTAATAAGAGCATTTTATAAACTCTTCCTCATATTAAAACTATATAAAACCCTTCACAAGCTTCATGTATGGATAAACCCACCCATAATGACAAGACCATAAGGTATTTTGCATTCATACTTTATTGGCAAACAGATTTTCCCCATCTAAATTTTAGAAGGGTTCAGAAGTACCTTTTTATGACCACCTAAAAAGACTCCTAAATCATGCAATTATAATGAAATTGTTTATATAAGCTACAATAAAATATTAATTCAGCATCGAGTACATAAATCAGGAGCACACAGTAGTAACAACTGCATATGTCAGCTGACCCTCCAGGATTACAGCATTCAACAGCTGGACTGTTGTATCAAGTCACTGGGTGCCAATCACATTGATAAAAGATGGGTGGTTTTACTGATCGTGATGCATATCCTTCGCCCCAGGGAGGAAGAACAGCTGCTACTTCCTGTAAAATCTTCCATATTTCCTTTCTTGAGGGAATTCAAACCTCAGCCAAATGAATTGGATGGGCAGGCAGGAGAATTCATTATTTTTTTTCCCTGTTTACTTTTATGTATGCACTTTCTAGCTCAAGAAGAAAAACAACTTTACAAGACCAAATATTTTACTTAAAATGTCCACATGCTCAGCTCAGCGGGTTACCAGCATCAGGACTTCCAGCCTGCAGTCACTCAATGCAAGCACTCATGGCATCATTTTCCCAAGGAGAAGACAAAGGGCCACATTCTAGTCCCCATTATGCCAGCACCAATTCAAGGTGAGCAGAGTCAGTCCAGATTCCTACTCTGTCATCTAACTCCATCCTACATTTTGGATGCTAAACCAGTTGCTAAGTTTCCCTGATGAACCTCAATTTGCCAAGAAACATTTTAAGGAAAGCCTTTGAATTTCTAAATGGGTATCAGACTGTTAAATAATTTCTAAGATGTCACAGGAAGAAAGCCGGTATTGACTTGGACTCACTTCCAACTGATGCCTAATCCATATTACAATAATAATGTAAATGATCACTAAGGAGTGGTTACCATTGTGGTCAGATCACATGGCAGACAGGCAAGCTCAACCAATAAGTAAACTGTGAGGGAGAATGGTAAATGTGCTGATTATGTAAATGTAACTGTTTGAAGTCAAAGATGTGGGCCTGTATTCCACTGATAAAATGAGTAAAATAGAAAGAGAGACTGCGTAAGCAATTAAATTTAACTTTTTAATCAATAAAAGGGAAACTAGGACCTAAATCCACTTTATAGGATTTAGGAATCAAAGCCTTCATGCAACTCAAAAACAGCCATGATGCCCATTTAACTAGAGGGGGACTTATCATAAGACAAAGATGTCACATACTATCTTGATACTGCACACAAGACAGCCATCTATCACCAGATCACGATAACCTGGTGGTAATGATGCTCCTGATCTTTAGATCTGGATGGCAGCCTTTGTAATAAAGCTGTGCCTGCAGCAGTGTTGATGGCAGCATCTCACAAGAATTTGACAGATGAGCCCACCTGTCCTCGTTAATGCACTGGATTTGTTTTTTTGTAGTTCCACTACTTCTCGAAGGATTCCAGAAATAGGAAGCATGCTGTGCCATTGAACTTGCACTTCATTTTAAAAAAAATCCAAGGTTGGCAGATCTTTGGTTGGTAACAAGGTGTTCACATTTGCATAACATCCATTCTTCTGCCTTGTGTCAGAGGAGGAGGCAACCCAAGCCATCACAGTATCCCCACACTGTCTTGGACAGTCTTTTTGGTTTCACTACCATGTGCCAAATACAGAATCCTCCTAAATTTTTCTTTCTCAACTCATCACTTAATTGTCCTGTGTTGCCACTCAAAGATGGCATAACCTGACACCAAACAACTCCTTCACAGAACTTGTCTAAAATGACAGCGGGTTCTAAAAACGCTACTTATGCCAAACTTCCATTTTCCTTACGCACAACCTGAACTGTTGCTCAATATTTTACCTTTCACGGACAGCAGTCACATCCATTTGTTTGTTTCCTAAAGCACCATACAGTGCAACAGTTTTAATAAAATAACTAAACACCTTTACTTTTCATATTTTCATATTTTCGTATTTTCATAGTTGAAAAGAAACTGAAAATATACATATAAGATGGGATAAGTATATAAATGCATGTTCAAATGTCTTTACTGATGTGAGAATAACTGGAATATAAATTTACTACACATATGTGAAGCTGCAATGGTCAGGCTTCGTTCTAAAAAGCACAAAATGACTGCCATCTGCACTGATGCCTTTGATAGCTCACTAATTAATGATCAAGAAAGCATTTGCTTCGGTATAATTTTATGCTTTTATATGGATATCTTATTTGATTGTATTATCACAGGCTGTAGAAGTTTATTAGGGCCAATCATTTCTTAATGCAATTAAAATCCCAAGGGAACAATATAAAATAATTTCTATTGGTGAAAATGATGAGAGCTCATAACCAAAAGGGAGCCTACTAGTCTACAGCAATTATCCCAAAATATAAATTAAAACAAACATGCATGAATATTTCAATAGATTTTCCTGAATACCTGAGTTAAAACAAGCAGTAGGTGCTAAAAGTTGCAGAATGAGCTATCTTTAGACTCCTTCGAGCTCCTCAAATATTCACCTCTTTGGGGAACAGATTATGCAGCCTTTTCCTCTTCCTGGATGAAATCACCCACTCTCAAAATAGCTCTCTGCGCTATCGCCTCTGCTTCCCAACCACGTTAACACAACACCTCTAATTCTTTGTCTTTCACAACACTGTGACACTTCCTATTAAAATGAGTCTAAAAAACCATTTCTTCACAGCACAAATAATTATTTGTTCTTTCACCCAAAGGTATTAACATGAAGATTGGAGGGTAAAAGCAATAAGAAGTCTACATGAATGGATTCTATGTACATACATCTTATCCTGTTCTTTTATATATTTTTGAATACCTCTTACCTCCAACTCTGAGCTGGTAAAACAAATCACTCTGTTCCCAATTCTGTCATTCTCTCTCTATTGTCATCCTAAAGATGTTCCTTTTCTCTTTCTGCCCAGACAAGAGCTTTTCAGGTTTTAGTATGGTCTATACCCCAAGACCTGCTTAATAAAAGTAATACATAGCACACTGATGGGTCCCAGAATATGATTTATTTCCTATTTCATACTTCCCCCACAGTTTACCCTGAGAACCTGAGTAATCACTGTGAGAATACCTTATCCTTGCCACAGTTTTAGTCCCATTTTCCCCCCTTAGAGCGTCTTTTGATTTAACATCTTAACATGATAGTGTTCTAAAAATGTTAAATTTCGAGAAATAAATCTTTAGCAAGCCAATCTACACTGGATGGTTGTTTACACAGCTGTTTCCAGACAACGCAGTCAGAATTCCACTGTTGTTTCCATCATTCACAACTTTTTAAGAATTTTATATTTCCATTAAGTGAGGTCCAGTAGGCAATATGCTGGACAAAACTTAGAGAGAAACTAACTTAAGAAAAAAAAAAATACTACCTCTGAGAAAGATATTTCGCATTTCCTTTGCGCTGACATCAGAACAAACACAGACCTTAGAAAATTGATTCTGCAGGAAGAAAAAGCAGATCAGGAAAACACATCAGCTGCCATTGCCTAAAGTAAATAGTCTCTGTCTCTGCACTGCTACCCCAAGCTAATGGCCCCAGGCGTACAAAGCAGCACACTTCTGCTTGACTACGTGCACTAGGGGAGATTTTACACCAGTGACTGAGGACAGCTAGATATAGGCAGAGGCATTCAGGGAGCAAGGACAGCTTCGCAGCCTTAAAATGCCCAATGGGAACCAAGAAACAGAATCAATAAAGAAGCAGAGTGGAAAAAGGTTGACTCCAATACAAATTGGCTTCCTCAGATTGTTCCTATGAATTACATAAGAGAAATTTCATAACTGTAAACTGTGACTGACAGTGAACTATTTTCCTAAGTACACTTAATAGCACAGAAGATACGCGTTTCCTCTTGTGTCAATATTCCACTGTGATAGCTTTTCTCTCGAGGCTTAGAGAAATCCATCCTCCTCTAATCCTGTTTTCCAGTGACAACTTAAGAGCTGAAATGGCAACAATTCCCCGTTTCCAGTGCTAATTCACAAATTGTACAGACTTTTTTCCCCCGCTCTTCTATTTGTTCAGCAGTGCTCAATATCCACATGGAGTACAAGTTTGAACTGTTGAGCCCAGGGGCTTCCAGGGCCAAAGAGGTAGCACAGTTGGGTAGGAAGGGCAGGGAACAACTTCTCGAGTTATGTTTGCTAATTTTTATTTCTTTTCCTTGTAAAGAATATCACAGTTGTCTTGGATCAATGCTGCTCAGTTCAAGCCAGTGATGGTGAACCTCTCTAGACCTGCTGGACACCCAAGACTTACACCTTAGATTTACAGAATAGCAGCTCACTGTCATTGGAAATATACAGAGTAAATATTAATTTCAGATAGTTCTGCTTGTCTGAAAAAGAACACCAAGAAGAAAAAGCTTACAGCAGTAAGCCCATATTGCCTCTGTGTGGTACTTCATTTGAAACAGCTAGTAGCCCCTATGAGCCTTTGCACTTGTAACAGCCCCTGGAACAATCACTGTTGTGCTGTTAATTACAACACTTGCCAACTGTGAACTGAAAGAAATTAGAATCCCATTTAATGATTAAAATGTTTCAGCACTGAAAAAAATCAGCACTACAAAAATAGCATATACATATACAATACACATACATATAATCTGATGAGACCTAGAAACAGGATATACACTCTAAAGCTTCATGTACCAGGTAATTCTGTTTGGCAGATACTTTAATGGCAGGTAAGGTACTTTTTTTTTTTTTTTTTTTTTCTTTTCTCATAATGATTGGTGCCAAAACAGAATACTATTTCATCCCAAAATGGAATACTATACAGCCTGATTCAATGCCTGTCAAAGTCACTAGAATGCTTAGCTATATTTGCTCTGTATTTTTAGGATAAAAAAGAAAAGAAAATTCTATGCCAGCAGTATGACTCAAAGCCAATTAAACATTAGCACCTCAGGCATTTTCCTTCTGGTTTGATATGCAACTCCATAAACGTAAGTTCAAAGGGAAAAGTTTCTTCAAGCCCACATTTGGGCAAATAACTTGTTCCCTATGAAATGGAAATCACTTTATCACCTCGTATTAGTGGGTGGTGTACAAACCAAAACAAACTAGTGTTTTCAAAAGGCAGAATATTATGTCTAAATGTCCTACATAGATATGCAGGAATTTGCATCTTACTATTGCCCTACAATTTCACAGCACTATTTTCATTTATTTTCTGTGAACTGGTTTACATGAGAGTGCAGATACATGAGGAGGAGCAATCACACATAACTTGCTTTTATTGGTGAAGTGTCATGACCTAAAGACGTCTGTAATACCTACTTGAGATATTAATGTAACAGCAAAACACTACTGCTGACCTGATGGGGTGGTATTCACACATTGGGATAGGCTGCAAAGGGCCCTAAAGGGAAAAGGGTCCCCCATTAATGGACTGCACCAACTATTGATGGTTTCTCCAGCAGCAAACAGAGCACCCAGGTCATGCCCACTTCTCTCCCCAGAGAAGCTTCCATTTCATCAACACAGACAGAGGTAACGTCAAAGGTAGGCTTTCTGAAACCCACTGGATTTTCCAGCTATTTCAATAGGAATCTGTACCTTTAAGTCACTCCCAATTTAGGGCAGTATTTTAAAAAGTATCTTGTAGGCATAAGGAGTATAAATCCTGTGTTTTTAAGGAGGGATATGCCATTAAGTACCTGAGATGTTTTTAAGCCTTTAGCTGTCCCTGAGAAGTAAATGTTGAAATGTTCTATTGGGCCTCAAAATGCTGAAAACTGGGAAGATTCATAGGGATAGACAGAAAAAGACTTAATTCAGCACAAGACAGAAAATCAGGTCAAAAAGTAAAAGCATGCACATGCCTTCATGTACTGCCTTCTTAGCCTTTCCACTGTGAATACTTTCATGAGCAGAAACCGAGCACCAGATCACCTTGAATCTGGGTTTCAAATACGATTTTCACCTCTGCTACCCCTCTGCTCTCCATCCACCCCAAATATTAAGCTCTCAATTAAATAACACAGACTTCACCCACAGGCCATCCCTGGCAATGCTACTCTGTCTCTCTTTGACTCTGAAAAAAAAAAAAAAAAAAAGTGTACTGAAATTCAAGCGTTTCTAAATACTACTGTTCCAACCTTGGAAGAAATATTATACCAATTGAAACTAACTGGATGCACCAGAAAAATAAAATTCTTAGCTCACCAGCTGAAATTGATTCTTTCTTCTTCATATGTGTAATCTCTTAAGCCACATATCCGATACTTTTGCACGCCCTCTAATGTGTTCATAAGACACACACAGTAACTCATAACTCCTTCCTTGGCGTTCATGAAGCGTGCTTCAGCGGAGAGTGCCAAGTATCTCATTTTAAATGAAGACCCAGGAAAAAAAGGTCCAGCATGTTCCTGTCAGCCATTAACTGACTGAAACTAAAGACACCCCTGCCTACTTCAAAATAAAATTTGGCCATCCAAAATTTTCAATTTTCTTCACCTACTTCCCTTAGCTGAAAAAAAGAAAAAAAAGAAAAAAAAAGAAAAAAAAAAAAAAAGGACATAACGTTACACGTTCCAGACTTCATGTTGTTTCCCCTTGCCTGTTACCAACACTGCCTACTTCTGGTTTCCTCCAAGAAAATAATCACTAAAAACACACCGTCACCATGTGGACTTTATCACAGTATCTGCCAGAAGAAAGTTATGTGGAGTTCCCCTTTCCCTGCCAAGGGAACAAATTCCTAACAGACAAAAATTTGCCCTCAGTGATAGTAATGCAATTCCCAAAAGAGTGAACTCAGAGTGAATTTGTAATGTATGCCATGCCCCTAAATTAAGAGACAGAAATTCTTTAAAAATATTTATGACAAAGCAGTAGTTTTGTTGCTCAATTAAATTTATAGTTATAATAAATCAAAATAAGGAAGTCACAAAATGTTGTCTGATTTCTTGAATGCTGTCCAAGTTTTCTGAATGCATGAAAAGATGACCAAAGTCCCTTTTAATAAAGAAAATAAAAGTAACAAAATGAACACTGTGCAACAGGAAATAATTCCATCCCCAGAAAGGGGTGATACACTTTGATCATTTTCTTCTTATTTCAGCTGATTTCAAATTCTCTTGCAATGACAGGTGTAACAAGAGGAAATGGGAAATTTTATTTTTTTTAATTGGTCTTCTCATCCTAGAAGAAATTTTCAAAATGCAGAGTTTTGTCAAACAGCATTTTTATTTATTATACTTTCATCATTCAAGAAGGTCTTGAAATGTTGCGAGGATCATTATTACATGACAAAAAGTGTTAGGCAAAGCTTTTCATCTTGGCTGCTACTAAATGTCCTTTTATTGCTACATCAATCAGCTAAATGATTTTCAAAGTCTGGTGAAAAATAGCATGTTGGTAGAGCAGGCAAGGCAGGCAGTGGGTAAAATTGTAATCTGTGTACATCTGTGTACTTGATGGCTTATGTTGCTGTTGAAGCATTTTCTAAAATGTTCATTATTGCAATGACTAGAAAACGAAAACAAGTAGAAGAAAACCAAACTACTACAAGAGGACTCAAAAAACAGTGCTGAAGAATTTTCACCTATTTTAACTGTAGATATGGGGAAGAGTGATAGACCAGAACACCCCAGGAACTAAACAGAACAGAATGATGGTGATGCTGATGGGAGAGAACAAATGAGAAGATCCAAGGAAAAGAGAAGATTAAGATTCTAAGATTTTAGAAAATTTGGTGAGAAAAACTGTATTTTGATGTAACTTCTTCAGGGTTTAGACTCAAGAAGCATTGCTACGGCTTTTCCATGCTAACGCCATGACCCAATATTGCTTACCTTTAAGCAGTTTAGGAACTTCTGTCATTGACTTCAAGTTGAAGCACAATCAGTTTCCTTTATTAGATGTGATGGCTTTCTTTTCCATGAACTGAATCATCAGCAAAAAGTCACCAAATGTCAATTGTTAAGACATTTCATAAGACATTTTAGTGCAGAGAAAAGTCAGGTATATTTCTTTAACAAATTGCATTACGCAAAACACTGAATTTATAAATGTCCAAGCAAAGCATCAATCTGAAGCAGGTGAGTCACAGTTTAGAAAGGTTTGCTGTAGATGGAAAACCAGTACAAATACTGTTTGATCAGCACTTTGCATAAAAGAAAAATAACTTTCATACAATCATGGTTTGGGTTGGAAGGGACCTTAAAGCTCAACCAGTTCCACTCCCCTGCCACAGGCAAGGACACTTCCCACCAGCCCAGGTTGCCCAAAGCTCCATCCAGCCTGGCCTTGAACACCTCCAGGGATGGGGCAGCCACAGCTTCTCTGGGCAGCCTATGCCAGGGCCACACCACTCTCACAGTAAAGAATCTCTTCCTAATATCTAATCTAAATCTCCCCTCTTTTAGTTTAAAGCCATTACCCCTTGTCTTATCCCTACACTCACTGACAAAGAGGCCCTCCCCAGCTTTCCCGTAGGCCCCCTTTAGGTACAGGAAGGCCACTGTAAGGTCTGACTGGGGCCTTCCCTTCTCCAGGCTGAACACACCCAACTCCCCCAGCCTGTCTCCATAGGAGAGGTGCTCCAGCCCCTTGAGCATCCTTATGGCTTCCTCTGGACTCATTCTACTACATCTATCTTCTTGTGCTGAGGGCCCCAGAGCTGTACGCAGGGCTCCATGACAGCAGAACAGAGGGGGAGAATCCCATTCCCGGTGCTGCTGGCCATGCTGTGTTGATGCAGCCCAGGACGTGGTTGGCTTTCCAGGCTGCAAATGCACACTGCCGGCTCATGTTGAGCTTCTCATTAACCAACACCCCCAGGCCCTTCTCTTCATGGCTGCTCTCATTCCAAAATAACCTTCTCTTGCTATATTGATCAGTTCATTAATATATATGTCTGTGCGTGCACGTTCTTTGCAATGCCAGAGGATTTTACTTCTTTAAAGAAATAACCTGTATATACATTAAAAATATACCCCTCTGTTCAAAGTTTCCCCTTCCACAAACAACCTCCAGGATCTTTCCCCACTCTGCCTATTGTCTGCAGGTGCTGGAAGTACAGTCTCCAGAGGTTCAGGCTCTGGTGCACATGCATGAAACTGTTACGACTTTCCTGTCCCTTTTATAACGAGGAACAGCTCAGGCTCAAATCCACTACACTATCCTTCAAACTCCTATCTTTAAGGCCACCCAGCTTTCTTACAACACTCCTGAAAGAAAGCAGTTTGCATACCTTAGTAGGTCCCAAACACACACACACGCATGCGTATACACACATGTATGTGTAGGTGTGTATATATGCAAATATAGCATATATTTATAAAAATGGAAGATTGCACATCTGCTACTGTACCTGTATGAGCACACGTGCTCCCATAAAGCAAGAGTCAGCAGTAGTTTAAACCAGGTGCTATATCAGCATGGCTATATTATGACGATGATGTGCTTTTTAACCCTTAAGCTTGCTTTGTTTCTGCAGAAGCATGCCATAAAAATACAGAATTACAACTTTAATGTGTTGGCAAGACCAATTAACCTTCAGAAATAGTGAGGTCTCTTTGGCGAGATCAGTAAATACGGCATGCCTCCAATGCACAATGGCTGTGCGTGCCCTTCCACATTTACTGCAGCCAGGGGAAGGGGTCAACAGCATTAGGAAACTACAGACAGCTAAGCTATAGCAGACACTTAATAATATGTAAAATGCATCAATGCATTATTTTCTAGATAAAGAAGTATCCTGGCATTGCAGGACTACAGCAGTAACCATTGACCCTACAGCTAGTATCCCACAAGCAGCTGCTTGGCATGGAGACCCAGTGATGGCTATGAAATGTGCACAATCAGTCCCACAGCTGGAACAATGTCTTCATTTTGGGATAAATCTAAGTAATCCATAATGGAGAACTAACCTTGGAACATCTAATTTATGGAATAGGTTTTTAGAGAGATCCATCTCCTTGATGTCAAGCTCTTAGTAAGGTGATTAAGAGCCCAGATGAACAAAGCCCTGTTGTTCCCCCAACATAAAAATAAAAATAAATTAAAGAAACACCCTTCTTCAGAGTATTTTACAAGCTATTATTTTTTCTCTCTCTTTCCCTCATATACATCACAGAATACATGTTGCTTTTCATCATATCAAGTGCTTTTTGTTATTAAGCCTGCCATCACTTTGATCAGTAATTTTTACTGTATATAAAAATGTCCTGTACTTCACCATATAGTTATTTTGTATTTGATTTTATCCTTCACTTGATAGGTTGTCAAGAAAATATCAGATAGGGCAGCTGCTTTATAAAGGAATTAACAAATAGCAATAGCTATGGAAGATCATAGGTAAAACTAAAATATGTGACTCAGAAGTCCACAATTATTTTACTTCCACTAAAAGCAACTCACACTCTTCAGGTACAGAGTTAGTGGTTCAATAGAGCGTTCTTATATCTCTGAAGTACAGAGGACTAAATGCCATTCTTTATATTCTGGGTTTAAATGTCATGGGAACAGACACAGAAATGATAGTGTGTGTTTTCATTACAAAATTCTTACAAAAATTCTGATTTACAGGTTATTTCAAAAGAAACTCTACCCCAGAAGGCAGAATTTTGCTGTAGCCGCTTCCATCACTTTCTCATGCTCATGATAAAAATATATATATATAATAAGCTATTGAAACACAATAATATATTGGATTAAAATACCTCACTACTGCACACTAGCACATTACTCTCCTGAATGTCAAATTCAAAGCCAAATTTTACTATCCATCAACTGCAATTTATTCCAACACCTAAAGGAGGGTAGCACAGGGAGACTCAGGTTTACTGAGAAATTCAATATAAGTATTAAAGACATGAAAAACCGAGCATTTTCATGCCAGCAGAACTCAGGTGGTATGAGTCAGGTTTCACAAGCTGCCTCACAGGGCATGTATGAACGTACAGTGAGGCATCTGTAGAAACAGAGTAATTTTACGTTTTTTCCAGAGCTATAGCTAGAACACACTGGCCTGTCAGGTCTAAGGAAATGCCACCTCCTGCATGAACTGATCATATGAGAGAATTTCTCAATCCTCCCAACTTATATATATAATAATAATAATAATAATAATAATAAAGAAATGAAAGAATAAAAAAAATCTACACAACTCCCAGAGGCTGGGAATAACATGACCTCCTAAAGGAGGCACCATCACAGTAGGGACAAGAGGACCCCGAAACATCCTGATCTGATTCCTCCTCCCAGTCAGGCAGCAGGGGGGATATGCTCCCAGACTGATCAGAAATGCTTGAACAACATGCATGAGAAGATTACTTTTTCTTTTTTTTTTTTTTCCAGTGTGATATGTAAATGTATAACACTAACTGCAGTAAATCGGTAAGCATTATTTAAATTTCCAAGCTCTAACAACCTTCATCCCCTAAAAATGTACTTCAAAGCCCTGTTTGCACAAATTAATAAGATTGTGATGATGCATCAGTGAACCTGCACTGGGATAAGTAAACATGGGAAAAAAAAAGACTAAATATGAAAATACTTTCTATAACACAGTCTGAATTACAGGGTAATGAGTATCATGTTTTGTCACTGTATTTAAAAAAAAATAAAACAACAAGCAATGACAAATGTCAAACTCTTGGCTCAGGTTAAGATACAACTGTGGCCCTGGTTAAAATAATATATTCACCCTACTTTGGTTTTGAATGAGGAGCCCATTAAGTTTCTACAAAATAACTGATTAGCAATTTCTGTACACTGCATGTATAACATTAGTTTGCTAGCACTACAATCATTGAAACTGAGAACTTGATTAATCTGAAGTTAGAAAAGGCAGAGTAAGGCTGGCATCTCAGAGCTACTCTTAGATGCCATTTCATTTGAAAAGAGAGCTATGAAGATCTATCTGGTGGAGTGAAATGTTTATTGACAGGATTTTGTGGTACTTGTACTTAGGTAGCTGCATGAAATAACTCTTAAAATACATTTGTGAGACTGGGATGTTACAAAACTTGGATTTTATTAAAATATTCCTAAAATCACTGTAAATGAAGCATTAATTTTGTTTCACAGAATGAAAGTAGCAGCTTCACTATGAAATATATTACTGCACAGCTTTCAGTTCATACATAGTGAAATGCTTTGGGTCAAAAAAGGCATGTTTGGGAAATGCTAGCGATGGCTTCCCCAAGTCAACTGCTGCAGCACACACTGGGCATCTTGCTTTGTCTGGCCAGGGAAGTTTCAAGTATGTCACTGGTAACAGATGGCAATGCTTTATTTTATGGGATTGACTCTTATTTCAGTGATAAAGAAAGTAAATCTTGCATCTTCGTTTCTGTCCATGCAAATATTTTTGAACCCCTGCCCTTGACTTAAAAAATAAAATAAAAAAAGAAACAAAACCAAGAACACCACTTGCAATGATTTAAGTGTGACTGCTCCAAATTTGACACAGAAATAACAAGAGTTATTTGGGGCTCATCCAACCTCAGTCAGATTTCCTTGAAAAAAGGGCAATACTTCCACTCACTTTCTTACACTTCTTTAAATAGAAACATGAGACTCAGGAAAAGAAAAACTCTATGTTACGCTACTGTGTATTATTTTCCATGAAGAATGTATGAACTCCTGTAAGGGCAAAACACGTACAGTTAACCGGTACACACCTCTGCAGACATAGTAACACATCATTGGTTTTCTAAAAATATGTGCTTTAAATGGTAACTTAACACTTCAGTGTGTACTCTGTGACATATGATACACAGAAATGTTCTTTAATACAACAGTGGTAAACATCAGTCAAAATTTATTAAGTAGCATTTTCTGACAATTCATTCTGTCAGTTTCAATTATTTATTATTCGGTGTAAAAGAGATGCTTTCCACTTTTGTCTGAGATCATATTTTTCCTGTCTTGTCAATAAGAAGCCATATTTGCTGTTCAATTTACATAATGCGTAGGCTCTCCTGAATCATCAAAATAAGCTGAAGTGGTAGAGAAGTGACTTACATGAATATCAACTACTCCTATTTTTTATATTGGGTGACATCCATATGGAAGCCAAGGTGTGCCCAAAGAGTTGAAAAATAACACCAAAAAGGGCAGGAAAAGAAAGGGAAAAGGACAGACAGTGTAATAGGAGAAAAGTCTGGCAGTCAGCAAAACACAGTCAAAAAAAAAATCAGATACAACGGGGGATTTTCCTTGGAGCAGGGCTCTATACACTCTCTGTGCATGTGGGTACACACTCCACTGCCCCCATATTCAGCCAGAGGGTTTCTTTACCACAGTTTAATTTGGACCAACACGTATCTCTGCAGATCAGCAAAGGAATGATGTTCCATCTGTAAGCAGCTGTGCATCACAGCAGGCAACCACACAGCATGGAGGAGACAGAAAAGCCTGAGGACTCGGTGCTTCCACATTAAAAGAGGATAGTTTTGCCAGCCCTTACCTGCTATTTCACCCTGAGCCACCCCTTCCAGCCAAAGCAACAGGTATACAATGTCTGAACCAGACATCTGAGCCTGGAGAGGCATCACTCAAAGCATCACTAACACCCCACTGAGTGTACTCGAGCAATCACTACAGGAAAAGCCTAGAAGTTTTTCAACCACTTCACAGAATAGCAGAATGGTTTGGGTTGGAAGGGACCTCAAAGCCCACCCAGTTCCACACCCCTGGCATGGGCATGGACACCTCCCACCACACAAGGTTCCCCAAAGCCCCATCCAGCCTGGCCTTCCAGGGTGGTGCAGCCACAGCTTCTCTGGGCAGCCTGTGCCAGGGCCTCACCACCCTCTGAGTGAAGAATTTCTTCCTGATATCTGATCTAAATCCACCCTCTTTTAGTTTACAGCCATTACTCTTGTGCTATGACTATACTCCCTGACAGAATGTCCCTCTCCAGCTTTCCTGTAGGACCCTTGTGCTTGGGATTTGTATTTGTGTATAGCCTGTGTTTTTGCTTGGGATTTCCCTGGCCCAGATGCAGGGCCTTGCACATGGCCTTGTTGAACCTCATGAGGCTCGCACAGGCCCAGCTCTCAGCCTGCCCAGGTCCCTCTGGATACCATCCCTTCCCTCCGGCGCGTGGACCGCACCACACAGCTTGGCATCATCAGCAAACCTGCTGAGAGTGCACTTAACTTCACTGTGCATGTCACCAACAAAGACATTAAACAGAGCCAGTCCCAACACAGACCACTGGGGAACACCACTCATCACTGATGTCCACCAGGACATCGAGCCATCAGTCACAACTCCTTGAGTGTGACCATCCAGCCAGTTCCTTACCCAGCGAGTGGTCCATATGTCAAATCCATGTCTCTCCCATTTAGAGACAAGGATGTCTTGGGGGACGGTGTCAAGTGCCTTGCACAAGTCCAGGTAGACAATGTCAGTTAATTATGTTAGTCACTTCTCTGAATGATGTACTGAACATCCTAAATCTTGCCCAAAATGTTGGTTTTCTCTTGAAGAAAAGAGGTATTTTAGGCAGAGAAAAGGCAAGTCTGTCTTGAGGAAAGAAGCATTTTATGCTTCTCCAAATTTATTGGGAAATAATGATTTAAAAAAATAGTAAAGTTCTCCATGCTTAAGTGTAAAGCAATACCACACAAACACATCTTTACTGGCAATGAGAGCAGGTTCCACTTTTCTGCACAACTCATTACTGACAATAGCCAGAGAAAATCTTTATAATGTCCTGTTTCTCATTTCATGACTTTTTACAGCTAATGTGTTCTCAGTCAAGAATAATGCAGTGATTAGAACAGAGCTCAGTAAGAATATGTGGCAATGTAATACATACAGAATTTAATGAATTTCTCTCTGAATAGAAGAAAAATATTGATCACTTTTTTTTCAAGCTTTAGATCAATTTATACATCATTTAGCATAAATTTTCTAAAATTAATTCATGAGAAGGTAGAGATAACAAGCTTTGAAAGTAACAAGGTATTGATTTCTGCAACTTTCTATGCTAATTTTAGGATTTGATCACTGCTAATTTAATTTGACTAGTGCTTTTTTGCTTTTAGATAGCTATAATATAAGTTGAAGAAGAGGATTCCCTTTGATAACAACTTCCCAAATCTTCACCAGAAAGGAAAAAACGGGAAAACTTTATTTTTGTTATTTTTGTATTTTTGTTACTTGCTCATGCACACACTTATGTATGCATGAATACACACGCCAGCTTGTTTAGTGACAAAATATTAACTGGAATACTCTGACAAGAAATGAATGAAGAGAAGTCTCAGTGTGTAACTAACTTTCAATGAAGAATCCACACTTAAAATACAGACTGAAAACTCTATATTAAAAGATCCATTAAAAGATCTGTTTTTATTTTAGCGGCGTTAAACATTATCTCAAGTTCCAAGATTTGAATTATTTTGTGTATTAAGTATTTTAGGCCAAGCTAATGTAATTTCAACATTTTAATAGACTTAGCAATGATTTTACATATTTGAGATTTCACACACTTTGGCACAACTGCTCTGCTTCCTGGGACACTGCAGTACTGGACCAGGCTCTCGGACAGGGATTTGTTAAAGCACGATTCCTGATCTAGGGTAATAAGTGTTTGGCAGCTAAATTAAATAAAATCTAGAAACCATCTGTTTTAGAAACTTAAATGATTAATTTTAGGAAGATGTTCTAAAAATGAGGTTATTTTTGGCATAGCATTTATTTACAAGACATATCACTAGCAATCCAGCATTTTTCATACCAGGGTTATAACTACATTTTCCAGTTATCCATCTGGGCCCTTTTCAATTCAGTGGTTTAATTAAAACTCAATGGTATTATCAATCTGTTGCATTTTTCATTTTGATGGTTATTACATTTACAGTACAGCAGGAGTACAAATTAAAGTAAGAAGATAAATCTCATCTAAAAATTTCATTTCTGTATCTTTAGCAACTTATGCTGTCATAATATTTTCTAGCTCATTCATGTTTATAAAACAGCTTTAATGATCTATTTTTTATGATTACAATAAAGGGAAACAGGAAAAAATTATTTTCAATAGCTTTACACATCTCTCATCATTCATTCCATCAGTCTGGTCAAACAGATGGGCATTACACAGCAAGGTTGGGAAAAGGTCCATGAAAGAGTTGATATTAGAGTTTTCTTTCCACCTCTTAAATATGTAAGTATGGCAGTTATTAGCCAAGTATATGTCTAAGAGAAAAACAGAAAGAGAAAGAGGTAGGAAAAAAGTAAGAGATAACCCAGAGTATGTTGCAAGTTACAGGTAATTTCAATTAGTAATACAGAAAAACATAGCTGTGCCTTCCAGCTACTGAGAGTGCTCTTGTTTTAGGTTGCAATTTCCAAAAGAGTTGAATTGCAAGTCAACATTTTTGTTTTTATTAGTGGATATGATTTCAGAGATTAGTTTTTAGTGGCACATGACAACAAAAACAGTATACTCAATTTGCTTACAATTTCAAAGTTAATTAGAGATAACTTTATATGGCCCAAAGGAGAGGAAAAAATCACTTAGCTCCCAAGCAAGCTTCCTAGAAAAGCAGAAACAACAGCCTCACTCTTTCCACTCTCCTTGTCACTACTAAAGAAGCAAAGACAGATAGAACTGACTCGGATAATTCAGTTGCCCGTATATGCTGCTGTCAAGGTATCCAACGTTTTACAAGCCTTACAGTGCTTCAAGAAAAAAAAAAAAAAAAGTCAGTTTGGCATTAGTGTTTTCTGTTTTCCTAGGACTTTCTTCGTTAATGTTTTTCATCACAGAACATCTCAAGTTGGAAGGCAGAATCACAGAACATCTCAAGTTGGAAAGGACCCACAAGGATCCTCAAGTCCAACTCCTGGCTCCACACAGGACCACCCCAAAACCAGACCCTGTGTCTGAGAGAGGTGTCTAAATGCTTCTTGAATTCCGACAGGCTCAGTGCTATGACCACAACTCTGCCACAGGAACTTGTTCCAGTGCCCAACCACCCTCTGGGTGCAGACCCTATTCCTAATCCCCAGCCTGACCCTGCCCTGTCCCAGCTCCACGCAGTTCCCTCAGGTCCTGTCGCTGTCCCCAGAGAGCAGAGCTCAGCGCCTGCCTCTCCGCTCCCCTCCTGAGGAAGCTGCAGGCCGCCATGAGGCCTCCCCTCAGCCTGCTCTGCTCGGGGCTGAGCAAACCAAGGGACCTCAGTTGATCCTTATATGCCTTGCCCTCCAGATCCTTCACCATCTTCATTGCCCTCTACTAGTATTATGACCTTCTTATATTGTGGCACACAAAATTGCACTAACAGTTAAACCAGGAAACATCTTAAAATTCTAATTATAACCAAGAGAAGACATACCTGTAGATGTCAGAAATTTTAAAAGATGGATTAGGTCCTCCAGCCTGTGACCAAAACATTACGGAGTTTGCTTTCCCTGTGCTTTATGTTGGCAGCACACTCAGCGTTTCCCCAGGGAGCCAGTTCCTCTTTTCATCTCACAGCTCCAAGTCTTTCAACAGAGCCTCTGGTACGCCAGAGCTAATGCTTCAGCTCCAAAAAATGGCAGAGCATTCAGAGCAGCACTGTTAAAGTCTTATTAAACTCAGTTTTAAAGCTGTTTTTGCCATCCCAACTAAACAAAAATGAAATAAAGGAAAGAAAAAAAAAAAGCCCTCTCTGGGTCACACATTCAGTCCCACTGAATGCTTCAGGTTTTCAGGAAAAAACATTTCAAACAAACCCTACGGAAATAACAAAACGAGGTTAACTCCAGCAGGCATTAACAAAAGTGCAGAAAAACCTTAGTTATTTTTATTAAAAGGTAAGCAGGTCTGTTTGCAAACAAAGTTATTTTCTTTCACAATCAGCAAAAAGACAGATATTTAACAGCAGAAGTGAAGGGATGTGCAATGCCAGCTGCCTGTAAAAGGTTTGTTAGGATGTGCTGCACAGGAATAGAGTTACAGATTTGTGCTGTCCAAAAGCACACAGATGCATGTTTGACTACCTGCTCCTCTCCTTTTTTTTCCTCTCTCCATGCCTCTCATTTGGAGGAAATAAGGTTTGAGAAAATCCATTGTCATTACTTAACTGATATACAACCTTCCACTTTCATCTTCCGTTCATTGTAATGCCAGAAGGACCATAACTTAATCAAATATTTAAGCTGGTAGGAGCTATAAAATCAATGCAATAAATAGATATATATAAATACAATGGGGAAGACTGTTTCAGAGGAATTAGGAAGCCTATACATAAAAATATCGCTATCGACTACATGAAACGGGATGTTACCACATTCCCTGACTCAGGTTTGTACTCAGCAGCAGGCTTATTCCTTTAACTAGAGAAGACACAAGCCTAACTACACATAACCAGTAACATGCTCCTAAAAGTGCTATTAGCATTTCAGAAGGAGATTATGGAGTTTTTTCACACTGTTCAAGATGACAGCATTCACTTCTAATGGAAGAGATGAGCAGAACATGAGGAAATACCGGAGTCCACAGCATCCCTGGGCAGGGTATGGTACAAATGATGGAGGAGTCCCATTTGGGATACTGCACATAGTCTCATTCCCCATTCCAAAAGAGAATAGTAAAACTAAGGAAAGCCCAGGAAAGCAGCTTTATGAAGAATTAAGTTTTGGACCTTGTTGCTCTAGGATGTTTGGGTGCCAGAACAACAAATTGTTTCCAGAAGTAGTTTAGGCAGACTCACAGAGAAGTCCATCAGGGCTGTTAAGGTTATCACTCCTACGGTGCAGGCACCACCTCCAGCTCAGAACTTTCTCCAGTTTCAGAAATAGAAGGGGATGAAGGGAAATCTCTAAATTTATGCTTTTCCTACAGAATTTCCCTATCCCTAGGCAGGTAGCACAGGAACTGTTGCAAACAAGGCTAGTTTAAGCAGCACTGTGGGGTTGCTCACTGCAGCTGCTCTCATGGTCTTAGTTGAGGAAAGGAGGAAGGAGGGAAAGCAAGGTTTGCAGAAGGTCAGTAAGAAACATACTTTTATTCTCACACATCATCTTCTGGCCCTAGATCAGAGAAAAAACTACTAAGAAGCATTTATCTGATTAATGTTTCCAAGCAATCAGCCTGTCCATTGGGACATCACTCATTAGAAGTTGTGTCTGGATTTGTGGTGTTCATCGTTTTTTTCCGCAGACCTCACAGAAAGTCAGTGGAAATTCCTGCTGACTCAACTGTTGGGTCAGATACAGTATTTCCACAGAAAGAAGTGGTTATATGGCTTAAGAGAGGAAAAACTATTTAACTGCTTGGTCAAATGAGATTCTAGCTTGGGTGCCGATATTAGTTACTAAAGGAGAATAAAGAACAAAACAGTGACAGGTATCAGGAAGGAAAACATGAAGGCAAAACCAAATAAAGTCGCTTTCACATCAAGCACCATCTTTTATAATAGCTTTATACCTAGGGCTTGATGTCTGGTTTTTCCTTTTCCTGTCAACATAGCTTTCTTATAATTATTTAGCCAAAGAAACCCTATTTTTAGAAAAAGTTTGATCTAAACTTTTCTCCAAAAAACAATGTACCATTTATGTCCTATTATAGTCTTTATAAGCCAACTTCATCCCACCTCTGTGGGGCATTGAGTGGTACATTCTTCGACCTGAATTAAAAGTTTTAGCTTTACTGTGCACCTGGAAGACAATGGTGCAGCCAGCACATGTATGGGAGCACTTCTCACAAGCACCCCATTTGCTGGGTATGACCAGCACATGCACACACATTTTTCCATGGGAAACCCCAGACAGCCCTACACTGCGTGCTTTTTTAAAGCGCGTTTTCTCTCCCCTCGTTTCCGATAAGGTTACATTATACAGTCTTGCTAGCACACAATGGGCAACATTAACAAAACAGAGAATTTCAATACCGTGCTTCTCATCAGCAATGAATCTGAACACAGAAGCATGCTGCATCTTGAACGTAGAGAGTAAAAGAAAGGAAAAAACAGTAAATTAGGAACAGAATCATAACCTCAGGGGGGAAAAAAAAAAAAAAATCCGTTTCTCTAATACGCCAGAAATAGAAACCAATATCCCGAGTAATACTTTGTCTTGAAACTGAGAATGCAGACAGGGCCATCAGATGATGCCAAGCCAACTGAATCTAATAAAAGACCAAAAGTTTATCTGTGGGATCCATCTCTGAAATTACTGCAGACCAACTGCCTATTTATCCAGCAGAAATTAGCTATGGGTATCAATAAGCATTTCTTCTTTGTTAATATGAATATGGTATTTCTTCTCTCAAGGCAAAATATTAAAAAAGCAAAATCTGCAGGCATTTACTAATCTGTGTATCCCCGTTCAAAGGGAAAAGCCATATAGTGAACAACAGAAATGGCTTCACCCACAATGTGAATGGAGGAGACGCAGCCAGTGCTGTATCATGTGGCTTGGTACATTAGAGAATGAGTAATGTAAGGTAAAGTCCATTGCCCCCAGGTAATCCCACCTGTGGGATTTCAATATCATCTCCAGAAAAAAAGCAGTTCTGCTCCTAAGCACGATTTATCACAGTTTCGCACAGCAGTGTGGACTCCCCAAAAGTGGGAAGAGAGCAGCGGCGCATATCTCAGCTCTGCGAACGCATAGCTTGCTGATTGCTGGTAATTACGTGCTGTTAATAAATCAATGAAGCACTTCAATCCTGATTAGATTTGTATTAGATTATTAGAGCAGCTTCTCCTTGCAGAAAGCAGATATCTCAGTTTACCCCACCTGCCTGTCTGAAAAGCTAGAAAAAACTAAAAACTAAATATGGTCCACAACGTTTACTTCTCAAACATTTTATCTGGTGTTTGGCCACTTGAAAGAAATTAATGATGGGTGTTTAAGAACTCACCTGGGAGAAAAGAAACTCACATGATCTTAGATGGAATAAAATGCTGGGGAAAAAAAATAATGCCATGCTGACCTCAAGTAAACCTGACCCCTCTTCTATAAGCACATAAAAGGCCATTAAGATTCTTGGCAGCTAACGCATTTTAATAAAAAAGTTTATTAGTTCTTTGATTAAAACATGTATGTTAGAATAAACATCAGAGGCCTGACAAAGCTATTAACCATACATATTCTCAGCTGTGTCTGTCTATTTATTCAACTATTTTTCCCAAATGTTGACCAGTACTCACAACAGCACAGTAGAACTGGCAGGCTACAGACCAGGAGGATGCTTTCTACAACAGCAGCAGTTAGCATCTCACATTTTCTTTGCTACACACTATTTTATTGCCGTTTTTCTGCTATGAAGTCCGTTTTTCTGCTATGAAGTCCGTTTTTCTGCTATGAAGTCCGTTTTTCTGCTATTTCACTAAGCTTGGGAAAACTGCATCCCATGTGCCGAAGTTTAACTCTCTGCTGACTACTCCAAAATAACGGCATTTGTTGCCAGAGCTATGAATTTCGACAAATAGGAGAAAAAAATAAGGAAAGTGTCATAAAGAAAGCATAACAATTATGTGCCTGTTTATTGATGGCCCTGCACATAGTAACACACTGACAAATGCCCTTCTCACACAATCAGGTCCCTGGGCTCAGGACGTCCTACGCGCCCACTGACCTTCACTTTCGCAGTTTTTCCTCTTTTCCCAACTTACTTGAAGCTTCACATGGGCAGGGAGGAGAATCCAGGAAAGATCAGGTAGAAAACAGGGCTGGGGTTAGCA
This sequence comes from Netta rufina, assembly GCF_964035555.1. NCBI lineage: Eukaryota > Metazoa > Chordata > Aves > Anseriformes > Anatidae > Netta > Netta rufina. Next base: position 29,397,396 of record NC_140129.1, read on the forward strand.
GTACAGGGACAGAAGAGAGAAAAAATATTGCATCTCTTTGAGATCCCCACTGTTTCTGTTTCATTAAATTCAGGGAAGGTCCAAGTGCCACTTGCCATCGCTAGTTAGCGATGCCCTTCGAAGGGACTGCTAAAGCCAGTTGGGAGTGATCTCTTCCTGGAAACGAGCTTCGTAAAGGAGTTTGTATGCCTGAGATGGCAGAGCCCAGCCTGGATGGAGAGAAGTTGACTGGCCAAAGATACTCCCTGGAAGGTAAATGTATTTATTCATTCTATAGCCCTTCTACCTCATGTTAAATTTATGAGCTTTTATGTTCTGTTATATTTTCAGCTTTCAGCTCAGAAAACCACAGTCATGGCACAGAAGGAAAAAAAAAAAAACATAAAGTCAAAAAGCACAAGAAGAGATTTAACTGCCTCCTCTTCATTTCTTTCTTCTTCCTGGGATAAATCTTTGATCCAGGCTCACTGCCTGCCTGGCTCAGCAGCTCATTGGCAGGGGCTAGGACCGTACCTACCTCCCTCCCGAAACCACTGCTTCTCTAGAGCTAGAGCCTCTGTCCCGCATCTGCTGCCAACTTCCATAAGCACCTGCACCAGCTCTGTACCAAAATCACCCCAGCTCCAGTGGATCCATCTCCTAGAGCTGCTGAGCCCCAGCAGGTAACAGCCCTGTGTTCACAACCATTCCACTTCCAAGATATCTCACACACACACAAATTTTCTGATGAGGCCAGGCAGCCCTGCCAAACAAAATCTGTCTAAAAATCTTCCCAAATTACAAATAAGGACTATGATTTAGCTTTGGTTCTTCTCTTTCTCTCCAAAAGATCTCTCCTGAACAGAGCCCACGAAGGTGATCTCTAACAACCTGTATCACCAGTGGTCCTACCCAGCTGTCACCACTGTGACGATGTAGGCTGTTATGTATTGTCAACGGAAAAGAGCAGGAACACAGTACCCCTTTTTTGTATCAGAAGAATGCAAGATGAGAACACAATAATTATGTTTAGAAAAATGATACAAGCACTTCAACAGTAGGTGTTTTACCTATCATCCTGCCTCATTTCTAACTGAAGGGAAATCACCCGGCCTTAAGAAAAAAGCCTTGAAGATGGGTCACAATGAGCTGAACAGAGAAATGAAGCTTTGAAAATGAAGTTCGGTTTTGTCGTGTTTTTTTTTTTTTTCCTCTCTCTCTGAGTTTGTAATTTCTATCTGTGAAACTAAACTTCATCCTTACTTGCTCTCACAATTTTATTGTAAGCTGCTATGATGCCTGGAGTGACTTCTTAAACCTACACCTGAAGCCATGCAAATTTTAAGAAAATATATTTGCCCGTGTTTCTTTCACATATGTAGAATATCATATAGAGAGAATATTTATTTCGCTTGGTCTTAAGGAGAAACCAGAAAAACAGTGCCAATTCTTAATTTTAATGCCAAATGCAAATGGGTAAAGAAAAAAAAAATATCTCTCAGGGAGGTTTTCAGAAGCTTGACTCCTGCTCCTGAAGAGGAGGGGGTTGGTGACACAAACTTGAACAGGAGTTTTACATCTCAAATCTCCATTCTTATTCTCATCACCTACATGTGGAATAATTTCATTTGTTTTTGTTACACAGTAGAAGTAAGCTGCTGCCCCCATTTCTGAACAGAATCACTAACATACTGATTGCCAGCACAATTTTAAATTGAAAACATGATTTAAACAAGACAACAGGAACCCGAAGGACTGGATTTATTTTTTTCTTCTTCTTCTTCTTTTCCTATTCATTTTTTTTTTCTTTGCCTTCTCTTCCTACTGCACAAGGATCTCTCAGGCGAGGTGTTTTCTGGGTGTTGTGTACAGCCTAGCTTAGCTTTTGTCAAAGGATACTAGCCCTGGTCTCAGAGGTGTGCTTGGCAGTACTGAGTGAGGATGAACGCAGCTGGGCCAAGAGCATCTCAGGTGCTGTGTGCTAATGCAGGGAGGTCTTCATTACTGCAAAGTAAACGCAAAACAAGAGTTTGGGGGCATATCTGGATGTCTCCAGCATCATCCAAGAACACAGACTTCCACTGTGAAAGGAGCAGTCCTCCAGGTTGACAGAACAGATGGAGCCTTAACCTTTACTGGATTACATAGCTTCTGCATCTTAAATAATACATATGATCTGATCAGATGGGAGCTTCAGCTGCGGAAACAGATGATGCTGAAACAAGATCTGCTCCAATCTGTTCACTCACCACTGTTCAAAAAAGTGGGAGAGGTGAGCAGGTCACCTGGCAGGTCATAGCCCTTGGAGGCAGGGGACTTCCAGCCCCAAACAGAGGTTTACTGCTTTTCACTGCATTTACCATAAATCAGCATAGGTTGTTGGTGCACCACATAGGCTTCAGCTAATCAACTTTAGCCCAATTTTTCTCTGAAACCAAGCAGGAGACTTCCAAATTACAGCACACACCGTGTGCAGATGACAGCATAGATGGTCACTGTGTATGCTGTCATATAAATATCTGAGTAAGAAATAGTACTGTGCTCTTAAACTAAGGTGAAACATTTACAAATTGGTAACAGTGCTTCTACAGGAGTGCTAAACTGGAGCACAAGTTTTTAAATACACTGAGCAGAGACTGTGGGCTCAGAGCAGCATTTCTGCTAATGGTCAGGGAAGCAAGGAAGCACAGTATGGGGACAGGCAGGGCTGCCCACACCATGAGCCTCCAGGGCAGAACAGAGCAAGCAGGCGCTGGGTTACTCACAGCAGTGCTGTAAGCAGCTCCCCCTAAAACGTTTGGGAGAAGCGTATTAAAGTAAATCAGCCCCTGTTGAGCTTACTTTAATATTCCAGAGCACAAACTGCTTTATAAAAGCTGATTCATGGACAGACCAAATATTGCTGCTGGGGGATGCGCAACAAGGAGCAGGGCAGATGGTCAGGGGTGGCAGCAGCTTCACTCATCTGATTTTAATCCATCACCACAGCGCTGTCAGGGCCCTCAGTCACGTGCATTTCACTTACTCCCTTGTTTGGTTCATGCTAGGCATCCAGAAAAAGCCTACTGAACAAGATGTACAGCTCATATTTACTATTCAAGCCTGCCAGCATTCCTGTTTTTTAAACAAGCTTGGAGAAATAAATTTGCTCTTGGCTGAGAGCACTTCTGCCTAGTCTGAGTGCGCTTTAATCGGGTAGCCACTAAAACTTTTCGAAAAACAGTATTTAATGAAAACAAACAGATGCATAACTGCCGAGTGTCACCACAAGATTGTTGACATGTGTCATCACCAAGTTTTAATAGCAGAAGTGAAAAAATAAAAGAGAGAGAGAGATGGCAGGGAAATACGGTTGCTATAGAAGCCCAGCTTCCACAAACACAGCCTGCTGAGGAGACAGGAGCTCCACACGGAGGAAGCAGATGCCCATGTCAAGGTCCACACACAGGCTCACCCATCCACACAGCTCCATGCGACACCCACACAGGCTCACATCCTCCCCATCACCCACCAGCCCCACAGGGATTCACTGCACAGTCTCCTCCTGCCCTCCCATTACTCCTTCCCACCAGACCTGCTGCAGGACATGTCACCTCTCAGCAAGCTGCTTCAAGAGAAAACCTTTGTAGATACATTTCCATTTTCCTTCACATCAGCTATCAGAACCAAATCACCCACTGGTGAACAAGGCTACAGCAGGGGTTGGACACCTCCCCCCCCAGGTGGGCACAGCTCCTCTCGGCAGCGGTTTGGTGGTTCTCAACGGACTTGATTCTCTGGGCTTCTTTTTGCAAGATGCATTTTCAGCCCTTCATTACAAGAAATCCTGTCCACTGAAAAACTCAGAGCAAGCCCAGTAGCATAAGCAGCATGGTTACAGACACACCTGTGGTGCACTGAGATGGCTCCTTGCACCTCGAACTGGAACATAGAAAGGTGCCCTACACAGCTACATAACAGGAGCCAGCTCAGAGCTGCTGCAGTTTTGTACATTCACACAGCACCTTGCTGCTCAAATACAGCCATGTTTAACCAAGCTCTGAGCAGGTGCTGCTCACACAAGTGAAAAGGAAGACACAAAGGAGAAGAACTTGGAAAGCTCCACTGGGGATGTAGTAGAAGAGCTTACAGATGCAAGATTCTTTCACCCAGCCACATTCATGCTTCAGAATACTTGCATCAACATTATGACTAAGAAGAAAGCTGAATAAAGTGATCAATGATTTCTCCTTCTACTTTCCATAGAAAAGAAAAGCAAAGAGCCTGTCTAAACTTTCCTTCCTTCCTTAATGAAACTCTTATTGATTTTTCATCCTTGTGAATCATTGCCTTGGAGCAATTTCTTTTAGCTGCACGTTCCCACATTTAATTTGTATGTATGCTTAAGGGAAAGTTTATCAACAGTCTCCAGATAGATACTAAAAGGGTTTTATGAGAAAGTTATGAAATTTTACATATGGCATTTACCAATCTAATATTTTGTTTTTCTTAAAGACAGGTCTAGAATTATTTATGATATTAACAGTTACCAGTCCCATATAACACCCTACAGCCTATGTCACCTCAGCGCAGCTGTCATTGCATCAGGATGGCAGAAGTCAGATTGAATATATTTATGTTGATACAAAGGTAAAAACAGAAAACACCATCACAACCAAAATTCATTCAGATATATGGACCCACCACCCATTAACAGCTACCCTGAGACAAGCAGACCAGAACATACTTGCATATTTCCATAGGATACCAGGTCCATTACGTGCACTAAAATGCACATTCAAGCCAGGCATGAAGAAACGTAGCATTAAAAACAAACCATCAGCAATAAATTGATGGTATTGGCAAAATTGGCAGGTAAAGACCAAATGAAACAAATATCCTTTAATTTACTCTTAATCAATAGAGTGTCATTTCTTACTTGTACTCCTAAATTACACTTCAAAAAAATTCCCAGCTATTCTATTTACATGAGAAAAAGCTAAGTGCCATAGACATCTTAATTCTCATTCATGCATAACATGTTAATTTTGCTAGTCAATGAAGGAAGCAAATTTATGGGCCAGGGGGGAGCATCCAAGATACAGTAATCCAACAAACTGTAAAGCAGGTTAGGATTAAAAGTCAACATTAATCACAACGTGAAATACTATCTAAATGGCACCAACCACAACCATATAGGATTGGTTAGAATTGGTTCTGGAAGACCTGGAAACAAGAATCTTTCCCAAAGTATCTAGGATTTTGCCTAAAATGAGCCCCTATTTATACTTTTAGTATAAAATCTGAATCACGTCTTTCATTTTATCAACAACCTACCCAGCGTGCTGCTTCTCCTTGAGAGGTGAAGCAAGAAGAAACCTTAATGGAAATTTTCCTTTATCCATCTTGCCCTCTGTCTTTTTTTTTTTTTTTTTTTTTTTTTTTTTGTTAAAGTCACTTACTAATCTAATGGAGTTAATTCAATTGTCTGAACAGATCCTTAACCATTACCCACATTACTTGATTAAGAAAGGAGTCAGAGAGGCTTAACTAGCTCCTATCGGTTAATATCCACCAGCAATAGTATCTAATAGAAGTCAGCAGTGCACAGCCCACACAGCTGAGACCAACGCAGAGGAGAGACACCTTTCTTGGTCAAGGGGATCAAACTGAAGAGTAAGCATGCAAGAAGGTCAGGCTCATGTTCTGAAGTGTACCAAAGGAAGGAAAACCCTTCAACTGCATGCAAACAAGCTGTAGGTGACGTTAAATGGAATTAGGTATGTAGGATGTATATTCCATGACTAAGAAAAGTAGTAACATATGCACAAGGAAAAAAATATATATATATAGTTTGCCAGGTTGCCTAGAGAAGTTGCAGAGTCTCTACCCATGGAGATCTTCAAAAGCCACCTTGAAAGCATCCTGAGAAAGTGGCTCTGGGTGGCCTTGCTTGAATAGGGAGGTCAGACCAGATGGCCTCCAGAGATTCCTTCCAACCTTAACCATTCTGTGATTCTGTGAAAAAGGAGGTTTTACAGAGATACTGAAAAGAAAGAAGGAAAAAAAAAAAAAAAAGAAAAAAAGAAAAAAAAGAAAAGCATTTGTTGCTTGAGAAAAATAAAATATTTTTTGGGGTAGAAGATCTAAGATCTGTAAGAAGTGATACTGGGATTAGAAAAAGTTAAGGAAATTTTTCAAGTATTGCAAAATAGCCAATGCCAAAATATTGAGATTAAAAGAAAGAGCATTTATAAAATCCTACATGACACAAACATGAAAAGGTTGCTCAGTTGCAAGATAACTGAGTAATGTAACCTTTGAAAGCAACAACAAAAAGTGATTAGACTATGCCTGGGATTGAAAATGATCGATTATTACTGCTAATATTGGAATTGAAGTTGACTGTAATGCTTCTCATGTAATTGCTTTATTGAATGCTGCATAGCTTTATTTGGTAATATATTCAGAACACCATGAGTTTACAATTTCTTTAGTTCCCAATACACTGAGAGACACAAACACATAGTTTCAATATATTTAGGACAAATATATTATACTAAACAGCATATACTAAGGTTAGCTCCTGACCTTTCAGTTAAGGTCTATGGGGAATCTTCTGCCTGCAGAATAATCTAGTAGATTTGAATACCAGCAGCTTTGCATCCTCTGCACCTGTTCACTGGTTTATTCCATAAAATGTATCAAAATGCCTTAAATCTGATTTGGGGCCCTGTGTGCTATAATAATTAAATCAATGTGAGGACTCTGAAAGCTGGCTTATCCATTTAAAAAATAAATAAATAAATAAATCAAGGACAAGTAAATCACAGTGAAGAAGAGTAAGAAACACTTAAAAAATCCAAATACATAAAGAATTTTAAGTATCTGAGGGCAAAGAAAGAATTTTTATTGTTGACTTTCAGCTTCGCTTTTATTCCCACAACAGTCCCAATATTTAAATGTAACTTACAGAATTACATTTTCTCACCTGCTTTTCAACCTGAGTTGTTACCCCCTGGTGTCACTCACACTCACTGCTTTTTTGAAGAGAATCCTAGCAAAGGTCAGCAGTCAATTAGCCATCAATAAATACCCAAGTTGAGTGAAAGTTTTGGGCTGTTTCAACTCCTACTACTAAACGATGAACCACGTTTGAAAGCTCATAACAAAAAGCATAGAATACTTTACAGTGTTCTGAACATAAGTATAACGTTACCTTTAAAGCATAAGTATGAAAAATATCAAAGAAGGCATGTAATACCAAGCTTTATCACCAATTGCACACGTATATTGACTTAAACAAGACACGCTCACTTATCTACAAAGCAAAAATTGGTTTTAAGTACGGTACTTTGCAAGACCCTTAGGGCACAATAACATTACTGTCATCATTTACGTTGACTTCCCTGTCTCTCATTTCATCCTCCTTCAGTCTTTTCAAAACACTGCAGCTAAGTTTCTATTTCTGCCTCTATAACAGTGTCCTTGCTTATATGGCAACACGATTATACACAGTGGGCCTATAAATACACACAAAAAATAATGCTTAAATATACACACACGTAGGCACTAACACATAAGCAATACACTTAACACTCAGACGTGCCCTGTAACTTTCATTTCAGTGCTATGTGTACAAGGATATACTTAGCTTTTTCTTCTTCCCCCCCCCCCCCCCCCTCACTATTTCATTTTTGGAGCAAATTCTAAAAGTAAGGTTTCCTTAACACCTTGCAGAGGAATGCAGAAGGAGGGTTTATACTTCCTTAACAGGAAAGCGTGATCAGTAAGAGTTAAACTTTGGATAAACCCTTGCTATCAGACTACTACAACTTTAAAACAAATACATCAGCTACCTGTTTGGCACAGATACAACTTTACACCCTGTGAGCTCCCTGTCAGCGAGAATAAAGCTGAATTTAGGAATATGCGTCTGCAAAATCAAGATTTTCTACATTCACAATGATTTATGCTAAGATACTATTATACTTGAGCTACAAAGTACTTAATACCAGCTAAAAAGCAGATGTGCTAGATTAGCTGAACCAAAAATATTTTAAGTTCAAGTTGCATATTCTTCTCATACCATGTAGACATTTAACACAGAGCTGCAAACATTTCATTTTAACTCATTTTTACTGCACCTTGAAGCTATGTAGCTTGATAAGATTTTCAATGGCTAGAAACAAGTGCTTATTCTGCTTAAAAGCAACTGGGTGGTATAAAGCAATTTAACTAATGGGTCGAAAGATCTTAAAGATGTACAGAGTTTATTTTTGCCTTCCACAGCTTCAAACTTGTGAAGTTTGTGGTTATAAATGTCACACTGTAGAAAAGTAAAACATGCTTCACACATCGGAGGTTATTTTTAAACTATTGATATTTGAAGGTCTTAGGATCTCGGGTGACAGAATAAACCCCAAAGGACATAAATCAGTGAAAAAGTTCAAATGATAACACAAGAAATATCAGACATCCTGTGGCCCTGTATTTAATCACATGGCTAGCACCATCAGCCATATTTTATGCTTGCATTGACCTATTCCATAGGTCAATAAAGACCCAATAAAGACTTACTGAAGTATCTACCTTACATGTTAATTTAAAAAAAAATAAGAGTGAAAATTTAATTCTTTAAATGTCAGGATTATTCAGAAAGTCTTATGGTGTGAGCTATTATTACAAATAAGATTTTGGAAGATTTTTTAAACTTGCTGTTGATTATGCCAGGGAAAATGATTCGTTTCATTACCATTTCATTCTGTCGAATGGATAAGCACAATGCTGAACTTGTGTGCTGTTGTGTGCTGTGCTGACATCAGCCCCTTCTCAGTCTTCCACTAGAAGTTTTATGGCTCTGCTTTATAGAGAGACACAAAAAGCTTTTAAAGCAAGAGACTGTGGAACACAAGAAAAAAAATACATCACTGAGTGGGCAAAACCAAGCAGTAAATATATTGGCTAGATAAATAACGTAGGTTTACTGGTACTTTCCTCGGGAACAGCTGGGTACCAAGTCGTGCAAGCAGCAGCAACGTGGGCTTGGCGTTCAAGGCGTTCGACTGGCTCCTCTTTGAACATATGCCCTTTCAAGTGAAATTAATCAATCTCTTTATCACTCCTGCAGCATCTGGAGCCATAATCATTACCCAACTGCTGAGAAAGAAATGAAACCACTAATCGCACGGGGAGTAGGGCTTAGTGTTCAGAGCAGGAAAGTTTTTATTAAGTTCTAATTTGAAAAGTGATTTTTCATGGCTAGCCTTCCAGGACACGCACACAAAAGCAGGATATACTACAGCAACTGCCTACAATGTATCCCCCAGCACACACAACCAATATATTTAGAACTACTATAATGAGGTTTTAACGTGCTTTTCCAAATTTAGCTCCATAATCCTAAATCACTGTTATACTCAAAAATGACGTGGAGATGCAGTTAACCATAAACTTTAAAAGGTCTCTAGAAGAAGAAACTGTAGAAGTCTACAAAGTGGTAGACACCAGACAGGGTAATCAACAGTAAGGACCAGATACTGCCTCTGGACTCACACACCATGATCCTACTGATCTCATCGGACATTTTCTGCACAAGCTGAAGCCAATATATTTGAGATTCTATTAAGCAGGCATTTCATCATATCTATCAACCAGCTGAAGGTGATTAAAATAAGCCATGCGAGCCCTATGTCAATAGTCTGGATTACCATGAGATATCCCTCAACCGTTCTAACTTCTCCATTTCATTTTCCTGGCTTATGCTACTCACATTTTTCAAAGAGAGAAGAATTGAGGGAAAAAAAAAAAAAAAAAAAAAAAAAAGACAATATTGATGACAGCAGGACTATTCCCATACGTATCAGGAAAAAAAAAATATAGGGGGTAGACTACCTAAAACTTGTGGCCCTAGAAATACTCAGCTGTATTATCTACTTAGGGATCTCTAGTAGAGACCTTAGAGTTTTGTAGTACAATTGTGCATGTTCACCCACAATACTTCTGCTCTAGGTAATAGCTAAATGAGGAAGTGATTATCCTTATATACTGAAATCATGAAGCTCTTATTCTGGCTCAAGATATAATTATTCAAAATAAATAATAATAATAATAATAATTTAAAAAACACCATGGGGTTCTGAAAAAGGGCAGCAGAATAATTAAATCTAGTACCCCACTGAAGCAGGCTGAAAACTTGAGCATCCATTTTTAATGTTCCATCTATATGTAACAACAGAAATCTTTCCAACAGCTGCATTCAATTAAAAAAATATTAACCCCAAGGAAGAAGTACAAAAACATCCCCATCTGTTTTTCTTGCCACTCACTGTGCTTCTTTTGTGAGTGAAATATGTACAACAATACAATCCAACAAAGTTGAATGAAAAGTACTACAATTCCAATAATAAGCTATCCTTTTTCTTTTAAATGAACAATTTAAAAGAAACCACTTTTGCAGATTTTCCCCTGTGACCCACAGCTCTGTTCCCATAGTAACTACTCAGTAAAGAAAAGGATAAGATGCCTAACTTATACTTTTCCCAATACCAACAAATAAAAAAAAAAAAAAAAGAAAAAAAAAAGAAAAAACACCTTATTCTCAAAAACTATTATTCTCAGGAAGGGAAGAGGGACATTTAAAGATTAGTGTGAATCTCCTGTGTAATCTAGTTTAAACCACCACCTACTGAACATTTGATTTTGGTTAGACAAAGATATTTGTTAAAGCACATAGTCTTCGTGTAAGAGAACTATTGAAATAGTTCTGTGAGCCCAACAATAACAAAATTACCAGGCGCATGCTGTAAAAGCTTACATCTGAACTCAGCAAGCACAGCCTACCAGCCATGCTGCTGCACTGTGCTCCTTTCTGATGAGGAGCTAGTACTATGCTCTTGGAGAAAAGCTATAGAAAATGTTATTTTTAACATACGTTTCAGTTTAGATTCCTCCTTAGCTTGGCTTTTTAATTTGACTGATGCTCCACATTTCTCATATTGCTTGCAGTAGTACATTTTTTCTAGAATTACAGAGGTAAGCGATTCTTTTGCTAAATAGTGCCACCAAGAAGAACGTTTTGTTAGTGTCTGAGTCCCTACAGGAAACTAGAGCTAATAACAACACACTAAGTTTTACAGGCTAGGAAGAAAGGCACCAGTTTAAGCACCTCTACTGCTCTAGCTATGCTTCCCACTCCCCTTTAACAGCTCAGTCATCACTGATGCTCAGTGCATTCCCTGCACTAACAGGCTGTTCGTCAGCCACATCTCATACATACGCTGAGCTTCCAGTCCTGGGGGTTAAGGATAAATCCAGACCCACATCCGTGCCCCCAGAAGCTACAGTGGCAGGCCGTAGGTGAATATGCAGTGGGCTGCTGTGGCACACTTGTCCAAGATGAGCTTCCAGTGCAGGAGAGGCTCCTCAGAAGCAATTGGGCTCCTCTTGGGTACATATGTCCAGTTCCCTGACAAACTCACCAGCATTTATTGCCTGAGGACACAAAGTCTCCAGCAATATTGAAATGTGTCACCCACATAAATATTTGTGCCATCTTTGCAAAGGTTTAATAAAGTAAGCCCAGAAGATGCGCCTCCACAACTCCAAGACTAGTTGGATTTAACTGCTGAAGAAACGATACCAGATGAGGACACCATGCTGGAAGAACTGAAATAAGCATGAGGTGCAGCAGCAGAACAGAATGTAATAAAATTTAGATGTGCATAGAGGAGAGAGATGAAAATGTGTACAGGAAAGGGTATGGAATAATGAGGACATAAATCCAAATATTTAGCAATATGAAAATATTGCACTCCATCTCATGGAAATACAATATTAGCTTTGAGGCCACCCTTAAATCTTCTTAAGTATCAGTGACTGAGATCAGCCAGCATATTAAATTTTGCTGCAAGTGAAATTTTGCAAAACAACTTTGTTAAAGTTCTAAATATCATTGATTCAAAAACATTCTGCAGAAATAAAATTTATAATGTCCACTAAAGTACGTTCTTTGCGATGAAGTGTTTTAGACCAATGAACTATTTTCAAATTATTGTGTTGATTTTTATATATTTAAAGTACTTTTTAAATGGCTATTTAATGAAAATACACTACAAGATTAAAAACTAAACTACTTCAAATTGAACTTTCATTACAAAGTGTTCAAAACCAGCAGCATCTATGTGATTCTGAGATGTATTAAGCCAGACACTTCTAATTAAAATTGCAAAACATATCAATGGGAAAAATCTCATCTGAGATTCGATACAATTCCGAGGACAATGTTTAAAGGTAAAATTATGAAAGCTTATGAGTATAGGGCAACTTTTTAACTGTCCAGTTTATGGCAACAATCAGACTAGTTTTAGAATGGCAGTTAATAAATTATTTTTTTTTTTAACCTATAAATTGTTGATATGACAAGACTGCAACCCATAAACAAAAAGAGCCACTGCTGTCCTAAACTGTTAGGATACCGAAGAAGTTTAGAATCATTCAAAATTTGGTCGCATGGAGGCTAAATTTCCACTTTAATTTTTCCACTGGAAAAGAAGTAGGATTTGTTGCAGTGCTATCTTCAAATATCTTTTCAGTAGCTTGGAGACCCACTGCCCTTTGAAGATCTGGGCTCCTTTTAACATTTGTTGCATGTAGGTATGTTTGTCTTTTAACACACAAGGTCAAAGACACTTCCAAACCAGCGCTTGGCATTCCTGAAATTAAGACCTTGGGAAAGGGTATTTCATGGCAGCATTATCTGAGAACAGACAAGAAAAGATCTTTTTCATCTTGGTCCTCACTGGTTCACCCACATTCACTAGTAGTTCAAAGGTTCCTCCACATTAGAACATTCTCTGAAAAGTTCATTTCACATCTTTTCCAATTAGATTGTCTCAGAAGAAAGTCTAATGATCAAAATCATTTGCTAGCCCTATTTTAGGAATAACTTTCAAATACGGGTAATAACTCTCAAGCAAAGAAAGTTTCCTGTGCTCACCTGGGGCAATGCAACTTAGAGCTCACCACACCTATCTCGCAGAAGCCCACATCACCGAAAGATTAATGGTTTCTTCCTCAGGTAAAATCTCTCCGCTATGATCAGCTGTATTACATATTCATTTGCCAGGCTGGTATCTCGCTATCAGTGCTCTTCCATTCATAACAGGGAGCATGTCCCTGCTGGGCTAAATCCCCACCGTGATTCATTTTGTGGAGAGAATTATTGCTGAGGAAATCACTGGGATGCCACATCTGGGTTTCTAATATTCCTCTTCCCCCTTTTGTAGTATATAGAGTATTATTTCCATGCTAAATAGTATTTTAGCAAAATCAGAGAACTTTTTCCTAAAAATCAAAACAGTTTAATCCTACAAAACCATATTTTCAAGTGTTCCCCTTATTTAAAAGGGCACGTCACTGCTTTAGCTCCATTAACCACTTCTATGGCATATGCCTTTATCCCTTTCATTTCTGTTCATAGTTCACGGAAAATAACAAATGCACTGTTACTGATGTGTAAGTTTATGGAGGAACTGAAGTCATCATTAGTGATGGTGAGCCTGCAACTTGCCAATGTAGTAACTGCAGGCATCTCTGCAACTAGCTGTATTTTCAGCATTTTGTAATCCTAATTATCAGCTCCTTGAGTGTCAGGCACTTCAAGTATTTTAGACTTAATTTAAATTTTAGAGTTCATTTGTATAGATTTCCTCAAAATTAAAAAAAAATAAAAAACTAAAATCATATTGTGGATTCACATATATGTCAATATTCCATTTAGAGTTTTAAAAGCTTCACTCACCACCAAGACATAAACATATTTACATTACACCAATTCTAGGCATTTTTAGGAACATTCAAGAGTTGAATAAAAATTAACATGGTGAAATATGCAAATTTTTAATTAGGTATTGCATTAAACAATATTAATTTACAAGGGTTTAAATCCAATTAAATTTTCTCCAGATTATATCACTAAAACTGCTTTGTTAGTTAGCAAGTGTTGGAAAATTATTCAGCTCTTTAAGGTTGCTGAGTAATTTAATTGGTATAATTATTGCTTTCATGGTTAGGCTGGTGGTCACAAAATAAGTATCTGACAAGTAACGTCTGGAAACCAAAAGATACAGTGGAAAGATATTTAGATATTACTATATCATCTCTTTAAACAAGAACTAAAAATAAATTGCTTTAAGGCAGGCCACAAACAAGTAAAACACAAGAGAGAAGAATATGTATAAACTATCTCACACTGCCAAGTTCTTGAACTTTAGAAAGACGGAGCCGAGCCTGGGTCTTTGTTTTTGTTTTTTGGAGATGCAGTGATTTTGGTACAATTGCTATAACAAGTCCGTCAAGCCAAGCATGAATATGTATGAGCCTTTATTAGATACAGCCAAGGATTTGGGGAAGAAAAAGGCCTGCTTTATGAGCTTCAGTGCTGATGCGCTGATGCACTGCCTTTTTATTTGTTTTTGTTTTTAATATAGCACGTATAAATTCATATTCCTCAAGCCAAAGCTTTCACCAACATGCTTTTATTTAATTATAAAGCATGGCATTTCAATAAGGTGTTGAATTCCTCTACAGCATGTAACTCACCATGCTTGCAAAAGACAACTCAGGATTTAAAAACAAAACAGATCATCACCTTTCTCATTAGGGATTGCTCATTAGAACCTTTCATTAAAAAAAAAAAAAAAAAAAAAAAGCAGCTGCAGGTTTGCCTTCTATCAGAACGGATCTGTTCAGTTTTGACATTAAAATTACTTAATTTTAGGTTCCTTGTGCTGTGCTTTTTACCTCTTTTTCCCCTCTCAATTGGGCACACAAGTCCTCAAAATACAGGGTGATTTTTTCCTGTTGCCTGTACTACAGAGCTCATTAGGCCATGCTGTAAATCACAAGGTTGCTTTATTATTAATATCATGCCACAAGAGGTTGTGTTAACCCCCTTAACTCTCTGGGTCCACCTGTTCCATTAAAGTTACTATCCCCATCTTCCCAAAACTTATCTCTGCAATCTTTTGAAAGAAAAATACACCTTCATTGTTTTTTTTTTTTTTTTTTTTTTTTAGGTACTGTTAATCACAAAGGCACAACATACAAAACCAAGCCACATATGCCACTCTGATGTCAGACTATTTACAATTTTTTAAATTAATTTCAAGGTCACTGCTTTTTCTTTTGTTATGCATGCTCGCAGATGCCACAGAAATGAAATTTGCACCACATACAGTAACATTATCAAAATAATGCCATTATTTCTTGTGCCCTGACTATAGGACACCTAGCTCCATTTTACCAAGATCTTCCCCTAACAAGTAACTGTTCAAACTGTTGAGAAAAATCTCAGCCAGTTTTGTTATTACCTAGAATAACTGTAAAAAATAGTTTCACAGTTTAGAAAAGCTGATTCTTCACTACTGCTGCAGAGTTAGGTTAGGGGCTTCATATATAACACTGTTTCATTAACAGAAGAAGTGTTTGGGGGTAAACATATCATTCATTTCAAACTAGAACTAAACATTCTGGTATGGGATTTATTTAACTTTTAAACTAGCTTTCAACAAAATAAAAAAATGAAACAAATTGTTCACTAATATAAAGAGATGCAAATTTAACTGGAGAAAGAAAGTCTTTGTTTGCCACGGCACAATACACCTCAGAACTTAAGAAAAGTAGAACTGCATTGAAGGGCATAATTTGTCTTAACAATTCTGGCTTTCAAAACTTGTTCAGAAATCACATCTGTAACAGTGAACTGGAGGAAGACAGAACTGCTCCAAGAAAGGACGAACCTCTCTAAAAAGAAAATATATATATATAAGTGCCCTGGTTTCAGCTGGGATAGACTTAGTTTTCCTCCTAAAAGCTGCTGCGGCGCTATGCTTTGGATTTGGGATGAGCATAATGTTTCAGCTGCTGCAGAGCAGGGCTCAGCTAGAGCCAAGGACTGCTCAGCTCCTCGTGCTGCCCTGCCAGCCAGGGGCTGGGGGTGCCCCGGGGGCCGGGAGGGGACACAGCCAGGACAGCTGACCCAGGCTGCCCAAAGGGATGTCCCACAACTGCTTCTATCTCAACCCATGACTTTTTAATCCTTCCCCCCCCCAGCCCAGTTCTCTCCCCTATCCCACTGAAGGGCAGGAATGAGCGAACGGCCGTGTTGTGCTTAGCTGCCTGCTGGGTTAAAGAGTAACAAGGGGAAAATCATTTTTCCATGAAGTTTAACTGCTCTGTTGCTCAGTCATAAAAGGCCAAATCTCAAAGGTATCCTGGGCAATGAAATCCCTAGTTGAGTTGCATATTTCTCATGGAGTACTTTCTTTTACTTGAATTTGCCAATCTTTCCATTTCATTGAACAGTATTTGCTGTTGTGTTGTGCTACAAAATAAGCATCCAATGTGTCATGCTTGGTTTTGTGTATTTATGTTGTACCATTTACCTCCTCCCTGTAACTCAATTGCAGTATTGTCAACATGTGTTCAGAAAACTTTGCAAACATTGCATGTCCTCAGTTTTGAACATTCCAATACTGCATGTATGCAATCTGCCTGATGAAATTCACTACATGTACCAACAAATTATTAGTTAGGAATAGATGAACCAAGAGTATAGACTTGTGACTGTCCATTCTGAAAGACACCGGTGTACCCTCTTCATTCAATGGAGCAAAGAAAAGTATTGAATACTAATGAAGCAACATTCAAATGATGCTATCAGTATCTAGCAAAAATTCTACTCTTAGATTAAAAACATTAAGGAATCCAGAGTTATATTCTAGAGTCACTCTGGTGCATACCTCAATGAATTACTATTTTGAAGTAGAGATGAAATCCCCATTTTTTAGTTAAAAAAAAAAAAAAATAGAATAGAAGACATTATCAGGCTTTTTAAATTTCTTACTGAGCTAAAACAGAATGAAGAGCACTCCATTCTCAACCTCAGGAAATATCTAGTAGATAGAGGATATATCTCTTTCCTACCTGTTTTCCAGACAAACTGATGACCTCTCCTGGCTTCCAAGTCAGCTGTTTGCAACATTAAGAAAACAAATAGAAGGAAGGACTTCCCCAGGCTCTGCCATGCCCAATGAGGAGAAACCCAGTTCTGTTGTAGAAGCATAATTCAGATAATTCCGTTTCTGGTCTTCTTCAGTCCTAGAATTAACCAAAATTAAAAAAAAAAGTCACTAAATGTTCTTAACAAAGCTTTTAACAACCTCCCAATGCAAATAAATGGCCCTTCTTTTGTCTTTTAACCATTCCATGCATGAATATAAGATACACAAAGGCAACACGAGAAATACCCCAGGAAAGACAGGGAAGCAAGACACTGCTCATTAGTGATGAACCAGCCTGGAAGGGAAAACTAGAGATAATTCAGGGATTTCTCTGGAGTTTGGGACTTGCATTTACGACCCTGATCTTTGAGGTCCAGAGCAACAGCCGGTTACTCTGGAGAGGTCTCTCTGTCTAAGGGATTTTAATGAAGCTCTCCACCATTTCAGATGCATAGCAGAGCCACATGGTGAGTGAGAAAGGAATGTACCAAGTCCAGTATAGCTGGGGCACTTTCATAACATACAGCTCATTAAAATAATCACCACGCAACGTCGGAAGCAAGAATGTTTCTGTGGCAGAGTATCAGGGTCTCCTGCATAAAGCAGGAGCCCAACCTCTCGATGCCTGCTTCAGTGAACATTGAAATTGTTCACATACATCAGAAAAGCTCCAAAACATGAGAGAATAAGGAAGGCACAACAAAACCAAATATTGAAACTCCTGATTCAACATGGAAATTGAAATCACTATTTCTCTCATCCTACAAATAGACTAACTAGGCACTTATTTATGCAGGGCTATTTTTGTCGTTTGTTTTACATGGTTGAAGATATTTGGAATCCATCCACATTCAAATGGAAAAAGTTCTGATCTCTCAAAAAAAATCCTGGCACATGGTACTTGCCATGTTAAACAAATGCTAGTCTCTCATGTCAATTTATATATCAAATTTTTCTTGTGTAATACCTTTTGTATTTATACTATATTTAAATTCTCAAAAATTTTCTGCATGTTAGTATTTAATCCTACTTTTACAGGTAAAAATGCCACATCCGTATTAGAGTTAGCAGAGATAACACCTGTCTTCAAGATTGGTCTTCACTTGCGTAATCTTGGTGATTTTCATTAAAATTATCAGTTATTAGAAGTTTAGCCCAGAAAATTCCATTACATTCCTAACCTTATGAAATGCAACATTGTCATAATACATAATACACAGCATTGTTCTTGATAAGAAACTGGAGATAAACCTGAAAATAGTACATACTGAATAGATGGTGAAACTTAATTTCAAGCTGCATTTAAATTACTTTGAAACAGTTTCTATCACGATAAGTTCATGCAATTAAATACAATCAGATATTGACTAACTATGGCAGAGGATACAATGTTATATCTGTTATCTGGGTTAGTTCATTCTTACATTGCAGATGAACGGCAAACGGTAAGGCCTGAAAACCCATCAAGTTGACCAAATATCGCAACTCAAGCAATGTTAACAGACTTATTGTATTTCTCACGTCTGCTAGGTTAATTTAGCATTTCACATCTGATTCAGAACACTGGCTGTGGAATCCCACACAGGCCAGAAGCGAAGCTCTGAAACCTTGAGCATCCTTCAGAACTGAGATGCAGAAGACTTATTCCTCAGAGGAAAGACGTTACCCCAATGCAAACAGAGTAGAGAAGTCCTTCAAAGAGAAGGGGGCCTCCAGGCATCCTGCAGGTAATCTTTCTGCCCATTTCGATGCTCACCTCACACAGAAGAGCTGAGGAGGAGCAGCTCCCCCGGTGTCTTCAGCATTGCAGTTACCATGTATGACGGTCAAAAAATGAAGTCACCAACTTTCTGTCAAGGGAAAGAGAAGGAATAAGTGACACTGACTTCAACACTGTTCGCACCCCAAAATGCAATACCAGCAAAGAAATTGTTCAGATGCTCAGCTTCATGTGCTGAATCAGAGCCAGCATGCCCAGCCCTGGGCAGACAATACTCCTCTGAATTGCGGGGCAGCTCTCCAGCTCCTGGAGAACGCAGTAAAAATCGTGTCCTGAACAGGTCATGGCATGAAATGGGCAAGTCCAAAGAACCTTCCCATAACAGCTAATAAAGATGCTGAGATTTTTAATGAAGCACAAGTAGAGCTAATCAGCAGCTTTCTAAATACACTGCCATCTTCTCAGCATTCAAAGGGTCAGTAAACAGCAGTAAATCCCTGAGAGCAGCAGACTCCTGCCCAAAACGAGGGGTTTCACATATGTTCATGCTTTGGACAAGACTACAAAGATAACTGGCTGCTGCTCCCCATGGAGCAAGAATGGAGATTACATTAAGTCAGAAAAAAAAAAAAACAGAAATAAATTAGACACCACGAGACTGATTCTAATCTCACCTACCCCAGCAGGGCTCAGCAGAGCCCACTGATTTACACCACAGTAAGCACAATAAAAATTTGTCTGTATATCTAGGTTTGTATAACACAATTTGGAACAGTAGCTGTTCTGTCCTGATATGATAAAAAATTATTGCACAGGCAACATATGCTATCTACAGAAACATGAATAAATTACATTATGAAGGCCACCAACACTTCACATCAAATTTAGTTACAGTATATCTCAGCTCCCAAATGTGTCAGCATGGCTAGCTGTAAACTGGCAAACATAGAGGAAAAAATGAGAAAGAAAAAAAAAAATGAAACTTACATTTTAAAAATTGACTTTACCAAGACTACTCATGATTAAATTCATGCAACTGCTTAAATATGTTCATGATGTGTTTTACTCAGAAACTCATCATACTCTTCCAAAAGCGATTATCTGGATGTACTCAATATCCTTTATCATACAACCCTGGCCAAGTGATCATCTGCACTAATGGATTCTCATGAAATTAAATAACAAGCTGTTGTTTTTATGTGTTTGAAGGATTGAACACAAAAATCCCTTTAGTTTTGTTTGGTTTGTATGGAACCAAGTTCAGAAAAACAAGGGTAAAGTGCATTTGGTAAAATGGCTGGGAATACACAGGCAGTCTTGAATAAGCCATATTCAAGTTTTCTAGTCATTATGGCAAATACATTTGCATTTTCTTATTCACTGCTAATTCTCTTAACGACAGGGTGGAATAAAACTAGTTTAAATAGCAGACTTCCCTGTAGAAACCTATATTTCTGCAGAAAACAAGGCACTCGAACAGTGTCAAAGTGCTATAAATAAACAAACATGCAGATCACAAATATCTTATTTCTAAAATGATCAAAATTTAATTTCCCTTTCCACATCAGTGAAACACCCTGGTCTAATCCCTGCTCAGCTGGGGAGGAAAGAAGCCTCTGCAAAACTTTTCTTGTTTTCCAGGCGCTGCTCAGACAGGCACGAGCTGCGGCTGAGCACCGCGAGGCAGATGTTTCCAAGTGACAGGCTCTCTGCTAATCCCACAAACATCGGGGTTCTCAGAAGCATCCAGCACCGACAGACAAAAGATTGATGGCCTAATTTTTCCTCTCCAGTCTGCACACACCACGCTGTCAAGCGGGGACCAGTCGCTGTTTCGGCGAGTTTCCACAGGACGAGACATTTCTTCAGGCTCTCTGCGTTGTTTCAGTGGTTCAGGACAATTCAATCTGGCTCTGCTCCAACGTGGGCTTATGCAGTATTTATAAGTCAACTTAGAAAAAAAGATCAGCCTAAACTGATCCAAATCTAAGGCATGGTTTCAGCCTTGTCATACATCAGTTAAATTCCCCCTGTGTTTCCTGGGAGTTGTGGTCTTCCCCATCACAGGTACATCCAACCTACTTTTTTTTTTTTTTTGGATGAGAAGGGGATGCTTACAAGGACACCTGGGTAGCATTCTCCATTTAAAACACACAACACAATTAGAGTCACCCCAAGCACTAAGCAGTAACAACAACAACAAAAGAGGTTGCAGCTCTTATGTCTGGCTATAAATCGTTTAGCAGATGTCTAGCACAAAGATAGGCATCATTAATCATGAATAAATTTTCTTAATGTAAATCTAAGCTGTAATTATGTAACTTCGCCTATTTCACACAGCAGACTCATTGCTTGTGATATCCCTAGATATCTTGAATGTTTGCAGTATACTCTTTATCCTCAGATACCTGTAAAATCCGCCTTGCCTTCTGAGAAAGCTGTTACCCAAGGAACTAACTCTGTTCTGTCCTAAACCAGCATGCTGCCCTTTATTTATTTATTTAATGATGAACATGTAGTTACACTAAACTGCTTTTACTACCCTACAGAAAACAAACACCACATTCTTCTGCTGACACATCTGGATTAAAACAGGCTTCTAGTTAAAATACAGGCACCCTAATTCCTAGGGCTAGCTGTGTCAGAAACCTGTCAAAAAAAAAAAAAAAAAAAGTGAAAAGTCACCTAAGGTCATGCTCTGACACTAGTACTTAATTCTGCAAGCTCTCCCATTGATTTCAGGAGAGAGACTTTGCATAAAAGGGAACAGTAGCTCAATTTATTATACCTCTACTTCTTTATTTGTAAGATGCAGTTAAGAATATTTAATCTCCTTCCAGGAGCATTTCAGAAAATCCTGGCTAAAAACATGCAGTATGAATGAACTAAACTTTTGTCCTAAGTGATCACTCAACAGGAATCAAAATATTAAGCTCCATAATTCTTTGGTAGTTTGCTCCGGTAATTGTAAGGGTGAATAATGCCTGGAAGAACATCTGGTGTTCACACATCTGCACACAGAAGATAACCACAAACAAGCAGCAGACGGTCTAAGACAGCCTGCTCCAGGCTGGGAGTAAGCCTGCCTGAATGCTGCTGTGTTTTGCTGCCTGTTTGTGCCTGTGCCTCAGTGCCGATAACCAGCCCAGCACAGGACAGAGCAATGGAGAGCAGAGCCCATGTGAGATGGGGCTGCTGGAGAGGTCACAGTGAAAGCTGCAGGGGAAGCAGGCTCCCCCTGTCCCCCCGTCCAAGCTGAGCACATGTTCCGGCTGGTCCCTTCTCACATGTAACCATTAACGACTTTTCCCAACATCTAGCTGTGAAAAGCTTGGTAGGCAGGCTCTAGCTTTACACGCCCTGTTTGACAGTACAATTATTTTGGTGATCTCCATAGTCAAATTGTATAAGTCCTAATGATTTCATCGTTTTCCTTCTATTCAACAATTTCTAGCCTCAAAGTTACGGAAGATGCCAGGGATTAAAAGCAAGAATATGAAGTTACTGCCAATGAATTGCTTCTTGACTTGCATTGATTTCTTTGGGGGTAAAAAAACAGGAATCCTAAGTTTTCCTGCTTTTTGTTTATGTATATCCTAAAAACGTAACAAAGGCAGGTTTGAATTTAGAAGTTTAATTATAAACTTAGCCAAGTGGATTATAATGAAAGATGTTCTAGCAAGGGAGCCCAAACTGATGCATTATGACTACATTAAAGAAAACACCAGAGAATAGACTTTCCATCAGTAGAATGACTTTAATTAAAACAGTGATCGAGCAGAACTGTTCTGTGAAATGGCACTTCTGGTACATCTCGTTCACGCTAAGTACCTCCAGCGTACTCTATGGAAAGGCACTTGACTTTCAGTAACAAAGTAGACGTGATTTCACTGTGCTGACGAACCTGGTTCGGGAGATGGTTTGCAGGCAGCCCAAGCAAAACTGGCTTCACTTGGACACAGCCCATACAGCTAGCGCTCTGCTAAAGGAGACTTTGGAGTCAAGGGCCACAGGTTTGTGAAAGGCACGGTCCTGACCCTCCCCAGGTGCACAGCCACGTGCTGGCTCTCCCCAGAACCAAGGAGCACGCCGACATTTCCTTCCACAAGGATCATTTGCTGTGTCATCCAGCCCGCGAATGTCCAAATGCTAGCCAAGCCTTGGACTTTTCAATGGTATTTAACTGCCACGGACCCTTTGGTGCTCTCGTCATCATGTCTTAGAGCTCAAAGTAGGCTAATTTACCTTCACAAATGTTCTTCGAACTATTATCATACTCCTCACAGCAGGAACAAGCACAGAGCAATTAAGATCAAAATGCTCAAGACTGTCGATAGGTTTCTCTTGTGAACTCAGCATTGATTTTTTTCTGAGCAGCAGAACACAGAAAGTGTCCAATAACTTTTCAGTAACCTTTTCACACTGCTTGTGCACTTTCATACACTTAATTAAATACTAAGATTGGCTGCAGCAGGTCAAACCAAACTTCTGCAAAGTCCCAGATCCTGCCTCCGACAAGGACCCAATGCCAAATGCCTAGGGTGCAGCATAAGAACTGAGCATGCATAAATAACAATTCTCATTTTACTTGCCCAGTCTCCATCAATTTACAGCTCCCATGTCTCCCAAGTCACAACCAAGCAGATCTTTGCATCTGACAGCACTCAGTGGAGATTTCCCCTCTAAACTTATGGCACCAGCCCTGAACCCATGCGTGCTTTTAGCACCTGCACGCTGGTGGCTGCTCACGGCATGCCTGCCAGCCAGCGCCGCAGAGCGCAGCATGGGAGTGAGCTCTGTGAGGCTCTCATACCGTAGCGTGTCCTCTCCACAGCAGAGAAACTTTATAGCTGTGGGGTAACAGAAGTTTCTTTTTATTTATTTTTCATTGGCTAGAGAAAACTTTGAGTCTGTTATCAATATATTATTCTGCTGTAGCTTTCATCACTGGCAATGGATGAACTAAGGGTCCTGTCAAACCCAGCTATATCTAAGAACTGCAGTCACAGTTGCGCGGGTCTTGGATTGCTGTTAAATTGCAATTAGGCAGACAAAGAGAAAGGGAGCTGGCACTGCTTTCAACACCATTTCAGTAAATGCAAGTTGTTGTTCAAAGAGGATTATCCTCACTTTACTGGCGAAACATTGCATATAATGCACGTTCAGCACTATAATACCATTTGAAAACTAGTATTTCAAATTATTTCCCTTTAACAGGCAAACCTGGAAATCAGACTCAGCAGAGAGCAAACTCTCTACTTTAGCAGCATGACCGTTCCTGCTGGAAACAACAGAAAGCTTCAAAGTCACCAATTACAAGGCAACAGAGTTTAAAAAAAAAAAAAAAAAAAAGGAAGAAAATACCTCGCAACCTCTGCTGCACGAACAACGGCAGATTTTCCTAGCATTCCCATTAAAGTGCTTTCAGTTCAGAGAAATTAAATTGCTTTACTGCAGCGATTTCCTTTTGCATTCTGTTATTACTTTATGTTATTTGACATTAATAGGGCATCGCAGGTTGCAGGTCAGGGTTTTTTTTTCCTCCTTATTGGAATGCAGCCACCACACAGAGTTTATCAATCTTAAACACAAGGTCAAAATAACACAATCAGGTACCACAGGGCACACGAGCTCGGCGAGGACCTCAGCTCCAGCTAACAGGGGAATTTACCCTGATCCACAGCCTGCTCTCATACACACACATTCAGAGGGTGAGCCCAATACCTCCTGAATGTATCAAGTTTTCCTTCTGCTGTTGCACTTACATTAAGAATCATTTCTTTCCTACGATATCTACACCTCTGTTTGGATATCTAGTCATTCCTATTTTGCTGTTTGCACTACCTAGCTCTAGTCTATGCGCAAATAAGCTAATTTGAACAGACACACATCCACAAGATAAATTTTGTTTCAAAAAACTCATTTCCAAAGTGCTGAAATAAACATTTATTCCAACGCATCCTCTGTCATCAGCTGTTTACTTCAGTACACCAAAGTACAAGCCTATAGGAAAGGAGAAAACGGAGCGCGATGCACACAGCGTAACACTCCAAAAACTCGTGGGCACTGCAGAGGAGCAGCTGTTAATCAAACACTGAAAGAGTGGTTCTTCATTTCTTGCCAAACATTGCCTGTGAAGTGCTGTGACGGAATCTCCTACAGCACAGCCTTCATTATTTCTACAGTGGGGAAAAAAAAAAGTGAAAGCTGGGTCTCACGTAAGGATACATACTATAAACAGTTATAGCTACAGCTGTCCATGTAGGTTCACGTTGTGTGATGCCTTGCTACTATCTCCTTCATTTTCCTTCCATCTACTCATCTACTTTACAATGGACCTCCATTCATTAGTGCAAATTGGCCTGGACAGACCACAATAAACAAAGGGGTTAAGAGAGGGGAAAGAAAAAAAAAAAAAAAAAAAAACAAAAAACATTTAAAAAAAAAAAAGATACAGTGAAGGCTGAACTCTCAGGGAAAAAAAAAAAAAAAAATGGAAAAACTGGCATTGGCATAAGGAAATCTGCTTCCACAGGCTGCTTCTGAACATATGCACAGATGCCAGTGTGCACACAACACTCTGAAACCAACTTTGGGAAGCTGCTATACAAATTTAATCCTACACATTAAGAGTAACACAATGCAAGTCATGGCTTGCAGAAGAAACGGGACTTGTTTTTAGGCAGAATTTGTTTTCAGAAATGTGCAAGCTACTGCTTGCACCAAACTTCCTCATGCCACTGGGTCTCCAGGGAAAGGCTTCACAGAACTCATTTCCCCACCTGCAGCAACAACACCCAAGAAAAATGTGCCTCCACGGAAGATGCACACCACAGTCAAGAGCTCACATCACATCGCTTCCTCCAGAGTGGAAGAAATGCCAGGTATATGCTGTGGCTCGGAGCGTGGTATTAGAATGCATGCCTGAAACTCAGTCGCTCCCAGGCACTTTAGGAGCCACAGAACAACCAGCTGTAGGAATAAGTTTCTCATACCACAAGCCATCAATAATATCTGCACTTTTATAGAATGGCTTGGGTTGGAAGGGACCTTAAAGATCATCTAGTTTCAACTTTAAGTATGAACTTGCTTTCACCCCAAGATTAATTGTGTATGACAACAAAAATACCAAATTGCCACAAAGGCAGTTACCCTTTCAACAAATTGGAGCAATCAGTTAGGCAAGGCTTGATATCTATTTAAAAATTTTCTTACCTTTCTTTCCCATTTTTTTCTCCTGCAGCTAGTTATAGTCACTCACTGTACTTTATCACATTGGAAAGTCTACTCTCTTTAGGGTGAGAAATATTTGCCCTGAACACAATATAATGTGATTCACACAGGGGTCCCTGACACTACTGCAGTTTTGATATGAAAAGATAATCATAATGATATCGACTGATAAAAGCCATTAGTATAATATTATTCAAGCAAGGTCAATAGCCCGTGCAGGTTGTTCTTACTGGAGTTCATGTTACATCACTGGTCCCATCATCCTGACCTTCCCTGCTGTCATCCCCATTACAGTTCAATTAACAGAGGAGCCCTGCAGTGGCTTGATGAGCATCTGCTGCATCTACCTGGCAGTAATTCAATAAGGATACGCCATAGGAAGAGATAATGAGAAGTCAGCCCAGTTGTTCTGTTTCCCCTCAGGAGAGCAGATGAGTTTGGTTTATGGGAAGGAGCGTGACCTATGAAAATTATCAGTTAATTTCATAGCTTCAGCATGCTACTGGTAACTTAAAATGTTCTCTGGTTTCTCTAGCTGCACAGTCCACAAAGGTCCAGAAACTGTTTTCCAGGTAGGTCCATGATTAGCAACATTTCCCACACTGAAAGGATATATTTTGCCAAAAATATTCTCTCTTCACCAGTTCTATCAAAAGAAGGGGTTCCACTCATGCATTCTGCAGTGGCTGATCTGAGTTCAAAAATCAAGTGCCTGAGCATAGCAAATGAACCAAAACTACCAGCTACCTTACTGGTAGGTTTGGCATCCCTTCGTCCCTTGGTCACTGTGAAAACTACTGGTGGAATATTTGAGAGATGTGTCTCTGTACTGTCTCCTGTAGAGCTTTCTCTTTCTCTCACATACTGCTATAGATCAAACAGCATTGGAAATGGTGAATTTCCCTGCCTCCACTCCTGAAGTTTCCAATTTCTTCCACTATTTCCCCCATTTCTCCTCTAAGTACTAAAGACAAGCACATTTTTTTTCTACACTGCTTACACTAAAGGTTTCAAACTTTGATCAATTCCTCTGTTGCCCATTTCCTTTGGTTCACTCCTCCCAACTAAGTGCTTACCTGCCCCGACCACTGAGTACCGCCATCATTCCCTGTTCACTGGAGGACAGGATAATTCAGGTTGGCAGATCCCCACCTACCTCAAGAGGTCTCTAGTCCAACCTTCTGCTGAAAGTGGAATCAGGCAAGATGAGATAACAATGAATCACACAAAATACTACTCTACATCATCCTAGACTTTTTTTTGTTTGTGCGTTTCTGCTTTCTACCACAAGGCTTAGTCTACCAAGATCATGCCAGCTGACATCAGACCTCAGGTTGTGGTTCATCTCTTCCAAATCATACAAACCCAGCAGCTTTCCTCCATCTCAAAATTTATTCTCTTTTCTTTAGTCAGTTCTACCATCTCTTTCTGCCCTTCAGTTAATCACCTCCTGCACATCTGCTCCTGGCTACCATTTTCCTGAACATTCAAACCCTTTCTATCTTCTGCCTCTCCTTTTCCATATTAAATTAGCTGATTTCTTTCAAAAAGATAACTGATGTAGTTTTATGAAACTTAACCACCTTTCCTCAGCTTGGTTTGTCGCCCCTACAACATTTTTTTCCTTCTCCTAATTAGGCATTTGCTGACTTGCATCTCCCATCTTTTGATTCCCTGATGTTGTTTTCCATGCCTCTCACGTTTTCTCCATTATTGTTGTCTGCTTCCTCCCCATTTTTGGATATGCTTATACAGAAAACAGTACACACACGCACTACATTATATCCATAATGGCAGACTACAACAATTTTGGAGTTGGACATAATTAAAATTTAAGCAATGCTAGGATTAAGTTTGCTTTGTGTGAATTTATTATGACAGTCAGGTTTCATGATTACTTTTTTTTTTTAATCATATTACTAAAGTCAATGCCAAACCCCATTTTTAATCTACCTTTGACGTCTTTTGCTTTTATCTGTTTGTGACACTTGCTTTCAACCCACTCTTAAAGCCTTCCTCATACACCTCCCCAAAATAAGCAAACAACACATGTAAATACCAACAACTGCAATTACAAAAAGTTATTAATAATAAGAAAGTATCTCTTCAGACGTACTGGGTACAACTCTAAGCTGCAGGCAAAGAATACAAAACAGTGCCTCAGGGTAAGGACTGAGAACAACTGAGAGCGTGCCATGACTGGGCTAACAGCTGTATTTTAAGAATACAACAGCCAACTGTAGGGAGTCCAAAGTTTTCAATTGCAATTGCCAATCCTAGACTTACATTTTGTCCTCTAGAGTTAGTGGTGGTTAGAAGTGGTGGTGTTGCTTTCTGTGGTGGCGTTGGTTTGGGTTGTTGGTGTTTGTTTGTTTTTGTTGGTGGTGGTTGGTGTTTTTTTTGAGTGGTGGCCAAGGGAAAATATATATATATATATATGTATAACATATTCTGCTTGCTAGTCAAGATTAACTTGTCCAACTTCTGCAGGTTAAAACAATTTGATATATTTTTCCCCATACACTGCACTCTTCCGAATTCAGTGAATTAATAAATCAACTAGTCAAAAAATTAGTCAATTAATTAGTTGACTCAACTAATGCAGAAAAGCTTTTGTGAAAAGCTTTACACATCGATAGATGTTTACTAGACTTTAGCCTTCATTTTCTGTGCGTTTCAGAATTTAAATAAAAATTGAGTCAACATTTATACTTACGGAGATTACCAGCTTCCTCAGTGGAATGGCTGCACTTGAAATAAAATCTCCCTTGTTGATAGATTCCCAAGCCTGATACATTTCTGCTCGCTGAATGTATTTGGGACTGCTACTATAAACACTTTCAATATTAAAATATGCATCCATTCTCAGGCTTGTCTTCCACATTACTTGGTTCATTTTTCTGTCCTTTAGCATTTTCTCCTATCAGAGAGATATGAATCCGAACGACATGACTTAATAGGAACAGCAATCCAATGTATCTGATTACTTCTGCCCTTTAAATTGTAATTTTATTTTAGATTTGTTTGTGCAAATATATTGCAAACCCTAGGCATTTCTTTTAAAATAGGTCTACCAAACAATATTTGGCAGAGGCAGCAAAAGAGCTGGGTCATAATTTTGCTTATAATTTTATTATTTTTTTTTTACCTTATGTGGTAAAACTAGCAGGGAACTGTGTTACTACTAGACTCAAAACTCCATTTACTATGTAATTTTTCTTCAGTACATGAGTCTTTTTTAAAGGACTGCAATTGCTTTGAGTTACACGAAAAGATTGATCTGTAGAAAGTGGAAAATATCTCCCGTCCTACTTTCAAGACTGGGATTTTGTCGTGCCAGCAATTGTTTCATAAAAATGGTCTACGTCAAAGGTAAAGGACAAAACTAGAGAAGAATTTCTTCTCCTGTGCGAAGAATCTCCCCTGACTTACAGGTAAATGCACATTTCCAAATATAAATATGCTTAAAATGACAGGCTCTGCTTTTCTCTAATTGTTAACAAATGCTTAAAAAGTGTTAACAAATGCTGAAAGCAACTTGGCATTCTCTTACCAAAGACCTCTGCATACAGCAATTCAGCAAAACAAGACAATCTTCTTATCATGTGTAAGAGCTCAATTAAACCATCATTTTAACATAAGCCTGCTTAGCATCAGAACAGAAGACATGAGCGCTACTAGTGTGGTTCGTGTCCTAAAACAAGAAATCAAGAACAAAGAGGTAGAAGGGAAGAGGAGGAAACAGGACGATGCAGCTTCCATTTCACTGAAGATCATTTGATGAAGGGGAGGGAGGGAAGAGGGGGAACTAAACCCAGAAGCATGGAAACAGCTTAGAGCAGAACATAAAACTTGATTTGTTTTTCCTGGACCTCTATCCATTCAGACAAATGTGATATGAATTGTAAACAGAAACAAGACTGGAGAGCTGAATTTCTCTAAGCAAGGAGTTTCAAGTAATTTTCAAAAGTTTGCCTGCTTCCAACTATATTCCATACTTTATGTTAAATGCCTTGATTATCATGGCAATCAATAACCATTTTAATTAGCATTCAAGAAGAAAAAAAGATATTAAAAACACGCCATGGAACAGGGCTATATGAACACCTCTCAAATGAGCATAGTTCTTTATACCCAAGCAACTAACCTCCTAAAGTGCCATGTAAATTGACTGAGCTTAGAAGCTGTTTTAAATTATCCTCAATATCTATTACAAAGGAAAGGTGCCTACCCACTGATAAAGCCTACCCACTGATAAATTAGCAATTGTAATATGGCACTGTGAAAGCTAGAGGTAAATTGATTATGTTGTACCTAATTCTCCCCCTATTTTAATCTAAACTCTGCAAATTCCAAGAAATTAAAGTATAGGCAAGAAGATGAGCAAAAAGCTTGACTGTCTTGTAAAACATCTAAAAATAGTGTTTCAGTATATTTTCATATGCTGCAAGGAGCAATGAATATCATCTATATAGATCTATACCTAGTAGATGTTTTCAACAGCTAAGACTTGCAAATCAATTGTAATTTGTATTTTAGAATAGTTAATAAGAAACTCACACAATACACCGCATTTAGCAGGAAAATACAGCCATGCATTGTCTCACACAAAATATAGAGAGGCATTACCATAAGCTATATTTTTAGTCTTCTGAAATCTATTTGAGAGGAGCTTAAAAAAACATTTTGAGAATAATCACTTGAACAGGCTTGTTGGGGATGTAAAACAACACCAAGGTGGGGGGGCCAGAATGTATGTGACTGCTCTAGCTGGTCCTGGTGCCTTCCTGAGCCTAGATGTACATCCTAGATGTGTTGTGCAGATCACTGCGATGCACATACAAAGCAGTGTAGAAATGTCAATGCATAACACCTTCAGATGAACGTGTTGTGAGTAGAGGTTAAAATGGTAGGTTCATAACTACACTGAGTAACACAGAAAAAGTTGTAGGCTCCTTGCCGAGACCACCTTGAGAGATCATCTTGCCTAAGCTTGAGGACTCCAACCTGCGTTGTCAGCGCTCACTGAAGTCCCTGCCACAGTTTCAACACTTGAAGCACTGGATCCCATGGCATGGGTGGCAAACTTTGCATCTCCCAGGAGCGAAGAGCTGACAGCACACACTTAGGAAAGGCTATACTGGAATCACTTGGGTGGGAGGAACTGGTGGCCAACTCAGAAACATTTCTCTTGCTAGCAGCAAGGTCGACACAATAGGAAAAAGCATTTAAATCATGAGCGAACATTATAGAGATACTTACGCCCAGGAAAAAGAAAAAAGGAGTTTGACTATTTCTAGGTTAGGCCAATTACTATCAGAGATTTGCACAGTAATGCTCAGAAATGATTGCCTCTCTCACAAAACTTGCACCAGCATCAGAATCAGCTTGAGCGAAACAGACTTATCCTAATGCCAATTTGCCTTCCAGGTAATCAAAGCAGCACAGCACTCAGCCAGCAACTTTCCTAAACAATCCCTGCTGCAAACCAGCTCTCTGAGAAGGGCTAGGAGACCCAAATTACTGCACAGCCACAAAGAAGGTGAATGTGAGATGAAATATGAGCAGGGACGTGCCACAACAAAAGAAGACACAGTCAATTATTTAAAGAAAGGCTCTCCGTGGTGAGCTTCGTGGATAGGCACTATGTAATGTGGAATCACATCCAATTAGGGGTAGGCCAGGCTCTAGTTAAACAAGGAGGGAAAGAATAATTAGAAATTGTTGAAGTGGTACCTCAGACGACGAAGAAAAGTAAAAAGCCACCACACAGTGTTTTTCAGAAAGACAACAGAAGAGTCCCTGTGAGAGAGCCCCTTGCCAAGGGGCTGGTGGCGCAGCAGCACAAAGCAGGGCACAGTGTCAGAGCCCACCCTGGCACCCTGTCCACCTAGAGCCCACCAAGCACCACAGCTCCAGACTCCAGACAAAGGTATGT
The DNA here is from genome assembly GCF_964035555.1 of Netta rufina. Classification (NCBI taxonomy): domain Eukaryota; kingdom Metazoa; phylum Chordata; class Aves; order Anseriformes; family Anatidae; genus Netta; species Netta rufina. The sequence continues at coordinate 29,429,308 of NC_140129.1, forward strand.
TTTTGGACTGAGAGCCAGAACTCCAACCTTCTATAAATGTAAGCCACATAACTTGAGAGGAAACCTCACAAGGCCTCTGAAGTGCCAAGTGAGTAGTAACATACCAGTTCCAGCAAATCCACTCAACATTTATCTGCTTAATTTTTTATTTCTTAGCACCCTAATGCATGCTAGACATGCCACACACACCACTGAACAACAAGCCTTAATATTATCAGCCATTCATATGTAACATTCAAAGGCTTCAATTTTAAAGGTGTTTCAATGGATTCTTCACACACCCAAATGACATACAGACACTGAAACACAGGGTGAACAGTCTCCTTTATCCTTCTCCTGTTACATATTTTTCATATTAAATCACATTTTTTTTTATTAATGTCAAACAGCCTGTAGAGGGAAATAAGCCAAAAATACTGTCCCTCCCTTTTTTCCTCCTCCCACGAGCTGCCAGGTTCTCTCTCAAATGCCTTTTCTCATCAGAGAGGATTCAGGAGTCACTCTCCAAGCTAAAAATAAACATACGGTTCTGCGAACACTGGTTCATCAGGAATGAACAGTACAGCAATGTAATTCCTTCCTTCTGCTTTTGTGCATGTACACTTCTGTCAGTGTACTGTGCTAGAGCATGCCTCCATCCAAGACTATATCTTAACATCTCTCCAAGAAACCTCACCAGAAGCTGCACAGTGTATTTCTATCTCAAAACAGAGAAGTTTCTGTAAATTCATAACCCATCCAAAATTGTCTTATTAACTTCTGAACACATGAATAGATAATTATCTTCTTGCAATTTTTTTTTAATGTGTTCTCTAAAGACTGGCATTAAGCAGGTCAAAGAATCCTCCTGAAAATACCTTTATCCAGGCAGTAACTTCTACTTATCTATTATACGTACTTTAAATATACATGGGGCATTAATTTGAAAGCGTCAAAAGTCAAAAAAAAAAAAAAAACCACATTTTATCTTAACAGAAGTTGTTCTCGTAGTCAACCATCATTTAAAGCATAAATTTGAGTCAAACTACTAAGCTAAATAAAAAAGAAAAGAGGTATGGAAGACCTTAACCCTGTCCCTTCTCCATCTTTCCATTTCACCATAGCAGTAAGAGTCCAACCATAAAGAACAGAAGCCCAAAAATCACTGTAAAACCAGTTTAACCTATTTCAGCAATACTTTCAAATGTGAGCAATAATTTCAGGTGCCCCTTTCAGGACACTGCAAATGGGTTGGGATTGCAGAAAGCAGGTGATGAGAGTCTCCAAAAAACAGCATCTTTTACAGACAGCTCAGAGAAATGAAAAAGAAATGTAGCCAAAATTATTCACATTACATATACTATTGCAAATTCCTTTCCAATTGCCTTAGGGAACTAAAATAGCAGCCTGTGAAAAATAAGTGTCCATCAGGTTCATTGTGATTTCCAGACACACACACACACAAAAGAGGTTATATATATATATAATCCTGAGATGTCAAGGGTTATTTCAGGATTAAAATAGACCTTGGAAGTATCTTAACAAAAGCTATTATGCATCGCTATAGAATAAAAGAAATATTAAGACAGATTAAAAATGTTAAAAAGACAGCTTGTGCGAGGAACTAAGCTTCTGTAGGGAAGTGACTTCATTTTGAAAGGATCAGTTCAGAAGTCTGTACCAGTGGAAAAAGAGGCAGTAATAGTGGAGAGAAACCATAAAAAATGCTGTCTAGATAAACTCTGATGCATACACTTCTTAATTAGGCAAGTATATATGAATTTTTCATGACAGAAATTTCAATTTCTTTCAAAAAAAAAAAGTCAGCATGAAACTAAAAGCCCTCCCTAAATCTCTATTTGAAAGACTACAAGGAGCACTTAATAAATCCTGCACAAAAGGAAGTTACCCCATTTGATGTGAACTATTGCAAAACCAGACCCGATTCTGTTGTCACTAAGCTCAAATGATATTTGTTTGCAATTTAATGCATGTCACACGCAAATTACTTGGTTTAAATTCTTTTTACTTTATTTCCAGAAGGATAACTGCATTTCTGGATAAAGTCCCGGAACATTTAATGTATGCAGATGAGCAGTCCTATACATAAAACAAGCTCATTAATGTACTTATTAACTGTGTTCATCAGTAACTTTCCATCTACCAGAGCCTCTTAGAAATACCACAGGAAATAAGATACATATATCTGGAACCAAATTGCAAAGAAGAAAAAAAACAGAGACCATAAATATGTGCCTGTCTTAAAATTGTGCATAATCACCTTGCACACCTCTTAACACATCGTTAACACAGAAAAGTGGTTACACGCAGATGTCGCTTATCTGTTTATTATTCTGAAAGAAGATAACCAGAAGACAAACTATCGCCCATACCACAAACACCTGTTTACATTTTTAGGCTCTGCTCTGAATCACGGTAGATTCCTGTGCTCACACATAAATCATCATCCACAGGAGAAAGGCAACAAATGAAGCACCTTGTCTTCACATATGGCCTCTTCTTAAATCAAGATGTTGCTTAGCGTGACTCCTCGATGTTTCATTGTCTCAGACAGACGAGTAGCCTTTTACATGTCTAATTTTGGTTTCTACCATAAAACATGGCATCATGGAAATTATCAAGATGAAGTTTACACAGGATCTACCCATTCTCCTTACTCAAAGCCATGGTCTCGTTTCAAAAGCAATTCAAATACAATTCTACCAGGAAAAAAAAATGATTGCACATTGCTATTTCTTTCACTGCTTTGTTTATTTAAGAAGTCACTCCACAGATGCTCTGAAGCCAGGTTTTATATGGATGTTGCCTCATCATCTCACCCATACCTCCAGTCCCTTTTCACACACTCTCATCCCCTTGTCTTCCATAGATCCTGCAGCACCTCCACCTTCAGTGATTATCACCAACACCCAGCCAAGCAGGAGGCAGATGTTGCTGGCTCCAAACAACACGTACATCATTGCCCCAAACCAACATGGTACTCACCACACATGCTGAAACCTTCCCATCAGTAGGAGCATTTGTTTGACTGTGTACTCTAGGCAGCCCCCAGCTTTGATTGCACATACAGAAATAGGCAGTTGCCTTTGAGACATCTCGTCTACGAAATTTGGTTTCGACAGCAGCAGACTAAACAGAGGCACTTACAAACCGGGCTAAAAATAAAATGTAGAAATACATTATATACAAGCTCAATCAATTACTATATGTAATTTGACAACACATTCTGTATTATTTGATATGAAATTGATTGCATGTGACTGGCATGGAATGAGATCTCCAACTAAAAATAAGCACCCTAGCTGTAATAGGAAACAAAAATCTCCATAAATATTCCTCTTACAGTCTGCCACTATTGTGTTTCTTTTCCTTAAGGACCAGATCTATACATCATGCTATTGTATAAGAATCCCCTTTATCTCAGAAGAGGAAGTTTTCTGTCTTTCTTGGTTGCATCGTAAAATCTGCAAACATCATCTTGAATGCATCCTTAGGGGCTCAGAAACCCAAGAGAAAATTAAAAGGACTTCAATATATCTTACTGCTTTCAATTGTATGATTGGTGACAAATTGCCTGATGTTTTTTAGACTAAGGTAGCCAGCACTGAGTCCAGGCAGAGGGCTAACACAGTGGGAACCCACATGCGGCAAGGCATTGCTCAGCATGCACCAGGGCTTCGATGCCCCACAGAGCCACGCACGTGTGGATGGTTTGAAGTGACGTACACTGCTTTATCTCTCACTCCAGGCAAAGCACAGCAGGGAAAAAATCAAACAATCCTGACTGCAGCAGGGTGCCAGCAGCAGGCACCCAGTCCTTGGAGGCCTGCCCATCAGCACGGTGGAGCACAAAGGTCCCCAAGCTGCCACCTGGCTGCTCTGGAGATACCTCGGTACCTAAGCCACACCAACCCTGCTGCCAGCCCAGCCCAGGAGCTCCACGTGGCTCACATGTTTCCCTTCTCCCCGCAGCAGCTGAGCAGCACGCAGAAAACTGGATCATAAGGGTGGGCAAATAATACATCACAAATTACAGTGCTAGGAAATCTTCCTGAACTTTGAAATAAACTTACAGCTGAAGCTTTAATTCATGGGAATTGAAAGCCTCATAACAATTTATGTTGGATTAAGGTTCCTGCCCAGTTAAATGCCAGTACTGGTGGTCCTAGATGAGTTCCTATCTTATGAAGCACCATCAGCCACATATTTACAGGCAGCACGCCAGTAAGCATACACTTTGTCTGCCTTCCCTCACCACACATTGTGCTCCTCTGGGGATGCAAAATCTCCCTGTTCAGCTGCAACAGCTGAGAACTGTGCTCTGTATTCCCAGCATTTCCAGCAGCTGATGGGCACCTCAACATCTCTCAAAGTCTATCGAACACCTCTGTTTGACCAACATGCCAGTGACACATGCAGAAAAAAATAGGTACTCTTTCTGAAGTCACTTTTGATGTGTAGGCTAAATCATTGGCGATCTTTCCATCAGCTCCCCAACCACTTGTCAGAAGGGTGTTGGTTCATGTCAGCCACAGCAGACATCCTTCAGCTTCATCCAACCCCCAAGTCAATAGAAAAGACATTCCAACTCATGAGAGCCTATAATCATGCTGTGAGTTGTGATTGTCTATGAGAAAGTCATCATTGCCCCCCTCCCTCCAGCTCCTCAAGCAATGAGACATCCCCAGCTGCAGCATCAGCCCATCACCACCCCCTGCTGCCAGCCTCAGACAGGGAAAGAAATGTCAGGTTAACTCTAGCTCCAGTTTTGTATTTAATGACCTAATTGGAAACATGTTACAAGGGAAAAAATATCAAAGTGCATCTGAAATCTGACTCTGTCTTTAGCTGCTGATTCCTTTCAGAGCATCTCTAGGCTATCAGCAATGAGGATGAATTTGGCAGCACTTCTGCCTTGTGGTACAGTGTTACTGAACCCACCCTTCCCCACCACCACCATCTCACACATCAAGTCTGAGCTGGAGACGGGACACCAGGGAGCATCAGGACAGGGCAGCTAGTGCTCTTCCCTGGGCAAGGAGCTGCTCTGAGTTTTGTCTTTCATCTCCCCTGTCTTCCTTCCTCAAAGAAAGGCTCATAGCCCTTACCTGAACCTTCTGCTGCAAAGCCCAACACAGCTGTGCACTCACAATTCCTCCTCTCCCCAGTTCTCAGAGCTGGATTACAAGAAAGCAAATGTAATACATGGAACATCCTCTTCTCATGTACTCTCGCAAATATAGGTATCTCTCCTTTGCCTCATAGCCTTCTCAATTTCCATTTTAATTTTAATTTGCATACTTTTTCCAGCTGAGCTAGTTTGAGCCATTTACCACACCATAAAATATTTATAAAGTTTAACAGTGGCCATGTATCATCTTCAACATACGTGTGTTTTACTAGACTTACAGCATATAGCTTGTTTTAGCTACTCAAAACATTATTCATGATATAATAACACAGATGATTCACTTGATATCAGCTTTTCTGGCCATGTATTTTCTGGAGTGAGAGCCAGGAATCACAAGACAAGTCTGAAACAAGACTCAGAAGCGTCCAGCGATAACTCGCTGTTTAATATTTTTGCAGAAGTCCGAATTCAAACCATATCCGGTCTCTGTAACATCTCTCAGGTGTCCTAAGAAAGCCCTGATGGGCAGAGTCCTCAACCTGTCCTCAAGAGTCCTCAACCCATCCTCCTTTCTGTAGCTAACCAGTACAGAGCACCCAAATTGACACGAACAAACTACGAAGTAAGTTTGCCAAGAGTAATCAGCCTGCTGCTGAGATGGATACAAGTCAGCTACGAGTATCAGTGTCACTGGGAAATAAATTCATTTGTCTAGGTTGTGTTATGTCCTGAAACCATAACATCTTTCATTTCAAGCTACCGGGGTCATGGAGAGCTTATGAAACATCAAGACTCATCACCTGTGCTATTGCAATCCACCTGTGTTATCACCTATTACTCCCCAGCATGGAGCAGCAATCTCCTACGACCTTGCAGTTACCTCTTCCTTGCGAGAGGCATCCAGCACCATTTCCATAAAGCGGGAGCAACTTCTAGAACCCCAAATCATATCAATTTTCTCACTGTTTTGCCTTGTCTCTTTACACATCCACAATCCCAAACGACTCCAACATCAGTATCAGACAGCACAAGCACTCTTCTTTCAGCTTTCTGCTGAAACAAATGCCAGCAGCTTCCTGCTGACAATCCCTGCTTTGCCGGCGTCCCTGCAAGGTAACAGCACCAAACAGAATCCAATTCTGAACCTTTCTCAGTTGGATTTTTTTTGTTATTATTATTTTGACACCTTTTTTCCATCAGTTTATTGGATTAAAGGTAACGGTGACTGCCAACAACACGTCCAAACCCACACTTTTCTGCCAAGTCCTTAAGCTCCCCCCTAAAACCACGGCTTACCGATAGATGTTACAACGCTGGCTACACAACCCAGCGATCAGATGCATTTTTTCCAGACAATCCTCTGTGCAGCTACAACATAAACAAACAAAGCTGTCTGGGGAAACGGAGGGGAATAGCACAAAACAAGTACAAAGCTTTCCCTGCCTTCTCGCGAATCGCTTCCTTGAGGGTACCAATATCTCCAGCACCACTGACAGGGCTCCCGGCGTTACCCGACCCGTATTCCTCACATCTGCAAATGCGCTGACAGCCTCTGCGGTGTCACTGATCATGTGAGGCGGCATAAAATGGTTAAGCTCTCTCCTTTCACCATTCTGGGCCCTTTAATGACAACCCCTGCACACTGATAACAAGAACTGAGAACAGACCTTGGTATCTCTGTGCTCTCCTATTTTTGGCAGAGTCACTTTTTGAGCTGCAACTCCAGCAGTCACCATTCACATTCTCACTGTCACAGCTCGTACGTACTTTCTCCAAACTTTCTAGAACAGCCTTTCCTTTCTCAGGACCGCAGGGAAATGTTTGTGAGAGACCATCTGAAATTCAGCGCAATGGGCTTAGCCACCGTTTTTTGTGAGAGATGGGCACCACGCACCACTGACGCCAATGCTCCTGCCAGGGTACACTTGTAAGCATTCACCATCTCTGACGTACCCGGTGTAACGTGGCTCCGTACCCCCTCAATAACCACCATTCCTCAGCCCAACTACACATGGCATCTCCACTCCAGGCCTGTGAAGAAAGAGGGCCTGAAGGAAGGCCGTGTTTTCTCCCCTCTCAGTCCACAGATGAAAGCTTTCCTTTCAAAGCCAATTGTTTTCACATGAATTTGATAGCAACAGTCTGCACACAAGAAATCTAAAAATCCACAATGTTCAAAGCCCAAGCATGCAAACAAAATGTTTCTATAACCATCTTCTTCTGGCCTCCCCATACTTGTCAGCAGTGCTAAGGCACTGCTGCATGATTTCAAAGAAATCATATAAATATACATAAAGCAGAAGTGAAGATACTTGTGTTTGTGCTGTCTGTAAAAGATACACTGAATAATTCCTGATGAACATCTGTTCAGCAATGGCTGTGTAATGTTCATCTTTTGCCAGATATTTCTGTCTGTTATTTACTGGACCCTAACAGTATTTGCCAGTGGTTAGAACCATATTATTTAAGTTATAATACAGCACAGTAATAACCGTGTCACATACTGGCATTTCATAACATGCAGATTGAATAGAAGGAATATTCAAGCTTATAAATTTCTTTGTATTAAGCATTAAACATCCAGCTCAAGTAGATTGCTCAGTCTGGGGGGGTGAAAACCCATTTCGCACAGGAGAATAAACTGACCAGTGCACAAGTGGTAGCAGAGTAAAAATCAAACAAACAAACAAACACAGCCTCTTTTCTTTTTTTCCCTCCCTCACTTGATGGCTGGAGTGCTCTCACTTACCATTTTTCAAAGTTTCACCAGTAAAGGTTTAAGTTCTGTTGCACAGCTCATTTTGTCCAAGTACCTCAGTACACGTATTACAGCTCACATGGTATCTCCTATTTGTCTTCTTTTTTAAAACCAATTTCTTTGCAAAAATATCAAATTTTCATGGAAGAGGAATAATGTCAGAACTGGAGCGTACACCATCACAATCCCACCAAGTTAGAATTAAACTACATTTGACCCTTATGTGATGGGGTTGATGCGGTTAAGATTAATGAGTCAATTACTTCTAGACAAGGTACAAGGCACCCAATTGTTTCACTATTTCTGTACTAACAACCACACTCCTTCTGCAGTGTTTGATGCCCATAAAATAACCGAACAATTTTTCAGTGAGACATCACAAGTACTGGTTCTATTCTCAAAAATAAATAAATAAGAAAGAAGAAGGAAATGGCATCAATGTACAGCTAGAACAATCCTCCAGAGAAATCTGTCAGATAAAAAGCTTTATGGCCAGTTGAAGTCCCACGAGAACTATGCACATACACACACTTTTACACAATTAACTTTTCCAAGTTTTGTAGTTCTCCATTTCAACAGACTTCCCATAGTGCACGATAGTAATTCTCAGTATTCAACATAGAAATTGGTATTTCAGAGATGCCTAGAGAAGCATACAGTGAGAAATCAGTTGAGGCTGTGGTGATGCTCTTCTATTTCTTTTGAAGAAGCACGCAATGAGTTAACCAGGTACATATGCCCTGCAACAGCTATGTCCAACACACTGCAGAAGGCAAAATTGGTGGTAAAGTCTGGCTATAGGAATTCACACATTCCCTTTGGGCTAAACCACATTTTAAAAAACATTTCAGAAATGGAGACAGTGACAAGTTACTCTGAACAATGAGCATCTAGAAGACTTCACAAGAAACCTCAATGTTTTGGGATGAAGAGGAGGTCTCTCCCACGTAGTAATGTTGGACCAATGTACTTCTGGGGAGTTGTTTAAAGGATTTCTGGCCTACAAAGCCACATGCAAGAATGCGAGGTTATGGAGGGACACAATTACAGAATCACAGAATTTCTAGGTTGGAAGAGACCTCAAGATCATTGAGTCCAATTCTGGCATTTCACCTTCTAAAGATCCACAATATAATCTCACTTTTACAGTTGGCCCAAACTTATATTGCGAAAATTTTTTGAAAAAAAACTTTAAGTTCTAAATACATAAGTTTATATAAGCTGGGCTTTACATCAGCAGCTTATAAAATATGCACTCAAATACACCAGAGAAAACCAGTAGAAATTTCTAACAAAGTTCATTATAAACCCTTTTAAATATGACCTATATTTGAACTCAATATTTTACATGGCAGGGATTTGCTTCAGTTACACTCTTAATCAAACTAAAGGAAATGCGTAAACTAAAAACCTACAAAACAGGTAATTGAAGCAAGAGCCTTAAAACCAAAGAAACTCAAAAAAGTTAACCATGAGGTTTTAGTCTCATTTGACCATCTATCACTTTTTTTTTTTTGACACTTCATAGACTTTTTCCTTTTTTAAAAACAAGGTCATGCAAGGTTGTACAATGATGTGTATAAAAGACACATGACCTCAAGGTGAAGTTTGTTAGCAGTGTCCAAATTTAAAGGAAAAGAAATAAGAAAACTGTTTTGTGGAAGAGCTCTTTGAATAGTGTGGTCTAGCTCCAGCTATCAACAAGTCAAGGAGATTTTTTTTATTCGTTAAAACAATATTTGGGGGCATTTTACTTTTTGAGTCACAAGCTTGACCTTACGAGGTCATAAATACTCTCACAAAGTTGTGTAATAGCACTTAGATTAGAAACAGTCCTGTTCCATGAATTCCAATTTTTTGTCATTAATAAAATTCTTCCTTACTCTATGTACAAGGATTGGCTTTAGTCTACTGTTAAGAATAATTAAGTCTAGGAAAGGCAAGTATCTCTTGAGGGCCTGTTTTATAGCGTAACAATTTTCATTGTTAAATAATTACTTTGAAATTTTATTTAATTCTGCTATCCATTTCTTGAATCCAAATTTCCTTCTCCAACTTCAAATCAGTCTTAGTCAATCAATTTTACTGTAAACAAAGTCACTTTGGGCTCAAATGTGCTTCTTGTGCAATACCTTTATGTGTTCACATCACATTGCAGTACAGTTCTCACACTCTTACCAACATGCCACATGTAATATTCTAAGTAACTTCAGAATTATCATGGACCTTACATCCATAAAAAAAAGCTTTTATTATCCTTTATTAATTTTATAAATTGGATACTCGCTTTGCTCTAGAAAACTTCAGCTTCTTTGTTAAATGACCACAGAAGTAGAATCAATATAGTAAAAAAACCACTTCTTTTTTATACTGGGATCATATTTTGCTTTAGCAAACCTTAATTTATTGCTCAAAAGAACGATGGAGATGGCTTTATTTCCTCTTTTAACTAAAATGGCAAAAAAGAAACAGGCCTTGCTCTGCTTCTGGTCACCAGCACTGGACCCGGATTGCGCAACTTTGCCAAGCCACCACTGCCAACAGATGTCACCACCCCGGTGCTGGGATCCCCCCTTGCAGGAGCACGTGCCTCCAGAGGAACAGGTCATTCATCCTCCAGAGCCATGCCTGCCTGGTTTCTGCTCATCCTGGTATAAAAACACTGGTGGGAGGGTGCTGTGCATGTACTGTGAGACTCGCAGCCGAGGCCAGCTGGGGTTGCTGCAGGCTGAGGGGGGCTCTGAAGGCCCAGCATCATCAGATGCTGCTCAGCAACTCCCCCAGCGCATGTTTATTTTTATGGCAAGTGAAAAGCTGCTCAGTGCCCTATGAACTCTGGGGAACTTCTGCCACATTTGCAGGAGCAGAAGTGTAATAAAAATGACTGAATTCCCCTCTGGATAGAGGGACAGGATTCAGAGAAGCTGCAGGCTGCTGTGGTCTCATGGGCACTACTGTTTGGTAGAGGGAATAAAACTCAGATACAAAAGACCAAACCACTGCTCATAACTCTCTCCTCTGCTTCTGGGAGGGGAGGCGCCAGCTCCCAACAAATGAGTAATCAGAGCACATCACCTGTCCCAAGTGGAAACACTGCTGCTTTCTGGAAAGGTCTTGCTGCAGGCTTCAGCAGGAACAGGATCAAGCCCATCAGGTGTAAACTCCTCAGAACATTGGTAACCACAAGATGACATCCCCTAATTTAAGGTGCACAAATTACATTCCCTTTCCAGTAATCATAAATTGTGAAAGCAAATAAAAATACTTTTAAAAGTTTGTGGGCTTTCTTCTTACATCAGTCTTCAAAAATACTTCGATTTTTTTTAAACATTAAAAGCCAATCAAATCGATATTAGAAGAAGAAAATATTTGGAGTTGAGTTATAATCAAATGTCCTTGATGGAAAGAGTTAGTGTTTTTAATATGAATTTTTCCTCTTGCTTTTAGCACTGAACTCAGGATTCAATCAAACAGAAAATAAAATGCAAGTTCCCTATTACTTCCCCAGAGCGCTTAGTTAAAAAGAAAGCCTTTCATATTTACCAGAATATAAAAGTAGCCAAGCTAGATACATAAATAACTTGCCAGTGCTTTACCAAGTGGTAGTTTCCTGTATTTAGCACAGCAAGGATATATTTGCCAAGTCTGTGTGCCCACCACTAAGTCTGTGGCACGTTAATGAGATGCTTTGCCCAGGATTTTGCCCATGCCTGCAGCACTACCTCTGCATACAGAAGGTGGCTGATGTTGATCTCATGGCCTTATCCATTTTTGCAGAAATATCTATTAGGCAAGCAGAGGGGACAACATATTAAAACTTTCCACAGCCACCTTTCGCTATCTGGAACAAGATAGGAGACCACGCGTTAGAGTTTGCAAGTTTAATAACCTATTCAGCAGGTAGGATATTTAATCAGCACGAAAATGATTGCTTTTGCTGTGACTGGGAGACTGAAGCCTGTCAGTACAAGGTTTTGTCAACAAAAAGGAGGAGTCATTAGGAAATTTTCTTCAAATCCTGTCCCCTTGCTTAAGGGTAACTTTAAGGGTGCATTTATACGTACTTTTGGTGCAAAGGCAGGAGCTGTTGCATGATGCCAGTAGGAGCATGGACACCACACAGCAAGCTGGCTCCTGGGCCTGGGCTCCAAGCAATTGCCCCAACAGCGAGCAGCAAGTGCAATTACAACTCCTGCATCTATGAAAATGTAAGCATATTAACACCCATCCATACCTGTTACCTGAGAGATCTGCTAACATTTAACTCACCCCACTATTTATATCACTGCTTAATTAGGTCCCAAGGGTGACATTTAATCTAATTTATACCAGAGCTTGTTCAGACTTACTCCAGCGTAAGCTGAACTGGGGTTCAGCTGCACAACATGCCCAATGCAAACATTTGTTTTCCATGGCTTTAGATCAACAAAGTTTTAAAACATATTTTCTCTACGGACTCCTGATTGACCATTTTCCAACACAGCCTATAACCTGCTGGCTTAACCTAGAAAAACTAAAGGTACGGGACACTGCTACTCCACAAGCCCAGGACTACTGAGACGAGGGTTAAGTTATCCCATGCTGAGTGCTGCAGTGCTCCTGGACTGCTGCTGGTGCCAGGTTGGCCCCAGCCCTTCTGCAGCCCGTGCAACCACTCCTGGTGTAAAGGACAGGAGCTCCCCCTTGGTAGGGATTAACCTAAGAAATAAACTCTCACCTGATCTGAGCTCAATTTAGGTGTGATCCCCAACACAAACAGCTTTGAGAGAGATCAGAGCCCTGCCTTCTCTCCACCTGCACTTTACCAGGGCAGATCAGCACTGCTGCAGGAAAAGCAGGAGGATCCACCACCTCCCTTCATCCCGAGCACGCTCCTCTGCAAGGCACTGGCAAAGCCATGCGGTATCCCTCGTCCTGCTGCTGTGACACTGGTCCGCCACCTGGGAAGATGAGGTCAGGTGTTTGACAAGTTCTTTCCCTGTATCCAAGAAAAGCATTATCTGCCCAGCACACCTGATGATCTGTTAGCAGACAAGCTGGAGTCCACTGAGTCTCCTCAAAACCAGGCTGGTGGCATGCCCTGTGTTATATCACATATAATTCGTCTGCTTATTTCCCACCACTCTTTACAGAAGACGAATGAGAAGCTGAAACAATAGAATCCCTCACTGCTTACAGCATCCTTCATTGCCAGCAAGACCTGCTCCACTAACAGTGGAAGACAAATGAGATTATTTCAAGTCCACAGGCATAAATTATGAATATAAATGCTACAGAACATGCTACTTCACGCTGCCCCACACATACGCGGTCAAGGAAGCAAACTGAGTGTACACAGGGAGACAAAGAGGATAACAGCATTTTCCATCCTGCCCTCAGCAAGTAACACTTGGCTCATATATATATTTATTTATTTGAAGACTCTGCCAGGCAAGATCCCTGATTTCTGGTCAAATTTCTCCTCGTTTCTCAATACCTGTACAATTAAAATTAAAGCAGTGTCCCACTTTACAGCGTTGCAGCCCTGGAGTTCCACATTTTTCAAAATGCTCTTTCCGTGAAGCCCGAAACACGCAGCTTTCTGAGATCTTTCCCATTATCATTTTTCAAAGCTTGCCTCTGGGTTAGTTTGGGGGGGCTTGATTTGTCTCTACGTCCCATGTTGAAGTGCCGAGGGGTACAATAAGCATAGGTGTACGCTGTTAATATTGCAACTTCTCTCTGGATTTATTTGAAAAACAGTAGAAAGTCTAAAATGAGTAAAGACTGTAGTTTTCCTCTTCATTAAACTTCTTCTCATCCATGCATAAACACCTAATTCTCCACTGAGTTTCCCAGAGTATAAAAGTCATTTGAGAAAGAAATCCAGACAGCGTCTTACTTAAATTCTGTTTTATGAAAACACGCTTGAGTTTCTGCAGCAGGGCAGTCGCAGAAATAGCGGCTGCCATTGCACTGCTCAGGGTGAGGTTCCTCGGCTGGAAGCTGCCCCAGAGATGATGCCAGCAGAGAAGCAAGATGAGCCACAACCTGCCCCAAACACCCTGAGCACTGCCCACACCACCAACACGCAGCAAGGCCAGGGAGTTAATGAACCCTCAACTTCTGTGCCTGTTGTTTCATAGCAATCAAGCCTAAACAGGCAGAGAGAGTCACCTGGACTTGGAAGGGACATTTACAGAAGTTAAATGGGGAGCAGGGAGCTAAGGACAGCAAGGAGTTTTTTTTCCCCCACTGCATGAAGGAAGCTGGGCTGCAGGTTAGGAGAGATCACTACAACCCTTTGTAGGGCAGCTTCTGGTCACTGACTGCCACAAGCAAAGTTGGAGGAGGCACAAAATACGCCAGCGGGTCAAAGTACCAGGGTAGGAGTGTACTGAGGCTCCCCAGTTCAAATTCATGAACCCACTGTACCAAGTACCCTGCTGCACAAAGACACCAGTGGGGCTGCTTCCCAGTCTAGCAGAAACAGTTTATAAAAATCAGTGCTCAAGCATAAGCTTCAATTTTCTTTTTCTTAAAAAAAAAAAAAAAATAATAAAATAAAAAGCACTTCCATACCTGGATTTTTTTTCCCCCTCACATACCTGCTGTAAAGTTTTTTTTTCTATTTTATAGATGAACAGCAAAATCATGAAAAAGACATATTTCAGTTCTCACAACCATATTAAACATAACTGTCTGTACTTATGGTACATCCAGCAGCACACAGTCCAGGAACATAGTTTGACATGAAGTGTAGAACAAGCAGCAGCTGGCATGGTCCAAATGTTGAGGCTGTGGCCACCACCTCAGGCTCCCCATGACTACAGCAACTGCTCAAGCCTTGCTCTCACTCCTAATGGTATTAGATAAAACTTCAGCTCTGTGACTCCAAGTTGCCTACTTACCTAATGTCAATAATCTCAGCCAACAATAATCTCAGCCCAGGTTTTGTCATCTAAGTTTTGCTGTCGTTTCAGAGCAAACTTTAAAAGCAACAAAATACCAGCAGTCTCAGGCCTGCGTTTGGATCTATATTTAAATAATGGGAGATCAATTTCTCCCCTCTCCTGAGGATCAGTCATTAACCTTCTCACCAACGGTTCAGCATTCGCTCAGCACGGCTAGCGCAGAAGATGTTAACAGTCATGGTAGTTTTGTGTTAAAGGTTAATCACTTCCATTTCTTTTTTTTAAAAGGAGAGATAAAGATCTATTGGACTGTTCATTGCACCTCTCTCAAAACAGAGGTGAGATCGCTGACAAAAACCTTTGGTTAATCACCTGAAGGAATGAAAATGCAGGGAGTTTTGCATTATTAATGAAAATCTAGGTAATTAGATAAGTAATAGCCTTATTCCGTTGCATAAGGCAGTTAAAGTTGCTTATGAAGCTTCCTTGCAGACCACATTTCAAGCCAAATTAAAACAACTTCCCCAATTATGAATCGTCTTGCCTTATGCACAGGAGAGTTGCAGAGTTCATCCATGACTATCATTAAAACTGAACTGAAATGGCTTATTTCATGCAGCAACTTTTTATGTGCTGCCTGATTATGAAGGTTACCTTTCTCACATATATTTTACATCAAAAATGTGAGAGATGCACCTCACTGCAGCTTCAGATTCAAAATCATCAACTGAATTCCAGAATTTTAATCCAAGTCCCAGGTCTAAATGAAGCCAGGAAGAGTTGATCTGAACCCAAGCATCCCTCGTTCTAATTCAAGCCCCACGCTCACCATTCTGGCTCTCTGCTGAATTACAAGAAATCCCAACGTGAACATGAAAAATTATTGATGAACTTCAATCAAGTCCAGAATATTTCATTACACTGTCTCTGTCACAATCGTAGTTTTCTGGTAAGTAATATTTTGCATGAGGATTTTGGAAAAAGCTTTAGGCATTCCAACAACAGATGCTGTCCCTATGGATGTATTTATGCAATTCAGAAAACCGAGGGAAGGATGCACAGGACAGCTATTGTAAATTCAGAGGAAGAACTGCAACTCACTTTGCAATACAAAACATCTTCATAAAGTGACAGACCTTTCAACACAGTGCTATGAAAATAAATATGAATCTTCGGTAACCTTTCCCACTTAGTGAACTTCAGCTTCCCACATCAGGACTGAGCATAATAAGTTTCAACCCAGTGTCTGAACTGAAGCATTTCCCTTTCTGTCCTGCACACGACTGCCTCTGCTGACTACAAGCGGGTCTCTCAGGTCTGTGCTACACGCCCCATACAGCCTTGTTCATTAACCATGCCATATACTTCAAATATAAAAACAATCATGACATGCATGCACTGATTATATTCAGAAAGGATATCCCTGATGCTTGGTTAAAAAAAAACGAGTGCAAAACCGGTACGTGAAGTGCACTCAAACTCACTGGTCTTTAAGATACAGCATTTTAGGCAGCTCTCATTGACACTCTTACCTCAGAAAAGACCAACAAACAGAATAATAAAACTATTAAATGTCAAGATGCGGTGCACTGCCAGAATTTATAGCATGCCAGCACACCTGCACAGCATAATGCTCACTTCTAGTAGGTCTTCCTATTTATTTTTTTTTAAACACAAATTCACAACTTTTAAAGGTGCAGATTTATGATATTACAATGAAATCAGGAATTCTCCTTACATTTCATTAATTCAATCACAAAATTTACTACAACAGTAATACAACACAGCTCCACGTGGAAAAAAGATATGGCTAATATATTCAAGGAACAGCAAGGAAGAACTACCTGCGTATCTCTGAGTTCAATCACCCACAGCCGCAGAGAAGAGAAATTTAATCCAGAAGACCATGAAACATCTATTCTGCCTAACTCCTCAGACTCAACAGTCAGCATTACACAGCCAATAATGAAGTCCAGAATGAAAACACAATAGCCAGGATGGCAGCATGACACAGAAATACAGAAGAACAGATTTGGGCAGTTAGATCAAACACCCAGATGATCCTCAAAAGTGAACGACTCCACAGGCTACAGAAAAAAGGCAAAAAAAAATCTTCTCTCTTTGATCAAGATAAACATGCTTTCCATTCCTTGTATCTAATAATTTGACTAACTCAAGCACACAGGTGAGACACCTGCAGCGTTAGCATGACCTAGCTCTTATACAGAGTGGAAATAAAACCAAAAAACTCTGGATTACATAGCATAGAAGGTGTATACCACACAGTGAAACTCCCTGGGATATAGCAGTGGGTACAAAGACTCCAAACATGTTTCAGGACTTCTGTCACTTGTGGTTTAAACCCCCTCTCAATTTTCAGGCTAAAATTATTTTTGACAACGTGTGTCCAGGTCAACCAACATCAAATTATCATTCACCTTGACATCTAAGGCTGATTTTCTGTCCTCCCCGCCATTTATATGTGGAGGGGTGGGAGCACGAGTGAACAGAGCCAAACCATCACATCACCTCGCTGCGATAACTGGAACAACACATTGCACATGGAGCTCCCACCACACTCATTTCTCAAAATAGTAGAAAGAACTACTGGGGTTTGTAACAAAATTGTTGTCCCCATGTTACGGAAAGGCAATATTTATATAATATAATGATATTTAAGCAATCTACCTCAGTAATACCATACCAAACCCCAGGTGTTGGGCCAACTGGCATTCCAACACTGTCTTACAATGGTAGCATTTATTTTTTTATTTTTTTTAAAACTTTTCTAAGGTGTTACAGACCCATAAGACTTCAAAGGGTACTCCAGTATTTCTATGTCTACAGTACTGCCTACGCACATAGTATACTTAAGTTATCTGTGTCTAAGTAGAATATCTGGATTGTTGAAAACAAACAACTAAAAAGGCCAGTTATGTCTCTTCTAATCAATGACCCTGTAAATCTGAGTGTAAGTACAACGTCCTACTTCTGTCTTTATATATTTTCTCCTCAAAGCACAAGGAGCATTTCACACACTGAGAAACAGCATTTTTACTTTCTCTTAGCAATTATCTACTTCAAAGAAGTCTGTCAAATTGACAAAAAATTGTATCAACCCGAATCATTTTGATTTGTATTGTTTTAATGCCAATTTTGATACAGACTGGCCGCATAACAAAAAGAGTTCAAATAGTCCATTTCCTGCTTTCCCCCCACATACCTTATGGCCTCTCTGAAATTCCTGGACTTCTTCAAAGAGCCAAAAGTCAGAAACAGGTCTTCTTGTACATACAAGTAGCTCAGAAGAGCCCTGGTTTCTTGGGACCAACACTGGTTGTAAGACAAAGACTTTCCTTTAAGCCACTTCCTTCCAACTCCTTTAGGAAGGAGGTCATTTCTCTGCCCCAGAAATGGTCAGTGAGTGCAAATGCAGGGCTTGAGCATTTCCCCACTACTTTATTGCTGTACAGCTGGGCAATTAAAATTTTAATACAGAAATCCTCAATATTTAATTACAGACAAATAGCATTCTTTAGCATTTTCATTGAATTTGAAAACAACTTCTCCCATTGTACCTGTACGTGGGCACTTAATATGACAGTTTTAGATGTATTTACAGCTATTAGAAGTTTGTTCATGACAATATTACAATGAATTAACATATTGTGAATGACTGCTGCATATTACAGTCTTATTATTATAGCCAAGAAATGTAATAAATCATTTTATCATTACTAGATGAGGTAATGAGGAAAAATTACTTGACTTCAAAAAAAAGCAAGAATTTTGAAGCAAAGTTAAAGATGCAACACTGCAATAGCACATTTTTAATCAAAGTTATTATTTAAAGGATTTAAAATATTTATTTAATAACTAAACCTTTGCATAAATTTGGCCATGTCCAGTAATGACTGTTTTGAGGCTCCTGCTGATTTCAGTGACAGTACCCACCAACAAGAGTATTCTGGAAATCTGGACTCTGCCATACTACAAGCCAAGGTGAAAGCAATCAAATCTTCAGATCACTGCAGAAACAAGGAAGCAAAATTTGTTCATCATGCCCCTCATGCATTACTGTGCCTACACAGAGCAAGGCAAGTGATTTCTAATGAGGTCTCACTTCCTTTTCAAACACAGAAAAATAAAAGCAATGGGCCAGAACAGATTTTGGATTGGAGTTCCTCCTCACATCTGGGCTCCCAAGAGATAATCAGCTAAAGTTTCAAGAGTCCCTTTTTACTTTTTGCTATTTGAAGTCAGCTGTCATAATCAACATATTACTGAATTTCATCCCAGTCACTACCTACCTGCACTCCCACGTGCTCAGTGCTGTAAGAGGCAATAAATTCCAGCAGGATGATGGTAGCCTCCACCACGCAAAGCTTTTGTGTTACAGACTGAAGCTGTTAAATATCAGAATACTCTGCTAATGGGCAAACAATCTCTCAAAACCTATGATTATACAACCAACACAAGCAATCAGGAATCAGTCATATTTCCACCCTGAATTATCTATCTCAGAGCTGCTTCACCATCCTGAATAAGATTTCTGATGATTACCCAAACCTTTGTTATCTTCAAAAACATAAAATTAAAAATATTGCTAGAGAAAACATGCTCTTAATTCTATAACCACACACATTGGGAGGAGGAAAAAAAAAGTTATAAATTATCCACAATTAAGATATCCATGTTCCCACATATATTTCAGTATTTTACATAAGCCTAAATAATTTAAAGTGATACAGATATGGTGCTTTATAAATCCCAGGTCTTTTAGTTTAAAGACAAAGTCCCAGACCACTCAGTTTTTGCTATTTCCATGTTTGCATGACATTTCTAGCTTTGGTATTTAACCCACCATGAGAGGTTCATCTCTAACTAGAATGACAGCCAAGACAACTGCAAGCTGAACTACTAAATAGTCAGCAAGAGCCTTGAAAACATCTTTTCAGATCGTGGATCAACTATCTTCTTCGAATTCAACCTACACTACATCAAAGGAGATATTAACTTTTACATAAAAGAAATATCAAATAACAGTAGCAGCATCATCTGGCAGGGTATTACCCTCACTCATTGCCAGGTCGTTTGGAGAAAGGAAACCCTGTTGGGGGTTACTGGGATGGAGTTGGGATAGAGTAATACGGGATGATTAGGAACAGTTTGAAGATGCTCTAGGTCTTCACCAGCAGCTGTTGTGGTTGTTTCTCAGCGCCAATCCTTGGGAGAGGCAAGGAAGAGCAGGTAAGACAGCAGCACCTTGTGGCCAGAAGAAACCACGGCAGTGGCAGCTCCCTTCCAACCCCCAGGGAGGAATGAGATCCCACGTTCATCTCCTGCAAGTCACACAGCAGCCGGTGTGCAGCAATAGCAGCGGGCATAAGACACCACTGAGTCTCCATTCCCCTATACCCAGCTGCTCGTCTTGGCTACTGTATCTGTACTTTCCTTCTGTTCTCACTACATTATTTCAAACAAGAAAAATCTTGAAACATCTGTAAAAACAAAGAGCTTAAAGCCAATCTGGTGAATGCCAATCTAGTGACAGGACCCGCGGGAACGGGGTTAAGCTGAGGCAGGGGAAATTTAGGCTGGACGTCAGGAGGGGGTTCTTCACAGAGAGGGTGGTTGCACACTGGAACAGGCTCCCCAGGGAAGTTGTCACTGCACCGAGCCTTTCTGAATTTAAGAAGAGATTGGACTGTGCACTTAGGCACATGGTCTGAACTTTTGGGTAGACCTGTGCGGTGTCAAGAGTTGGACTTGATGATCCTTAAGGGTCCCTTCCAACTCAGGATATTCTATGATTTTATGAATGATACATCTGCAAACACATCAACTGTGTTGCCCTAAATGGGCACAGGTGTGAGACAAGTTCCTGAGTGAAAGCACTCACCTCTGTTAATGCTTCATAAACAACACATTGATTTTACACACGTGAACTAGAAAATTAACTCACACTTAAATCTTAATGGCTTTGAGTAAAAATAGGAACAAAAATGATTGCCTTGTAAGCCAACATATTGTTTATACTGGTATTTGATAAGCCTTTTCTTCCCCTTTCTCCCCTTAACATGCTGAAACTACAGAAAGAAAAAACACTGATTTTAATAAGAGTTAACATTTACACAGGGATTTCTGGCTACTGTCTATGACCACCTGCCTTAGTGGATTTGAAGACCAATCTTCTACACTACTGAGTAGCTCTCATTTTCTTCTATATAATCAAAAATATTATTTAATCTCCAGAGTCCTATATTGCACTTACCATACAACCATTGCTCCTTCTATTAAAGGAAAGCAAGGCCAAACAAATATTCCCAACACTTGGTGGAGAGGTTTTCAATAATCCTGAGCTCCCCAAGGGAGCTATTCCACAAGTAGCTCACTAACACATTACATCTCCCACACAAACAAGTCTCTTACCAAAGACACTCAGATTCTCAAGCTCAAAGTCACGCAGACTTTTAAATTCTCTTCACTACCTCATAGGTTCCTTTAAATGATTTTATAACCTGCTTCAAAAACACGTTAAGAACTCGGGTGGCATTTATTCTATTCTGGGCATTTACAGCAAGTTTTCTAGTTGGTTTTAAGCAGATTAACATTATCTGTACCTACAACATAGCCTGCCACTCTTATTGCCAAGTAGTTATACATGCAATTGCTTCTGCAGAGCTGAAAATTCTTTCCTGTAAATACATTATACATTATTTAATACTATATATTGATATCAAAGTACCTATATATAGTACCCTTATAAATATATTATTAACTTGCTGCTTTACAAGTGCCGGCTTCAGTTCATTCTCCTCTCTACATCTGCTGACACCCCAGCGCTGCAGTGGTCAGACCAAGTTGTACCAAGCAACAACCAGAAAGAAGTTTGAGTGGAAACATCAGTACAGCCACTTGAGTCAGGTAATCAATGGCTACAAAGAGTGAAATTCTTTCTCTGTGAAAGAATAAGAATTTACAAGAGCAGACTTTTAACTTGCAAAAAGTCACATATTAGTTCTTCAGCTTGATGTGAAGCCCAGTCTTGCTTCAAACAACTTGCATCTAAAAAAATAGCAAAGCAGAGGAAGTGACGGCAAATTAAACACAGTAACAATCCGCACCTATTAAACACAACATGCAAATTCAGTTGTATGCAATGTTATCATGGCTCATTTGTTTTTAACTTGTTCAATATATTTACGTTTTAATAGAATAATTACTCATTATTTGGTGCATAAATTTTGGTGTATATGAACATGCATACACATAAAGAAGCTAAACAGGCATAAAAATAAACTTTTGGACAAATCTTCAGCTCTTGCAGCTTGCCAGAGTGCCCACGTAAGCCCATTTCCAGCAGCTCAGGACGCGTGCATGATGTCGACTCAGCTCCAAGAAGAACCGGGCTCCTTCAGGGAGCACTGACTGATGGAATCAGACACTGGCAGAATACCCAGCGCAAAACACTAACAATTACTTTGCAGAAAAAACACAACATAGAGACATAAAAGAGCTAAACAAGTTAGAGACACTCTGTTGAACATCATGCACTGAGAGCAGCCTCCTTGCAGGATCCTGATCAGTTCACTACCCCGAGCATCCCTAGCTGGGCTGGAATCGCTCCAAGTGTATTCCACAGATCAGACAGAATATTTCTTTCTTTTTTTTTCCTAATCAGAAAAACAGAAATATTTCCTTGTTGTTATTTCAACAGAACAGAATTTCAGAGTTATTCCGATAAGCAAAGAACTACAGCACACAGTCAGAAAATGTCCTTCTTTGATTTTCTTACTTGCCCACACTATGATGCTGGCTGTATTTTTGAAACTGGAACTACTACTGAAAAAAAAAAAAAAAAAAAATCTTTCAAGGCTAGTCAGATGAAATACCTTTCTAATGTAAAAACATTTCCCTCATAGCAACAATAACTTCAGACCATCCTAACTGGGCCAATTTCAAAGTGAGCAGACTACCACAGCTGAAGACCCACAGACTGTAACAGGGGGAGAGAAAAGGATAAAAGGCCATCTCTATTTTCCTTTCATTTGCTATCGGTTGTCCTTGTAGTTTTATCTACCTTGGGAAAATTTCTTACTACCTTGAAAGCACATTTAATTTTGAAACAATTATAGAAGTCATAGATTTGTTCCATTTTTAATAGTGGATGTTTTTAAAAGGTGTTTTTGTTTTCCTTTTAAAAAAAAAAAAAAAGCTGTTATGTTTTGTACCTTCACACTAGCAGAGCTTTCTCATTCCCTGAGATTATTGAAAGGTTACACAAAATATTTGGGCTAACTTTGAAAACTCAGCCAGGGAGAGGTACATACACTTAGGTCTTCTCTTCACAGGAACACCAACATGTGAGAGAGCAACAGCATCTTTTCTAGAGTCTGAGGCACAGAAATCAAAACTGCACGGAGGACTTAATCATTTCTGAGTGCTTTTTAATACTAACATACAGAGGTCAGCACAAGTCATATCACGGCGCACTCGGGTTTTGTCACTCAGTACCACAAAGGATTTGAGCGTTATCAAACCATGTGCTATGGCACAGACAGGACATGGCATCAGATGAAGGCTTTCTATACCTTCAAAAGAAAATCAATATTGTATTAAACTTTTGAAGAGATCTTAAAGAGACCTTATTTGGTCTTATTTCCAATTTTTCTACAGAGGTGTCAAAGGCCTTTGCAAACATACACTTTTTTTTTTTAAACCTCCATTAGCATTTATAACTCCATCTGAGAGACACACCAAGGAACCTGATGTTCTGTCCCTGAGCACTTGCAGGTACCAGGGAAGTTGAACAACATTGAATATGATACAGGTTATCAGGTCCCCCCCAAAAAAAATCTAGTTTAACACAGAACAAAGAGAAAAGAAATGAGATAGAAAGAAAGATTCCAGCACAAAGACCATTTCTACATGGTAAATATAAAGCTATTTGCCTGCAAACCAGTGACACAAGTCTTGGCTCCAGAACTCACAAGCTCAGTCCTTTTAGACCACTTCAACTCTGTTTTAAACCAGCAATGACTGCCTTCCAGTGCTGCAAAATCAAATCAATCGCTGATTGACTAGTCAGGAGGTACTGATTTATAGTGTGCCTGAACTGACCTGAAGGAAGTGACAGCTCTGACTACAAGAGAGGATCAGTGAACCCAAAGATTAAGGTTTTTTCAGTAGAAACTACCTACCAGATACTTTCTACAAGTAAGCTAAGGCTGTGATTCTACTAACTATTCAATATATACATATAAAAATCTGGAATATCAAAGTAATAATACTGAAAGCTGCAAACAGACTCTACTCAAGGTTTTTCATTTTCACTAAGGTTATTTCGAAGTATGTTGATTTTCAGACATCATATTACTATGATACAAGAGAAACAGGAAGGTGTCTG
Source organism: Netta rufina (assembly GCF_964035555.1). Classification (NCBI taxonomy): domain Eukaryota; kingdom Metazoa; phylum Chordata; class Aves; order Anseriformes; family Anatidae; genus Netta; species Netta rufina. The sequence goes on from NC_140129.1 coordinate 29,453,499, forward strand.
AAATATTTTCCAGATAGTGCCTCTATAGCAGAAATTTATTTAAAACTAAATACAAAATCATTCACACTTAAATCAACAAGAAGCCTCACCCTGACTTGAGTTAGTTTCAAAACTTTTGTGTTTTGTATTTTCTCTTTAGGCTGCATTCATACAAAGAGGTGATGAGGGCAAGAAGGTCACAGAGACTGAGAATGCATTAGAGGTGTTGTAAGCTCAAGCAGCAAGAGGTTTTCCATCACGGTTGCATGTCATACACACTTGTTCTACACAAACTAAACTCTACTGTCATTTGTAGTTTGAATAAGGTTATCTATGTAGTATAGTATTCTTAGACTACATACGGTTGGGCTCAACCATGCCAGGTCAGGTAACTGTTCCTACATCGTGGTCTCAGGCAAGAACCATTAACATGCAACAAACATTTTAGATACTTGTATCTACTATCAGAATTTATCACTTGTATCTTAGTTAGTATGCAGCATGATACAAGACTCACCAGAGGCGATATCTTGCACTGGGTTAATCAACAAGTCATCAAATAGATGGAAGAGAAGGGTTTTAGCCTTCATTGAAGCATGGAGTAATTAAGTAGTCAATTAAATATAGGAAGTGATGTACATTTGGATTTCCAAAGAAATAAAGCAATGCCTACTTTAATTAAGGTGACTAGTCACACTAACCCCTGAATAATAAACTAGATTTTGATTAAAAGGTTAATCTGTCTACATATCTTGTCAGACCTCAAAAGAGAGATTGACCATAAGTGCAAGCATACTTATGAAAACTCTCCAATTAATGCTATCAGAAGCATCAGGAATGCGAGAAATCAAAACACTTGACCACCAAGAAATGCTCCAGAATATCAGGTAGAAAAAGGAAGAAAGAAATCTTTCCAGCTTAACATTCATAAATATGCAAGTAAAGGAAGGCTTTATCTCATTTTTCCCTCTGCAATTTTACTATTTTGAATTTTGTAAATAAATAACTATTTGCATTTAGCAGTAACTGCTTTGAGGTAAGTGTGATCTTGAGTTACCTGGATAAAAACAAGCATTTCTCTTTTGGAAGTGTGGCAAATCTGTTGAGCAAGGGCAGTTGTGAGCTAGCAGTAAGTACCCTAGCTTGGCCACATGTTTTCCAGGGAACATGAACACTGAACATATTCCCCATATTTCCTTCAGCAAGCCTTCAGAGGATTGCTCACAATCTAAGGATCAACATGAGTAGAGAAGTGTTGGTAGCCAGAAAAGTTCTCCATTATACAACACAAAGTATTGGAGAGCACATTTGACTCCTGAGCATCCCCAGGGATGTATCACCTGCATCCACCATCTTGCTGGAAATCAGGATCAGCAGTGGTTCCTTGTTTTTTTCAACCTCAAGTGCATCCCCCCCCCCCATACTGTTTTCCTACTAGAAACCCCCTTGAGACAAAGTCATCATCTCCCCTTATTCGTACATCTTCACAAACTGCTTGTTCTCATGGCATCTACTGCATGTAATGTTAATGACAACAGGGAGACTAACATTATCCATTGGTCTTTAAGAAGCTAGTTTGTCAGTCAAACTTCATACTATCAGATGTTACGTGAACTCTGCAGTTGTCTAATTTACTTCTTTTTCTCTCTCTCCTATATGCATGGTTTCCTCTCAGAAAAGCACAAGCCCTTACAAATGATGCTACACTTTTCAAGAAAAAGAAATACAATATCTTATACTCTGGATACCGGCTCAAACAAATCACAAATACTCAAAATTATGTCTTCCAGGTTAAAAGGGGGGGGGGGGGGGGGGGGGGGTAAAATAGGGGGTGAAAGGGGGCTTAAATAGATTTTTATTTTGTCTTAGCTTCTTCTAGAAGCCAAACATTTCACTTCCTCCATAAAGTGGTTGCAATAAGCTAGAAACTAGCAATGGCTACATTTCCCCTACCCCCCAAAATCTAGCCCTCACCCTTAATTTCCTAACAGCAGCTCTTTTTGAGAATTAAAACATTCTGGGATTTGCATTACTTCCTCTGGTTAGGACTGGTCTCCCATAGGAGGAAATAATGGAAGCTATACAACTCCATATATCTTGAACTGCTTCCTACAAAGTAACTTTCATCAGTCGTAACCTTCAGCATTTAAAAAAAAAAAAAAAAAAAAAAAAAAAAAGTCCCCAGCACTCTCACTCCAATCTCTACAGAAAAGTATAATGTAAAAACACATATTTTCCATTCAAATACATCAAGAGATCATGGTCTACGCTTTTCACAATTACTCAAGGATTTTAATATGACACTCATAACAAACACTCTCTGCTTTTCTCTTCATTTTTCTTTTCCAAACTTTCAAACATCACCACCGCATTTATCACAGAACAAAGACTCCTCATTGCAATAAGTCACAGAGCTCCCCGGAGCTAAACTTCTTTAAGCCAGTACAGGCTCCTTGTAAGGAGTTCAAACCCTGCTCCCAACCTTTCAAGAACACGACACCAACCTGCTCTGTTGTTCAGCAATCTGCGCATCTCTCGAGGCTGCCTGGAGAAAAAAGCCAAATTCGTAATTCTTCCCTGCAGAAGCAGATGCCGTGCTACCTCAAAGCACGCGGAATTACAGCAAGTATACGACTATCCACTGAAGAGCATATGTACAGATAACTAGAAATATTCTGATACAGGCTTTAGGGAGATCAAGAGCAGCTCTGAGAATGGAAAGGAACCAAAAATTCCTATTATCTTCTTTTCCATTCTGGTAACTCGGTATTTTTTCCGTGAATGTAGTTTCCTTGAATGCACTGCTGTATGACAAATGAGAATCCATCCAAATCTTCTTTAAAACCACGCAAAGCACACAAAGCATTACATAAAAACACAAAAATAGCCTAACAAGTAGAAACAACAACAAATTCCTAGCAGATACAGCATAGTCACAGCAAAGTTCAACTACATTAACCTTTGTTTTGCGCAAAAAAAAAAAAAAATAAAAATAAAAATCCACCTGTAGAAGTTTGAATACTCACTTCTGCTCCAATGGCACGCAGGCTACTGCGAGACGTACAAGATATAATGAACGGTAACAAAGGACCTCTCTGGGAATCAAGGTCAGCTTCAAGAAGTTACCTGAAGTCCAAACAACTTCAAACATGCTCAAGTGCTGTTAAGTCCTTTGCTGAACTACAGTCTAAAGGAAATCCAGATCCAGAAAAATAATGAGAATCAAGATCAAGAATTGACAAAGCAATCAGAGCATGTGAACAACAAATGAAACTTTCATCTCAGTAGGACAAACAAACGCAATTTTGTAAATATTTACAAGCCTATCACCTAATGACTGGAGGTTATTATTTACTTCCTACTTCCCCAGAAAGTTTAAAGGACTTTAAGAATTTAAGTTAGGTTTTTCTCGTTACTTTAAAATATCATTTGAAAGGGAAACTTAAGCCTAGTATTCTGAAGTTCCTTTTCTGGATCTCAGAATGGCTCAAAAATATGGCTTAACTAGGAGAATTGGGGTTTTATTCTCTACTTTTCCTCACATAACTATTTGCATGATTATGATGAATAAACACAAAAAGAACACGGTCAAATCTAAAATAATGCTGTCACAGCAAAAATAAAAATTTAATAATGAACTGCAAAGACCTACTGTGGCACTCAGTGCTTAAACCCAGAAGGATTTTTTCATTTATTAACACCCTGTCCTTGTTCAACAGCATACTAATGAAGTTAATCTAAAGGCTAAATTTCAATTATGAATCACAGAACCGCATCTCTGCTCCCTGATTGCTCGGATAATCTGAATCAAGCATTCTCCTATACGAAGAATAATGGTTGACTGCACATAAAAGTTCCCAAAACATCAAAAATATTCGGTCCAGAAGGTAAAAACTGACAAACACCTGTTTTCGCATCCATTCAATAACTCTGTGGCAAAGTAATGATTTCTAATAACTTGACAGACTGCTTGCTCACTTAAAATACGCAGCACAGGTTTGAACAATAAAAGGAACAGCAAATGTTTAAATCTCCCAGGCTTGCAGCCAAGACAAAGTCTTCAGCCAGAGTAAAAAAGGGTTTCCATTTGCTAAAATAATTTAGGAAAATATGTTTCCCTCCCGAGTACCTACAATGCATTTGTCCTGGAACAAAACCTGAAAGAACCACCACGGTAAAACTGAGATCAGCGGGAGGCAGTGCACCACCTGACAATTAATATGCATGACTACAGACCGAGATGTGTTGTTTCACAATGTGTCAGCGCGGCTCAAATAAGAGCTCAAGCCACAGAACTGGAAAGAACGCAAAATATGAGTAATAACAACGACCTGGATCATTTGCTTCCAATTGCTTCTGCAAACAGAATAATGATGAATGCTCACACAAGCACCAGCCATGCTGCTATCACGTTTGAAAGACAGATATGAAGGAAGTATTGCATCTGCTTTTTAACAAGAAAAAGAAGAAATTGAGCAGTCTGATTTTTAACCAAGAGGACAAGGAATCCAAGGACTGCTTGCTCCAGATGGGAGCGGAAGGAGTGAACGGAAGCCAGACCATTGGAAAAGCAAGAGTTTCAACTTGTAAAAACATGGGTCAAATAAAGCTGAACCTTTCTGATGACCTCTCAGAAGAGTTTTCACCACACAATGCATGCAATTTCTGGATAATGTAACAATATATTATTACATATGACAACTCTGGGGTCATTTCCTCCATGGAGAAGGAAATCCAGAATAAATGTAACAATGGCTTGTGTAACAAGCCATTATCTGACCATCTCCAGGAATTAAGACTTCATCCTTGATTTGCAAGAAATCCATGCACAAGACAGTGACAAATTCCTCCTATATACACACCTATCCACTCTCATCCATATGCCGAGAGAGAGAGACGAGCTCGGAAGTAGAGAGATTTCCAAGACTTGCTACCACCCAACAGCGCTCAAACGCAGGTCAGATGCATTCAACTACTTTTTCATTGAATAGCAAGATCTTTTTTCCTCCCCTCTCCAAGTTAGACAAAGGAAGTCAAACACACTCCCCCACACCTTCACAGCAGCCACTGCAAAACTAAAGGCTTCTATAGTCCTAAACAACAAACATTAATCCCAACAATTCTTCAGTTCTAGTTTTTCAGGATATAGGCTCAAATTGTACACATTTTCTACCTCCAGCTTCAATCTACTATTACCACTTTTCACTGCCTTTATCCTTCAAGTACATGTCACCCAGTGAGTAACTATCAGTACCCAGATAAACCTCAGACTTAATACAATTAACAAAAAATGAAAATAAATCCTTATAATTAAAAAAAAAAATCTTGTTTTTTTTTTTTTCCAGATTGCCAGGATATTCACAACTTTATCTGGTTTTGCTTGCTACTACACTGATATATATGCAAAGTGCTTCAGAAATTACATCCCTTCAAAGCACTAAATCTTCTCATTGTCAAATACCAAAATGGGCACCTTGCTTTGTGCCTGACGGGATGCTGTGCAAGTTTTTCCTCTATGTCTTAGTCCTTAAATAAGCTGTTTCTCAGCAGTACACTCAGATTTGGCAGACCGAGCACTAGGTAGGCGCATGCACTTCGCAACACGCTTGGTGGAAGCAGGGCAGTTGTCTTTCATGGTTCCTACAGAAATACATCTTAATTGACTAGTAGTATTACACCACAAATGAGCCAGCAAAAAAAAAAAAAAAAAAAAGCCAGCAATAATGACAGACCACTAGAAATAATCTGTTGTCTTCTGGGTAAACTGTTCAATGCTAAAACTTATTATCTATAAAAGCACCTTTTGAATCAGTTTTGTTTTGCCCTGTGGAACCTTAATGTTTCTGTTGGTAATATAATTTCTGACTCGCGGTACTGCCCTTGTCTATAAAACTGCAAAAGAAAGGAAAGGAAGAGATGAAAACAGGGAAACACAGAACTGTTGTTATTATTAAACCTTTAAGTTACAGAGTTAATTCCGGCTAAACGCTTTTGTCTGTTGCACTGTTTATATGAAGTGGATTTTTTTGTCCTAGAAAGGAAATCAAATTGTTGCATCCGAGCATCAAACAACTCCATGGTCATCTATACCCACACCGACTGTACTTCCACTGCAAGTAATCTGTTAAGCAGCACATCCCCAGCTGGGGACTGTAATTAGGGTGCAAACTGCCATACAATCCCCTTGCCAGATTGATGAAGGAGACCTCTTACAAGGTGATCCAGAAGGCAGTGCTGAGACCATTAATCATTTATCCGGTGAGGAGAATACAAAAAGCTCTGCCATTGATAGCATTATATTGGAAAATATCTTGACAAAACTAGCACCAGAAAAATAGCAAAGTTTTAATTAAAAGGTCAGACATTAGGTAGAGTATTACTTTAAATATTTCAGGCAAGTTCACACACACAAAAAAAAAAATCAGATTTTCAGCAGAATTTGACACTCGTAGTTCTGCTCCTCCTTTTAAAAGCTTGATAATGATCAGGTCACAGCTTTTTTAGCTCTGCTAGCAGCATCCCCAGATAGCGAACAACTGTAAGAGTAATCCACTGAGCCACTTTAAATGCACTGCCAGGCTGCCAGTATTTCAACCTGCAGCTACTTATTTGGGGGTATCTGAACCCACTAAAAAGGCAAACATTTTTGATAACAGGCAGTTACAGAACTGGTTAGCACAAAAATTCAGCCTACAGTGAGGACACAAAACCCCAAACACCTGCCTCCTGTGGTCTCCTCTGACCACCCTGAGCATGTAAGTCTTGATGCTGCCAAACAACCATCAGCTAAAATTTCTTAAACATGTGTGATGTATGGAAATACCTAAAGTACTTAAAGTTGAGTTCAGACTAAAATGCTTCTCTTCTTCATTCTTATTTGGCCCAATAAAGAAGCCCACACCGTCCTTACAGAATTCATGAAACTGTTCTGACAGATAAACAGGGAAATGCAAAGATCAACATCACTTACGCAGTCGAATGGTCTTGCTAGAGTCTGAAGTATTTTTCTTTGGAAACAAGTCTTTAACCTTCTTTAGGTGCAGAACCTCACGTTTCACTTACCACACACCACCCAACAAGACAGTCAGCCTCCAGACTTTCTGAGCCGTGTCCACCTGCAGACCTCTGCACGTGTTTAACCGGAGTGCAGCTGCAAGAGGAGCAGGGAAAAGGCAAGGCAGTGGGCTGTACTCACCTGCCTCCCTCGAATTGCCAGGAATTTCATGGGCTGGCCTGGGAGACTTCTGCCATTTCAAAAGCAAACAAAATCTATCCCTAACAACTCTCTACCAGCCTAATAGGAAATACGTTTTCCTGTAGAACATGCAAAAGGGGGAAAATGATCCAAACACATCATTACGTAGTCCAATAGGATTTCTTACAAACTCCAGAAACTGCTTCGCTGAAAGCAGGCTCCTATTAACTAAGTCTAAAAGGCATATTGGCAAAATAACTGCAGAAGTCAAAGTCTAAATAATTTTCCACAGATTGTTAACAAGCGTATCTGAAATAAAGAGGATGGAAAAAAAAAATCCACCACCTGTTGCTACACAGTTAAACCAATTTAAAGATTTAAAAAGAAATGTTTACAAATCATCATATTTTCCCTACAACTCCCCTCCTTCCCTAGAGATGAGAGGATTCTTTCCAAGGACACAGGGAGGGAGGCAGAGAATAGCAAGAGCATCACCGCAGTGAGAAAGCCTGGAAAAAATGTTAGTGTCAAGTGACTTTACAAGAGATTCTTTTGCAAACAGAACTGTAGAAATGATGAAGAAGTTAATTCTTTCTGCAACATGGGGAAACTTTTGATTTCCAAACCCTTGCTTGGACAAATAATCACGCAATTAATCTATTGAATATGTTAGTTAGAGGAGGAAAGCAGAAATAGCTTCATTACCACTATACAGAATCATACAAGCAGCTGTAGAAATCCAAATTCCTTAAAAATTATCACCACAATGAAACACCATAATCTATTTCAATAGCAAGTTCTACCGTGTATCCACGATTCCCTGAATATTCACACATTTCCAATATAGCCTGAACCAATGCTAAGCATTCAGCAACATAGTGCAAGCATACATCAGATAATTCACATATTCTAAGCCAACATACCTCTTTAATAACTCCATAACATTAAAACATCAACTCGAGAAAATAGAACATAACTCACAAACAAAAAGACGTCAGCCTGAAGATGGAAGATCAAGCATGACATTTACTGAAGGGCTGTGATAATACTATATCAGGAACTTTTTAACAAAATTTAACACCAAAAAATAAACACACACACACACTTAGAGTGGTATCTAATTGGCCCAAGGCACTGACGGTATGTGCTACACTACCTAATTCCTGCTGTTAACATTTCTTGAAGCTTGATCCTGAACCATCTGTGGCAATGGAATAGAAAGTATTAAACGCAGCACACAACTAGAGTAATGCCACAACACTTCAGATAGTCAACACCAAGTTACCAGCATGGCGATCCTATTTTGGAGTAACAAGGAAAAAAAATGACCCCCATTTTTGGTATCTTGCTGTGTCATCCCTTACAGGCATTAACATTGCCCTTCTCCACAAGCAAGCCCTTAAAGATTCTGATCTGTTATCCTTTAAAGGGAGCAATTAATGCTGCTATTCAAAGTTTCTGACCTTTAGCTCTCAGTCCCGGTAGGGTTATTCAGATTTTTCTTTTTAAGTTTAGCTGAAAACAGTAACTATTTGCATCTTCCTAAAGGCAGACATGCATTAATCCCAACCACAAACTGGAGTCAGTTTCAGAGAAGTAATTCCCAAAGCTTTCACCTCCAAATACACTCTTCCCTTCAGGACCAGATGCTTTCCAAATTCTGCTAGCATTTCCAAATCACTTCAGTTTTGATGTTCTCCCTTCCAGAGGTATTTTAGTAAATAGCGTTGAAAATGCTTTCAGAGCAGCATGAAGTTTCGCATCCCATGCTGCATCCCTCCTCCTCCTCCTCTGCAGGAGGATGACCATTGCTGTGATTATTTTCAGCAAAGCTGCAGTACTAGGTTCAATTTGCTTTATTTTCACTGACACTCTCCCCACTCCATTTTCCTGCCCCCCTTTCTTTTCCTCAAAATTATATACTCAGTTTCACTGCTGCTTCTTTTAGGAACATTCCTAAGGAAATGTCACAAAATCAAATTAATGTAATTACTATTCGTTGTCTTCATCTAATTTTTACTTTAAAACCATCAAACGCGGAGAAAAACTGAGCATGTTATCTTCAGAACTGACCCACACGGGCATCTTGCACTTTCTTTTCAAAGTACAATTAACACATGCTGTCTTTTACAAGGCAAAAATTCCCTCACACACAAAAAAACATACCCCTTACAGTCAAAAACAAATCATCAATTCCAACCTATCGATACTTCTGTGTTAAACATCCCTGATAGGAGAGTCGTTACAGCTCATCTGGAAGACTGACAGGCCAAGATTCCTCTAGACCCAGAGAAAGGGTACTCCAGAGCCGAGAATCATCCAAATAAAAAGACAAAAAGTTACGGCTATGTAAACGGAGAGAGAGCTGGGCTCAGCTAGCGCTGTGCAGGGAAGAGGCAATCAACTTGACAGTAAGCGTAATTAGTGTTGTACTTCCTGCCAAGATTAGACATGATATAAGCATATATATCAGATGAATTTGACGTGATGTATTACTACTGATGTGCCCAAATATATAAAACGGGGTGGAGAGTGGATGGTGTGGCTTTTGGAGGGGTGGGAGTGTATTTTTTTTGTTACTATTTTATGTTAAGGGAGGGAAAAAAAGTATTTGACATGCCATTTCTGTCTCCATCTCATTTGTTCATTAAAGTTTCCTCTCCTTTCTAGCTTCTATTTCCATCATGATCAGAGTGACATAAAACATCCTCTTTGTTGCCGCTCACTAAAAATCGAAGCTGCATCATGTCTCTTTTTCATGTCTTTTCTCCCCTCCTTGTCATTCAGAGGTTTCAATCCATTGGCTTTCTGCACACATTTACAGTCCGAGCCTGTTTCTCAATGCCAGCCTTCTTGTTTGCCTCTTCTCTTTCTTGTTTTCACTTACCAAAACTCCTTCCTGTCATGTATCAGCTCCAAATTGCCACCATCTCATAGTTGTCACCCACACATCAACCCCTTTTCCTTGTCCCCATGCCAGACTCCCATCTTTGCAAACAGCCACTTAGTATGAGTAGTTTCCTATTATTTTAAACACACATCTACTGCTTTTCTTTCCACGAACCACACATTTACACCTCACTGCTCTCCATCAACTCCTAAAGCTCCTCTGCATTTGCTCTTTTTTCCGCCAGGTTAGCCTCAGCACGGTGGACTGTCCCAGCCCATATTTTTCTTGCTCACTGTGGCACACTGACCCAACATTTGAGACTCGTTTCAGATCTCTCTGCATTTAGCAAAACAAGACAAATTAGCAAGACACGGCACTGACTGCTGCAAAGAAATCTGTCCCTACCCAACTCCAGCCCCAAGCTCCACAGACACACGAAACAAACCACAGCATGATCTAAACTGTCAACAGAAGCTTCAAAAACCCTTATTTGAGAGTTATTCTATCAAACACGTTTCTAATACCTAATTTGGGCCCAATACTTGAAAAGAAGAAAGAGAATCATGCCCAACTCGACACAAGAGCAGAAATAACAGGAAGACAGGAATCCTCAAGGCTCTTAGGGCTGGACCTGAAGATTAATGGGCTTTGTTCAATTGTCGAACTGCAAAAATAGTGAAGAAGGAAGAAAAAGCTAACCAAACCTGAACACCACCCCTTCCAAAAAGAAAAAAAAAAAAAAAAAATGAATGAGAACTGAATGCTTATTTTCTTTCTAGCTTTTGCAAAAAAACAATCCTAAAGTTTTCCCTTAGAAGCTGTCAAGTCTTATTGCAGAAAAGTGACCACTTCACTGAGAGGAAATTTAACCTTCTGCCCTTTTTTTTTTTTTTTTTTTTTTAAATTTCCACTTTTTTCCAAATATTTACTTAGAGCTATCGCAATGAAATCTTGCAACCCCTAGACAAAACATAGCAAGTTTCCAAATTATTTTAGTACTTCTAAAATGGTGATCTCTCACTAGCAATACACTCTCTGTAAACTAAGATTTAGCTTGAAGCTCTGACCCTCTCAGTTTAACTGAATCTCAAACTTCTTACTAAAGTACCTGAAATGGAAAATATATATATATATATTATTTTTTTTTGGATGGAAAGTTTAAAATGACTTCACCTCAAGAAGTAAGCCTTTACCTGGACTTGTCTGTACTACTCCAAACACAGAGCGTATTGCTGTTCATTTCCTGACAAATTACTCTCCAAGAGAATACAAATCATCAGCACTGAGCTTCAGAAACGCTCTGGAAGAGCTGTCTCAATTCACTCGAGACAAAAAGCCAGCCACCGAGCAGACTACGTCCCAGTGGAAAGCCTCCCTCTCTCATAAACAGGAGTTTTAATCCCATTCACTAATGGCTGAATTACATTCACCTTTATTGTGCTACATCTTCAGACAGCTTTTCCATCCATTACATTTTTTGTTGTGGGCATATTCTCTATCTTATTAACAACTGTAACATAATTCAATACATATTTCTAAACAAGACAGGTTATCTTCCTGACTGTTTTAAAACATTTCACAGCTAAAGCACAGCTAAGTTTTTAATTAGGAAAACAAAACCAGGAAAAAAAAATCCTACTGTGTGTTTCTATTGGGATGATTCGTACAATATATTTGCCTTATCTGTCAAGCCTCCCCCACCACCCAAGTTTCCTCTTTCCCAAATGAATGCCCTGTATTAAAGCCGATGCTACACAAACCATACCTTATCTCCAGAGATTGTTGCAGTCACGGACTCCACCACATCCACCGTTACTGACGCCATATATCGTGTTTACTACAGATACCCAAAATGAATTACAGGATCTGAAATGCGTGCCACCTGTAGTTTTCTAAGTATCTCAGGACACATAGATTAATGCCCAGGAACCGCTGCCCCCACACTGCGGTAACCTCACTCTCACTGTCCTGGCCTCTCAAATACCTGGTAACAGAACAGCTGAAAACAATTTCACACACCCCAGTGAAAACACAGCAATTTACTGACAATAGACACCTGAGCAAAGACAAAAAACTCTACCTAATGACCAAATAACACTCTTGCCATGTATGTATATTTATATAAAAATCTACAAACCCTGCTATGGCGAGTTCCGCTCTCCACAATCTCCTGTTCACAACACGACAGAAATCTAGGCTGCTTTTGTAACATGCTGAAACTATGCCAACATGAGTTATTAGCTATTGCAGGAGATGGATCAAAAACTGCCTCCACTGTACCTGATAACTGAAGAGATTGTTTCGGGTGATCTTCCTTTTGGAAGGCTACGCCAGGCTGGAAGAGCCAAGAGGCAGGAGCATCCTTCTGCCCAGTCTCGTCAAGTTGGGGACAGATGAGAGCGATTCACTCCCTCTGAGCAAGGGCAGGAACATAAGTCTGCCACCCTAATTTAATCTGTTTCCAGCATTTCAAAAATCCTTACTATTCACTGCTTTCTCCTTCTCTGAAGGAATATTTACATCTTCTATTTAAAGAAGTGAGTCAGACTATTTCTCTGTTTCTGAATAGTTTTTAAATAGCTCGAAAGGTTCATTTCATTTTTTAATCAGACTTTCCCTCTCTTCTCCATACAACCCTTCCAGGCCACATCACCCCAGCTGAAACACTTTTTATACTTTACTACACCACAGCTGGGTTTGTGAGCTCTCCCTGTGTCACAGACAGGGGGAGACGATCTCTTGAGGTCCCTTCCAACCCCTACAATCCTGTGATTCTGTGAGACGGGTGCTGCGGACAAGCAGGCAGCAGATCAGCCCAGGTGCTCCCCCACAACCTGCCCATAGCCAGCTCAGCACATACACAGGGAGCCCAACACCTGCTGACCGTGTGAGCAGACACTTCTGCCCAGGAAAAGCCAGGGTCTGCAAACCCACTGAGAGCTACTTTCCAGCCCACAGTGGACAGTGCTGTCAGACAGGCAAGGATGGGGTGTTTTGGACTAAAATAAACCTGCTTAGGCAGGTTAAATTTATTATGTCATTAATACACAGTTTTCTTTGCTTTCTTAGTGGCCCTTGAATGTCTCTGACCTCATCCCTTTCATATATTTTCTCAGAAAAGCTTCCTACTATGTGAACACAAGGAAAGGAAAGAACAAAAAAAACTTTTAAACTAGCTAGTTTATTTTCAGATAAAATATACGCTTTAGCAAGTAAGTTGGTCCCAACAGAAAAAGAGAAGCAATCAAAAAACCTTCCTCCCCAAAAATTAGAAGCAGATTATTGTTCAGAATGCTTTTACTTACACTTCCTATTTTTATGATTTTTATTTGTTGAGCTTTTATTCCGATGGAAACAGTAATGCAGCATGTCCTTACTACTCAAGCGTTTAAACTAAATACAGCAGAAATACAAAGGAATGCCTAAAGATGACTCAGTAAGGAGCACTCAACAAGGAGCAGAAAGAGCATTACCAGTATGTTCCTGGTAGGCTCACTAGTCCAAAGCACAGTATTTTTAGCATGTCATGTTCCAGACAAGAGGGTACACAGCAAGCACTTGTGCTCAGACCCAGCAGCGAGTTAGGGCAGTCCGTTGGTGATGCAGAGGCTGGACTTGTGCAGGCTCACAGAGCGAGCACAGAAACCTTGCAGAGTTTCTGATGCAACTTGACCAAACCAACTCTTTTTGTTGTTGTTATCCTCTGGCACAACTCCCTAGGGTTTTTCAAGTAAACGAACTCATCTTACTTGTGGTGCTTCGCCTGTTTCCCCTACCACAGCACCCATTTTGCCACCACCATGGAAAGAGGCCTGCACGCGGTGGGACATGGCCTACAGCATGCTGCCTGGGCAACTCCACTGCCTCCTCACGGCCTGCCCACCTGTGCACTTGATCTTGGGGCAAACAATAGAAAATGTAACCTCGCTAGTATTTAAAATGCTGCCTCAGGAGTAAATTATATTTTTTCAAAGCTCAGGTGAAGAGTGGGAGGGATGCATGGGCAAGCTCAGGGTGCAGAAGGACCCAGAACATGCTGCACCACCACAGCACAGAGGGTTTTGGGCTAGTAAGTCAGATCTGTTGTACTAAGAAACTCAACTGTAATGAGGCAAGACGGCCCATCCACAGCTGCTAAACTTCCCTGGTTTACAGGCAAACCACATCAGCTCTCCCTCCCCTCAGCTGCACTGGTAACACAGGAGCCTGCAAGCTATGGCCAGAACCAGAGAAATTTTCATCTTCTGTCTATCATGTTTACTAACAGTAAAGTTAAGTTTTGCAAAAACAATGCTTTTGTCTCACAGAACTGAAACAAACCCGAGATTCAAGCAAATTCCTAACTGTTGATAACCCAGACACGTGCTTTTTGAACACTCTCCCTGGCAGCCTGGCTGGACAGCGTCCCTCAGCTATAAAACAACTCAAGTTCCTACAACGGCCTCTGCATCAGGCAGCTTGAGCAGACATGCTTCCACTTTTCCTCTGATCTGGCCTATCAATAGCATTGACCCCCGGCACCACATTCACTGATAAAGCACAGCATACACCTGCAACAGAGAATGGAGAACTTACCTCGCTGAACAACAGCCTGAAGGCATTTCCATCACCTCTTTAATCGGCAACAGCATCCCTGTTGCTCAGCTTTCATAATCCCTTTAAGTTATGGTGGATGGCTGCAAGAAGCATTGCAGGGCAGAGAGGCAGAACAGACAGGCATTTATGTTGTCGGCACAACGCTGACAACTCAGGGTATTTATTTATTTTTTTATTATTATTTTCTTATCCCACTCTTCGCTTACAGCCTGTGCAGCCAGACAAGCTTAGTTGCCTTGGACACCTGGATAGGACCACTCACATCACAGCACATCTTCCAGCACGACCCCCTGCCCACTTACTAACAGCTACAGGCAATCAAAAGCTGCCAAAGTGCAGCCACCACCTGTTTTCTCCAGTCCCCAAGACCCCTCTCATGTCGCTACTTCTGTGCCGTAATTCAACGGCGAGCTTGGCACACGGTGCCCGCAGCATCTGGCATGTTTCACCTGCTCCAGCTCAGCTTCCTCACGTGCTCTCCTGTCACCAGCCGCGGTGCCAGTGGCTGCTGTTCCATGCACACAGAAGGAGCAAGTGTCTAAAGCAGGCACGAGAGCGCTGCTGATCTGTTTGATAGCAGTGTTTCTGAGGGCAAGACGTAAGAGACTGCAAATTGGTTTAGGGGGGAAAAAAAATTATACTGAAGTGCAAAGAGACCTCAGGGAATCCCCACAAAGTCAGACTTTTTGCCAGCAAACCCCAGAACTTTTGTGCTATAAGAAGCAGTTAAAAGCAACAGCACGAGTGCCTCCTACCAGAGCAGCGTGTCAGCAAACACACATCAGCGCGATCCTTATCGGTAAAGCTTTCTAGTGAAGAGATGTCCCTAGAAAGCAGTCACTAACAAATACAGTTTTCCTGAATATCATTACTGATCCAGAAGTAATGAAATAGCAGATAATATGGCCCCAGGGTACAAATCAACCACCTACCCTAATGCATACAGATGGAGCTCAACAGCTCTTCTGGTCTTCCATTACCAGAGTGAAATGGGATCTCTGAAACACGATCATTGCAAAACAGAAGAGAAGCTTATTCATGAGCAGTGTTTATTTCTGATTTTTTCAGAAAATGCTTTTAAATGTTGCAAACAGAGGGAAAAAAATCTGCTTTTGTGATTGCATGAAGATGACCAGGCATAGCTTCCCCTCAGAGAAGGGAAATTAAAAAGCAGAATGTAAAATCTCCTGCTCTGCTCTGATTTTGCAGAAAAAAAAAAAAAAAAAAAAAAGAAAGAAAAAAAGAAAAAAAAGCTTTGCTAAGAAAAGTATCTAAATACTTTCAATAATAATTAGCCATGAAACTGTACCCAGTCCCACCAAACAACGTAGCAAAACTGTCAGGACTTACAGCAGGCTCATGCTCCTCCTGTTGATGCTATACCAGGTAAAGCAGTAACTTCCACAGTGCTCTCAAACTGCCTCAGCAAGTGTGTGAGGTACAGGCAGGCACAGAAACCCTCCGCTTCCACCCTTAGGAAAACATAGCACTTAACAGCAAGAGCCTACTCCTGCAAAGACGTGATGTTGTGCATTTTGAGCTGGTCACACTCCCACAAACCAGCCAGCCCAGGGTGCAGCTCCACACACACTGCACGCGTGCCGACGTATCCATATGTACGTCTCCGAGAGGTACCCCTGCACACACAGTTATGTTATGCTTAAGTCATCTCTTTGGCACGACCTTACTTGAACCCCAATGAAATCCTTTCAGAAGCTAGTTTACCACTTTTTTAAAAAAAGTTTGAAGATTTTACAGTGCAGGTTGAACACCCACACAGGGCACCCACGTGGCAAAAGGCGCAAGAAACAGAAGTTCCCCTTGTCACCATGTCCCTTCTCAAGCGCTTTCGGTGGCACCTGTTTCTAACAGGTGCATCATCCTGCTCCTCCATGCAGGCAATAAAGACATCCTCTACAAGCTTTCTTTCAAAAAAAACACTGATTTTTTTGCTCTCACTAGATAAATTAAACAACATGCAATTACACAGAAGAGCTAGAGGCGCGGGTCAGCAAGTACCTCTGTGACCCCCAGCTCCCATAAAAGCATCCCCAGCCACCCGAGCGGGTGGCAGCAGGGGGGCAGGATCAGCTAGCCCTCCTCCTTACCTGCTCCCCCCCAAGAAACTCCACATGCTTTGACCTTGAGAGAACAACAAAGCACAAGATAAACAAACACACAAGCATGACAAATTCGGAATCAACGGTTACAGTAGCTCGCGGTTAAGGAAGCAGCAGATTACCTTATTTAAAATCACTGACCGAAGAACCAACGGAGGGAAAAGACAAGTCAAACATTTCAGTGGTGTGAGCGGGGCTGGGTGGTTGACAAAGTATGATTTTATCAGCCATCCTGCACGACGGAGAGAACCAAAAAAAAAGAGAGAGAGGAGAGAGAGGCAGCTCCGCGAGCCGCCGCTGCGCTACTTTTAAAAGCCCTTTAAAGCCAGAGTTTGCAGCAGCCGCCTCCCGGAGCCCAGCCGGGCTCTGCCCGCTGCCCTAGTACCGATCCCTATTAACCAACACCTCACCGCGGACCTCCCCCGGCACCCCAGAGCGCAGGGGAGGCGCGCCGGGGCCGGGTACCCGCATCCCACCCGCAGAGCATCCCCATCCCGCCGGGCTCCCGGGGGCCCAAAGCGGGGAATTTGGGCCGGGGCTGCCCGGGACCCCTCCCGCAGACCCTCTCCCCATCCCGGAGGGTGGCCGCACCTCCTGTTGGCGGGGCGGCTGTGCGGTGCCGGCGCCGCGGGCGAGCCCCCGGGGCGGTCGGGGCGGCGCCCTGAGCCGCTCGGCCCCGCGGCGCGGAGGGGCTGCCTCGGGCGGGCGGAGCGAAGATGGAGGAGGCTCGGCAGCCGCCCCCCGGCCCGCCCAGCGCACCGGCACGGCTCCCGGCTCCGGCAGCAGGACGAACGGGAGCCGCCTGACGCCCTCTGCCGAGCGGCGCCGAGAGGGAACGGGATGGGACGGGACGGGATGGCTTGGCATGGAATGGCACTGCATGGGAAGGGACGGCATGGCATGGCATGGGAGGGGACGGCATGGCATGGCATGGCATCGGATGCCATGGGAGGGGAAGGGAAGGGGGCCCAAGGGTCTCCACATTACCGGGCAGGCTCCTCCATCAAGAGCAGCGAGCCAACGTTGGGCGCTTGCAGCTTGGATACCCTTTGGGGCTACCCTTTGGGGGATGCTCCTCAGGCATCTAAGGTCAAAACGGACCGACTTCTCCACGCTTAGCCACGAGGTGATCCTACCAACTGGGGCACCATTAGTTGTGGCTGTTTGCTGCCACAGCACCAAACTCCCAACCCTGCGTTTTTCCATCCCTTCTCACCAAGCGCACCCCACCTGCACCTGCAAAAAGCCCCCCTGGGTCATCCCCTGTTTTCAGGAATTCAATTAGTGCCTGAGATCACCGAGCAGGCTGACGGCCTCGATTAAGAAGGGAATATTTATTGATTGCAGGAAGAGGAGGAAGGGTGGATACTGAATCCATCACTTTTTAAATACACAAAGTGAATGATCTCAGTTTAGTTTATCGGCACTGCTTAGAAATTCAAGTAGGCATTATTCGGTGCAGCCAAGGCTTTTTTTACACCCAGTTAATACATTAAGGGATTATTCAGGAAAAATTAATGCACGTATCCAGCTTACCAAGTACCCGATGACTGTACGCACATTGCCATTACTACAATATTTATTCCACCTTTTCACACAGTTCTTATTTCTGTGCTCTTACAGAAGGCTTGTTCTCACACTATGCAGAGTGTGAAACTAATTATGACTACTGAGAGTGAAAAATAACTCCGCTGACACGAAGCTGCTATAAATGAATGACAGTCGGGCCCTGGAAGACTAACACATGACCTCTGCACTAACACTGCACCCCAGGGATAGCCTAGTCGGGCTCTGAAAATTAGCTCACCCGGCAAGTTTTCCATTCAGCGAGAATAATGTATATAATGTTTCTTGTGACACAGTTGTCACTCACACTTCTCGTTTTATTTTCTCTTTACATAAATTTTACATATCAGAAAATCATTATGCGCTGACTGTTCATATTACCGTAGCATCCACAGATGCCAAATGAAACCAGAACTTCATTGTGCTGTTTAATAAGCAAGTGTTCTTCCTACAAAGGAAAGAAATAATAAGCAGTAGAATAGAGATGGAGGCAGAGAGATGTGATGATATTTTAGCACAGGGCATACAGTCATTATCCCAGACTGAAATGCGAGTTTCCTGCCCCAGGTCTGTTCTGCCCGTTTCTCTCACCGATGACTGGGCATCTTTCCTGGGACAGGAAAGTCCACCAGAAAATGCAATTGACTCCGTGAGGAATGCCCCAAACCAGTTTTTGTGAGAAAAGTTGCACTTCCCAAAGTAGAAATGCTTCCTCAAAGTCAATTCCTTTAAAAAAAAGGTTTTCTCTGGGGGTGTCTCAGGGCAGAGAGCCCTGCCCCAGGTCCCAGCAGTGAGTACCAGAGGGCAAGCTTGCCATCAGTGTGCAAGCTCAGGGCCCGCTCCCTTCATTGCACACATTCAGGCGTTGCTTCTCTGTCTTGAAACTACAGTGTTCCTCAAAATCTTTGTGGAGGAACATATGTTATCTAAAAGATGTGTAGAAAATAAACACAGAGTGAATAGGTAGGAAATACATGAAATAAGCCTACTTTTCTCCATTTGAGTAGAGTTGGAGTAAAAGAACAAGCAACATTAACAGAAAATTATAGCACAAATGTAGAGCTTGGAACTCAAAGTAACCTGTTTGGCTTTATTTCTCTTTAGCCCAAATCACTTGTTGTTTCTTCTAGTTTCTGCTGTTTCTGGTTCTCCTGTTACACGGGGTGTGCCTGCCTTGTGGGGCTCAGCGAAAGAAAACTGGTACCCGAGTACTGTGGGTACTGGACACATTAAGCCAATTCCTGCTTATGGATGACTGGCTTGGACTAAGAAGAGAATAACAAAGCCACTTGAATGACAGCTTGGATCAAGTTCATAATGACCTGGTTTGTACAGGCCAGGTGTTATGTAGATTGGAGCTTGTTATTGTGCATAATTTTGGCAAGCCTTGCTACGCAACAGCCAGTTCCAGCAGAGCTGGGCATAAAGCCACATACTACAGGCAGGTCTATCTTCAGCAAGATGGGTAAAGAAGCCGTCTTTTTCTGTTCTCTGTACCGTGGGGATGTGAACCAACCTGCCCGCACAGCATCTGGAATTAAGCTTATGAAGGAATAGAGAACATTTTCAAAACATGGAAATACAGACTTAAAAATGAAGAGGAGAGCATGCATAAAAACACATCGACAAGTTTAGTCTGCTTCTTAGAGAGCAAAAATGCAGAGCAAAATTGTACAGAAATAAGTCTTCCACTACAGTATCAATGGAAAGTGATCAGACTATGTTACAAAATGTCCCTATCAATATATTCTGCATCTGTTAGGAAGTCTTCCATAATATTATATGAATTTTTATGTTATCTAACAGTAGTTACTTGAGTAATATGGATGAAGAGCTGTCAAAATCAGGGTTCACCTGTGATTTATTTTCTCACACTTTACACATTTAATATGATTTGTCACTCAAATGACTTGGTCTTAAATGTTATTCTTTCTTCAGATGGCCATTTTTAAAAAAGAGAAAGATCGGGAAAAAAGGATCAGGAAAAGCATCTTGGGTGCAATTTTTGTAATCATAACTAATGGTGAACTTCCAGGATATCTGAACACTTTTCACCATCACTCGGTATGTATACTTATGCCCACAGTTAATAGAAGGGACTGTGCAGATCAGATCAAACCTAGTCAGATTAATTAATCCAGTTTCTATTCTTTGTTATAATGAAGAGTGTATTAGTGTGGTGGTAGCAATGCTTTTTTTGCACCACAAAAGTGAACCTAACTTAGGGGAGGGAAAAAGATTAAAAAAAAAAAAAAAAAATGAACTATATAATCTTTACCAGAATGCTATAACTGAAAATAAGTGACAGCTTTTTCCATATATGAAATATGGCATTTTTACTGTAGTAGCATCAGCTTTCATATTGAAGTCAATGGCTCCCCAAAAAAAAAAAAAAAAAAAAAAAAAAGCAGATAATGAATGCCTGCCACAATGGATTTGCAGTCTAAAGGCACGGCTTTAAACAAGTGTTACATACAGGATAGGCACCAAGTAGGTGTGGCTGTGTGTGCTTTAATGCTCCGCGGAAAGGTGGGTTACGAGGAGTTTCTTGAATCTCTCATTGTTCCAGAACTTACACTGAGATTTAGAAGTTATTTTTAATAGTCTATTATAAGTTGGGATCATGAGAATCTGAAAAAAGAAATTATCCTCTCATCCTTAGGGGCAGTGCCTCAGAAATCGATGCTAATGAACAGACTGCAGCATAAGGAAGCTTGCATTTCCCCTGCTGCACCAATTCTGTGCATTCACAAGGGACGCTGCAAGTGCCATCATGTGTAATTAGAAACAGGGAGGGGAAAAAAAAAGGGATATCATTCATTCACACTTCTCATGGTGTCATTTCTTTGTGGCAGACTTAACAGATTAAACAGGCATTCACTTTAATATTATTCCTATTTAAGGACCAAACATAATTTATTTTTAATTATGGAGTTATCAAGACACCTGCCATAATTGATGGCAGTCCTGTTGTGAACATACCCTTAGATGATGACTTCTTTAGTAACACAGAAGAAATGCATGCAGGCAGGATATTTATCTTTATTAAGCCTCTGGTTGGAGTACGCCTCGGTGAATACTTACAGCCAGTCTTAATGTTGATTTAAGTCCAAACCCAGCACCCATTGTTGAGTACAATACCTCCTAGGCTGTTCTTCACCCTGTTTCTGTGCGCCGTGGTAGGAAGGAATTTCTAAAGGACACACAAGTCCCCTTTAGATGACTTATTATATACTCCTGTTCAAGGTACAAGTACAGAGGGTGGTTCTGCCGGCTACAAGGGATAAGTGGCAAGTCAGAGCTAAATATTAGTAGAGATTTAATCCCCATGGCATCCCCTGGTGGTTCCCTAATTACCACATGGAGGGTCACTCTCTCATCGCCCCAGTTCCTACTTCCCACTGTGTACAGTACTACAACGGGTTATAGATGTTACCAATTACACCACCATACTGGAGGAGAAAAAACTCATGCAATCAAATAACTTTTCTGATAATGGGAGTGAAAGCAGAAAATTTCCTCCAGGACTTCCAGATCTTGGGCAGTTTCTTTTGTAGACATGTCAGCAACCAAAGTGTTTGAGGAAGACTGGGGTCAGCTTTTTGTACCTAGGAAGAACTGTGACAAATAGCCCTTTGGCCAGAGCTGTCCTTTACCATTTTACACATTGAAAATCTTTCCAAGTGCAAGTTAACTTTTTTCAAGAGGGAGGAAAAGGATTGAAGATTTACATTTTTAGCGCTCCAGATGCAAGAAGAGATGTTTTGCCTAGATCACCAGTTGTTACAAAATACTTAAAAGGTTATAGTTTAGACTTTTAGAACCCATATCCTACAACCCTTCAACCATACAGGAGCACTAGCTATTGGCATCCTAGATCCTTTTGGGACAGATCCTCTATCCACAGTTCTGCTCATGCAGCTATACCAACATGAAGGTCAGACAACGCTACCTGCCCTCCTATAGACTCAGTACGTACAAGGACTTTTTTTGTTTTCACCAACCCTAGAATCATTCATCCTGTTCAAATTTCAAGATCATCTTGAAACTGAGAAGGCAGGATCAGACCTTTTGATGCCAATACTGGGTTGAAGAAGAGAGGATATTTATCAAATATATAATCAGTACAAATTGGAGTACAGACCAGAACCACTGAAAAAGACCAATTATCTTCTTGGCTAGAGTCCCTGGTGTTTAAAAATGTGATAGCCTTGTTAATGTTCAAGGAAACACGGTACTTGTGTTGGTGTGTAAGAGAAAGTCCTTTGTAAGTATCATGGCATGCCACTTAAAGAAAAACAGGAGGACAGCGCGGCATAAAGCAATGCCTCTGCCTCCTATTCAGCAGCCATGACAGGGCAAGAATTCCACCTGCCATGCAAAAGAAGAAAAGCATCAATGGAGGCACTTCACAAGCTATTAACCTTTCCTGATTGGAGTCTTGCTTTACAGAAAGAGCAGCGAGCAGCGATTCTGCTCATAGAAAGAAGGGCTTCCCTGCAAGTAGCAACTGGCAATAATTTAGCTGCTGGGGAACCTGTCAAGTATTAAGGTTTTTGTGTTCTGAGACACTAGTTGGTAACAAAGGTGATAGGAAGAGATAAAGAGGGCTCCAGGCTAGTGGGTAATTATTAGGTCTGAAAGCTTTTGATGGCTATGGAGCAGAAAACTCAAAATCACACCATTTTCTTATAATTTTGGTTTTGCTTTTGGCTTTTTTGCTCTTTTTAGTGCTTCTGTTCCAGTGCTTTAATTAAACGTTGGAGGGGTTTGCCCTGCGCAATCAATAATGGCATCCTGATACTGATGTTAAATTGACTTGCTATTTTTAACATGCTTTTAGTTATTGCCTGTCATCCTTAGCCACGCCTCTGGGGCTCTGCAGATACGCATCACTGCAGGAGGTTCCCGAGAAGGGTTTTTCCTCGAGGAGGTTCAATCCTGTCACATACTTCAGGAGCATCCACGCAAGAGATGAAGTCTCAGTTCCTGTGACAGATCACCACGCTATAAACGCTCAGAAATTTCTGCCTCGGAGTCACGGTCCGGTCCAGTGTCAGTGCACATTGATTGCTCTGTGCTCCTGCTAGATGGACTGTGGCACACAAAAACCTGCTTCACAGGTAAAAAAGCACGTATCGGGCAAGGACAGTCATGACTTATGTTCAGCCTCTGGAAGTTGGGACCGTACTTCCAAATGTGTCAGCAGTGGGAAGAAGTTCCTGAATGTAGACAGCCCTATGCAGAAATCTGGTTTGACCCAGCCATCTTCCTAATGAACAACTTCCACCTCGTAGTGCACTGCACTGAATCTGGCTGGCTCTGTCTTGTGAATATTTTACACAGCCAGTCGCTCTATACGGAAGAATTTCTAGCACTCATATATATGAAAAAAAATAAAAATCTACCTTTAATAATACAACATAATACATTTCTAAATTTACTATTTAAATTCCCTGTCAACAAGAAATAAGAAAGTGTATTTAAGATTCCACACAGAAATAGGATGAAAGAATTAATAGAAATTCAGTCAACAGCTGAATATTCCCTTACATTTTCCAGAAGATTTGCACAAAAAGCAGTCACCACCTTTTGCCTAAGGAACCAAAGAAGAGAGGGATGTTCAGCCCAGCTGATGGCGTTCCCTTTATAGCAGCTCTCCTTCCTTTTCCAAGGGCTCCCTCCCAGTGCTCAGCCATCCCTGCCCTCTTTGGAGTTTGCTCAGACCTTGTGTTTGCTTGTGGGTGTCTGAGTATCTGTCCTATCTATACACACGCAAACACAATAAAAGCGTTATACACAGTTTTCCATCAATTTACCAAGCTTTTCATATGTTTCTAAAATTGCACTTTTCTGCATTTTTGAATATAAAATAAGATATTAAATTTAAGCAGTTCCCAATAGTACGGATTCAATTCAAACATTGTTCATATTTGCGTAAGTGGGATATATATAGAACAGAGCTAAACAAGCGTCCAAGAACAGGTACAAAGCAAGTTTGAAACAATCTTTGTTGCCTTTTTTAAAGGTTTAAACATTTTAAAATCATCCCCCACTTCCTTCTGCCTCCCTATTTAAGGGTAATAGGGAATTTGTCTTACAATTAGATTCATTTGTTCTGTAAGCTTGCTTACTATGCAGATTACTGTTCTGCCTAGGCCATCCTTTCAGAGAAACATATTCCAGCCCCTTCACAGGTAGTGGCAGCCTCCTAACAACATCTAGGAATTAGTTCAGTGTGCTCGCTCCTCTCTTC
This sequence comes from Netta rufina, assembly GCF_964035555.1. Lineage (NCBI taxonomy): Eukaryota > Metazoa > Chordata > Aves > Anseriformes > Anatidae > Netta > Netta rufina. Next base: position 29,478,101 of record NC_140129.1, read on the forward strand.
TCCACCACACGTTTCTCCTGTTAAGCCCCCAAATCAGCATCATTTGACAAATCAGGTAATCTGTGAAGCAAGTAATTGACACATTCTCCCTCTTCTATAATTCACACAACCACCATGTGCAGCACATCCAGGAGCATCAGCAGTACAGGGAATAACAGATCCAACCTTTCTGAAGGCAACAATCATGTGCTGTAGTGTGTCTCAATACTACTAACTGATTGAGGTCATAATTACTAACTTTAGAAATGTTTTTCTCCCCAAATCCTCATCTAGATATTTTTCTCTGATCCGTAGTGATTTTTTTTCCTTCTCTTGATGCATATAACAGAAAACGAAACCTTTTCCTTACTAATTGCTAATTCTCATGTTTGAGTGACATTTCTGTATTATAAAAAAAAATGAATAATAATAATAATAAACATGTTTAAAAGATGCTCTGTAGTCCTAGAACCTACACAAATATGCTGAAAGCTTATCACTTCTTACCGTGTGGTTTCCAGAACCACACCAAATGCATTTACTGAGCAATGTGGTGTGTTTTTTTTCTTGATGCCAACAATACAACGATTTTAGGCAAAGTTTCATTGCTTCCTAAGGATATAGCGAACTGCTGGTGGAACTCTCTGAACTTTATATGAGTCTGTGTTGAAGTGCTGCAGGATTAGTTATAATTAACTGTCATCATGTCATTTTCTCCCAACCATTCTGATTCAAAGAAGAAGGAAAAAAAAAAAAAAAAGAAAAGAAAGAAAGAAAAAGAAACCTAGCAGGTATCATGATATGATTAACGTCTCTATTTGTTTCCTATCCCAAACTTCATTTTTAACTCACAACTCTCTAGCTCTTCTCCACACACCCCTTAGCTTTCACATCAATACTTGTTCCTTGCTTACCACACAAAAATAAGCATTTCAACAATTTCAGCTAAAGAGTTACACAGAAAGTGCAAGAAGCTTAAGACAAATATTTAATATTAAATAAATGCTTTCTTACTAAGCCATTTATGCTCCCTAGTGTAATAGTTCTGTGGATACCTGTTGTTTATTTGTACTTTAGGAAGCCTGCTAGAGCCTGTAGGCACATGTTCAAAAATAATTTAAAAGGACACGAATTCATCAGTGATTCAATGACAACTAATGGTAATACACTAGTTGAACGAGTGCCAACTGCAAATAACATAAAACTACCTACAACTCACATTTCTCCTAGTTTAGAGCTATAAGCTCTCAACGTCATCTTGAAAGCCAACAGAATTCAAATCTCTCACCTGTAGGTGATAGCTTTCACCCAACCTATGGTCACTTACGATATGACAGCTTTCAGAATACAAAGCCCCTGGAGACAGCAGTTAATACAAAGATATACTTAAATCGAGTGACTGTGAGTGATCATTAACTCTGAATGGTAAGAGGCAAAAAGTTGTCTCTTTGGCACAGATCGTCCCAAAACCTCAGTATTTACAATTCTCATGTGAATAGGTTTTATTTAACTGCGGGAAGGGGGTGTTTTCAAAAATTAATGCAGTATTAAAGTAAACCAAATTTATCCTTTTTCATTGCTTGAAGTATTTTAGGATAATCTACTTTCACTTAAAAATCATGCTGCAACAACCTTAGTTCTGGGGAATTAGGATAGGAACAGGTACATACATGTATGTGGGCAGGGCCCACATGCCCTCCCTCAGTAGCATCTCCATTGCCACCATCAGAGACAGAGTACTAGACAGACCACAGGTCTGATCCAATAAGTCATCTCTGTTTTGTTAAAAACCAGGAAATACAACCAGTACTGCCCTAAATGAAAAAGATTTATACTTCTTTCAAAAGTTCCAAACAGATAGAGATTTTTTCTCACTACTTCTTTGCCCCACTCTCCCATCTTTCAAAAATGCTTTCATAATACAGACAGTGGTGTGTTCTGACTCATCCATCTTCTTGACCTATCTCTAGAGTCTACGCTGTAGGTGATCACAATACCTCATGACTGGAATTGTCGCTGCTTTTTATAAAAATGCTGGACCAAGTAAGAGAAAACAGTGGAAGAGTCCTAATGTGCCTCTTAGCTGCAGCTGACAATTGAAACACCCTGCAAAAGGTGTAAAGATTTCACTGGCTTGTCTTGGAGGAAGTTTCTACAAAGTTAAGGTTTTATTTTGCAAAACAAGCAAGTAAGCCATATCATATGCAAGAAACTTCATGTAGTCCTTTGTGATCAGCTGTGGGAAATGGCTTAATTCCATCTCCCATTTACTCAGCACGAGCACTCTGAAGGCCAAAGCAGTAGCTTTCTGTAGTCTCTCTACAGCCTTTTAAAATTGATTACAAGGAAAATTTACTCAAAGATGATTTAAACAATATTTAATACAAGACCCAGTACAAAAACACTTTAACTAGATGTAAAGAAATAGGGAAACAAGATACATCTACTCACCTTTTGTGCTTTACTACATTGATTGCTAACCTGCTAAATAACATTTACACTAATGTAGCATAACATTGGTAATGGAGCCAAATGGCATTTGCAACACACATTCAGGTAGTTTCTAAACAATAATCAGCTGTATATGTTGGGCAAAGCAATTGAAGAGATTAACCAAAGCTACTGGTGTCAGTCTGATTTAACGTAGATAAATGCATTCAAATCCACGTGCACTTCCATGATAAGGAAAGGCATGGCATAGCTCCAATATTGTGTCCTTGGCTGGATTATCAGCAGTGGATCTGAACCCACCATTTTAAAGAAGGACCATCTATGAGTCTTTTATGCTCAATCCAAAGCTGTAAAAAGTTTTATCTATCACTACAGTACAACAGGTTCAATACTACAGCTAACTCAAATATGAGCAAGAGAAACTTTACCATATAATTAAATCTCAGCAGCAACTGATGAGGAATTTCATACCTGGAATAAAATCATTGCCCTTAAAAGTTACCAAAGGAAAACACACTTGGTGGATTTTCCCAAGCTGCTCTGTAGAAGTAATGCCCTTCTTTAGCATACATCAGATCTTTTCTGTGGGAGACTGCATGCCTCCATGACTCCCTTCAACCTACTCCAGATCTTCAGTGAGTACTGAAGAGAGAATGTCACTCGTGGGGTGTTTGGCTAGATCAAAAACCACTTTGTATGTTTTGAGGTATTGATTTAGCTAGAGAAAAAAATTCCCTTTGTGTCTGACAGTTCAGGTATCCCTCACTGGTTGCCAGCAGTTGCTGAAAGCTGGGCTCCCAGCTTGTTTTCATGCCTTCAAATATTCTCAATTGCCAGACATTCTTTAGAGCAGCCTCCCCATCCTGTGTTTCGTATTGGTCATCTTTGAAATCCTGTAAGCAGCTGTGTATTGCTGGTAGTTGGCCTCACTTTACCATGTCAAGGGAGTAAGACAGAAATAACAAATGAGATACTACACTTTTGTACTTTGCTACAGATGAATCAAAGAAGTCACCAACTTTTAGCTTTTGTTTTCCACTTTACATATATAACACAAAAGTCTCTAATTTAAAACTTTTTACTTTTGTATCCAGAATTACACAAGTCCAAATGAAAACAAATCAGAGGAACCTTGGTGTTTCCCCAACTCCTAAAAAAAAAGGCAGTATGATTTAAATGGATCGAAGTTTTAGCAAAAATCTGAGACTGGTGCAGATTTTACTCTCAAGGGGAAACAAGGTGGGAAATGAGAAGAGGAACTCACAAGCTATTCAGTTTAACTTAATCCCCAGACACCAGAACAGTTTCATCTGCAGAGCACCAGAAAAGACTTTTTTTTCCTGGGTCGTTAAATGTTAATCTAAATTCATTCATGCTCCTCTTAGCAGGCAGATCAAGTCCATATGATTGCCAGCAAGTGCACATATTTTGATTGATGTCTTCTCTTCCATCTAGAAATCTGAAAATAATTCTTGTAAATGATTAAATATTTGATTTCTAGCAACAAAAGGAATGAAAAAAATGCATGGGTAATAAGTGGCAAGCCCACTGGCTAAGGCCCTGAGGTACCTGGAAGTCTACTGCTTTTGCTGAGATAAAGTAGAACAAAGGTAGCTTTAAAGTTTGATTTGCACTTACAACCACAGTGGAAGGGGTAAGGCATTTGGACCCCAGACACAGTAATTTCCAGATCTGACGAGCACCAGTGAGTATTTCACAGCCTGGGATCACTGTGGAACTGGCTGCAGTAGCTAGAACACAGGCTAAGACCTCTGTACACCCAGCAACCCACTCCCTCAGTACCTGGGTAGGCAGAAAGGGACCTTAAAGTGGGGCAGAAACTGATCTCTAGACTTAGAAATAAGACTTTTGCAGCTAGATTCATAGTGAAAGCTAAATGCTTAACCACAGCAGTGATCAAACAGTGGTCATTCACTTGTTTTGAGGGGTTAACTGCACCCATGAGTTTGAAGAGAAGGATCAGAGTTATTTAATGCAGTGTCTTTTTAAAAGGAAATCAAGAAAAGGAGACAAAAATGAAGACTAATGAGACAACTTTAGAAGACCACTTTTTCTATAAATGATTTATTAGAAATGAAATAACCTGGAAACCAGGATTCACAAAATCCCAACCAATCATCCACTTCATGTAAAGTTGCTGTCTTAACCTGCCAAGAGAAATCAAGTGTAAAAAAGTAATGAAAGAAATGGCACCTTCCTCTTGGACTTAAAGATAGTGTTTAGCTTTAAAGGCATAATCTAAAAATAAGCACTGCTGCTGGCTAGTCTCATTGTATACTAAGATTCACTCCTCTTCATTTAATAGGAAATAGATCTATTTGGTATCTGGTTAACCTGTTATCCAGTGGAAAAAAATAAAAACAATTTTAATATTTATTAAAATACTTATTTGTGATAATAAAGAAAAAGACATCTGATAATTAACTAACATGCACACGCTGTGTCTTCTCAAATTGGGTTTATTTCTAGATTGCCAACACCGTTTTTGTCAAACCACCTCAGTCTGAGGCAAAACAATTGTTAACATGAAACTATGGAATAACATATAGCTACAGGAACAGGCAATTTGGACTTCTGTGTCAAAAACATGAGACTACTCATAGTATAATTATAACCTTACACTAAATTGCATTTCCTTATGTGAGTGATACCTTTGAAGCTAACATGACTGAAATATCTGCCCTGTTAGCAGTGGTTGCATGAGGTTTTTAGTTGCAACATACCTGGAAGGTAAAACGTGACCATCCTCTCAAGTGATAGATGCCAGACATTTATTGGTCTGAACATCAATAACTCAATAACACTGTGCCCAGGTGGCCAAGAAGGCCAACGGCATCCTAGCTTGTATCATGAACGGTGCAGCCAGCAGGACCAGGAGGTGATCATCCCCCTGCACTCAGCTCTCATGAGGCCACATCTCAAGTGCTATGTTCAGTTTTGGGCCCCTCACTACAAGAAGGACATCAAGGCTCTGGAGCGTGTCCAGAGCAGGGCTGCGAAGCTGGTGAAGGGCCTGGAGCACAAGTCCTGTGAGGAGTGGCTGAGGGAACTGGGGATGTTTGGTCTGGAGAAGGGGAGGCTCAGGGGAGACCTCATTGCTTTATACAACTGCCTGAAAGGAAGGTGTGGGGAGGTGGGGGGCACCCTCTTCTTACAGGTAACTAGTGATAGGACTAGAGGGAATGGCCACAAATTGTGCCAGGGGAGGCTTAGGTTGGAAATGAGGAGACATTTCTTCTGAGGAAGAGCAGTCAGGCATTGTAACATGTTCCCAGGGAGATGGTGGTGTCACTGTCCCTAAGGGTGTTCAAGGAAAGGTTGGACGTGGTGCTTGGGGACATGGTTTAGTGGGTGAGATCAGTGGTAGGGGGGTGGTTGGAGCATATGATCTTGAAGGTCTTTTCTAACTTTAATGACTCTATGGCTTATGAACTCTGAGTTGTTCTCTTCCTCAAACTGTATTCAACAGCACCTAAAGACTTCCCTGCAAGGACTAATACCTACTACAGCTGTAATAGTCAGGACCCTTTCTTCCTCCTGTGAAAACATTGCAATGCATACATTTTCTCTAGAGTTTAAAGTTGAACTGCCAAGTGCTGGAGCACTTGACCTAGCACTCAAGAAACTCACCTAGTGCACTGCTGTAGTTATATGCACACAAAAATTTAAGTAATAGAAAAGATAAGCTATTAGAAATGTATAGATTAAAGGGGGCAGGAGTAGGGGGAAAACCACTTTTTGACAGTGCCAGAAGCAGTCACTCAGACCTGAACACTGAACCTAATAAAGCCGACTGTCCTGTTGGCGTCTACTTTGTAAATAGCTCTGCATAACCAGCAGGCACATCTTGTCCCTTAAAAACATACATGATTCTGCACACGTAGTGCCAGGCAGCAAGGACAGGGGAGAGCAAACACCAGTTTATATCAGGTAGCATCTCTACTCCTCCTGACTTCAGCATGCACTGCTCAAATGAAACTTAGAGGGATGCAAGCAGAAGGTAGGGCTAAAAACAGACAGTGGATCTTATTCTCGGAAACTCTCCACACAAATAAATAAATAAATAAATAAATCTGTACTAGGCTGCGTGCAGACTGTCCTCCAGGCAAAAAAAAAAAAAAAAAAAAAAAAAAACTTGTGCTTTTCAGATGGTTCTGGAAATGGTCGTGGGTCATATGAATGAGTCTGACTCCTCAGCTCTTTGACAGAGTGCAAATTCAGCTGCTGCTGCCTTCCTCAGTGGAAGAAAGAGAAGGAGATAATGCCACAGCAGGAAATCCTTGAAATACTTCTTTTTTCCTTCTGATACTTTTGCTCCTATATATCTCATGGTTGCACAGATTCTTCTTCTGCAAAGCAGTAGCTCACAAAGACAAGATAGTCGGTGAAAAAAAATGTGATTATACCTTAGACTTCTCATATTTGTAGTGATCAATAAGAGCTAATAATTAATCAAGGACTATCACCCCAAAAGTAGGTTCTTAGTAAAAAGGTTAACTTGAAAATATACAGCATCCTGTGGCCCAAAAAAATTCCTTATAGTTAATCAGTTTGTCACATTTCAGACTGTACTATGACAGTCCACAAATCAAGCGAAGGCCAAGGAGGTCGGAAATCACTCCGACCTAATTACAGGCTCTGGCAGTGGCAAAAGACTCACAAGTCACATCCCAATAAAACAAAAACAGGATGTACTTTCTCAGCTTGAAGTTTGTCTTATGAGCACTCCAAGAGAAAACATTAGAAATAGCAATAATTTCTAGTCATGTTTTCCTAAAGAGTTTTTCACTTCAGCACTTTCTTTACATGTAAAGTCACACTGGGGGCAATAAGATCGTTTCTTTGAAGCATCTCCCTTGTAAAGTAAGCTTATTAGTTCAGGTACTAAATATCTGTCTACGGGAAAGGAAGGCTTTCCACCATAACAGACCTACCATACAGTATCATCTCCATCCAATAAAGCCATATAGAACAAAACAGGATCTGATGTTTTGGCAGCAATCTGATTTTGGTATCATAGCTAGAAATAAACTGGAAGGAAGTTTCACATGGGATTAAATAACATACAAGCAATATCTTTACCATCTTGAAAGACTGAGTTTAAATACTGTTTAAAGTAAAAACAAATTGTTGAGACTTGTTTAAGTGCTCTAGCCAGATGAATCACTGTATGCCCAGAACTCCCACTAAATGTATTTATCCAAAGAGCTGCATGGATAAAACTGACAGAAAAATATGCTGTTAAAACTGATCGCATCAGTTGTTTCCCTACACTGATCACGCCTCCTCACTGCATCCTAAAGACACATCTTGGACCATGAAATTCTTCTTGACTGCTTGCCTTCAAGTACCTGTCCTACTTCAGAACAGACTTCGTGTTATTTCTAGACAAATCACAAGGACAATTTCAGAGATAATTTTGTCTAATTCTGTAAATTCCCTGTGGACTTTATCAGGAGTGTTAAAAGTTCAAATTCTTGGACCCAGGAGGGGTTTTGTCATCAAAATTTGAGCTCAGCCACCTGCCAGAGCCACCAGCAGCCCCTGGTGCTCAGCTCAGCTGCCCAGGAGCAAGGGCATCACCCAGCGAGTGCCCCCATCACCGTCACCTCCTACTTGGGGATAAGGGGTGCAGCACAGTGCCAGAACTGGGAAACCAAAATCCCTCGAAGTCACAGCATTTAGTTTGCAAAATAATTATTTATTCTACCTTCCAGCTAATTTAAGAGAAGAGTGACTGGGAAAAGAGCACATAAGGATGGAAATAAGGGCGTCTGGATATTGTCCAGCTCCTGCTGCAGTATGAGGAGAATCTGCATGCCTGCCTCTGAGAATGCTGTAACCCTAAGTGCAACTAATGATGTTGGTGTTTGTTCCTTCAAGGGCAGACATAAAATAACAGGGAGTGCCAGGTTTGACCACTGATTGCAGCAGAAAGCCCTCAAGGTGCAAGGAGCGGGGGATCATTAATACCTGCAGTGCATGTGCACAAAGGAAGAGAATTAACCTTGCCCATGCTGCTTTACCTTTGACATCACCTGAACTTTGAACAGGTCATTTGTCATTCATCTAAGTGTTCTTTCATCACTACTTTCTAGCAAAGAATTTTATAATTATTATGAATTGCTGTCTAAAACATATGCAACTTTCTGTACTGCAGTTATATTTTACCGCTGAACTTTAAAACAAATGTCTTTTAATTTAAAACCTACTCCTCCAACTGCATGACACAGTTACTACAAGATAGCTGTCAAAGAAAAATCAGGCATAAATATTTACCTCATTAGTAAAAATAAGAAGACTGGAGTTAGGTTGGCACAATAAAAATTATCTTGAATTCTGTCAGTGTCCATCTGCTTCAAAAGAAATCAGCCTTCCAATAATTTTAGAGCGATATGCAAAAATATATGGAGCTTAATACAGAATAACTCTCCTTTTCTGCATAACCCTGCAATAGCTCTTCAGGATTTGTAGCAGCCAGTGAGAGGCATTTAAGAAGCACCACTCACCCAAAGCATGCATATTTGCCATTGGGCAGCTGAAAATGCTTGGTCCGCAATGAACCTGTTTACTCAAGCTGTGCTGTGTGTTATAATTATGATCATCAGCCCAAAGGACTGCTAAATTAGCACAGCCAATAAAATCAATAAGATCAGGGGTACAAAGAGACTCGGGAAGGAAAGGATTTGCACAGAAAACTATTTAGTATGGCACAGCCGCCCTGTGCCCGTACACTTTGTTGACTCAGCAGCTGGAGTGGACGTTGCTGATTGAGTGTCTGGCGAATGCCTTCGATAGAAAGCGATGCACAACATTAAATGGAAAAGCTCTTGTCTTAGAACAAGCCGTATCATAAGGTTTAAAGTATTTCCCACTCTGTTTCGCTCTGGTTTTCACAGCCCTGAATATCCAAAGAATCAGGGTAAGGTACCAAAGAAAGTAGGTTTGCTGAGTAGAAAAGCAGAAAAGTGGCTCAAGCCAGCATTTAAATTTATAAACTAAAACTGGGCAGCTGAAGTCGGTGAGTAAATCCAGCTGCACAGCCCTGAGTTGCCAGCACGGCTCAATTTTCTGTGCAGGAGTGAGAGGCACTGGAAGGCAGGTGTGCCCCCCACTGCTGCAGCCCCAAGGAGGGGCTATTTGCAGCTGACCCTCGGCTACCTGCATTCAGTGGCAATGTTTTACGTCACCAAGCAGAAAGCAATGCAAAGAGGAGCTCTTAAAAATGCCAGGAAGGAAGAGGAGATGGAAAGGATTGTGGATGGCCCAGAGCAGAAGACAAGTCATAGTCACTGAAATGCCTTTTTGGGGATTCAAGGGTTTAAATACAGCATTTCCAGCCAAATTGAAAGCAATTTCTGTCAACTTTCCAGAGCAATTTAAGTGAGAAAAAGGAAATGGGGGAACGGAAAGAATTCAGCACTTTGACTCTTCACTGCTTAACGTCTCCTTGCTTTTAACTTTGCTCCTATCGGCTTTTGTAAGCTGGTATATCTTGGTCTTAGGAAATGTGATTTAATACTTTTCTTTGTGTTTAGGGAAAAAAAAATAGGGTTAGACAAAAATCCTTGCCCACAGAGAGCAATGGAGATAACTGCTTTGCTCTTCATTTCTGTAGCTGTGGTGAGCTTCTGCTAACAGCCACCCTGTAGCATTAAGGAGTAAGAGTAGCATGTTTCCAAGAAAAGGGCGCCAGGGTTTCACACCTCAATATAACTCATTAACTCTGCTCTCCAGCTCTCCAGGAAGTAAAAGACCAGGCTGTAGTTAAGGAAACTTTTCTGCCAAAGGTCAATGAAAATTTACTTCCAATGAAATAGTACAAAAACCCCACATCAGTCTCCAATTCTACCACTCTCCCCTTTATATGACAGAGGCATTTGGACTTGCAGGGACAGGGTTCAGATGCTTCTTCTTACAGACAGCCACTACAATAAGCTCTGCCATCCAAGTGTCTGCCATTAAATATACCAGACCGATAATGTAGGTTACAGCTTTTAAGCTCTGTCCATCTAATAGAAAAAAGGGGCTCACATGCACCCACCCTTACATGGGCGCATGCTTAACAAACACTGCCTAAACCCTAGATACAAGAAAAATGGTTTGGTGTAACAGACTGAAATCAGTCTACAGCTTTTAAATTTTAAATTTATCCATAACTAAATGAATCGCTGCATTTGAATATCATTTGTGAAATCAAGCACAATGAACTGCAGTGATCAAAGTCAGCATCAAAGGAGATGAGATTCAGAGGACAATGTCAATAAATAAGTCCCTTGTAAAGCTATGCTAAAATCATACACAATCTTTCTGTTGCCTTTTCAGCTCCACCAGAAAGCAGCTGGAGGCTGCTATCTAGCTAATTCTGACCTTCAGTTGTGACTTAGTTTATCTGGATTAGCATAGTTATTTGCTAAAACCTTAAAAGAACAAAGAGCTAATCAATACGAGGTCAAAACAAAAGTGTCACAGACTGCTCTGACCATTCCAAAAAGGTGGCATCTGTCACCGAGAGTTACAGCAGGAGCTGGCACAATGCTCTGGTGGCTGATGCTGAGGGCATTTCTTTGGCAACATCTGCAGACAACATCCACAAGCTATTTCTCAGGCATATTTCATGCCCAGTAGTGGGTTACATGAACAGGCAGGTCAGATTGATCAACAGAATGAAAAATGTCAGGAAAAAAATAAAGGTAGGGAAAAAAAAAAAAGAGCAAGGAACAGAGGTTACAATATTGGAGAGTTTCATGAAGGAGTTTAACTCTTCGATGCTTTGTGCTCACTTATGCCAGTGGCTTGGAAGTGAAGCCACAGACAGTCAGGATAAGCACAAGGTTTCAGCTGTCCAGCGTCTTGCATCTCAAGTAGCTCATTTACTAACGTTCATTTACAAACTCTGCTCTCTGACACAAAGCCTCGTCTGTAAATGAAGTGCTCTAATAGTAGACAGCAAGCATATGATACACCTTCCAGACAAAACTGCCAGAAACATGGAGATGTGTATAATGATTCACAGTGTTTTTTTGTTTTTTTTGTTTTGTCTTTTGCCAAGCCACAAGGACCATCATGCTCCATAAACCTTTCGATGAATAAAAATGTCTTCCTTGTGCAAGCCTCTTGCAGGGCTGGAGTAAGAGTCAATGCGTGAGGTCAGGCAGTTACAGCTCCAGGCATCGGAGGGGAGCACAACCTGCAGAGCTCAGCTTGGGGAGGTCAGAGCCTTTTCACCACACAAAGTCCAGAGCAGGCTGTGGCCACTGAGGATCTTGCATGCCACCTAGAATATGGTCCCAAAGAAAGCTGTGAGATACAAGAGCATCCAAACTTGACATTCAAACTCAAAAAAACTCCTCTTGAATAATCAAGATGACATCCCAGATATTCAGAAAACATCTTTCATATTATAAATACTGATTAACTGCATCTGTTTATTGCAGAACCATTATACAGATAAGGATTCAGGATAAGCTAGACTGCCTTGGAGAAGATCATTTTCAGACTTAGTTCTTCACATCCTGAATAAGGGAGAGGTGTAGGTGACTAAAAGCATCCAGTATTTGTTTAGAGAAGAAAGGAAACAGGAATGTGAGCCCGTTCTGCTCCACCTTCTCTCTCCAGTTATTTAGCAGCTAATGGAAGCTTTAGTTATCTCTCCTGCACATTGGAGGGGAGATCTGCTCATTCGTTAAAACACTTTGTAAATGAAGGGTAAGGCTATGAGTATCCACTCTCAAAAAATCTCTCATAAAGCCTTTGCCTTTTTTTTTTTGTCACAGGGCAGGTAGAGAAGAACATGCTAATCAAAGACCCTAGAACTACGGCTTCTATATTTGGCAGCTTGGTATTCTCTGGTAGCCTTAATTTATGCATACTATTAAAAGGTTAAAGTTGGTCACAGGTCTCCTGTGACTGTCACCTGTGAAATAATGCTGTTGGAAATGTAGTTTGGGTTCTACCTCATTCCCGCCTGCAAATAAAACCACGCATATTCTGCACATCTTTTCCCCTGAACGTTGACACCTCTAGCGACATAAAATCCAGCAAGCGATGTGACAGCTGCCAAGGTCAATAAGAGTTATACTGAACTGCTGAGTAAGTGCTGGTCACACAAATCAAAGCTGTATAAGGGCAGCTTAACATACACAAATCTGCAACTTATTCAAACTACTTTTTGAACCAAGACTTTTTTATCATTTTTCTCTTCTAGGAAATGTTATATAATGAAATGCGATCAAGTCAAAGGTATTTCGTGAAATCCAAGCACTATGTCCTTTGTGTCGAATTACTGATAGGAAAGTATGTTGAAAATACATCTCACATTTTTGAGAAACTTAACATTTGAAGGCAATTGTAGGAGGGCAATGATATAGAGAAGAAGGTCAAAATAATGTTGTATGAAATTTTAAAGGCACATTGGGCAATGCTGTCTCATTAAGACCTAGATTCAGCTGCTTAGATGTTCCTAAATTAGGAATTACAGGTTGGGCATTTTCAGTACTCAAAGCCTTCTGCCTTTGCTATACTTATCAAAAAGGTTTTGGTATTCATTGGCAGCTGCATGTTAACTTACCTGAATGCTAGTATTTCTGAAGACGTTACCAATTGATTGGTAAGTATAATAAGATATTTGCTGGCAGACCCAATGGTTAGATTGAATTTTTTTATCTGAACTCTTCATTGAAATTCATAGACATAGAAACTGGTATATTGGATCAGCAAAGCTTGTATTTTTATTGTGTACTCCTGAAATATAGAGATTTAGAACAATTGCATAGAAAAATCATTTTGAACTTTGTGCCATGACTAAGGCCTTGTATGCCAACCTTTTTCCATCAGAAAGTATTTACAGCCAAGCTGAGAAGTCCTGGAAATAGAAATTGTTAATAGAAGCACTGATGTAACCGCAACTGGATTGCTGCGACAAGTAACACTCCAGTAATTACACTGAAACAAGCGTTAAAAGGGGAACGAGGACAGAAAGCTCTCCACCATCCATCAGGCACTTGCTTACTCTTGGATTTTTCTCTGAGAAGGAGAGCTACAAGCAGAAGGGCTCTGCAAGGGCTTCTGTCTTCCTTTATTCTATTTTAAGGTTGCTAATTGATCCTCTGAGGGAAGGTTTAGTCCTTTTGATGCAGTCTTTGTTAATGGAAGGGCTTTACAACAGTGGTTGGAGGTGTGTGGGTGTGGGATCCATGCAACCTTTCATGCCAGCTTTCTCCGCGATGACTCACAAGGCAGGGAAGCTGGAGAGCCTTCCTCACGCAGCGAGAAATGGAGCACTGTTCCCTGCTAATAGTGTGGGGGTTGATACTGAAGCAGGCTGCTCGGTTTGTTTTGCCTGAAATGAGCCTGGCTGACCTAAATTCTTGGTGGGGGTGTGATAGCAGTTCAAGGAATGAGGGGATGGTGAGACAAAGAGACCAGACTGTGTTGGAGTAGTCATCTTGACTGACACTCATCCACGTTGCAAGAACATTACCAGTGGTTGCTCTACTGGGACATCTTGCTCCAGATGAGCAAAATAAGTATCAGAACAATCATCTCTTTTTGAGCTACTACCTTGTAACTAGCATAACAATCATTTTTTAAATGCTAACTTTCTCTTGTAATGCAGAACACCAAAAGCAAAAGAAGTGATCAGCCCGATGCAGTAAACTGGCAATGCCAGTGGGCAGACTAACAGTCTGTCCTTATCTGACTAATGTGTTAATTTTATTGAAGCACTACTAGACTAAGTAGTCTTATCAAGTGTTTTGCCACTTAAAAAGCAAGGCAGTTTGCCAAGAAAAATGGCCCACGGTTAAGGAAAGTGTATCAGTTTACTTGTTCCCTGAGCAGAGCACAGTTTAATTTAGGTCTAAGGAGCTATCGAGGAAACACTTCCATTTTTCTTAAACAAGGATGCTTGAGTTACATCTAAAAATACTACTACATACATGAAACAGAAGGAAGCTTTCTTGACCCTTCCATCCACATCTCTTACTTATTTGTTGTTTTTGCTACCAGCAGGATTACTTTCAGGGATGTCCAGTGGCCTCTGTCAGTTGTAACAGAAACCCATGGAGATCTCTACTCTATTTCCATGTGAAGACAGAGCATCCATCTGAGTTGAGGAAGGCTCTCAGATTTTAAATACACAATCTGTTTTGATAAGAATTTCATGCGTGATTTTCTGTGCTTATTATTGTGTCTGAGCACCTTTTTGCCACTCAGTGCACAGACCATTAAAGGCAGGAAGGTGGCTGAATACAACAAGCTTTCTCTGGGGTCCAGGGCATTAGCAACAGTATTTAAGAATTTAACAGAAAAAAGAAAAGAAAAAAGAAAGAAAGACAGAAAAAAAGCTGGTTTCAAGTAATAATCTGAGTCATCCAGAATCATGTCTCAAGCCTACTCAGGAGTTTTCAGGTATTTTGATTATTCGTGTACATTTGAGGAATAACCTAGTAAGTACTTAGTTACAAGGACCACTCAAAATTAAGAAAAATTCTCTAGTCTCTGGAGATATTACTTTCTTCATTAAGCTAAAACACCAATAAATGCCTATTTTTGCACTAATTATATGTAAATTGCTGATAAACCCAATTGTTAGATCATATTCTTTATTTAGAATATGTTAAGTTTTCATTCAGCAAAAGGCTAAGTTTCAAATGGCATTTTTATGAAATGCATGAGGCAGACAAGTTTTAGAGTCTGAAGTGAAATATTAAGATACTTGGATTTTCTGCCATTCACTTCAAATACCATAGGCAGTTCAACACTAACATGAGACTCACATACAAGTACAAGAGAAATAAAAGATTACTAAGAGACTACAATACACAACTAAATGCAGACATTTTCATTTTATGACCTACAGAGACCCTGTGGTCAACAGAATAGCCACACTGGATTGGCTTGAAGGGTGTTCTGTGATTCTGTGATTCTGTGATTCTGTGTTCTCTCTCTTCAAAATGCAAAAAGTTGTTTTACTGTCTCCAGCAATTTTGTAGGTATTCATGCAACTCTCATAAAGGACTACAACTATGAAAATGAAGGGCATGAAATGGGAGTCAGTCCTGGGGCACTACTACACTTAGCTCTAACTCCATGTTTCTTAATCAACAGGTGGTTACAGGCAATATTCTTTCAATAACATGTGTTATGGAATCACAGGTCTCAAATTCATTATGAGAAGGTTCAATCGGTGCAGATCTAGACTTACTGGTCAAAACATTAAGCAGACCTGGGTTGGTGAAATTGCAGTGATACATACAGTTCATAGACCATGTTAAGAGATTCATTTTTTTTTTAGACACCCCCAATAAAAGCCATTTGCCTTTATTTTTCTTTTGTGATCTTTGGCATGGCTTTGTTCGAAAAGAGATTTTATCTCTGGATTTCCTTTATCAGACATATCTGAGCAGCGAAGTTATCTTAGGGTAAAACAAAATTTCAGACGCTACTGTAAAACAAAATTTAAGAAGCAGCTTCTAAACACAGATAGCAATCATGTCTTTAGACTGGATCTTTTTTAAAACTTTCTCCTTGTTTTTTTGTAGCTTTATTGATTTTTAATACAAGTTCAGTGATTTGTTTAATATAGAGCCAAAACAGCTTATTCTTGACCCTTCTTATCCAGTTCTCTGGAATTTTACTGATAAACAACCTTACAAAAAGAGTACACACTCTTACACTTGCAGCATGAGCTAGACAAGAGTTATTGGCCAGGGGGCTGGGGGCTGCCTGAGGCTATATGAGCATTTGTGTTTTTAGGTTTTGGCTGGTACATTCAGGCGCACATAATAAAATAGAGCTTTTATTTTAAAAATCAATAAAATGACTGATCTTAAGTCAGAAAATGGTTTTGTTTTACTTTTACCATCATTGTTTTTTTATTGTATCTCACATTTTGTGTTTTTTTCCTTCTCTTTTTCCTGCCAGACAATCAGTCTAGACTCCTTTTGAGATTCAGCTTTTTACAGTACCTTATTTTTCTGAAGTAGTTCCTCCCCTTCTGTTAGCATTGCTGTTTTTATACCTTTCTCACCCAGCTTTTCCTACCACTTTTTCCATCAGGCTATTATAACTAACTCCAATACATAAGTCATGGTACAGTGAACGATGGCATTTAGAGACAAATTGCTCATTTTTTTCACTCTGAGCTACATGGACCAATAAAATAGAAAACTAGATGAAGCAATGAAAGGCAAGTTACATGGCTAGTTCATGTGCTAAGAGTTATTAATGCCAGGCCTGGGCATACCAAGACTATGCCCAAGTTAATTTAAGAAGATCCAACTCTTCCACCCTGCTCTGCGTTCATTCCCGTTTCTAGTTCAATCGGCCACATGCCAGTGATTGCCACAGTGTAAATCAGTAAAATTATCCAACTAACTAAAACCTTAGAGCTACTTAAAAACCTACTTCACCCAGATCATTTTATTGCTGTAATTTATGGTGCAGGCTGAAACATTTGCATGAACAACCACAGCACAGGTGGGAATTCACTGACTGAAGAGAAGCAGCTGGGTGCTTCTTAAGCTAGGGTAGCTTTTACATCTCATGATGCAAACCTAGTGTAAATAATTGTGTTTTCATTTGCATGGCTTCTTTTGCTATAGCTCATTAATAAGGCATGCTGAACAGCTTAATAGGCACCAACTTTTCCAGCTTTTATGGATTTACACCAAAAATTATTTCATATATGACCTTGCAATTTCCAAGGGAAAAAAGGAAAAGAAAGAAAGAAAAAAAAAAGTAATTCAAGCCAATTACATTCCTGACCTCTTTGATATCCTGCAAAAATAGTGAGTCTGACTATTTGTTACACCATATGCTGTTAATACCAATAAGTGTTAGGGATACAAAAATCAGTTCCTGTATAAATCTTGGTTCAAGGATGACGGGTAAGCAGCTAAAAAACATTTCTTCATGTCTTTTTCCCCCTAATGTAAAACTCTTAGTAGAAAAATGATAAGGATAAATGGCACCTATCCAACTGATTCCATTACAGAAGCTGGTTTGTCTGCGACAGATGATTCACTATTTATAGTGTCTTTAGTGCATGCCTCACGGTATACTCTCACAGTCAATCTCAAAGACATGTTATTTAGGCAGGGTAATGTACTCATCT
Source organism: Netta rufina (assembly GCF_964035555.1). NCBI lineage: Eukaryota > Metazoa > Chordata > Aves > Anseriformes > Anatidae > Netta > Netta rufina. The sequence continues at coordinate 29,495,670 of NC_140129.1, forward strand.
TCTCTGAAAGAGAGAAACTTCTGCAGACAAAGAAAAGAACATCTAGGGGGATACAATCATCTATATCTACACCTGTTAAAACAGAGCTCAAGTACAACTGAACAAGAATACAAGTTTAAATCCAGAACAACCCTTCTGGCTTTGGGGAGCTCCAAGACGTTCCAATGTATAAGAGGCACATTTAGCAGAACTGTCATTTCCTTCCAGAAATATTTAGACGCTCACGGCTAGAGCCAAAAACCCAACAAAACCAACTCTAATTTCTCCCAGCACAAAGGGTTTCAGCTGAACTGTCAGCTCTGACATGCATCAAATAACAATGTTGAAAATACAACTCTTGCTTCATGACAGTTACGCCGTAGACACTACCAGACTGCAGCATATAGCCGTCTTGTTCAGGCTTCAAGCTCTTGGTCTGTGAGGAAGTAGTACAAATCTCCATACAGACTGAAAAAAATACATGTTTAAGAAACTAGTAAGCACAGAGAACATAGCCACAGTGATCTTTAAGTACAGCAATATTGAGAACTAGGTAGAGTAATTGTTGCTCTGATACATCTACAGCATTGCAGCAGAAACTCCAGACACTCAGAGTATGCAACAACTGAAAAGCAGCGATAGCATCTATTTCACTAGTACTTGCTGTCCAGCCAGTATTTTAGTTGCTCTGTGCAAAATTGCCCTTTTCACAGTAAAGCCCAAGAATGATAGTTTCTTCTTCCCCACTCCAAAGAAAAACACAATTCTGAGATTGCAAACATTTCCCCTCACTGGCCCCTATAGGAAGTGTTTGTTTTTTCTTCTAAACGTTGTTATTGTGCTATATAAATTGTAAAAATTGAAACAATGAAATATTTAAAGCAGTTTTGATAATAAAAGTGTTCCATTTTGAAATATATATATATATATATCACAATGGGGGTTTTCAACATCAAAGCATTTGTCAATAAAATACACAGAACCATCACAGAATAGCGCAACCCTTTTAGTTTTCTTGTTGAATATTTCTAAGTCACTGTCATCAACAAATAGCAAGGTTAAAATGCTTTGTTTTCTGTTTTTTGTTTTTTTTTTTTTGTTTTGTTTTGTTTTGTTTTTTTTTGTTTGTTTGTTTGTTTTGTTTGGGATATTTTCTTTGGTTTTAAGCCTTCACATAGTGATACTTCTCTTCAAAATACTGAGATAAATCACCATAAAGAAACATGTATATTACCTTTGTAGCCTCTTTTTCCAGAAAACACAAAAGCATTTAAGAATGTATTATTCAGAATATTTCAGACCAGGAGACAACCCATCTTACTTTTAAGACTCTGTAGGAATGATACATTGAAAATCTACATAGCTGATGTCCACTGGTTAAATGCATTTTCTAGAAACACAGCTACAGAAGCCAAGAAAAAGTTTAGACCAAAATCTACATTACAGATGAGTAGAAAAGCCCATTAGATTGGCACAGAGCCTGCAAATCCTCAAAATAGTGGGTTTGGGCAGTTATTATCAAAGAGCAGTTAGAATTCCCTAGAGGACACTGACATTTTTTCCAGCAATAAGTGCAAAATCTTCTCTTGTTGATTCTTTCTGATACCTTGGTTCTCGGACAACCTCAGTTAATAGTTTTGGTGGTCGCGTACATGTGCTCTTCATCCTGGGTTCACTTTCATAGACCTCTCTCTGCACTAAGCTATTTTCTGGGAGTGATTCATTACAAATACAGCTTCTCACATCATTTCTTCCTACCTCTTCCTCAAGGTAAAGAGGGGTCTTGACAGTATTTTCACTTCAGTTCCTTTCAAATAATATTAGAACTACAAGGATGGGGATGGTTATGCATATGAAAGCTCAGATAATGGGCTAACACCTGACTGCACCGCAGGTCAGGCAGTACCAGATAGTGAGACTTCTCTGTCTGCCAGGCAGCAGTTCATTACACCTCCCCGACCTAACAAGGGTCCCTGCATAGCAGCTTTCCTCTGACTCCAGACAATTGGACTAGTCACTTTTTTTCCAGCCCTACCATGACATCTACCTCTAAGTCCATAAAACATGCCAGCAAAGTTCTACCTAAGAAAAAAAAGCAAAAGCCTTCCATATTTTACTCTCATTCTGTCTGTGGACAGGAATTTGGTTTTCGCTCCAGTTTTTGATCCAGACACTGGAGTAGAGATCTTTTTGTCCTGGCTGTAGTGAAGACAGACTCCAAGGCTTCTCAGCTACACCTAGTTGCTCTGAGTTTTATGACACTTTATCCTTCACAGCTTCTCTGTATGCTACCTTTCTTTCCATACGCTGGACTTTATTTTGCTCAATGATGTGTGAAAATGCAGATCGGCACCGTTCACTGCAACAATTAGTCAGGGTTTTCACTGGTGTCATCAACAGAAGAACTTGGCTATTATCTTCCTACTTCATGAAGTAATAAAATGCAAAACTGAATGAACCAGATGAATCTGCATTCAACCATTAATCTAGCAGCTATTTGACGTGAAGATCTTTTACCAATAAAAATGTTTTACTATTAAAAAAAAAATCACAGTTCAGAACAAGCATTTTATAATTGGTAATGAATCCTCAAGTGAATGTTATAGAACAGTTAACATCGAGATGAGTTAAGAGTGAAAGGTAAGTCTGTCATTAAATGCTTAGTTAACAGTGCCAAAGGATTCATCACTACCATTAATAGACATCATTGCCATTAAAAAGGATAGTGAAGTGAAACTACGCTACTTTTTCCTTGCTGGAAAAATAAAGGGTTTATAAGAGCATTCTTCATCCTTGGAGTCTGAAGAAAATAGTGAAAACTCTGTGCACATAATACTCAAACCATTAAAATGAGTTAAAGAGAAAACCTAAACATTTAGCTCCACATTTGAGCTGATTTAAAATTTCATACCTGTTCCACATCACCTCCCTATGTAAGACTCGGGTTTCTTTTATCCTTAATAACAAACTACTATTATAGGTAAGAATATTTTAGCCTTTCAGCAGAATGTTTCATTTTTCCAAAATACAGAGCTGTTATCTCAGCTTCAGCTACTTAGCAGCATCCCTTAACCTTATAGGAAGATGCCAAGTAAGGCAAACTGTACAAAGCAGGAAATAACAAGTCTTCATGAACCATACCTTGTACAAAGCAAATTCCTTTGACCTCTCTGCACACCAGAGCTAACAGAAGCCAGATCCATTTACATTCAGACATCTTCCCTGCTTTCAATTCTAGAGGAAAGTCACCCACAGTATTATTTCCCCTCTTAGCAATAACGATAGGCAGCAAACCAAAGTCACAAGTCAAGCTGTCCTTCACATCACAAGAACTGAAATTTCGGGATTTTTTTCTTTGCCTTCAACTTTGAGACTTTAGGTTTTGCTTTTACAAGCCTGTCCACACAACTCCTTCTACCAGACCTCATCCCTTCAGTATTACACATAACCTCACCTAGCTGAGCACAAAGCAACACTGCTGTAAACACTGCACACTGGAAAGGAATTTATCCCTCTTCATAGTATCAGTGTGGCATTGGAAAAGCTGATCCAACAAACCAGAATTAATATGTGAATGAGTCCTACCAATGCAACAAAAAATCATTCGATAATAAAGGCCGAGTGACACAATCAATATTGTCATAGACTGGGGAAAAAAAAAAAACTGAGGCAAGGAAAAAAATGTTAATTGAATATAACAATCATTTTTAGACTGGTAGAAAATATAGAATATTTTTAAATGCCTCATGAAGGGTAAAGAACCTCACTGTCAGAGCATAAAGTGGAATATGACACACCCATGAAATATAGCTTACCTAAGAGATAAGATTATAAACAAAAGACTTTTTAGACATCAGGATGCAAACCACACCTGTCCAGTGTATATTTAATCATACCTTAGACCTACAAGATTGTGTCTGTATGAATAAACTACTAGTGTAGCATCAAGATCAGTTATTAGTAAAAAAGTGACGCTAGAAGAATGAAGTATAACCCCATTATAATATAAAGCAACATGAATTATTAATTCAGAAACATATTTGAGATGATCTATAGACTACAGAACAGAATAGCCATCATTTGTACTTCATATTGAGAACCTTATACCTACGTTCCTGGAAATTTTAAGAAGTCCATTACAGCGCAACAAGATGATTTGGGGAACATAAAGAACCTGGTCAATTTATAAACCCTAAACTCTCTGGTACTGAATAAAGTGAAAAGGAGAAAGTTCATTTATGGATTGTTAACAGAACACACAACGCAATAGACTAATATGCACACTTAGCACGGGGCTCCATGCACTCATGGCATTCATGGCCCAAAGATGGGCTGAATGTGCAAACACTGCTGAATGCACCTTCCGAGATGCACAGATCAGGGATTAACACTAAATAAGTCCAGACCATCATCACCATGGTGCTTACAGTTTAAATGAGCCAAAACAAGAGCTGTCCTTACTCGGTTCTCTTTGCTGCTGGGTTGCATTCACCCACAATGCAGAGAAGTTCAAGGTGTTTTCTTTCCACAACACCAGCTAATCACCTGTGCAGCAATCCCTGCTCCACTGACCAGCATAAAGCATCATTTACAAGGCAGCTTCAGAAGCCTCTAGAAGAGACCAAACAATTCCACTTGACCTTTCCTTATGGACACATCATCTGCATTGTGGCAAGCGTTTTGCTCGCTTTTTTCTTATCTGCATAACAAACCATTGTAAATCTACATCCAAAATACCTCCCCTCTGCAGTATTTCCTTGTACTTCACTTTAGTGAAAGCATGCAGTGGTAATCTTTAGTTACACAAAGTTGAGGATAGCTATCACAAAGAAAAAATAAATAAATTATTGTTCCATAAATTTATAGTGAGAGGTTTCTTGACTGTGAAGACCTCAAAGCTTTTCAAAGCAGACCTGTAAGCCTTGATATGCAAAAAAAGCTCCTGATCTGAAACTTTTTGCCAAAAGGCAAACTCAGAAGAGCAATAAATGGAACAAATCTAGACTGCCTTTGGACATTAGCCAAGGCTTCATGAATGGCACCACTTGCAAAGACAGGCAAGTGAAGCATCAATAAACCAGGAAACCAATAAACACTGAAATCTCTGTTGTTTTCATTATAAATTCACAGCACTTTCTAAACTTAGATAAGAACCAGTAATAATCCATTTGATACCCTGAATCTGACGCCTTGAAAAAAAAAAAAGAAAGAAACATATGTACAGATTTATTTCTGCTCTTGTTGTATAAACTTTTCCCTCTAATATGATTTGAAAATAAAATCATTCCCGCTGTTTAATTCTTTCTGAAGACTTTGATTTTTTTCCTTAAATGTTATAGCTCCAAATTTTAAATCCCATCTTTATCGCAGAGGTGTTTGGAAAGCCTCACTCCACAAGGGAAAGCACTGTTAGAACAACTGTAGGCACACCCAGTTAGCACCTTCTGATACACTAGCTAAGTATCTACATGTGAATCTCCATGAAAACACTCTGTAGAAACAGAAACTACTGGTTTTAGGTATATATGAACTATAGTCAAAGGTGTGATAGGAGCCAGAGCAGGCACACTTGCCAAGACAGTGAATCTGCAGCAGCACCTTGCAGAGACAAGGAGAAATAGCCAGGCAGCTCACAGCATGGCTGCCATACTATGTGAAACAGAAACGTAGATCAGACATGTCAAGCCAAGCTATTCACACAGTCTGTAGCACAAAATAAGTCTTTAATGTGGGTGACCCAACAAGCGTCACATCAGTAGCATCAAGAGATCTTCCCCGACCTCCCTCATGCTCAGCAGAGGTTTCACCAAGCTACTTTAACACCCTCAGTTCTTGTAGAGCGTTGTCTCTTGCCATGGAAAGCTGCCCCACGTGAGAGTCCGTGCAAGGTGTGGGACTGGGGATGGAAGGGGAGACCAGAACCAGCATTACCCTGATGCTAGCAAGGAAGACTGGACAATTTTAGACACGGAGATGCACACCCGTGCATCAGTATTGTCTCTGAAAACAGACTGAGGAGCAGACTGAAGGGCAGGGATGTGATATATGGCACCACCAGACTAGACAGCACCTAGTTTGCAGTATGATCCCCACACTACAATACAACCCTTGTCACCTTCAGGGAGGAAGCAAACAAGTTTGTGTTCTGTTCGGTTTGAGGTTTGTCTTTTTTTTTTTTTTTTTTTTATTAACATCCAATTGCAGCTTGAGCAGTAGAGAAACATAAAGACCCACTGATATTTCAGATGAGAATCTTTATTAAAGCTATTTTTCATCGTTTTTAATTATTTCACAATCTGAACATGATCAAAAAGTTTGCTTCTTTTCTTTATTATTTAAACACCAGAAGGAATGTCCATTTTAATCACTGGGTACATCATCACACTTATTTTTCAAATTTCAGACATGAAAATGCACATAAAGATTTTTCATTTTCCCTTGCAAACACACAATAAAATCCGAAGCCCTGCAACAAAAATTGCTAGTGGTGCTCCCCCTACAGCAACCTCACAAATCACCCTTTAATTTTAGCGAAATGAGACAAGATCACCTCAGAACTGAAGCCTCCCAACAGTATATCATCTAATAATGGCCATCAAAAGGCTGATGCATTTCAACTCTGGAAAAACATCACTTCAGCTACGGAAACTCTTACCAAGAAATATATTTTTGCTTCCTTCTAGCAATGGTTTCAGATGAATTGATCCAGATATACTAAAAAAAAAAAAAAAATCACCTTAGTAACTAATGACTTTGTAGGATAAGTTCCCAGAACTTTCTCCAGTTCTTACAGAGTTTTTCTCTGCATACAGTGCTGTGGTGCAAGGCTGATGGCCATAACAGCCAGAAGAATATTTCATTTGAGTTAGCAACTGGATTGCACTTTATATGCTCAAGCAGCACTTTGCAATGAGTGTTCTGTCATTGTGGTTTACTTGGAGTATTACTTTTTATTTCTACAGCGGTGTCTCTCTGAGCCATGCAAGTGACAGAAGTTCCCACATTTTACACCTTGCCCCAGGTTTGATTTCATGGATTTTATAACCCCTTGGAAGCTGTGCTAGGTACTGCCAGTGGCTGATTTCCCACAGACACCTCAATGCCAGGCAAACCTGCTCATTTGAACCTCGTGTTCTGCTCTCACTTTTGTATTCTTTCTTGGAAAGTGCATGGGTAAACTGACTTCTGCATAAACTTTATTGAAACCTGACAGTTGCATTTTTTTCTTTTAAAAACAATACGGATATGAGCCATGTTCAGATTAATATAAAATACCTTCTAATGCTAGCAAAAATAAACATTTTAAGTGGCATTCAACACACCCAGTGTTGCCTAGAGACCTTCATTTGCTAGACCCCCAACCCTGTGAACAGCTGAGGTCAATTCATAAGCTCTGTTTCCTAAGATCTCCAATCCTGTTTGGTGGAAATGTGTAAAAACTACATATGCATGGATTGTATATGAAAAATGGGGCTAAATTCAAAATTATATATATATATTAATGCTGTGGGCATAATATCATGTTTGAGGAATAGAGTTCTGCATTACCTACAGCTTCTAGACCTGTTCTGATGTTTTACATTGCAAGCTTTAATTCAGAAAACAGAGGGTAAGATTCCATTTTCTTTCCTGTTACAGTCATATTGATATAAGAGTTTTGCTTCTGCGTTATGATAACCATTAAGATTCTATGAATTGTACTGCAGATTTACAACATCATAGCTTATTTTAGAAACCCTTCAGGTTTAAGGTGAGATGTGAAAGTTATTTTTCAGTACAAGTTCTCCTGAAAGGACACAGGATTAATAGTGTGTGTGGTTTTTTTTTTCCAGCAGCCCCAGTGATTCAGCCTGTAGCTCTCAGCAGCCTGAATTCAACATGAAGCACCTATTCAGCTAGGCTATACTGTGTTCCCACCCACTGCCCAAAAAAGCCGAAACAATTCTATGACAAATCAGAGGATGTCAGAATGATAGTCAATAGGAAAGCTTAGAAGTTGCCTTTAAAAAAAAAAAAATTTTTTTTAAATCCTTCCCCCAATTTCAGTGTATTTTGAGGAAGACAAAGACAACTGTTCATGCAGTAAGGAAAAACAGACAGACAAGTGTCTTAAGGTAACACTGTTCATTTCATGCTTTATTAACACAATCCTATTACACATTTTTCCCCCTTCATTTTAATTAACAGAATTGCAGTATAATGGAGCCATCCGGACAGCCCCACAGTTGAAAGCAGAAACTTCTATTATAAACTCTATTTTTAGCAGTATACAATTTTGGCTAGGGAATTATAAAACAGCTTAGACTGAGAACTGTCAGGTTCCTCTTGAAAACAAACCAGATTGGAGGCTACAATCTGAAGACAACTTGGCATACTAGCATTGAGTTACAGGTCACTAACGTTGCCTTAATGTGAAGTGTTAACCCTCTCCCACAAAGCTCTCATCTCTGAATGCTACAGCACTTCGTGTCTTTGTAGGCAGGCTATACACAGCCTGTATGCAGACTTCAGATAAAGGTAAAACTTTTGCATCTAGGTGTATTTATTGGTAGCATTTCTGTATACAAGCCCACAGTAAGGGATGTTCCTGCAAGGGGCAGCAGGTGTGGCAGCTCAGGGTGACCTTTCCCACCATGTGGGGAAAAAAAAATGCTGTCCTTTAGGCATGAGCAGCCCTCAGCTTGGGTGTAGGGACCTCAGCACCTTACTGAGTGCTCCCATATTCAGCTCCTGGCTGGGCTGCAGCCAGATGTGCTCTCAGATGCCCTCCTTTCACTCCCATCAGCTGGCAATCATGCCCTGGGGCCATTTCGTAGCACCTGCCTGACACACCAGGTCTCAGTTCTTTCATTGACCACAGCTGCTCCTCATGAGGTGTCCTCTCTAGATCTTTCCCCATCTTTGTTGCCCTGAGTCATCATAGGAAGAGTGGTTGGTTCAGAAGGACCAGGGCTCTTGCGCCAACCGACCAAGAAGCTGCTGTCTGAACACACAAACTTGCCTGGCCCCACAACTGAGCTAGAAGGTGACCTGTCTGTTACACAGGCCCAAAAAAATGCACTACAGGAAGAAAAAGCCCTGTGTCTAGGCAGAACACAGCTGATACTTCTAACTCTGATTCTGGAAATAAAGCTCTCAGGACTACCACCTTGCTTAATGTTCAAGACTACATTCCAATCCTCCTAGATATCCGTGCACCATTTAAGAAAACCATAGCATTTCCTAGTTACTGCATCAATCTGCCTCAGAGCTCTAGCTATAGTAAAGCACTATCCAAACTCTTTGGGAGCAATGAGAAATGAAAACAAGAAATGTTTATTTAACTGCAAATGCCTTAACTCCAATCATATTACTCTACCAAAAAAAAAAAAAAATTGTGTGTATACATATATATACATATATACACATGCATATATATGATGATAGAAGTATTTCCAAAAAGATATGAGCCTCAAACTCAGACTTTCTCTGAATGAAAATAAGAGCCTACATCAGAAGGGCAGACTTTAATGTTTGGCAAAGCAAAACTTATTTTGCATGAACCCGATATTTACTTTTTTTTGAAGTCTACATCAAGCTAAGAGAGGCAGTTAGCATGAATTGGATGGAGAAATGATAGCAGTGTGGCCTCAGGGAGGCATGGCAAGATTTTGAATTGGATACAAGGAGATTATTAGATAAGCAGACCCTGCTTTCTGCCTCACCACAGACTGGTATATAGATGAGCTATATTTTCTGGAGTGTATAGTGGAGAACAAATGGACATATATCCCTCTCTTCACTGCAGGGGTACATTTCATAAAGGTAAAGACAACCCTGGACTGCCTCGATGGCAGGGTACAGGTGAGATGGCCTCTGTAGCCCAGGATCTGTTAGGCTGACTTTGGAGCCATAAGAGATGGGAAGAGAGGCTTAAGGGACTTGGTTTCATTTTTGAAAACAAGTAATGGATAAGATGATATTAACAGCTTTTAAAAGCCTTCAACCTTTTCTCAGTGAAAGGATATGGATTTTTTTTGTTATTGACTTCAGTAGTAGAGGATTGTGTCTTAAAAAATGGAATACCTGGCCTGGTAATTTTTTTTTTGGGGGGGGAGGGGGTGGCATGATTTGTAGAGGGGCAGCTTGCCTTCACTTTTAATTTCACACCTTTAAACACTTTTGCTTCTTCCACCTGTAACATTCTGCTCATACATATATATCCATGCATATATATATCACACTTATTACACACTAAATTTAAATTTTACCTTTATATTAAAAGCTTGCCTTTTTACGGTATGATGTATGTGCACCTTACTGGAAAAAGTTAATCCTCCTAAAATTACTGTTGTCAACATAGGAGGATTTACTGGAGGAAATTAGCCTGAGAAGTATGCTTACAAAACGGTAACACAGCTAACTGGTGTGGTTCTTGGGCGATAATTAATCCAAGCATCACTTTATCCAACCACACATCCTCAAAAATCAGTATTAACATAATGTATAGGTCATGAGGGCTAACAAGTAAAGGTAAGGCGGTGCCTTAACTGGTGGAATCGCTTACAAAATCTAACTGGTTTGTTTTACAGTGCACGAGTTACTTGACAGTGAGCAAGCCAAGTAATCCCTAGACAGGGTGTTAGGAACAGGCAGGAGGACAGTGACACAGTGAGACTACAAAGAAGTTGCAGCGCTGGAGCAGGTTCATCACACATACCATTTCTTGCACACAATCTATTTGCCATTTACAGGTGTTATCTCGCCATCAATGAATCAATGGAATTACAAGCTTATTATGCACAGTCAGGCTTGGATTATAGCACATATTGAGATAAAATGTATGAGGTTTTTTAATGCTGAAACAATGTTTTGCTTGTTTAATTTTTAAACTCTTATTACTATCAGAGCACAAATCTTATCAGCTTTTGAAGTTATTACCTCAAGGTCATCCTCAACAGTATTTGCCATTACGTTACCAGTTCCTAAAAACTATCTTTGGAAGGGTTTTATATTTAAGGATTACACGTTTGGACCTTAAATCAGTCAAGTTACTTGATTTTGATGCAAACCAGGGAAAAATGTATGAATTAATTTCAGTAGAGATGAAAATTACTCACCAGCATCTCTGTTCAGAGAAGCACCGTAATCTATTGTAGTGGTATTGGCAGCAGGACAAGACACATTACATGTGCAATGCATCAGAGGAAGGAAAGGAAGCATGGTTGCCCATGAAGGATAGCAAAGCCAAGTTAAGTTGTCAGACTCTCCTCCATCCCGCAAGAGGCTGGGGATGACAGCATATTTTTGCTTATTATTTGGTGCCTAGTCCTGTACAAAAGAGGAAAGACAAAGAAAACAACCACTAAAAACAAAAAGGAAGCAGCTGCAGCAGATCTAATCCAGAACATTATGAAATAAATATGGAGGTTACGCTTCAGAAGTTGAGCATCTTCCATGGTGGTTTCAGACTGGAGTGCTCTGTTGCCTCCTAATCAATATTCAACATACAAGAGGTGGCCTTCCTCACTCAGGAACTAATGAGTGGTTAATGACCCCAATCTGGTATATAACAGATTGCTAATACTGGTACAAGGAAAGCCCTAGTGAGATGAGCAGTTGCTGGCAGAACAGGAGGGCAAAGGAGTCATTTGATTGAAAAATGGTCACAAGCTGCACTTTATCAGAAAAGTTATGATATTCTTTGTTGTGCAGCTCTGCTTTACATAAGCAGGACAAAAAAAAAAAAAAGCTATTGTGATATTTTTAATATTACATCTATGAAGATGATGACACAGCTCCTATTTAATTCCCATTTGCGTTCTGCTGCATTTATACCATTAGTGCCACACTGTGGTTAGACAGACAGGCTCATATTTTGGAGGGGGAAAAAAAACAAAAAAGTGTGGCTGACAACTATCATTTAACTTTGTGGAGCAGTAACAAATGGGCTTTTCTATCCGCAGTTACCTACGAATCATAAAGACTGCCTTCTTTTCCAAGCTTTTCAAAAGCAGGCAAGGAACAGAAAGGCTCATGCAAAACCCAGCAGTTCTCTGCTACGCTGAAAGAAGTTGCCTCTGTGGTAATTTTGCAAAGCTTCAGCTTACACGGACTGAATAAAATCCCTCTCAGCAGGCAGTACGTGATAATTTTTACATTAGGAAGATATTGCTTGTATCAATTTGTTTCCCTTATTTTATTAAACCTTGTTTATATATAATTCTATGTTCATGCACAACAGAAAATCTGTTATCCTGTCCCAGTAAGGCACTAATGCTTTCCACATGGCAAATATACTTGTGCTCTCATAAAGTCATAAAATCAGGTTTTACAGAATACTCCCAATGTGGTGTGGCAGCAAAGAGGACCATAGGACCATCTCAAACTCCTGTCTACCATTCTGGCTTCTAAATAGGGCAGCAATTCACTGCTAGAAAAGATTTCTAGGCTGCCTCCAGACAACCTCCTATTCCCTCAGGGACAAGCAAAATGGGGTCTACAACCTGCCAAGTAAAAGCTGGGGGCTCCTCCTTTTCTCCTGCATCCTTGGAGCGCTCCCTTATTATGCTCTTAATCCAGTTCCCTTGGCTCTGTTAATAGAAGTCCCCAAAGGGCTGAGACCATTCCTCAGAAGGCCACCTCAGATCGAGATGTCTGACAATTATTACAACCAAGGACCAGTTCTGAGTTACCCAGCGGGATGCAGCCTGTGGAGTAGAGCTCACAGAAGCCCCTTTCACAGAATGCTTCCACCCCCTTGAGCCTTCTTGACATGCCCCCGGGAAGTCCCCTTGTCCCAGCCCACCGGCACGTCCTCATCAGAGGAGCACAATGCTGTGCCCCCATCACACGTTTTTAGTCACCTGCAACTCAGCTCTGCTCCATAAGCTCCTATTATTTCCTTAGGCCAGCACACTTAGAATTTCATATCCCTTATGATCCTGGATATTGATTTGGAAAGACTACAGCTGATCCAGGTTGTTTTGACCCTGGCGGGAGGTATTTCCCTACCAATAGACCTTTTTACTGCTGCTCTATTTCTGCTGCAGGGGAGTATCATATATGCAACCCCAAAGCTGAGAATAACAGTTGTTGGTTTTCTTGTGTGTGTGTTTTGTTTTAAATTCTACATATTATTACCTCTTTTTGACAACAGGTTAGTCAGACGCCTCCAAAGTCAGTAACACAATATTTCTTGAAGAGAAGCAGAAATCACCCCCTTTGATTTTCCTCCTTTCCTTAGGTAAGGGCACCAGGCTGATTTTTCTAGAATGAGCCTCAGCTGTTTTCAGGCTGCCACTTAACCCCTACCTCTTCAGTCTGAAAACAAGCAGCTCCTTTGCTCCCCTGTACGACACCTTTGGTTGGGAATTTTCCTCTTCATAGCTAGTTCTTCACACTTAGAAGAGCTATAAATGGTAAAAATGGTGAACGGGCTTTGTTTTCTGAAAAACAGAGAAGAATTCATTATTTTTTTTACTGTTTTATCTGTTCCTTGATCTTTTCTTTTTAGAAGAAAATCCGCTTTCTTCTCTTAGTGAGCATTAGTTCGCAGGGATGCTGACCATTCCCTTTTTCTATTGATTTGTTTGGGGTATACCTTACACGCAAAAATCAGGCTCATTATGTGAATGCATTAAAAAAATAAGGTTCTAAAAATATGTAGCTCCAAACATAGACTTCATGCTGTCTCAGGCAACTGTCTATAAATCTCTTCAGGTGCTAAAACTCAAGGACTTGAGCTCATCAAGAAACAGTTATCTTTATCCATATATCAAGCCAGCTTTCAGGCTGTGACAAACATGCAGTAATTTATACATCTAACAGAGACCTGCATTCTGTTCCAATTCATCATGGTAAATTCATCACGGGAGATTCAAAGTAACTGTGCTGTTTTCAAATACTTAGGCAAAGTGTGGGTGGTCAGAAAGCAGTGATGAGAACAGGATTGACAGCTTGCTCCTCTTCTGTTTATATGCTCTGGAACTCTCTTTCTATGCAATACTAGAAAAGAGTGATGTGGATTTAATACTGCATCACTGTATTACTGGTCAGAAAGTTGCAAAATCATACAGCTGAGAGAAGAAAGAGAAACCATGGGGAATACCAGGAACCTAACTTGTATTTTTGCCTTTGAAACTCTCCTCTTCAGCTAATTAAAGGATGTTTTACCCTACACTGAAAATCAACCGTTCTCATGGGTTTCAGATGCACAATACCTTCCTCTTTCCTAATAAATACTTTTTTTTTCTCTGACAAAACTTCATTTTCTCAAAAACACAGAAAAAATCTAACAGCAAATCTATCTTTGAAGCAATAATTTATCCATTACATTGGAATAGTATTTAAGTGACAACACAACATTCAATAAAAGAGCAACGTTATTTGCTCAGTCAATTTCTTTTAGAGTGATAAAATAAACCAAAGACATTAAAATGCTTGGGGGAAGAAGGGAGGGGAGAAACCTGGGGAAAAATAAATATGGCAATATAAAAAATTCAGAGTACTTACACATGACAAAGTTTCAGATACAGTGGCCACAAAATAGGAAAACAATTGCAGTGTTTGAAACTGAGAGCTGGGCAAATCAATGAGTGCTAGTCATCAGCCATGTCTCACACACATCATTTATTAAATCAGAATCCTTCCTTCATCTTCCTCTACAGAAACAATAAAAAAGTACTCTGTGCAGTTAAGCCTCTGCCTGTATATCTCAGGAAGACAGAAATCAGATAAATTCATTTTAAGGGGGAAATCCTTCTCCTAATTTTCCTCGCAGGTAGCAGTTTTCCATCTCTCTCTGGTGTCCTACCACATGATTCTCAATCACAATTATTGCAGAAGCTTCCACATGGAAGTGGTGCTGACCTCAGCCGGGTGCAGGGGCCCTTTCTGCCACATGAAACCAAAAAAGCATTTGGTATTGAGGACCCCAGAGGTCATCACTGAAATGTGAGGGAAAAGTGGGAGTTATTGGTATCATATTTGTCAAGAAATCCATGACTAAAATACAAGGGAAAGCTGTTCTTTATTTGATGTCATTTTTTTTCCTGTATTTTTATCATTTCCATTAGCTTGGTATGTGAAAGCCCTTGTCCTGGGAGCTAATCGCTTTCTGCTAAATCCTTTAAACACATAGCAAAAAGATGGCTTCAGCCCCAAAATCAGAGGGGAAAGGAAGTCAGAAAAGGAATACAAGGAGCGAGAATCAACTGGGACGACAGGTCATGGTCTGCACACACGAGGAGCCTCACTTGTTTGTTATCTGTAGCCAGCACGAATCTTTAGGAGCAATGTGAGGGAGAGCAACAAAGCCATTCTGGAGACTGAAGGCAGCATAGAGGAGACGCCGCGTTTGTAAGTGCAACAAAGCCAGGCTGGTGTCTTGGGCTGGTCTGTCACTTCTCAGCAAAGATGATCCATCAAGAGGGGCTGTGACCAAGGGGATGGGAAAAACAGATAGCATTTTGCACGGCTACAGTTGTCAAAGTCAGAGAACGGGATGCTGCAGTACCCAAGGCACAAATAATCAAAGTCCAGTCAAGACTGTTAAGGACTTCTCATTAGGATCCTAATCAGAGACAACTCCCGAGGCCTCAGGTGCGTCTGTGTCGCTCAGCCAGTGGTGGCAGTGCCTTTATCTCTTCTCCTCCCAGCCCTCTCAGCTCCCTCCCTTGTGCCAGCTCTTCAGCCTGTGCCCTCTCTTCCTTTTTTCTCAATCAAAGCAACATGCCAAGCAGCTTCTGTCATAACTGACACCACGCTGTAAGCACCATATTAGCTAATTCATTAAATAGACACTGAAACAGGGAAAGGGATCAATTATACCCTTGTCTGTTTGCTCAGCTGCTGCACACCGTCAGGTGCGTGTTGTGGTGTTTGTTTGTCCAGCCGTCCCCACGGAGAGCAGCACGCAGCATGCTCCAGTGCTGGCAGTGCTCCTGGCACCCCTCTTCCTGCCCACACAATTAAAATATTTCCCCTTCCCCCCAGAAGGGTCTGCAACCTCTTCAGATTTTGGATTTCTGGGTAATACTTTTAAACTAATGGGACTGGTGTACTGATTTGGAGCAAGAACAGATCGAAGATGTTAACCAACAAACTGGAGCCACACATAGGACTGTACGTACAGTTCAAAAACACACAAAGAAATTGTGGAATTTATATCCTAAAGCTGTAGAAAAATGAAAGTGATGTTTCAGTTTTAACTGTCACTATCAGGAAAAGCATCTTTGACCAGCTTTTTCTATCCTAATGATAGATTTGAGGAAGGATATAGGGTTTGAGCTATTATTACAAACGAAGATCAAACCATTCTGCAACTTCTTTTTCCAACAGATTGATGCATTCATGGCAAGTATTTTTGTTCATTGATCACAAATGACAAGAGCCAACCTATACTGCTATACAAAGTCACTGCAAAGCAAAATCATAAAGCATTCTAGCTAATTGTCTACCAAGTCCTAAAGAGACTCAATATTGTGCCCCGCTTTCCCTTTTACATCAGTGGAGTTCTGAAAAGTTCATAAAGACGGATG
The DNA here is from genome assembly GCF_964035555.1 of Netta rufina. Classification (NCBI taxonomy): domain Eukaryota; kingdom Metazoa; phylum Chordata; class Aves; order Anseriformes; family Anatidae; genus Netta; species Netta rufina. The sequence continues at coordinate 29,512,169 of NC_140129.1, forward strand.
TAAAAAAAGGTGGCAGAAGATGGAGGAAAAAAAAAAAAAAGATAAAAAAGTAAGCAGTGAATTTTTATAAATGTCATTAGAGACTCTTAGGTACTTAAAAGAGAAAATGTTAATTTTTTTTTTGTAATAGATACAGTGGCAATTGCAGTCATGCAAGCCTGGAATCACGTAGGTAAGAATTAATTTCAAAATGAATATTGGCCATTCTGCTTAACTCATGCAATTTATTCTTTTTGCTGGATCTAGCTGCAAAGTACACTTATTCAAGGAAACCTGCCAAGATATACAAAATTTAAGGATTATACCAAGGATTAAGCTTATAAGCATTATGTGGCACTCTACAATAGTATTCGGACTTTCAAATTTTTCACAAATCGCTTGTGCAAGGCAACCTGGGGTGGGGGATTCTCATACCAGGAGCACTGCAAATACAAATCCAGAGACTCACCTGAACTTGCTTTTGTTCCCAAAATAGCAAGGATTTCCTGGGGTATAAAACATCTGAAAACATTTGGCCTAAGCTATCTGATGAAGGCCTGAATAATGGGACTCTGGGGAATGAATGACAACCACCAACCCTTCCTTCTGAGAACTGCTGTTGTTGCAATGCAATTCCTCCCCTTCCAAAGGTAAACAGCACAGCCTCTATAAATCAACACCCTTCCAGAATACAAAGCCACAGGGATATCCCTATCAATACATCATTCAAGCCAGAAATTAACCTTAACATGCCATATAATCAGTAAATAGTCGGAGTTAGTGGTCAGAGAGCAAAGGAGTGTTGATAGATCTAGTCAATTATTATTTTCCTGATAAAATAATAGCTATGGGAGATCTCTTACCTGTGTTTCTGAAGCTGGCCTAGAGTCATTCTTTGAACCATGACCCTCAGATACCACGGATTTCAAGGATCTGTACCAAAACACTCATTCACTTCAGACACTTAAATCTATAAAGCTTCAAAGGAGGCAGAACAAACATTAGTTTTAGTCATCCAAAAGAACATCTGCATCTGTACCAGCCACATGTGGAGGCAAACAGCTTGGGTTGTTCTCTCCAGCTGGGCTAAGTGACCTTAGCTTAAATCTTCCTGAATTGCGACTAATGACCCAGAACATCCATTGCAGCAATTAAAGCAAATAAACAAACACCCTGTCCTCTCCTGTCAGCGTCTGAGTCTTCTCTTTCTCTTTGCTTAGTATCTTTGCAGATGATCTCGATACTAGTCACAAAAAACAGTTCCAGGATCTGTCACCACAAGGCCACCTTAGCTCTGGAGTAGCATTGATGGCTGGCCAGGAGACGGGCAGCACAAAAACTGAAAACAGTCACACACACAGTCTGGTAGATTTTGCCCTTCTATGAAGGCAAAGCTGAACCTGTCATGCTGGTCAAAGCAGCGATTTGCTCTGATGAATCAATATCTGCTTCATATCTGGGGAGGGGGCAGTAGTCTGTCTTTCATCCACTGAGTCAAACCATTTTAGTTTGTGCTTTTCTCACGTGGCTGATCAGGAAACAGCAGGCCAGCAGTGGAGCCCTCTGAAACCCTTTCACCCAGCACAGCTTCTTCCATCTCTCTTACAGCAGAAGCCAGCGCACCTCCCTGAATGTAACATGAGAGTCATGCAGTACTTTCAGAAGATTTAAGTCTAACAAGTGTGCAAGAAAATTGGGAGCAATCCAGTAGCTCTTCCCCGATAACATAGATGAAGAGGGTCCAAACTCACCCTAAATGCTGACATTCACAAGCTGGTGTGAGGGATGGTAGCAAGCTACTGCTCAAAACCAATCCAATCTAGGGGAAACTGAGGCACAATTCCTCCTGATGTGCGTTACTGCAACCATAAAGGCCAGCTCCTCAGTGGCAGCATTTGCACTGTTGAGGTGGTTCTCCTGAGCAGTGGGTGGTCTGGCATCCTGGCCCAGCACAGGCAGGTTTACAGCTCCCAAACGCAGCCAGGCTGCATCCCTGTTCCTGAAGCTGGGTCACTATTCCAAAAATACACAGGGCCAGATGGCGAACCCACTCAGCAGTCCAAAAGCAAGGGGATTCAGGCAAAAGGATGGTATCCTGGGGTCTGGCCTCTGCTTCCTGCATTCACTCTGCCTTTTGCAGTAATGAATAATTGGATAAAGTGCAGAAACAGTGCTAAGGGTCACCCAAAGCCTGTGCAGCACAGCAAGGATATGACTTTGCCTGTGTCCTAGCCTTTTGTTCCTCCAACTCAAATTGTCCACACCAGATTTGTCTCAGTTTGAACATACATTTCTGTTAATTTCCTGTAAAAACTGTATTTGGTTATGATGTTGTGATGGAATTACTATAATCACATTTAACAATGACTAAGCTCTGTGTAAATGATCTAGTTCACATAAACACACAGAGTCATTTTGCCAGAATGTGAAATGCTGGTCCTTGATTCTGTAGCTTCAAGTAATGATGGCAAAATAGGACAAGGAAATAACAATAGGGCTTGCTTGGAGCAGGCTTCTTTTCTGAAAAATTATTCTTCAGAGCCATGGGAAGTGCTTGCAGTTGCATTTCGGCCACAGCTGCATTTCAACATTTTCTTGATTAAACACACCTAGAAAATGGGAAGAATTTCCTCTTCCCCACCAAGTCTTCATCTTACAAAGTCAGAGCATTGAAAAAGCCTGCCTTGGGTTGGTTCCCAGTGCCCCTCCTCTCTCCTAGCCTTTCCTTGTCAATAGTGGCTATAGCTTCTGTCCCCAGATCTCTGCTTTCATTTATAAATAAGCCTCTAGCCCCTTTGATCACAAAGAAAACCTTTGAAATGTGAAATGAGTTTAAACCCACACAGCAATGTGTGCTCAAGTCTTTAGACACCTGTAATAACAGCAGTTGGATGTGTGAGCTGGCCTATTCACTTCAGCAGAGCGCTCACTCTGAAGCCAAGTCAAATAGAAGCCACATGGTCCAGTGATTAGATCATTATTTTGGCATTTGTGATGTTCAGGTTTAGTTTTGTGCTGATCCACAGAGTTGGGGGAATTTGGACGAGCCACTTGGCAGAAGGTTTAAGCCATGTCTGCTCCCAGAGGGTTCCTGGAGCCACCTCGTGCCAGCGGCCGGGCTCAGCCGCGCTAGGCCTCAGCCTGACATGTCCCTGCCGACCAACTCATAGTGTTTGGCCCCAGGACGAGGATCAACTAACAAAATGTGCCAATTGCCATGTCGTACCCCTTGAACAGGCCCTGCTCACGGCGTTCATTAACTCCAGGAGTTATGGGAGAAAGCAACGTGGCATTTATAAAGATATATGGCAAGTCAAGAGCAGTACAATAACAGATGTGAGCAGTGAAAGGAAGAGAGGTGCACCCTGTCACCACAGCACTGTGACTCGGGCTCTGACACACAGCTCCTGTGCGACACCTCGGAAAAGGAATTTAAAGATGTTTAAGCATTTCTTTTTCTGACAGCAGATGTAACAGTAAGTTAGTGGAGTAACTGCTGCCAAAGATAGTGGTGGAAGGTCCGGCTCTCCCAAAAAAAACAAAGAAACATGATAGGGAGGGGGAAGGTGTTTATAAAATTATTGCTGTTGCATGTATTGTTTCCTGCTTAAGTGAATGTGTATTTGGATCAAAAACCCTTCAGAAACGAACACAGAAAAATTCCCTGTTTCCTTCATCCACCCAGTTATGACAGATTCACAATACGGATGATATGTTGTCAGATGACTCACTGAAATAGCTCTGGCTGCTATTTAGGCTTTTTCTTTCATGAAAACCCTTGCCATGTTAAAGTCCAGTAAATCCATAACTTTATGAATGCAGACAGTTCCATTGACTTCAAGAGGACTGTGAGGAGGAAGAAAAGTCTGCATCTAGGCACTCTTTTGAGAAATTTGGCCCTACAACACATTCAAGATAAATGATAATGATCAGCCATATATATTTTTATACAGCATCCATAATTTTAAGATGTATAAAATGGCACCACTAAAAACCATCACAGGGATCAAAGCTGCAGCAGAATGAAAATTGTGCACAAGAATCGAATCTTTCCTCCCATTCCTTAGTGCCCCAATGAAAGCAAGAAGGGAATTTTTCCCTTCCAGCTGGCCTTTCACAGAAAGTGAGGCCATCCTATTTTCTGCCAAGCTTCAGGTAACTTACAAGGATAAGGTCATATCTTTCAAGATGTACCATTAGCTTCCTTACTGCTGGAGAAAATTAAAAAGGAAAATTGCCTGTCACACCCAGAGAGCTAAGCTGATGATGAAGGCTGAAGTCTGCTCAGATTTTCATTCCTGGGCTTAGACTTTAAGGTTACCTTATTTATTTATTTTCATGCACCTCAAGCGCTGCTTAAAATACAAAACCTAACAAGTATTTGCTTTCTTGCAAAGATGATAAATTGGGCTAGATTTTCAATGTGCTAGATACACACAACCCCACCTTTTGGGTGATCTGGAAGGGTCCCGGGTAATTTTATCTTTTTGATGGTATGTAATCTTCAGTGCTAGAATGAGACACATTTTCTCTCTGTTTTCCCCTTACCATCTAACTTGTGGCTGCCCTGATGATGTCAGGATTGATGTGCCTAGGAAGAGATTCTTGCTATTTTTTATTGCTAATATGTTATCTTTTAGTTTTACTATTATTTTTTCTGTACACACTGTTTGGAGAGCAGCAGACCCATCACACTGCATCTCTTTCCCAGTGTCAGATTATTCATCCTAGCAATGACCTTACTTTACTTCCACAAGCCTAAAGATGTGTTTGTTAAAATAGGCAATTGGACACATTGAGATAGCCTGCGGGGCATTGTAACTTTGTCCATATGAAGGATGCTACAGAAGCTGATGCATCCTAAAGTACCTTTTTGCTTGGCTACGTTATAGCTGACTCTTTCAGCATACCTCTTGTTTTACTGATACATGCCATGGAAATTTTTTAAACTGTCAAGATATAATGAAAAAGGATACATTAAAGTAACCATCAAAGTTGGTTTTAAACTAAAGGAAGCAAACTAGCTTGTTGTTTGTAACATCTACTTATGCCTGTGTACAACAGATCTCAAGGGTTATTTCTGCTGGAGAGATGCATAAGCTATGCTTCTGTTAATAATAAGGATGATGGTAATAATAACGATGATGACAATAATAATGATGAGAAGAAGAAAAATGTTACTGCACACTCAAATTATTTTCTCATTCTGTGAGCCATACGAGGCCAGGAAGACTGCAGAGAGCTGCTCTTCCTGCCAGGTGAGGCCAGCTGCGAGCTACCACAGCCCATGCAGCACACGGGCCAGGGTCACGCTGGGAACCAGGCAGGCACGCTGCAGCAGGAGCCTGTGAGGGCGTGGAGGTGTCTCAGAAGGTAGCCATGGACCTGAATGCAAGAGACTTAACTTGGATCCTTGTGGAGAAAAAAAAAAAAAAAAAAAGAAAAAAAAAGTCTTGGCAGCTTAACTTCATAACCTCAAAGGCAAAGCAAGATTTGCAAGTGGTTTCAGTACAACAGGTAGTTGTCTTTTCAAAATTCGATAAGTTTGGGGGTTGATGAGCCCAGGTGATATCAAAATGCCTCATACATCCAAAACCAAACACAAAACCAAAACTTTGGTATTTGAGGGCCAGCCTATAGGCAAATATCATACTCCTTCAGCAGATCACACAAAGCCTTTTGACTGTGGCAGAATTTTCTCTCTGGTTGCAAGGAACTGGTTGACCCTCTCTTCCCTTACTGTGGGGAGGAAGAACATCCCCTATACCATAACTCTTACAGCAGTGGTGGCAATGACCTGCCTAACACCCAAGTGGGTCAGTAGTCCACTTTTGCATGGTCCAAAGCCGCATGTACACTTGAAAACAATTGGTTCAAAAACAAAGGCTTCCTGAAATAGGCATCTCTTATTGCTGCCTACCCCAGTGGTCCTTCCCTAAAGCTCTTTGGCACCGCTCACCACTCTGTTCTCATTAGGTTTGCCATCCATCTTCAAGACACTGTCACTCCACACTGGAGCACATCCAGCAATCAAGTCCGTGCCTCCAAAACCCTGCTGATTTTCATCATTACGGAAAGAAGTCACATTCAAATATCTGATCTCTCTTGCAACAACCGACCACCAGCTTTTAAGACAGTCTTGGTTATCAACAGTATTTTGATTCGTGTCTGAGCAGAGGATCTCCAGAGAACTGCGCAAGGACAGGAGAAGCACAGAGCAGGTTTCCCTCTTACCATGTGAAGTCATTGCCTTACACGTACACAGGTTCTTGGTGGCCCCATCGTCTTCCAGGAAAGGATTTGCAGCAATAGACCCCATCCTGTGGCCAGTCTGTCGTGTTACAGACACTCGACAAGACTTTAATAAAGTGACGGCTTGATGCAAAACCACAGGCTCCAAAAAAGAAAAGGAGAAATTCGGGTATATGCAGCAAACCATGCACTTGACACAAAGAGGATTCCAGAAAGAGAATGCTCATTGGCTTTACATTTTTAGGCCATTTCTCCTCTGCCTTCTACCACTCAGTACAACTCTTCTCTTGGCAAAAACAAAGGGGATGTTACAGGCCAAAAAATGCATTTTTCTTTAGATCATCATGAATGTACACTGTTTAATTTACAGACCAAAACAATCGACAATGTGGAAATAGTATTTTTCAACAAATTCGGGTTTTATTCATAAATGCAGAATATTTCTATGCATAAAACATGATGTGAAACATAGCTTTATGTATTTTTACTACGCAAACTTAAACTTTGATTTATATCCATTTCACTAAAACTTTATTGCTTCCTCGTCAGATAGGACAGATTCCTTTCTGTACCTTAGATGGTAAATATAGTTAATGTGCTGAGGCTGCAATGGATCAGCAGTGAAGCTGTTTAATAGTGACATAAATTATTTCAGTGACTTTTCCTGCAAGTGAGAGATGACTCCATGTGCTATAAACTAATACCAAAGGAATGATGCTCTTTCATGCCAGCAAAGTGCCCGAGCTATATTGTTTTTGTATCCTGTTGGGGATGCTACAAATGCAGCATGTATTACAACTATATGCACTTAGGCGATTTTTCTTTGCTGTTTTTAATGCTCTCCTGCACTGAAAATTGAGCTTCAGTGTCTGAAAGAAGGCAAAGCCAATTACTTTCTTTGAAACCTCTCTTTAAAGCCTGCAAACCCCAAAAGATACTTAAAAAAAATAAAAAAAAATAAAAAAATAAAAAAATAAAAAATAAAAAAAACTTTCCATTAGCTTAATAATATACTTTAAGATAATTATGCTGTTGTTTGTAGAACTTGACAAGAGCTAGGCATGAATGAAGCCGGATGGCCAGTGGGAGCCACATGCACGTGTCTGCGGGCCCTTTGCCGTGCTGCAGACGCTGCTCAGCAATGCTCCATCCCCATCCCCTGCTCTGTCTCCAGAGCCCGCGTTACAGTTTTCACGGCATTTTGTTCAACTTACAGTTCAAGTGCACTTCTGCCAGGAAAACAGTTTCTATTTGTCCTCAAATTGGTCACTTATAAAAGACCTTTCATGTGCATTGTGGTTCCTCAATAGAAATAACAGGAGTAGAGAGGGACAGAGCAAAGTTTATTACAGCGCCAAAAAAAATGTAACTGAGGCAGAAGTTCACCCTAAGAGTAGTTTTCACCTATTCAGTGAATCTATATTTTCTGCTCACTTTAGTCCTTGACCCCATAGGAATTCATCCTCTTTCCTCCCTTGTGTTTTACCTTCCCATACCTCTTACTGAGTTAGCTTTGGCAGTCCTTTTGGTTCATCCCACCACTAGTGTGAGTGACCTCAGATGGGACTTCTGGACACCACGTCCCACTTTTCCTCTCTTCCCCAAGCACTTCTTCCAGCTGTGTTTCTCCTTCCTCTCCCATCTCTTTGCATGAACTTAAACTGGCCTCCTTCTTTTCACTGTCTTTTGTCTATCTCCGTGCAAACCAACCCCAACCTCTTTTGCTGTACCTCCAAAAGCAACTATATGGTCTCGCTCACTTTTTCTCCAACACCAACCCTTCCACCCAGCTGCATCCAGCTCTGCCCCACAGAGCAGAAGCTCCTTGGCCAAGTGGGTCTCTTCTAGAGCTGCCTTCTCCCTGCCTTCTCAGCCCATGCCTGGCCAGGACACTGCCTCACAGACACTTGGCTCCTCACAGCCAAGCCCATGTCTCAGCCTTACCCGGTATCTTCTCTTCACATGCATCTATTGTCTGATAGTGGTTAAACAACTGAAATGAAAAACTCTTTTTGATTCTGAAAATCAATAGTCTCTCCTGTTAAATGTATTCATACCTTTTCTTCTATCCAGGATTGCAACCTGGGGCTCATTGCATGTATCTGCCTCTGCCTGCGTGTCACTGTGGTGGACCCAACATCTGCATCTGTTCAGGCTCATATTAATACAGCCACCAATTCTTACGACTGGCTTTATGCTTTATCCTCCTTCTCTTCCTCCTTTCCCCACCACATCCACCTCAGTCTGCCAGTCCCAGTCCTCCAGGAGCCCCAGCACATGAAATGCCCTCAAAAACTCAACTAACAAATGCTTTCAGTGCAAAGGCAATTTTTCTGATTTCCTCTTTTCTTGAACTACTCAGACATTTCCATGGAAATCAGTGGGATCACACCTGACTGAAATTCCTGTAGCTGAGAATGAAATTGCCCATGTGTTTCCATCATCTGTAGGAGGACTCCACTCACTTGAGGTGGCTGATACTGCTGGACGTGGTGCTGTGTACCTACAGGCTAAAACAACAGCTCCAAAAGTTTTTCTTCCTACACCCTCTCTGTTTTCTCATTACCACCCAGGCTTCAAATCCTATCACTTTCAATGTAAAAGCAATGTAAAGGGGGAGGAGGCACCTGGAAGCCTCACTTTAAATGTTAACATTATTCAGTATTTTTCTGATGTTTATTTCACCTGAAATGGTCCAGACATACACAGCTATTTACAGTGACTTATTACTTCCATTATTAGATATGATAACTGCAGAGAACAGACTGACATAATTCAAAATCCACAGAAAATGACAGTAAGCATCTCTGTGATGCCAGACTGGCTTTCACCTTACTAGGAAGGCCTCTGCTTATCTGTGGGTGTTATGGCAGGGTTGTGTGCCCTGCCTGGGAGAATTCCTCCTTTTGTCCACAGTTACAGTACCGCATTAACCTAGAGCAGATGTGTACAGAAGACTTTATTCAGATGTGTCCACAGGCACCCTTGTAAATTTTCTGGCAAAAAAAATAAACTGAATTGGGAAAAAGAAAAAAAAAAAAAAGAAAGAAAGAAAAGAAAAAAAAGGTATTAGCAGGTAAAGCAATTAAGTTTTGTCCTAAAAATGCAAATTCATGTAGGGCAGGCTGAAGCTGTCAGCTGTCTGCCTAAATTACTGACATAACCCAAATCCTATCTCTGAAGTCCAGACTCACTGAAGTTTTTGTTTTCAACTCTTTGCCTCCCTTTACTTCTTCTTCTAGTTTTGCTTGAGGACTCATTCAGAGAGTCCATTTTTTTAGAAGCAGAGGAGAAGGACACGAACAGGTACATGTTGTTTTTTTCTCATGTACCGACAAGCTGTAAGTACAGGTAAAACTGAGAGATCAGCCAGTCAGAGGTCTGTAGTTCATCTTGTCTCTCATTTTCTCCTGTGGTTTTTTTTTTTGGATTATCAAGAAAATCAATAAGGTTATGTCCAGTGATGTCTGGGACTTGTCTATCAACTCTGTATGCATGAAAAGTGATCGATTTCAATGATACTACAGAAAAAAGAAACTGCCATCACTTCTCTGACCCAGGCTCTGTATTTGAACTTGCCTGAGCTCATCAGCCTATAATCAAATGCTTACTGTGTCTTTCAGCCTTCAGAACTAGTAGATCCCATTTTAGCAATGTCTTCTATTTATTCCTAGAATGGAAGAACCCAGTATTTCTCACTTTTTCAATGCCCAGTTGCTTTATCAGTTCTGAAATTGCCATTTGGCTAAACCAGGTGATAAAGTTGAAGGTTAAATGAAAACCCATTCCTTCTGTACTGCTCTAACAGCTCCAGTTCCCCAGTTAACTGATGGCTTCCAACTACTCAGCAAGCCGACCCTCTTTAACACATCATTTGTGGACTGCGTTGCTTTTTACATTTTTTTCAGCATCTATAAGAAGTCTAGGATTTAATATAAATTGACACAATTCTTAAATTATTAGACGGTTTTATCCTTATAAATAGAAAAATAAAGTGGAAGTATATAAAATTCCTACTTGAGTTTTTAAAATGTGTTTCATCTATCAGTTTTACCCTGACTCATATCGGTACGTTTCGATCTGTTTAGACATCCACATATTGAACCATCCTACTGAATGCTCCGAGTACAGGAAGATCAGTAAGAGCTAAGGACTCACTGTCACTGGACAATGGGCTGAAAAATGCCACAAAACTTCAGTGGCAGAAAGTTACTCAATATTTCTATTAATTAAAGAAGAAACAGGTTTAACTTTACCAATTACACATTTCTGTTGTAACAAGTGTCCAGCTTCTGCCTATAGCAAAGCTGAACGAACTAGCTTTGAGGTGACTCTGCTACAAAACAGATAGAGCTCATGAAAATGACTTTTTTCCTGCATCCTGCTGCCCTCGTTCCTTCCCTAAAAAGTTTCCAGAATTGTGTACACAGACTAGAAACAGGGGGTCTCATTCCTTCCTGCATTGCAGTACTGTCAGTCACTGGTAGCTGTGCAAAATAAGCGCAGCATAAACAAAGTGCCAGGTCTGATTTGACATCAACTGTGCGATGCATAAATAAGGTGCAGAGCAGGGAACGACTGACCACAGAAACTTTATGGCAGGTTGCTGGGTAGGTACAGAAGTACGGAAATGTTGGCTGCCAATAACTGTATGTAAATAAATAGGTTATGCAGAAATACACGGCTGTATTTCCTACAAGTATAGAGCATTTCTAGTATACATGTCACAGTTTCCTTAATACATTAGCTCTCTGAACATAGGAAATTGATGGCTTTTGCATATAGAAGATGTACAGAATAGCAGAAGCCAATAAAAATGAAAGTATTGCAAAAATAAACAAATTCCTAAAACCCAATCTAAACTGATTCCTATCAGAAACAGTAAGGAATATCTCTCAACATATTTAGCCCAGAAAATATTCCTACTGGAGAGGATGACTGAGTTAACCCTAAGTTAACAGAAAGGTGGAAATCACACCTTTTCAAGCAGGTAAGAACCTGAGATGGTAACAGGGTGCAGAAGGGAAGTACAGATGGAAACTTCTGTATTAGAGGGGATGTAAAACTTCCCTGAAAGTAACCTTCATTAGAACATGAGTGGTGATCAAGTTAACAGAGCTCGAAGAAAGGAAATGGCAGGTGAATGGGACTTTTTCTTGGTCTAAGAAAGGAAACCGTGAGCAAACAGCTCATCAATCCTGCACAAACCATAGCTTAGAGTACTGAGCATTGTTTTCAGTAAGAACCATTGTAGGGTCTACCAAGGAAAAATATTTTATTAGATTCACACGTGTAATGGATTTGCTCTATTCTGAAATTAGCATACTACATTCTACCTAGACTTGCATCTTAATAGAGTTTACTGAGCAAATGCATAAATAAGAGGTTTTCATCCATCATCTTTCTGACACGCAAGCTAAAGTCACTTTTAATCTGTACATAATAAATGGGATTAAGCATTCACTGAGTGTGGTTTTATTGTGTCAGTTTGCAGGAGCCCAGAGGACAAATTCTTCTGAATGGTAGCCTATTTTTTCCACTCTTCTTGCCTGAGTACTCGATTTAATATGTCGTGCAAGTACCTTTCGCTCTTCCACTGAGTCAGCTACTTGATAAGCAGTCTACACCATGGAGGGGCTCAAGGTCTTCCATTTCTAGCAAAGCTTTTGATTTCTGGAAAATAGTGGAAGGGCAAGTGATACCAAAAAGGAAAAGCAGGTTAAACACTCAGTCAGAAAGTCTTTGCTGAGCCAGTTCATCAAAGATATTAAAAGATTTGAACGTATTTCCATGTTTCTTCTTCACTAGGAAAAGTAATGTAACTCATGTGCATAATGCCACTGACATTGCAACGTTTTAAAGCTGTTCTCCATAAGCTCAGGATTTTTATCTGACCAAAATAAATGATGATTTATAAGATCAAATTCAATATCATCATATAATTTACTTTTTGTTTCTTTTCTTTCACCCGTAATTTACTGTTAAAGTTCCCACCCCCCCAAAAAAAAAATCTGGTAACAGGGAAAAAGAGACACATTTGTCATATGTCTTTATCTGTGCAACCACCTCAACACTGTCAAGGCAAAATTGGCATTTTGAAAGCTATTAAAGAAGTCTCACTGTAAGCAGACACGCGCCTCAAAGCTCAGATCCTAAAAGACTCTCCTAATGCACAGAACAGGGGTCTAATGGTCTAACTGCAGTCCTAATGCACAGGACAGCAGTCTCCTGATCATACATATGTGATCACAAGAAATAGGCTGATTTTTAAAGGGCTTGGCAAGGTTCTGCATACCTATCTCTTTTTCTTTTTTTTTTTTTTAATAGGAAGGGTGATGATTCTTACTTAACTCAGTAAAATATTTTGAGATCAATAGATGAAAAGGTTGATACATGCACTTAGAACTATTACCGAGTACTTTGCAGCAGATAGCAGTGTGTCTGAAAGCATGCCAAATGCCCCATTTCTTATTCCACAATTTAGAATGATCCAGCAAATGCTGCAGGATCATGATTAAACTTTTAAATGTCACATCCACTAAGCAGCAGTATCAGTCAGTCATTGAGACAGTGTTATATGAACTTAGTTCACATCAGTGAATGAATTATACAACCCTTTTCCCATAATTTGTTTCAATAGGATATCTATACCTCATAGCCACAGTCAATCACTGTGTTGCTCATTGAAAGAGTGTGAAAAATAAACAGTCTTTATTCAGCTCTACAGGAAAAAAAAAAATTTACATAAATTTTATACACTGAGCTGCACAGGGTATTATCTCTATGCCCATCATCTCCTTGGGATTTCAAGCCTATAAAAATCAATAATAATGATGCCAGACTGAGTCCTGACCTATCTGCACCACAGGAACTGTCTCCTACAAACTCTATACAAGGTCAAGAAATGATGAGCTGCTAATTATGAGACAAGGACAAGTGATGCAAGCCTATGTTTTTATCTGCTAACTTTCCCTGAAGTTTTTTTTCCCTTCATTATAAATCTGTTTATGCAACTCAAATGCCTCTTATCAAGTACTCTTATCAAATACAAGTACTGTAGTACTTGTATTCAGATTTGGACAGGCAAAACTACAGCATGGAGTTCCTAACATCATATCTGCATTTGTAAATACCAGAAATCAATCAAGAGAAGTCAACTGGCTTGCTGTGCTCAGTCACAAATCAGACCCTTTGTCCGACTTCTGGCAGCAGCCACAAAAATCTGCCTTAGAGCAAGGAAAGAGGCATTGTTGAACTGCCTACACTTATCCACTACACAGTCGATGCTCATTTCCATGGCAGAGATGGGCATGTTTCTACAATCATGCCCACTGATGGTCATCTGTAGCTGAAGACAAATAATCTGAAAGAATTCATGCTCAAATTGTCTTAAGTTAGTTCAACTGTCTGGTAACCCAGCTCTGGGTTACCCCTTTCTCCGGCCACCACTGCTCTTAGTTAGGCAGAGTGGGCCATGTACAAGACCTTCACCAGGAGAGCTTGGTCTTTGCTCCCACCATGATGGCCTACCTCCAGGGAGCCTACTTTTTTGCCTTGCCAAGGAGGAACGAAGGAATATCCTACAGATAAATCAGATCCCTCAAAGGTTGGTTCTCCTTATGGAAAGGCCGCGCTCTAAATACCTGATGACACATAAAAGAAATCAAGTGCTTTTTTAAATGGGAAAATAAAAAACATCAAAAAACAGAGACACCTCAATGCTTTAAGCAGCTTTTCCAAAGACTTAAATGTTGAACAAGAAAGTGATAAAACACATCAGGAAAGCTCTAGTCAGTTGAAACAATACATATCCCCTTCTGAAAAACCTTCAAGGAGGAAAAATAAAATGTCTTTCATCTCAAAACACAGCAAATTGTTTTCTTTCTTTTAAGATCATTTGACCACAAGAACAAACCTATCTGGTTTCTTCTGAGCTATTCCTTGGGCAAAATCCACAAGCCAGTGTATTCAGAGCTACTGTGCAAGAGAACAGGAACAGAGAGGGCCCTCCCAGTGTCTCCCAGAAGTCAAATTCAGGCTTTGATTTGAGACAGGTGCATTTACATGCCAGGAACAATTCCCACTTCTATTCATACGATTAGCAGCAAGGAAAGCCTTAGAAGTTCAGATGAAAAAAACTGCCTGACCTTGAGTTGTAAAGGTCGCTCAAACTCAGCTGGACTGCAAAGCTTTCATCTGATGATGGGGAGGCCACAAACACAAGACGGTGCCAAGATCTGCTCTCGGTCTCTGTAAGGCTCGAGTGATTCCTTTTACATTTCAGTGTAAAAGCAAAATTTGGAGCAGTGACCTTGAGCCTTCTTCTCCAGCCACAAGCCAGGCCCCCTGCGTGCCCATGCCTCTGTGGAGCATCATTAGCACTGCAGGAAGCAGAACTCCTGGAGGCTTCCTTGGGTTTCACCATCTTCCCTGCTCTCCCGTGGTTCTCTAATTGTGCTTTTTTAAAGGAGAGACACTAACAGCTAGCTTGTTTCTGATTAATGGCATAAATGCCTTTAAACTGCTGTTAACTTTGCCTCTTCTTGATTTTTAAAGCATTGTATGAAGGGTTAAGATTCACAGACCTCACTAATAACCGGAGCTATATGACTAAATTTCTGTGCTTCTGCCAAGCAGTAATTTTTGTCTGACTGACAAGGTCCTTCTCTCTCTGAGTAGCAGGGTCACAGAAGCCACCAGTCAATTACCCCTTCCCAGTCCAATGACTGCCTTTTCACCTCTCTGCCTGAAAGGACTCAACAGTGTTATTCACACTTCCACAGCTGTAAAGCTCTCCATGATCTTTATGGATAAGAGATGTTCTTCAGATAAAGGCTGGAATCCTCACGATGTGCTGCTTTCCTTTTGGCACGTTTGCACTGCTCCATCCTAGCACAGGTACAATTGCAAGGTCACCGGGTGTCCTTTTCTTCCTCACCATCTTTTTATTTCTGTCTTCTGCAGTGGCCTCGTAGACTTGAGTAATGGAGAGAAGGAAAAAAAAAAATCACTCAGCACTAAATGCATACCTGGCTCCATTCTCTTTATTGGAATTACACCAGGGATGAATTTAGGCATAAACTCTTTTCATTAGTTGTACAGTAAGTAGAGATGCTAAGCAACACTGTACCAAAGACATTCAATTTACAAGCCACAGCTCATCACAACAGCACTGTACATAGTTGCATTACATCCATAAAGAGTGGAACCAGAAATAAAATAGTTAGATGCATTAAGCCAGAGCTCTTAACAAAAGGGAGACGGTGGTAAGAGCTGAGTTATGAGTTGTGGGTATTGCCATGTAGTCTTTATTCTGGTACCGATCCTGAGCACTTTCGTACATTATTCAAAGTTGTACCTTTAAAGCTTGACCACCAGACCAGCTAATAAAATCCTCACTCCCTGTCTGGATTCCTGTATAGAGCAAGGAGACAATTATTTAATTTTAGATTGTGTATTCAACAGTGCAAAGGAATTTTGTATTTCACTGTGCCAGCAAGCGTATCACTGGTTGATCCAAATTGCTCAGAGAAGCTTGACAGTTCTCCTAAGTGTCATGAAAGGAAAATGTCCATGACTTGTTCATTTGAGAAGGTAACTCCTACTTTGCATAATCACCCTCCTCTTTGTCACATGCACATTGTTCTGGCATCACCGGGCTGAGATGCAGCCAGTATTTTAAATTGCTCTGTGCATATGGTTTCAGCAATGTGGAATGGCCATCTCATTTCCATAAAGGTCAAAAGATGAGGTGTGCAAAGTGCTGCAAATACAGAGACTGCCGGGCTCTCTGTATTCTCTTTGAAAGGCAAGCCTCTTTCCAGACAGAAGCAATGTTGAGCAATAATTGCCTGATGTGGAACAATTCCTTCAGTAATAATAATATCTAAGCCTTACAAAACAGTTAATCTGTTTAAACACTTCATTCAGATTATCTGTAAGAGAGATAAGAAGAAAAAAAGCCAGTCATGTATGAAAGATCCCAAAGTGCAAAGAAAACAGGGAGAACACTGTGCACTCATTAAGACATCCCTTGGCCGAGTTTTGTCATGAAACTCTATTAGACTTTCTATCAACTTAACTATGTTTTTTTTTAGAGATTTGTATGCATGAAGTGCATGAAAAGAGTAGGATTAATACTAATGTGTTGTTCATTCTCCTTAGTCGCAAGTTTGAAAAGAAGTCTAACCTGAAGAACACACCGTCACTCACTTCTCAGCTGGTGCTCATGGTTTTTTTAATCTATAAACATTGCTTCTGCCATAAACATTAGCAAATAAATAAATAAATTCAAGCATATAAGACTGCTAAGATGTGAGTTCACATCATTTTTAAGAGTAAAATATTCAAAGATATGACAGATCTCTTAGTTTCTATTGCTCCATTCAATGAAAACCACATATTCCCTACCAGGCCTGGCCATAGATGAGACATGAAGCAAAAGATTCAGGCTTTCCTGAACAATGAAAAAGTAGGCAGAAAAAGAGTATTGAACAGCTTGATCTCGTGGAGAGGTTGTGAACTGTGACCACAACTCTCTCTCATACTCAAGCCAGCAGAGGCTGTAGAAAAAAGTGAGCAGATTTTAGAAGTTTGCACTGGAGATTTGTAACATCTTGGAGGCCACTCTGAAACCAAGTGTGTGTGCCACCTGGCTGGCAGGAGCTGAGAAGAGAAGAGCCTGGCCACTTCATTGGCACACAGCATCTTTACCGTGACGGCAGCAACTACAGATGCAACGTTTACTACCTTGAAGGCTATGAACCCTCACTGCAAGTAATTTCCTGACCATGTTTCACTGACTTCGTTTACAAAGCTTTTATTTTCACAGGTCACCGTAACCCAGTTCCTTTTCTCCTCTCCATAAAGGAATGTGCGTGTATAAAGATGCAACCGGGTCTTGGTTATACTGGGGTCACTCCCAAGCTGTGCTAGACACTGCCAACAGCATGTCACAGCTCCTTGACACAAAGGCAGAGTAAGAGCAGAGAAGGACTAAAACAGACATGTTAAGTGCTAGATGGAAAAGTGATAAGCTGTCTGGCACTGACCCAGAAAAATGCTTGTGTCCAGCTGAACTCTAGCAGTGAGCAGTGCTGTCATTGCCCATAGGTAATCAGTCCTCAGGACATGGATGTGCCCATGGCCAGGCTGAGGAATGCCTTACTGGTTCCATTCCTAGTGAACACACTGCACTGCCACTATAAGTTTTTTCCCCAGCATCACTACAAGAGCAGAATGAAGGTGCACGGGGACCTCTTCTTGCTCCAGCTAAGCAGGACAGTGAAAATATTGCTAATGTAAGCCACAAAGAAACTTCAAATTCCTGCCCACTATCAGCCAACCTGCAGATAGCCTCATCAGTGAGGTGTGTCTTCCTCCATAACAATAAGAAGCTTGTCCTTCTATGGGACAAGTAGATTAGCAGGTTACTTAGCTACTCCTCTTCTTGTAAGCCTTGAGAGTTTACACACATAGCAGTGACCTGCTCCTCATCACAAGAATGCAAATGCCAGACATCAAAGAACGCTTCTAACTGAATGCTCAGGGTAATTAATTTTCACCAAAAGATGTTTTAACCTTTTAATCCAGTGAAGCTAATAGATAGCAGTGGCCTTCATTATGGCAACACCAGACCAGCTCCCCTGTACCCACATCCCTATGATGGACAGCCCCTCTCCCAGCTCCACAAGTCACTGCTTGGGGAGTGAAATGCACTGCTCCTTTTCAAAACGTGCACTTTCTTCCACAGAAATCAAATGTTGGAATTTTAAAATGGCCATTTCCCACAAAACATTTCCTATCTTTTCACTGCCTGTGTAGGACATTCTCACTCCAGTTGCGAGTCCAGAAAGTTCAGAGATCTCCCTCTTTGCTTGATGAATCGGTGTCTGGAATTCAAATCAGGATTCAAATCGCAGTTCAGAAGTTTGATTGTTGATGTAATGAAGCCAAACAGTGCCTCAGACCTGAACTTCCTGAGAATCACAGACCAAACCTCCCTGCTGAGCTGGGCAGCTCCGGTACAGCATGGCTGTGGCAGACAGCCATTGATCCGCTTTGCTAAAAGTAGGCAAAAAAGCTTCTGTAATGCAAGATGGCACTCAGCAGTCATCTGTTCTCTAAATCCTTCAAGAGCACAAAAATTCACTTTAGTGACTCAAAATTAGAAGTTTTTAATGGTTCATATGAAAAAAAAAGCCCACCCAGTATCACACCTCTGATTTCTTTAGTGAATCACAATGCATAAGGGGATTTCTGTTGTCTTCCAAGTCTGACAGCAGAGATTGGATTTATGCAAATTATAAGGTTAAAATAATTAGAGATAGGTCAAAGGTATAAATCAAACAGCCAGAGCTGGCACGTCTAAAATTCTGCATGCAAAACAACCAAGGTGTTTCAAGTCAAAACATCCATTGGTGCTTATCTCTATAAAGCAAAAATTAAGGAAGGATTTGCTAAACTACCTGGTTGTTAAAATCGCTTTTTGTCTGTCTGTTCTAGTGTGTTCTAATCACATGGGATGATGAAGTCCTGCTCTCACCTGCATTTCTGCAGCACAATTAAAGTCTCTTCCTCAGGTGTGGACTCAGACATCTCACGAAATAAAAAAGCTATGTTGAGGATAGCTGTAGTAAAAATTCATTTGCAATGGAATAAACTTGATGTCAAGCCATAAAAGTTCAGACCCAACTTTCATTTTGCATTGTTGTGCAATTAAGCATTGTTGTGCTTACATTTGGGTATCTCATTTTTTTCAAATTGATTGATCAATGTCCTAGTTATTCAACTAGTGACAAAGTGGATGTAAGAAGGGACACAAGCTTCAACTATGCATTCGTATCACCTGAAATGATACGCGTAATGGTCAATGTGCAATAATTAATATCCCTCTTGGTTAGTTTAGGAGCAGAGGAGACATTCATACAAAATTAGGTTTTATATAGCAGAAAACAGATCTCTGCATGTTTTACGGTGAAATTAATCACCACATATAAGCGTACATTGACTTTTGCTAGCTAACACAAATAAGTAAATAGATAAATGCATCTTTTAGTAGTCTGAAGTTTTTCTCCCTGCACTTACTAGGTGAAGAGGGGAGGGAAAATAGAGTCTGAGTTTACTTTATGACTTTTTTTTGCACACATTATGCTTCAGATATCAGTGACAGATAATGGCCTACATTTCTGAGCTGAGAAAGAGTACCTTTTTCAAAACACTGAGAGAAGTGGCACTCATGAGGTTTGCTCTCTTACTACTCACAGCATGACAGAATAATTTTACTCATACCCGATCCATTTTGTTTCTTCAATTCCATTTTTTCCCTGTTCATGTCTGTCCTCTCCTTCTACTTAAAAAGTCATTTACTAGGCTCTATAGCTCATTAAAATGTTCCTGGCTTCAAAGCCCCTTTACAATAACACATTACACATGTTTATTACTCCTTACACAAAATGATTTTAAGGCACTTCTTTTCTTATGGTTTTCAAGTGACCTTCCATTCCCGTTACTTTCCCTATGAGTAAAGTCCATTTAACAACCTAAGCACACATCGCAATTTAGGGAAATTACAGAATTCTTCAAATGCACCACATCAGCGAGGGAGTGGTCATGCTGGAGTAAGGCAAAGTCGGTCTGTGTTTGCTATAAACACTTTTTTATTTCATTTTTCTGACAAGGTAAGAATTTGTGTAGAATTGGACAAACTGTCCACAATGAATTATTCACCTGATGAACGCAATCTCTTTCAGTTTGAATTATTTGTGAACAATTTACTATTTTCTATTTAATTAGTGTAAATCATTTGATATGTGATTTCATGATGGATCCATGTGCATGAGCCAAGCCTTGTAAATAGAATCATAGAATCATAGAATATCTTGAGTTGGAAGGGACCCTTAAGGATCATCAAGTCCAACTCTTGACACCGCACAGGTCTACCCAAAAGTTCAGACCATGTGCCTAAGTGCACAGTCCAATCTCTTCTTAAATTCAGACAGGCTCGGTGCAGTGACAACTTCCCTGGGGAGCCTGTTCCAGTGTGCAACCACCCTCTCTGTGAAGAACCCCCTCCTGACGTCCAGCCTAAATTTCCCCTGCCTCAGCTTAACCCCATTCCCGCAAATACCGGCTTTCTGTTTGGAATAAACAATCCTAAGCACATCTGAGTCTTTTTTGAGCATTAATTTATAATTAGAGCTATCATTCTAAGGCAGCAAAGCTCCACTTAACAAGAAAATATCTTTAAAATATAAAAATTAGTACCATTTAGAAAATCGTAATTGATATTTAGTATAAAATTAGGTATTTAGCTTAGATATATAAAAATTGTATAACTTAATTCTAGCCTGAAAAATATATACATTATTGAAGAGGTACCTCCATTTAGAAGAACTATTTTTCACATTTCCAGCTAAAGAAAGACAATCGAGAAGAAATTTCATACAAGAGACTTCAGGAATGCCATTCCTAAAATATTAAAGGTGTTTAATTTACTACAGCAGCGTCCTTAGCAGCATTATAATAAAAGCTATGTTTTTCCATTCTTTACCCTAACTTCAAAAATGTTATGTATAGCAGTCATAAAAATGTAGTGCAATTTAAAATTTAACTTGAAAATGAAACCAAAGAGAGGGAAAAGTTGCTTAAAGAAATATTATTGGACTGTTTAGATACTAAAAGACAGTTATTCAGAAAACATTTGGAGATGTACACAGACAGCTTGCATCTCCCTCTTGGAAAGAAAGGCCATTTTTGTCTTCTTGCTTCTTTCAAACTTTGCTTTAAAGCATTATAATAATAGTAATAAGCAGAGATATGAGTCCTTGAAGAGTTTCCCCAAAGACAGGACAAAATCCTGAGCAATCCTTGATGGCAATGAAGCTCCCTGTGCATGGGGAAGCAGGCTGGACCAGGCGGCCCTGAAAGGTCCCTTCCAAACTGCGTCTACTAAGATGCTGCAAATTCGCTCCATGGAAACGACTTGCATTTGGAAAGGGCCGAAGCTTTAATTTCAAACTTAAGCTGTTATTTTTTTATTTTCAGGGTTGTTTTTTTAAAGTGGAAGCAGTCAACATCTACTTAATGAGAGAACTTAACTGCTATTTGTCTTCTCCAAAAGTGCAATTTTGATGGCAATGTTTCTGGTCCTCCCGTAATAAAGACTTTTGCTGTTTGTTTTTTTTGTTTGTTTGTTTGTTTTTTTTTTTTACTTAACTAGGTTTTTTACTACACGTTTACACAGGAACTAAAAGTTCTGAGTAGTTTGACTGAAAGAATTAATAACTGTTATTTCCTGAATGGAGACATTTCATTTCGAGTGCTGGTAAAATACGTTGCTTTTCTGAGGCACCTTAAATCCAAGATTCTAAACGTCTTTGCTGACATTTATTTTTCTCTTCAAATATTTCTGCAAGAAGGGTCAGAAGGGAGGTTAAGAGAGACTCAAAGCACATCACTGAAAGACTCTATGACATTTCCAACCTCTTATTCTTCTGCTCTAGCCACTAGAATCATCCCCACACTCAGTACGGCCCTGGCACTGGTATGATAAACCTTTGGAGCCATTCTAGTCCATCAAGTTAATGACGTGCGTTTTAGACAGTCCTTTTAACTAAGCCACCAACACCATCAAGGAGCAGTTAGTCTACAGATTCGACAATTCATCAGCTTTATACGGTCCCTAAGTGTATATTTACATGATGAATGGCAGTAGACTCATCACACACCCATCAGGTGCATGGAGAAGCCAAGAGCGTGCCCACGGCTCGGTGCAATGCCGCGGCGTTCGGCCACCTCTGCCATTAAGCCAGCATTGGTGCCAGGTCTGGGGCAATAAATCAAATCACTCCTAATGTTGTTCTACATTAGCATCGCATCCGAGTCAGCTCTGTTTCCCAGGCAGATTAGATCAGATCACTCCTGATGTCACTCTAGATTATCGCTGGTTGCCCACAGCTTTGCAGAAGAACTGTCAAGGTATAGATAAAATCCAAGCAAACATGCTAATAGATAAGATAAGGTGAGACAGTGGCACAGGAATCCCTGCAGTGTTTTTGTATCAAGAGGAAGTTCTCTCTTGAAGGAATTATGCTTTGCTTGACTGTTTATTTAATCTCCTGTCAGTTTCTCACTGAGATGAGAGGCTGAGTTTCTCAACTACACAGAACACACACAGCTGCAGGTAAAGGCTGGATCTTTTGCCAGGCTTTTTCCTAGAGAATTTTCTTGTGCCTGTAGAAGTCTTCTGTGGAAATTAGCCAAGCCTAGAGCCAATATGTTGGGCAAGAGCATGTCTTCACTTCGGTTCCAATAAGGTCTTTTATTGGAAGAGATGCTGTAATAGTCTCAAGCTTCAAGCTGTTTTCATGCCATAATGCAATTCGTTTTAAAACTTCCAAAGAAACACGGAATGATCAATGTACAGAATTTCTGCTCAACTTTCCCAGTTTTCTTCCTTCCTTGACGGTGCTTTTGCCTTCCTAATGTCCTCAGACACATTTTACATGTTGAGAATTTTGGACACCTGAACTCCAGTTGCACAGAGGTTCACATTTTTACGCATCCATTCTTATCTATTTTAAAGGCATCTCAACACTGACCGCTCTAACCTCTGACATACTCAAAGTGGGACAGTACCTCTGAAACAGCGGTGAGCCTTATAGAGACTCTAGAGGTAACACAGTCACGTCAGCATGCCTACACAGTAGTCAGCACCAGCACTGTTTTATTCAAGGCTCACATAAAATCTCATCTGGACACCAAGGCATGCCCATGAAGCGTATTACATTTAAAGACAGTAGCTGGGGGGAAGCATTTTTCCTCTGCATAAATGATAATCTGAAGGAGAATGCAGATACTGCACCTGAAATCTCCAAGCTAAAGACTAAAGCTAAACCTGCATTCTGGAATTCCAGCTTTCTTTTCCCATCTTCTCAGGTCATGAATACCAACTATGGAAATTAAAATAAAATAAAATAAAATAAAATAAAATAAAATAAAATAAAATAAAATAAAATAAAATAAAATAAAATAAAATAAAATAAAATAAAATAAAATGGATTCTCCACATGATATCCGGCAGCAAAACAGAGACTACCGATTCAAAACAGCCTTACAAGGAAAAATACAACATGAAAACATGTAAAAAGGCTCTGTTTTCAGCATTATGCCTGATGTAATAAATGCATTTCAACACACCAGCTTACAATTCCATCTGACTAGCTACACCCAACCTAATGATTCAAAGACTAATTAGTTCATTTACTTTACGGCCCATTTGCTGCAGTAACAATGAAACATTATCTAGATACAGCTCTTCCTGCAGGGGCCAGGAAGAATATACTGTTAACAGAAATTTAAATGAAAGGGAAAATGACATTTCCACTACACCTTCTCATAAGCAGCACATCAGCTTGCATTCATTCCCACGAAGGCTCAGTATTCTAGCCCTGACCCAGCAAAATATTAAGCCCATCCTACAGATTAAGTGCAAGTGGTCTCCGCATTTGCAGCATTTACATTATTCACATTCTTAAAGTCAAGCACAATCATGTATGATTTCAGAACAGAGCGTTGCATCACTGTTCTGGGACCGAAGTTTGAATGGTATCCATTAGCATGTCTATTAAGAGAAAAAAGCAAAAAGAAGCTAATTGCAGTACAATTTATGCTGCTTCCTTCCTGTTGCTTTATTGACATAATTCCTTATCATTTCTAATTACCTGGAGAAAGGGGAAAACTTGAAACTTTAAACTGTCTGAAATAACCCTGTCAGTTCCTGTCATAGCTAAATTTTGTAAATGCTACAGTAATGCAAACAGACTCACTCCAAAATTCAGAAGATGCTGGATTATGCACGTTAGTGTTGCTTTTTAAACAAGCTAATCAGCTGTAATAGTCCTTTCTCTGTGCCTACTTCACCGTATCACTACATGATTTACTGTACGAAAGGAGAGGTTTGGCACTCAAACCAGGCTCTGCTTCTGTATCTATCATTCCCTAATGACCACTTTTATTTCTCTTTGGATAAGGTACACTCATTAAATTCCCCAGATCTTCACTTCTCTGCTTCGAAATTGCCATTGTGGAATAGGCACGGAGTGCTGGCTGTATTTTTTCCCCGCATTTGGTTAGCCAAATGGCCCCACTAACACTCGTGTTGGCGCAGCCGAAGAGGCGCTGTGGAAGGGGGAATGAGAGGCTGGAGGGCAGAAGCCAGCAGCTCCTTAAATCAGAGCCGCTGCTATGGAAGAAAGTACATGAAATCTTACTGCTAACCTTTAGAAAACAGGCAGACTGCAAACAAGAATAATAGTTATGGGCCAAGCCCTGCTGGTTTTACTCATGTTGGAAGTCCTATTGCCATTAAATGTAACTGTATGTGAGAATTAAGAAAGCACTATTTGGATTTTTATTTATGGAGTCTCCCATGCAATAATGCTGAATGGAAGTGTACTTGTTCATTTTTAAATATGCTCCAAGTTTTACAAGTGTCATTGCCTTCACACTGCTTTTCCACAAAATCAAGTCTCTCACAAATGCACTGCCCTTCATTTCAACTCCTCATTAGTAAATCATCAGATTTTTTAATCTACAATGCAAATAGGCAGGTTAGTGCTCATTACATGCTATGTTTCTATATCTTTCTAAGCCTAATTTTTAAAACAGATACATTGCTGTCTTGTGAATATGTTGGTTCTCAATGTTCTAAACAGATTTTTAGTGTAGATACATGTTCTGGCTCCACTATTTTCCCTTTCACCCTAAATAAAGTTTTCCCTGATCACTCTTGCTACTGCAGAGAAATACATTTTCCATTTTGCCTTGAAAGAAATGTGAAAAAGGAAAATGCTGATGGCACAAGAAGCAATTTGAATCCCATGATAGAAAACATAGCCCTAGCAAACAATGCACAGTAATAAGTAATAGTATAGGAACACTTTTTTTTTTTTTTTTTAGTTATCAGAAGAGAAATGCAAGGTACACATTTTTAAACAAATAAATGTTTCCTTTTGCCCTTTTTGTAGCAGCAAAAGAAAGGTGGTAGAGGCAAGAGAATAGATTTGAAAAATACATACCCTGCCTATCACTCAGCAGCTACAGAATTGGTTTTGTTTTTAATAATGTGTATTGGTTCCACTTCTGTACAGGCGACTTATAAAGGACGGACAACAGATAGAGGTCAGGTACTATTACAACAAGTCATGTCCCTCAGGCTGTTTCGGTACCCTTTGCTGTTATTTTCATTGTCATTATCCTGTGTGTAGAATAGCAAAGGAAGCTGTATATCTTACTACTGTGAATGTGTTGGGCTGTTTGTTTTAGGCTTTGCTACAAGTAAATCAGATTTAGTGGGAGTGATTCACCAGGTACATATCCTTCTTTAAGTGTAATAGCTCTATACAACACTGTGGAGTTTCGGGGATGACAAAGCATACATTAAGTGCTATCCAAGTGGATAGTTTGTGTCCTGTGCGACTACTCGAGCTTATTACGCTGCTCCTGATGTAGCAGGGTGAATTTAAAACTTTGTGAAGTGCTGCCTTGTGGCTGGCAAACTACTTCTGACACGGCGCTGAAAGTTGCTGCTCTTTAATGGCTCTTTAGTGACCTTTCAGGAGAGAAAGCATGGACTTGGTCCAAGTTACAGCGCACAGACTCCATGAGCAGCTTCTGCTCCACAGAACAAACTCAACCATTCTTGTGGGCAGGGATTTCCCAGCCAGACCCCATCTTTCAGGTGCACTACCTGCAACTCAGCTGCATTTTCTTGGTATTACACACTCAGAACATCCAGTGAATGAACGATGATGAGATGCACAGATGAAGATGATACACAGATCACTGGGCAATACTATTTTTCTCACCTAACTTCTTATGTAAATTATCACAGAGAAAATCAGCTATTATTTCTTAATAGCTGATATTATTGCCACCAAAATACCATAGGAAGCGAATGCAAACAAGTAAACAAACTCATCGGGAACAGGTTCACAGTTGGGATAATCATGCCTTTTGTAAGGGCCCGCCTTCCTGAAGTGGTTTCATTAAGAGATGACTTTTAAGTCACAGACACATTTCTGTGCTGCAGACAGGCCACCTAAATGTTGATGGAGAGGAACATTAAAAGAAGTTCATACCTGTCTTACAGACAGTAGGTACCTTCTTCTGCTGTCACCAATGTGAAATTCCCACTGATCCTCTACCCACGTAACCCCACAACCTGGCTGCTCCACACCTGAAATATTTGTTTCGTCTTTGGGCTGAAACCGTAAGAAAATTTTCCGTTTCTTCTAATGGCATGAGTTTTTGCAGCCATTTTCCCCAAGTTAACTAGTACACTCCATGTTATTTGCTTGTTACCTGCCCCAGCTGGAGGCTACGTGTCACCACCCAGTAGGGGCTGTAAAGCAGCTCGCTCTGTGTAATAGAAGCTATTAATATCGTTAATGCAGAGTTAACTGTAGTAAACAAGAATATGCTGACAGCTCGTGTTTAATCACCACTGTTGCAACAAATTATGCCTTATTTTCTGATGTGTATACACACCAGCTCCTTTGTTTCTAGTTATCACCAATTACTTGCCAATTCAGAAAGATTAAACAAATTTGAAACAAAAAAAAGAAATGATTTACCAACAGAATCAATTCTCTTACAGCTGAGTTTATGTCTTCGAGCATGAAAGCCAGGGAATTTGTAGGAGTGGCAGAACAGGAGGAGAAATTATGCAGTCTTTTCTAAATGGAGTTAGTTTCCAGTGTGTACATGGCAGGAGGCTGGAGTTTAATGATCTTTAAGGTTCCTTGTGACCCAAACCATTCTATGATTTTATGATTCTATGACCAGAAATAAAATCCAGTTACATCCTATTTAATATATTGATGCTGCTGCAGGCACGTAGAAGCAAAACACAAAAGCCAAAGTGCAACTATAAATGCGCAACGAAACAGCAACATGAACATACCTTCTGAGTACATTAGTAGTTAGTAGAAAGCATTAGTCCAGGGAAAGAAACCAAGTAAAAGAAATGTTTTGTGCTGTTTTGGTTCAAACCTAGATCCTTTAGTGATTTACATTTGAAATCAGAGTGGCAGGCAAGCGTCTAACCACTGGAAAACACAAACATAGTGCCAGTCTCTAGAGGGGAGGATGAGGAGAACCCAGGCTGTTTGAAGCTAGGTTGGCTCCTCAACAAATAAAAATAATAAACACCTATAAAAGAACATGTTTTTTAAAAGCCAGCCTACCTTCTTTCTAGTACAAGTTAACAGGCTTTTTAGGTGAGGAATAGTTTTAGATTAAACTCAGAAAAGCTTTTGACACAATCAAAATGAGCTACGGAAATACAATCTCGATGAAGTTATTCTAAAACTACTACAAAAATTTCAGCAAAGCTCTTGGTTTACTGCCAAGAGAAAAAATGATGTATTGAGTAAAGTTCCTGCAAGGGCTCAGTGCTATTCAGTATTTTTATGAATGACTTTAATGATGAAATAAAATACACAGTAATTAAATTTGCAGATAGCATCAAGCTGGAAAGATGCACAACGACTGGGGAGGACAGCACTAAAATCCAAAATGTATCTAGACAAATTGAAGAAACTGTAATAAATAAGATTACAATTCACTGAAGACAAGTGCAATATACTGCATTTATGCAGAAATCATCAGCTGCACAAATACAAGGTGGGATACAACTAATTACAGAACAATGAGTTAGGAAAAAGATGTGGCACCTAAAGAATTAAATACAGAACCCGAGTCAGTACTTTATTTTCTAACAAAACTGCCCTGGTACTGGAGGGTGTGATGAAGATGTCACATACAGGACACATGAAGTAGCCCTCAGCACACTGCAGCCTGAGGCTGCAGCACTGTAGATAGGCTTTAATCCACCAAACATCAAGAAAGATGAGAGCCAGCTGAACAGCTGCGAGCAGCAAGGATGATCAAAGGTTTAGAAAACAGATTCTGTGAGGAAACATTGGGAGAACTGGGTTTGTCTAACTTAGCCAAGACCTAAGGACACATAACAGTCTTCGAATAACAAAGAAGCTTGGCAGGAAGTTGCTCTGCTTCCTACCCACTCTGGGAATACCTTTAACTTGCAGCCAGGAGTATTTAAGGACAATTAGACAAGGGTTAGTCAGGAATGACTGGGCACAATTAATCCCGTCTTGAGAGGGCTGAGGGATCTCTTAGAGTCCTTCCAATCCTACCTGCTGCCCTTGTCCTCACAGTGTTATTTTTAAAACTTCATTTAAAAGCTTGCTTGTTCTGAACAGGAAAATCTAAGAAAATATAGATTAGAATCAATTACTAACAAAAAGATCAGTATGAGTGTTTATCTTTGAATCTACATTAAAGGGTTGAATCTTCCAGTTATTTTAGGTGAACTTCAGAAAATACCTAGTTACCCTTAAGTCACTTTTTTAGGCTAAACGATGCTACACAGACCTAAAAAGGGAAATTATTGCATTTAGGCCCTTGTTGTGTGATTGAAGCAATGACAGGTTTGAGGGAGTGGATGATGGATTCTAGATATTGTGATCACTTTGTTCTCATCCGTCTGCCCATTTAAAAAGTACACAAAATATCAGTGGCACAATTCTGAAGGGAACATAGACCAAAGCTTGTCCAGATAAAGTATTAACTAAACAGATGGCACTGATAATGAAGCTAGATAATGAGAGTGCTCAGCACAATGAAAGGTAATTAACTTGCTAAAGTGATCATGACAGGCTACATGATACGACACATAGGGACCTACAGCTAGGACGGAGCTGTAATTTGAATTCTTCGGATGTAGGAAGCTGGAAAGCTGGACAGTACCGCGTGCTGTTTGGTCACCTGCACACAGAGCGCTGCATCCAGAAGAAAGCTCAGGGCTCATTCAGTCACCACCAGCAGCTGGAGAGGGTACAGTTGGAGGTCTGGTCCTGAAAGACAGGATCTGAAATAGCTCCTGGAGTGGCCAGCAGTGGCTCTTGGGTGACCACCTGCCCTGGGAGTGCCCAGAGACCCTGCAAAGCCCCGAGCCAGTAAGAGCAGCAGCCACTGGGAAGCAGCCAGCTCTGAAAATCATTGCAAGGAATCTTTCTTGCAGCAAAGTGTTAAGAATGAAAACATTGGCTTAGTTCAGCAGTGTTCAGAGTGTTTGCTTTTATCATTTTTTTTTGAGTCTGCTGCCTTTTAGCTGCACGTAAGTAAACGGAAACATCCCTTTCACTCTATTTTATTGCAGATAAAAGGGGAAGACTCACCACACTATCATCCATCTATTATGTTGCCCCATATTAATTTCCTCCTAACACCATCTTAAATATCCTCATGTTTACTTCTCTGGGAATTGTTTTTGTATTTCTTCATCAGTTTAGTTGCTCTCTTTAGGACCTTTTCCATTATTTCATATGCCTTTTGAGATGGAATGACTGAGATTGAACACTTTAATAC
This sequence comes from Netta rufina, assembly GCF_964035555.1. Lineage (NCBI taxonomy): Eukaryota > Metazoa > Chordata > Aves > Anseriformes > Anatidae > Netta > Netta rufina. Next base: position 29,541,854 of record NC_140129.1, read on the forward strand.
AGGCAACGGTGTACCATAAATTTCTGTAATGATACTCGTTTTGTCTTAATACAATCTAACATCTCAATTTCTTTCTAGACTGCACTGCATTGCAGCCTCCACTGTGCTGGTCCCTGCAATGATCAAGTATTTTTCTCAGAGTTGTTACAGCTAATTTAGAATCTATCAGGTAGTATGATTAGTTCCAATTGTCCCTTCAGAATCAGTTACCATCAGCTGTCTACCCTGAAGCTCACCTGTCATTTATTACTGAATGCTCTATCACCGCTTGATCCTTCTGCTTTCTTTGTATCTCCTCATAGCTAACAAGCCCCATGCAATTTCACCTCACCAACAAAAAATAAAGTACTACTTATTCCCTTTCCAGATAATTTTCACAAGTATGGGTCTTTACATTACTCAGCTACTAATCTCTTCCTCGAGCCCTTATTTCTTACCTTCTTAGGACTCCTTAATCCACAAGACAACTTTCTTCTTTTTCTATAGTGGTTTTATCCACACAAACTGTATTTACTATTGTAGTTAAGAGATTTCCTCTCTTCGAGTAATGAAAGAATTCTAATAGGATGCGAAGATAACGTTTTCCTTTACAGGAACTATTTTGATTCATTCTTTGATAACAGTTTTATCTAAATGTTTCATAAAACTCCATACCAGCATGATCACTACATTTCTTTTAGGTAGTAGCCACGAAGCTGAGTTTCACTCACTCAAACCATTTGTACTCCCTACATCTTCCCTTCTTCCCTTTATCTATTTGCTTTATCTTTATGTTTGCCTTTCACTTAGATTTTCAACTATTTGAGGCTGGCTTTTACTCTTTTTTATATTTGGATAGTGTATAGCACAGTAGGACTGGAGTCCACACATACAAGAAATAGCTTAAGAAAACAATAGTGACTTATTGCATGGAAAATGTTTCAAATAAAGTGATTTACCTCTTATCAAGAGCAAACAGACATTTCTATCTCTTCTGCTCAGGTACTTCTCTGCTCGGTCCTGCTACTAATAAAAATAACTCTCTTCTTTCCTAGCTATTTTCTACCATGAACACCACACTGATCCAAAAGAATGTTATTCTTAGATTAACTCTACTGGATATACAAGAAATGAATCTGGACACCTCTGCCTATGCAGTTACCATCCTTAGACAAAGATGGTATCAATTCAGTGGATGATTTTTTCTTATCTCCACTTCGGAGCAAGTTTTCTCCATTTCCCAAGATGTAATTCAGTATAAAAAGTTAGAAAATTCCATCACCTGGGTACACGTATCTCTCCTGTTAATGAAGTGAAATGATTGTTTGCAGAAATGATTACAGAATAAAATGGTATTTACACATATTAGCAAGCAACAAAAGCTGATGAACTACTGACACTTAACACTCACGGGGATCACACCTGGGCCCCAACACAGACCCCTTACCTCCTGACCCCCCTGACACTCTACCTGACCTCCTATCTCGGACCAGCTGGTGCACATAAGGAATAACTAGAATGATGAGTTCACAAAATTCCTATTTAGTGGCACGCTTTTAGGAGGTAAATTACTACCTGTGGTGGAGTGCTACAATCTCCTGTGAGACTACTTTGTAGTAGGAGGCAGAGTACACAAGAATGCAACAGAGTAGTGTCCAGGGCATGCTTGGAAGATGACAGGGAGGGGGGTCACAACCAAGGAGCCCATTTCCATTTCCACAACTTGATCTGCCCAAGGCAGCAGTACGAAGCCACAGAACAGCACGTTGAGAGGGACTTCCCATAGGAAGAGGGCATGCAGGTCAGCTTGTTGCCAGAGGAGGGATTCCAGGAGAGTTGCCAAAGAAGCTGTATCTTCCGCAGGTTCAGGGAACAGCAAGGCTAAAGGAAAAGCCTAAAGCAAGCCGTGTATGTCATCGCTTGCTGTAAAGATGCTTTTGTTAAGTGAACACTGCTTTAAAGAAACCGTGTTGCCATTGTTCTTTGATAGCACAGAACTGCAGGGTCTGAGATGAAGCAGACTAACTGCCTACAGTCCAGAAGAGAGAAAATTGTATGATTCTTCCTCAAGAGAAATGGTAGATAGCAACTATCTCAGAGAATGGTAGATTAGAGATAGTATGAGCAACCTAGTAACTATCATAAGAAAGCACAGCCATTTTTCCAGTATCTGCCTTACCATCTAAGTGCAGAGCCCCCTTGCCAGATCACATATGCCCATCATCTGCGTCGCTTACTTCATCATCAAACTCAGGAATGTTTCAGCAGAAGGCAGCTGAAGTACCCTCTCCGCCCTAACAGAAGGTCTGAGTTCACACTTGTGTGAGCCGTGCAGGTCAGGTCTGGGAAGAGCCAAGCACCTTGCAGATCAAGCCAGCAGCCACCCAAGCTCTCCTCTTCCTAAACACTCATTAAAAATGTCCAGAAATATTCTTATCTCCGTATTAAGGCTACACTGGAACAACAAATATGAGTCATAAAGCTCATTTAGCTCCAAGTTCTTTGCTTCCTAGTGTAGACGTGGCTTTAGATGCTTTTCTGTGGGGCTCGGAACGAAACATCCCCAGGCAGAAGTGGCAGTCAGCTATTCCTCATGGGGGACTGGAGGCTCGATGTGCAGGAGCAGGCAAGGAACTCCACTCGGCAGCGACAGTTGCGAAATCTATTGTTCAGTCTCCAGTCCGGATCGGTGCTAAGATGAATCACTCTCCTTTTCATCTTCTAGTGTCTGCAGACCTTTTAAGTTTTATACATCGGGCGATTGTGAAAAAAAAAAAATAGCATTGAAAAAGAGATGAAATAATGTCTAATGAAATGAGACCATCTCAAGATACTGAGGTGTTTCAGTATGTATGACATTCAGCTTAAGCTCTAGACTACTCCTACCAACAGACTTGTTACAAAATGTGGGAATGAGCAGGTTCAGATCATGGGAGACATCAGGATCATAAGTGATCGGTTCTGTCAAAAATCCCTACAAGCTTTGAAAACAATAGCTTCTTGTAAAAATAAGATAGTATTAAATGGATTTAAGAAAATAAAGCCAAACAAGCAAAAAAAAAAAATATATATATATATTATATATATACACACAATAATAGCAATGAACATATGACTGGTCCAACAGACTGCTTATGAGCATACAATAAAGAATTTAATCTGGTTCTAGGAAGGACCTCGGGAGATTTTCTAACCAGACCTCCTCCTGCACAATATAGATGCATAATGCTTGGCCTTAGCAGGCTCAGAAACACTCAATGCTTATGAAAACACACAAGTATTTCATGTACTTTTCAGAAGATCTTGTACTTCAGTATCTGAAACATCAGATTATTCTTTCTCACTTAACTGGGAAATTGGCAATAACAGTTTACCAGGGTAAACATTTGTGAAGTCTCCACTAAGTTCATAATTACAACTCATAACTCATGTAAAACCAAAAAGCCCTCTAAAATAACTTCAATACAATCTTCCTTTTAAAGGAAGGATAAATATACACCAGCTCTGTTCTCACATGTATTGTTTGTTTTACAAAAGGGTAAGTTAAAATAGATCTGGAAGTGTTGATGAGATGCCAGAGTCAAAACTGATGTGGCATTTTCTTTCTAAGCCTCTGTTTTCAGAAATAGCAGCTTTGAACTTCACCTTCTGGGGAAAATTGCTCATGCTTATTCTCAACATAGAGATAAATGATTCTTGAGGGAAAATTTCAAGAAAAGCCATGACCATATTTTTTAGTTAGCAAGAGTAGGAAGTATATCTGGCACTTAACAATGTACTTCTGTGTATTCATCAGGCCAGCAACACAAGTTTCTGCAGCAGCCCCTCCTTGCTCACCTATGCCGGTACCTCAGGTAGGAAGGCAGCCACAAGTGCAGTTTATAATCCCCCCTCAAAATATGGCACTAGATTTTAAGGGCAATGATATAACCTTGAAAATATGCACGCATTGTGCATTATCAATAAATTTGAGCAGGAGCTTAGGTTGCAGTAGGCAATTGATACATAGCATGCACATACTTGTCTACTGTGGGCAAAGGAAGATCAAAGAGTATTTTGCATTAAAACTCTGAAAGAGATATGCACAGCCCACCTTATTCTTAGCACTAACTTATTTAAATAGCAATAATATTTACCTTTCACACATAGCGTTCGCCAACAGATTTCAAAACATATCACAAAGGCAGTCAGCGGTATTATCAGCACTTGGTAATCTCATAGCATTGTGAAAGACGAAGCAAAGGGAGGCAAAGTGCTTTATAAAGAGTCACCCAAAATACAAAGGACTTAAGGAAAGGGTCATTAAGTCTGGCACACAGAGGGTGTGAAGAGAAGGGCAGAACAGGACGAATGCAGCTCATAGAAAAGAGGTGCTAAAGGAACACAAGACCCTGGTAAAGTGAAAGAAAGATAAAGATAAATGCAGAGAGAAAGATCACATATAAGGCGCTTAACGGGGAGAACAAGAGCAGTGCAGTAGGACTGAGTAGATGTAAAAGGAATCATCAGGGCCAGTGAAACAGGTGGCAAGAGGAGTGTGAGAAAGAAAAATGTAAAAAAGGAGCTCTTTGGTATGGACCATAAAGGGTCCATAAGGCCAGAAAAGAAGAGGCTGTAGCAGCCCAGATAAAACCAAGGACATGTGTCAGCAGAGAAGGGTTGAAGCTGAGCTCGGATGGCTTCCGACCCGTGTGGCTCAAGGTTGTTGTTTTTTCAAAGCTTCAAGCCTGACACTGATGCAGCCATCCACACAGGCTTTGCTAAGTGTGAAACAAAGGAGTCGATTTGCTTTTCATGTCTCTCTTCTGCTCTAGCTAGATTTTCTCCGGGGCGTTTTTCACTTTTGCTCTGATTTATTCTCTCTCCCATCACGTTTTTTCTCCTATGTTGCTCTTTAGTATCAAGTTCAATGTTCCTTCTCCGATTTTGTGAGAGTCCTTCCCTCCCTGGACAGTAAAAGGTTTTTTCATTTAAATTGATTTAAGCTTTACTTTTGCAGTAAAGGATTTTTCTCCTCTTCTGCATCCCTATGACCACCACTTCTGCCCTTTACCTCAATCAACATGATAACGGCATTTGTGCTGCTATGTGCAAACGATCCAGCCTTTATGTCAGAACATCTTGTGGAGAAAAAAAAAAAAAGAGAGAACGACAGAGAATTCATCCATCTTAGATGCAAAGATATCAGGAAATTTTCTCTTACTCTCTATCACTGAACATGCCTGTGCATTTCATATACTGATCTGTATCAGTTTAGAAATGAACACAGTATGAGAGTAATGCCCTTGCACAGAAGCAGTTTTGTTCACATTTGGGCATTTCTCCACTGCTGAAAAGCAATATGTAGGTGTAAGAGCCTGTAATTGCAACTGCAGTGGTGGAGTGCAATAATTTCCCTACAGAAGCTCGTGTGTCTGTATGTGTTTGGTACACACACTTAATCAGTACGACACATGAATTTTAGACTCAAGGACTGTTGGTAGCTGGTGCTAAGCACTTTTAATACACGTGGCACATTCGGCATGTCAGCTGGTATGAGGGCTCTGCTGACTGCTATGTCTGGGTGGCTCAGCATGACAGCCTTCTTACCTGTTAAAGGGTTTTTGAAAACAGCTTTTCTAAGCCCAAAGTTGTAAAATGCTGTATTTGTTTTCAGGGTATTTAATATTTCAGATCCACAGAAGCTCAGCCCATCTGGAATTCAGATATACAATCATAAAAGTTAAATATTACTAGCCTGTGTAAAGCATACCATGTTCCTGAGAACCCACTGTTCCTTGTGATGTTTGTTAAGCATTACTGATATTTCTCTCATATTAGTCTCCTGAGACCTTCTCAATATCTCTTAAACATTTTCCATCTGTAGATGCATGAGCTCTGGGCAATCCAAAAATCCTTCAAGGTGTCACAGAATATTTTTTTCTAACGATCATCCACATAGTCTGCATTTTTCAATTTATTTTGGTCACAAACAAATTAAAGCCATTTTAATTTGACACTGATAGCCCTTTGCAGTGCAATTTAACAAAATAGCCTACCTTCTGAAGAAAATTATAAAAGTAAAATCTTTATACTCTTCTACAACAGTTTCATGGATGAGAAGTCACTGAGAACTTTACTAACTATGTCTGTCACCAGACACAGAGATGGTTGAGAAATACACAGACACAAAGATATTTTTAACATAATTCCTTGAGTAAGTGCTTGAAGAATCGTGGTTCCCTATCAAGATCCTATTCCAAAAGGGTAGATTTGACTTTGTAAATAAGTTTCAAGACTGAAATAAAGCCAGCCAGGGTTCTGATCCTAGCTGCACAGTAGAGTCCTTATATGACTTTGGGTAAGTTACTTTCAACCAATTTTCAGAGAATCGAGTAAGTGCTCACTACAGTTTTTATATTTAACTTGAAACATCTTGTACCTGTTTTTCACATTGCTGAGGAACTGGCATTCCTGCTAAGCTCTCGTAAGAACTCGAGGCCTGCCAAAGAGCGTCTCAGGTTAGCTGCCTCACTAGTACAATCTCTGAACATCTTTCAGCATAACCTTTGGCACCACCTTCCTTACATCTCTCCAAGCAATGAGTTGAGTAGTCAATATTTAACGTTGCCGAAATACAGAGATCTTTGGGTGCAGTTTTCTCTACAAAGGGAATATATTCAAGTCCTTGGAAAATTATTCCTGCTACAATAAATAAAACACAAGAAAAAAAAAATCTAACAATATTATCCAGGAGCCAATTGCAGGTGAAGCCTAGAGCAGTTTTGCTTTAACACTGCCTGTATCTCCTGTGATGGCTTCATGTTAGTGCAGGCATCTTGAGGAGCCACCTCTGAATAGTCAGACTCTTTACTTGGCAACACTCTGCTTCCAGGAGGCACACATTTTAACCAGAGGAAGTAATCTCTTCTCACACAGTTCATGATACCAAGCTCTTTTCTGAATGAGAAAGCAAACAGCAACCCTTGTAAAATGTAAAAGCAAAGCTGAATACCAAATCAGAGGAAGTGATACCAGTATGGCTGACTGGTCAGAAAGGAATATGAAATAATAAATTTCTACATATACATATTTTGATTCATGAAGAATCATGACATCAAAATTTGATTTTGTGTAACGTGACTGTTGAAATTATCCACTGTGTTTTTTTGTTCTTCTGAAAAGTCCTTGGGCTGTGCTTTTCACATGAAGCACTCTGGATCAAATAAAAAGATTAAGACTTAGACAAATGTTTTCATAATATCTGGATCTTCTGAGCTCTCCAGGTATAAAAAGAAATTAAACAAAATGCAGCACAATTTGAACTCAGAAAACTAAATCAAATCTTTGGTTTATACTGTGAAAAAATACCAATACTTTTGGCAAACACACATGACAAAATTGGGAAACTTTTGTAAATATATGTGTAGAAAATAATATAAATGCATTGCCAAAAAGTGTCATTTGCAATTTCTTACATCAGGTCATCAACAATGGGCATCCAAACAACGAGGTAATGAGCAGGAACAAATAACACAACTTCTAAAGTACTACTTTGTCTTTCCATTTGTCCATGTATTCTCTTTTCACCAGCACCACACATTTCTGACATACTAACATAAATAACCATTAAATAAGCTTAATAAATGGTGCAGCATGAACTGCTTACTTTTGTGCATATTTCACTATCAGCTCATCAAAGTCAGATCAGAAATTAAGTTTTACTTATATAATGATATGATTTAAGAGCAAGTTATGGAAGATTGCCAGTTATATCTGCTCATTAACAAGCTCAAACACCCTCTGTTGGGTATCATTTCCTTTCTGTTCAAGAAATCCCAGGAGGTAACCCTTAGTGTGTTGTTTTACTTTATTTGTATTTCTCCCTCCAGTATGAAATATATCTGCAATAAGCATGAATGTTTGCCATACATTCTTACCAGTATTTCCAGACCTTGTTTTCCAACTTACTGAAGTAATTGGTGATTCTTAAAATAATGTACCCAATAACAACTAAGGATGAAGAAAATAAAATTGTTTTAATACTGAAACTATTTTTTTTTTAATGAAAGAGCTTATATGCAGGTCTAAAAATTAATCTATACAGAGCACTTGAGAAAATGCATGTCTCCCTGAGTCTGCACTGCATAGGAAAGCATCAGGAGAGCAATGTATCTGATCTGCAAACCCAAGATATCAAAAATCACTCCCTTATCGAATCAGTTCAACTGATATTCACATTTGAATTAACTCATATTCTCAAATAACTCCCATTTTATTACAAAAAAAAAAAAAAAAAGTTACCCTCTATCTTTAGGTTCTTTCTTTTGATACTAAGATTCCATATTTACAGTTAATTAATTGCATATAAAACCTCTTAAAAGAAACAGAAAAGGTCTCAGGAATTACTCTTGTGTTTTTTATCTAGGAAATCAAAGATTCCGGTTGATTACACAAAAAGATTGCAAAATTTCTCTTTTATATATAAATTACAGAAAAGTAAAAGGAAGATATTCATTCATCTTTATTATTAATACTTACGTCTAAGCCTAAAAGTACTTATATTATGTCTGTCAGAGTCCAAAAAAAAATTTCTTCAAGTCTTCATGCACTGTGCAATGGGCTTAAATCCATTAGAGGAAAATTTCACTTCATATCCACAGCATTACCTTCAAGTCATCCAGGGACACTTAAAAATGTAGGTCTCTAGTATTTTCAAAGTCAAGGATTTTAACAGCATTTTAGATAATACGCGCCAACTGTATGGAATTACCTTTCTGCACTGGGGTAATGTCAGTATACGATTTCTTCCTGTGTCAAGATTCTGTGGCTTTAGATATGAATCACTGAGTTACTTGTATCATTCATAGTTTTAGTGCTGTGCTATTGTTCATCATTTAAGGCAATGAATATAAGTAACAGATATTTTTCCTATTTTTTGTCAAATTCAACTTTACTTCAGTTGGTCCCTGGCTGTTCTTTCAGTTCCACTGAGAGGAAAAAGGATTCACAAGCAGGTATGTTGACTCTTCCTAAGCAAATGAGGTTATTCCACCAACACCAGCACTAAATGCAAGCAAAAGCAGATGCTTCTTGATTTCTCTGTAATATCCTCCTACTCCCAATCCAACCACGTTTTATGGCTACAAAGGGAACACTCAGCCCTCCAGCCCACTGAGAGGAAGCCTGAGACGAAAGGAGCTGTGGTTTCCTTTCCCCGGCCCACCGGAGAGACTGACAGTCACAACATGGAAATACCACAGATGGGAGGGAATGGTGCTGTGTAGTGCTTCATTAGGTGACAAGCTCAGCAGTACCAGCCTGCCAGGGTGAACACAGAAAGAACATTGATCACCTACCACCATCAGAGCACTTGCCCCAAAAATGTAAGTGCTTGTTATGGAGCAATTAGAGTAGGTATAACAGAGTTAGGATAAGTGACCTACTTACAGATTTGCGAGGTGATGGGTAAGGCTTGCTATTCTTCAGAAGGCAGGACAGCTTTCTGACTCTACAGCCACGTGCCTACAAAAGGAAGTGGACAAGGTACCGTTCGTTACTTGAGGTGTGCTGTGTTCACTTCCCATAAAACTCTCTTGTCAGGACAGTCTTCCCACTTGCACAAAGGCCTAAAACAAAATGCATTTATCGTAACCTCTACACTTTCTTTTCCCCATGCCAAAAAAAAAATATATATATATATGTATTTATTTATTTATTTATATATAAAAGTATGACATTCTCCCATGTTGCACATCGGAACTCCCTGTCCAGAACGTGTTATTTTCAAAGGCTTCTTTGAAAGACTCCTTCACCAATCTAAGCAATAGCTGTCTGTATCTTCCATCTAAACTCAGCAGACCTGGTAAATCTCTATTCTTTTTTACAGAAAACAATAATCCCTGTAAGAACTGGAAAAAAAAAAAATCGAACTGGATAGGCAAAACCAGTCAGAATTAGTGCCATCAGAGATGGAAGAGATTACCAAAAAAAAAATCCTTGCTCTGTAGTCTGGAAGAGGGATCCTCCTTATCTTTTAATAAAAAGACCTACTAGTACTGCAAATTATAGAGCTATACCCTTATCCAAGATTAATCATACAATTTTTAATTACATCCAGATTTGATGACTAGAATGAAGATTTTCAGGTGTTACCTCGACCTTCCATGAATTCAGCTCTAAGCATCACACTGACTTCTAAGGGTGCAGCTAGTAACTACAGTAGCTGAAATGCTACAGCTGAGCACTGCCAAGAATCCCTGTTCGAGACCATATAGCTTTTGATGGTATTTAGCCATGACCAGTCTTATATTTTTAGAAAAGATTATGGTGATGATTACGACAAGACAGCTTTGTCATCTAGCAGTTTACAGACCTCCTCCCTGCCTTTCCATCTGGCTTCTGGGTTGGCTTCTACACTATCAGAGATGTGTGGTTTCTTTGTTGAGTCCCTATGGTCATGAACACAGGAAAATGTTCTTTGTCTTATCAGCACTCCATACAGGTGGTGATACTGAATTATTTTGATACTGAACATTTTTAAATTTACCTTCTTGTTTGTTGAACATCTTATGATTAAATCCTAATATTTAAACTCCATGCAACACTTACAAGTCACTTACTTTCAATGTAATTACCTACTGCAAACTTCACTTACATACTCACAGTCAACAGAGCGATGTATAAACGTTAGTGATAGGCAACAGAAGGAAAAAAAATAAAAACAATAATAATAATAATAATAATAATAATAATAATAAAAGCCTTCCATGTAAACTACTGGGAAATTAAGAGGTCTTGCATCCAAATTCATCCCTCAGATTTAAGTTCTAGGTTGGATCCCAAATGGGAAAGGTGGTTTTCAGGTATAAATAGAAGCATGTCCTTTGCCTGGACCCCCTAGCATCCCAAGACTCGTAACACTGAGGAACAAAGTCTTGTAAGGACACCATATTCATTCATGTCAAACCACAGCCTTTATGATCTCCCCCAAATCTCCTAACCCTAATCTGGATCTGAATTTTCACCAAAGATATTAAGGCTGCTCTATCCCTGCTGAATAGTGCATCTCTGAATCCTGTATAGGATTTTAGTCTTCCAGTTACAGAAACCACATCAGCATGTATGTTTTCTAGCTGCTTTTAAAGCTGTATCCTCTACAAAGTGTTACTCAATACACTAAAGATCAGACAAAACACACCTAAGGGATATCATAAAAAATTTTCATAGAAGGTCATCCCTTGGCACCTTCCTGAATGGCAAAGTCACCAACTTCCTTTGCTGTTTTCACTGAGCTTGTCGCAGGATTCCTTTTCTCCTAAAGCATCTCACAGATGGACAGCTTGATTGGCTGCTGTTTTCATGCACAACAGCAAGATTGACCTCTCCTCGCTGCTCTGTGCTACAGCAGGAGCTGCACTAGAGGTGGCCACGCCAGCATCCTCCCCACCTGAGGGATCCTGCAGATGGCAGTGGCATTGCTGGTGGGAAGCAAAACCCAGGAGCAGGAGAACGTCACCTGGGAAGCTGGTTCTGGCCAGAACACCCCACTGCAAATAAGTGCTCTCCTTATTACAAGGGTGTAATTTTTTCTTAGAATAGTTCCTGTTCCTCTGGCTTTATTTACCTCCCTCTGCTTATTTAGTGAAAGTCGCTCTTAGCTGTATAAAATTATAGCCACACAGACACGGGATAACAGTTCAAAGGCAGCACTTAGTGCTTTTAGAGACTTTTATGGGGCTTTTTGCTCTGACATTTCTGTGCTATCTGTTAATACACGAGGTCAAACAGGAGGCAGCAGCTAGTTTTCCTTTTACTCGTTTTCTTTCAGCTCTAGCATCACACCTAGCTTTCCTCACAGCCCTGCCAAAGCACCTCGCTCCCCTCCAGGGCCCTGCAAGGCCGGGCCGGGCCGAACCGGGCCGAAAGCGGGCCGGGCCCGGCCGCCCTCGGTCTGTCAGCGGGGCGCAGGCTGCCCCCTGGCGGCGGCCGCCCAACGCCTCGGCGCTGCCTCAGGGGCCTCGCCTGGGCCCTTGGGTTGGAAGCGAGAGTTGTGCTCGGCTTCTGCACGACGAATATAAAAAATATACATATATTTAAATAAAATAAAATAAAATAAAATTGCTTGCTTTAGTTATCACACCGAGATAGGCAGGAAAATGCTCCGCGTTTGTTTTCAAAGAGGGTGGTTACTGTGCATCTCAACTGCAACAAGCATTGTTTAGAGAAGAAAGCAAAGCATTGTTACCATACATTTCAGAAGACCAGACTGCCCCGGCTTGGTTTTGAATGACCCTCGGATGCAGGGCAGACACAGCAAGGTCTCCTCACATCCAGCCAGGAGGCAATCCACCCTGCACAAAGGCTGTCCCTGGGTCTCCGATGGGACAGGACTGTCCCTGCCGTCACCCAAAGCCAGAGCAACCTGTGGGAGCTCCGGGGTTCTTCTCCAGCACAGCAATGTGAAATGTCAGGGTGGCTAGAGGAGCTCCAAAGCGTTACACAATTACCTTGCAACCTCTGGAGAAGCCTGGCCTCTACTGATCTTCCTGCAGAGGTGTTTCATATGAATACACCGGAGGTTGTTTGAACTCGCATGAGCTCAAAACGTCGCTGATAATTGCACCCTGGCTGTCTCATTGCATGCTTTGATACAGAAAACTATCCGGTGCCATGCCACGTCTTCCTAACAGCAGTATTTAACTTGTTGTGCAAAGTTAAAAAGATGAACTAGTTCAAAGATGAACTAATTTGTGAAGGAAACTGTTGGCCTATAAAGAAGTACTTTACTCAATTATGTAATTTAACTAGGAAACAATTCCCCTGGTTTACTCAGTTGCTCTGCACATAGCTCTCCAGTGCTTAAAAAGCATCTCCCAGAAAAAATGTGTGGGAATATGGCTATTACATCAAGGAGATTCTTGTGCAGGTCACCTGTACACAGCACCACAAACCTAGTTGCAAATGCTATATACATGCTATATACAACACACAACTACTAGAGAGTCTGACAGGAATCATAAGCTGCTTAACAATTAGGTTATTGGATCAGATTTAACCTAACCAGGAATCTGGTTAGGGGTTGAGAACTGGAAGATTAAAACCTTCTCTTGAAAGGGATTTTTTTTATTAAAAAGCTTGTAACTGAATGGTAAATAAGATTTAGACCTGTTAGAAGATTAAGTGTTCTGCTCTGTTCCTAAGCTTACACTTAAGGCAATTAATAGTTCTCAAGGTCTGAACAGTAAGGATATGCATGAATTTTATTCATTCTGCCAGCTGAAAGAGATTTGAATGACTTTTGCCTTAGCTTGTCACACAAACACTGGTATGGCTTGCAGTCAGGTAAATCAGTACTAGTACAAGATTATCCATCGGTGATCCATTAAAAGTGTCATATATCAAAATATATATCAGCAGATTAAAAATGTGCACAAAAACATTTTGCCACTAAAAATTCATAGCATGTTTGGATTTTTTCCCTTAATTTGCCCAATTACTTAAAATTTTCCAGTTAAAGTAAATGAAGTTTATGAAGAATTGAGTTTATAAATAATATATTTTAATATAGGCATTACAAAACAGCAGATTTTCACCATATCTGCATCATATTTTTTGCTTCTAAGAAACATGAGGCTTATTATGCATGGGGCGTATGGTCAGTCGTGTATAAAGACATGCATTTCCATCCCAGAACCATCAGCACAAGCATGAGCACAATCTCAGTTCTCCCAAGTTAGGATCCTGACCTGATGCCCCATCCCCAAGTGCCCCCTCTCTCCAAACCAAGACGACAAAAAACACAGTTTTGTGGTTTATGGAAAAAACACAGTTTTTCCTTTCTGACTGCATATACTCATTGCATCAGCCTCTGCTCCCACACCCCGAGCAAGGAGTACAAAAGTGACAGTGTTTTGTGGGATCAGCTGCATGGACTCTGCTATCACACTTGGATCAAGGTGGAAGTTACAGATTGGTGTCACGGCAAGCTGTGATAGCTTTGGGGGAAGTCAGCTTTAACCGAGTCCAGCATTAGGTTGGTGCTCTTGTTATGTGACAGTTTGATATACTTCATGGGCCAGCAGTGGGTCACATAGCAGAGCAGAGCACAGCTCAGGAGGTTCTGGATTACATGGTGCTGCTAACAGCCATTTTTCTCTCTCAGTCAGGGAAGCTTAAAGCTACAGCAAATACCGAATGTCATCATCACATAAGTGGCCTAATTATGTTTTCAGTCTGCTTGCTTACATTGTTATGAATCACTTTATCAATAGGCATTATATCTTTATATAAAGTTCCTACACAAAATCTTTGTGTAGTAATTATAGTTGAAAACCCACACACGGCCTATTCACCCCATGATAGGAGAATTAAGTTGTTAGCTTTGCATCTTAAATTGAAATTCCTAAATTCTACCACACAGAGAACATACATCCTCTGGTGAGACTGTGTGCCCTATCAGACACTTTTAAAGACCCATAGGCAACAAACTACCTGCAGCCAAATTAATTTGTCTTGATAATACTTCACCTTTTTTACTTTTTATAATAAGTCATGAGTTAACCTACTAATCATATGAAATAGTCCAATGAATACCACTAGTTTCTGTGAATATAGAAACTCCTCCTGACTGGTTGCTATTCACTTTTCACTTGAAAGGTCCACTAGTCACTTTGCTATTGTCTCTGAATGAGCTGCACAAGGGGAATTGTTTTTTAGTTAAATTATACTTAAATGTATCGTACTTATAATTCTATCATAACCCTATTCTGCAAGCTTCTCAAATTAAATGGGCATGCAAGCCACTTCATTGTGAAGGCATATTTTCATTGCTCTCTGAAATACTTGTGCCTTCTCTTCACAAGTAAAGAAAAAAAATGGGTACCTGCAAGGTATCCAGCAGATTTTCTTCTCAAGAATGTGTTAGCAAATGTATTTCATTTGTGGCTTTACAGCTGTGTACCATACTATCAGGAGATTCTGATTAAATTCTCATTATTTTCAGCATTGTAGAAAAGGAGCTTTAACATTTCAAGTGGGTGTTAAGTTGCAGTAGGACTTGTGTACCCATTCTGCTTGAATTATTATTCAGGCATAAAGAGTTGTAAGAGCTTTTTTTTTTATATACATAAGTAGGGTGTTGCAGCCTTCACTCTAGAATTTGGTGTATACTTTCATCTCCCTATGGTGTAAGTGTCATAAGGAAAAACATAGAATATCATGCCAATGTTGGTTTCTCGGTTCAGCAAAAGATCATTCCACAAATCTGGGTGATCTGTCACAAGAAGTTTGTCTGCATTAAGACTCATCATAAACATATTCTTTCACATTTTCTCCTTAGCAAAGTTCTGTGCTATTTGTCATATTTCACTATTTAGTTCAGGGTTTAATTTTCTTCTGTCTTGTGCAAAAATGTACATAAATTCTTTGGCAAATTAGAAAGGGGACTTCAGATTGTGCTTCCTGATTACTATTGCTAGTTTTATGCAACCTCTGTTGAAAAGGGTAGGAGATAGCAGCCTTCCTTCCCAAATGCCTGCCAACCACACTACCATGTTTCAAGCCATGCGACCCACAACCAAAGACTCAATGTATTTCATGAGAACAAACTTGCAGAGAACTGTGATAGAATAAATACTGCACACTGCTTTGTCAAATATGCTATTTTCTTAAATGTAGTGTAAAAACAGTGACTTTCAGCTTACTTCCTGAATCTGAAGATGTAGCACACATACAGCAAAGATGTAAGTACTGTCTCTACAGTACTTTAGTTTTACACTATAGTTTGTTCCTCTATAACAGCTTGATAAGTTGAGTGATTGTGTTATAAAGCACTGAGAACTTGTAACACAACAATCTCTGTAATACACAAAATATAACCAAAAGATGTTGAGGCTTAAATGTTTCCATATGACCAAAAAAAATAATAAATAAATAAACTAACCAGTACTATTCATAGTATTTACAAACATTCTTAAAACTGACCCACGAACATATTTCTTTTCTTTTACAGAATGTGTTAAAAAAAAAAAAAAACTGTGTATGAATTTTCCCATCAATATTAAACTTTTTTCTTAAGCTATGAAAAATGTAATCCATTTCTCCTTGGGAATTATTACCAGGCAAGCTGATGCTCTGCTGGATGCTGTTAAAGCTTTTCAGTGCAGTAAATATTGTTGGTATAACTTCAGTGACACACAGATCAGAATAATATAGATAGTTCATAGCCAATTGTTTGAAACAAATTTGTGTATGAGTATCTAAGAGGAGTGGGAAATAAAACAAAAGCTTATAAAACTTGCTGCCACTGCCTAGATCAGTAAATGAAGAGGTAAATGAAAACATACCAGAGCTTTATAGCAGGGAAAGGATTAATATCTGATACTCTGATACAAGGTCAATTGTGTTAAAGAAAAATAATCTTTTTGTTTGTTTGTTTGTTTTTGAATAAAGTATAAATACTGAATAGATTTATCATAAAAGCCTGGAAATAAAATGATTTCTAGAAACAAGATTATCTATTAAATATTCCCCCAAAATCAGAATAATAAGGTGACCAAGAGATGGTCTAGTATGTGAGCTGGAACAAACAGAGAATTACAAGCAGACTCCTTGCAGTGTAATCGATCAAAGACAGTTGCACTTAAAGTTACCTGTGTGGATGAGTACTGACAGGGTTCGTTACTAGCACAAATACAAAAAAAAAAAAATAGCCATTTCCCAATAAACTGCAGTCTTTGCAGTGGACAACTACCTTCTTGAAGGAAAGTTGAGTCATTCATTCTCTCATTGTAACCCTGCAAAACTTCAGGTCTGAGAGAAAGAGGCATATCCTTACTCATCAGCAAGGCTCTGAACACGCGCGCGCGCGCGCGCACACACACACACACACACAGACACACACACACACACACACACACACACACACACACACACACACTTCTGCTCACATGTGGTGTTCTTTAAAACAAAAAAGGATTTGTTACCAGGAAAAAGAAGAATCAGTAGCAAAGTGGTTTATTTCTGAAGTGAAAACAAGAATAATTTTTAGCACCCCCAATTAAACTTGTAAGCCTCTTTTTAAGGTAAGGCATTTTCCAAGCTCCATGATAAGTGTGAGAAGAAACAGCAATATTCTGTTCACAAAAACAGTAATTGCAGTTAAGACAGCAGAGTAGGCATGAAAACTATAGCTCATTTGGCAAGGTGGGACTGGGTAAAAACACCTCCATGAGAGGTCATGTAATCAGCATTGCAGGTATTGTTATCCAAAGGCACCATAAGATACCCATCAAAATTAACATAAAACTCTGGAACTTCAATGAGTACAAAATAAGGCTGTAGATGACAGAAAAACTTGTTCCCTGATTTCCACCAACCTTTCTGGTTCAACCTCGCAACCCATCCGATATCCCACATCCTATTAGTACTTGCAGAAGGGAATCTCATTTCTGATCCAGTGTTTTAGTTGGTGTCTCAAAACACTAACATTATGTGGGCATGGCCATCCTGCCTCCAAAGTACTTCCCTGACATAAATAGTGCTCCAAAAGAAAGACCCATGATTCTGATACACGGTGCAGGGTTTCACTGGCCATAGCAGCTGGCAAAGCAAGAGGAGCTTCTCATTTTGGAAGGGAACCTGGACTGCAGGAGGTCCAAAATCACACAGCAGTTTCAGGCTTGCTCTCATGGTGAGGGAAGAAGATAATACCTTTTCTGCCCCCATTTCAAATGCAGTATCCCAAGAGGTTATATAGAAAAGCATCAATGAAGAAACAGTATCCTGACTTTTCTCATAACACTGTAAATTTTGAAGCCCCTTCCACCCTTTCACATTCTTCAAAATGGAGGCTGTTTTTTTTTTGTTGTTTGTTTGTTTGTTTGTTTTGGATTTACATCTTGTTTTCCTGCAATGTTGCTAAAGTGGACAAAAAGGAAAAGGATTTTCATGTAGACCTACTCCACCTGTCACGTACAGCCTATAGTTCTAGTAAGAGCAAACTACTATTTTTTCCAAGTTTTACGAAATGTGTCCTTAGGCAGTAGTTTCAAGAGCACCTGAGTCGTTTTGAATTTTAAGTGTCATGAAAACGTTTTAAGACCTTCCATGAATATTGGATCCTCCCTCACAGAAAACAAGAAAACCAGAAGAGTTTTGCAGTCTTTAATTCATTCTCACCCACTTTACGAGGAATTTAGTAAGGATGATGTTATCAGAAACTGAATCAACCAATTAGTGAGACTATTTATCTCTGAAGGAGTAACAAGGGAGATCTGCAAATGCTGAAAGAGAGCAGAGTATGCAAATTGTCAGGGTGTTTTGTAGGCTGCAGCAGCCTTTCAGACAGAGTACAAGGATTAACAAAAATCTCATTTAATTATTTCCTCTCCTGCCACTGCTGTCACCTTCTATAAACAGTTGAGTAAAGAAAGATGAACCACAAAAAATAAACTAGGGCTTAATTAAGAAAGTATTTTTCTTAGTTTCTTCTGACTAGGCCCATGTATGTATCTTGTCTCTAGGATACAGCAACCGTGCCACTTCCTTACGCCGCTAATTAGGGACACCATATTCCCCGAATAGTGTTGGAGTTATGCTCGCTACTATTCATTTTTAAACCAGAATGACAGTCATGTTTATTATCTAGAAGTAACGAGTATTCATGTAAACACTGCCTATTTGCACATAGCCACGGTAATGAAATTGACATTTCACACCTTCTCAGAACTAAAACTCTTCCAAAAGAGATCACCTCTGAAAGCCTTGCACGTGACAAATAAAAGTTGTAGGTGGAGCTCAGATGGGAACATTTCCGCAGGCAACCACTGAAAGGCTACAGAGGCCTGAAAGACGTGATACCTAACTATTAGATCTGAACACAACTGAAACAATGGAAAACTCCACAGTGTGGCTGATAAGCAGACAGATAATAGGTCACCAAGCAGGATGCCTGTAAATTATCACAGGACTAATAAAAATCTACTTGATGTATCTATGGTATGTGAAGATGTACAGATGAGGAAATACCTAACTGTAGAATTTGAAGATGCCTATCACCAACTGAAGAAACTGCTACTAATCACTGGAATATTCTGGACATTTAGTGCACAGATAAATAGCTAATCACAAACTGCATTATCAGAAGATAATAACCAGTAGGAGAATTCATAATGCAACGTATAAGGAACTGGCATGTAAAGGAGATGCACAGCTTTCTTCCTTTGGATTGGGGCAGTTAAAACTCAGGGTGTATCGTTTAATCAGCACATAGCGTTATGTTTATCTACTGCTCTCACAAGAAACCCTCATGACAAACGTACTCATCAAGAAGAGTTTTGCAGCTTTATGAGGTGGAGCGGGGCTTGGAGAAGCCAAGAGTTGCCAGTAGGTGAGCAGCTGCACGTTGAAATTCTTGGGGTGGGTCGAGGCTCCTGAGCATTTGGAGCAACCAGCAGCACCACAGGGACAAAGGTGCCTGAGATGCTGACTGAGTTCTCATTACTGTTGGCATTTTAGAGCCATGCTTCAACATTTCAAGTGAGTGCTAAGTTGCATTCATGTGATGACCAGTCACATGGGCCTGTCACACCTGGGGCCTCTGGTATCATCCCGGGCCCCTCCCAAGGCCTCTGCTACAGTCCCCTGCCCATACTTTGCTGTGTTTTATTGTAGGCTCTTAGATAATTCACTCCACACTAAAGACTACTTGTCATTACCATCTATTAGTTACAGACATTTGTGTAACTGTAAACATTAGCACTCAATTGTACAAAGCTAAACAAAAGCTGAAACACTTTACGTAACAGACACCTGCTTGCTAGAGAATGCTGTTACAGCAATAACAAACTAAAGCACACGCCAGGCCAAGCACGGCTCAGCAAGTCCTGAGGCTGTGGTCATTACCTCAGCCCAAAGCCTTTGGGGCTTTTGTGCCAACCGACAAGGGCAGCACTATATTTGCTGGGCTGCAATATGCCTTCATGGCCTCTCCTTGTCACTGCCAGCTACAGAACAGGGGACCACACACTTGTCATTTTAATGCCTTTGCCACTACTAAACCACTTTCTCAACAGCATCCACCCTGGCGATCTTAAATAGGAAGGACAACCTCAATGTCTCTCAAATATCACTGATAACATTGCTGGACAAATTAAATGCAAAATGTCTGCAAACATGTCGAGTATTAGAGCTGAGCGTCAGCCTTCACATAACAAACAGACATTTAGGGCGGGCATTCCCATCTAAGAAAAGTGCTGAATATCTTGCAACATATAATTTGCATAACCAAGAGATGGCAGCACTCCATCAACCATTTGCCTGAAGCATTTATTTGAAAATGATTATCCGTCTGTAAGTACGATGCCTCAGTGTATGAACAACACTACAAGACTGAAAACAATGGAATAACAACTAACAGAACGAGGCCCATGATTATTATTCTGTTGCTTTACAAAGGTCTGAAAAGATTAAATTCATTCACCGGTAACTTGAATTATTTTTACCCCGTTTATACTAAAAATAGGGCATAGCAAGTACGTTTTTAATTTAGTTGTTTCATAGATGTATCATTTCAAAACACATTCTGTAAAATAATAACATGACCCAACTAACCTTCCACAAAACCTAAGAAGCACGTATATATCAAATATACACTAATTTAAGCACTCTCTCAACCTTTTCTCAGCAGCTGGAAAAGTTCCCTGGCAATAATCTGAAGAATCAACACGGCCCTAGAATTTAATTATGCTATATATATACTGCTGGTTGTCTCCTGCAGGCTGATGCCAACAGATATTGAAGGAGTTCAGTCTTTCCCAAAGGCTTTCAGTATCCTATATCATAGGTATACAAGAGTTTCCTTAGCATTAGTAATTATTCTCTTTTAGCACATTCACTCTGATCTACTTTTAAAATCTGTGAACAGCATGTGGATTTCAGCAACAGCCTTCAAACAACGCTATGTAGGAAATTAGTAATATGAATATATGGATGATACCAGGTGATTAAGAAACTGAGTAAAATGGAGATGACACTGAAATGGACTGAAAAGAAATTGTTGACCTGAGATGTTACTATTGGATGAGTTTTGAGGATGGTATTATTTAACTTAATGAGGAGGTTCACAACTAACTCAAACCATCACTGGTTTCCACTTTTTTCCCTACTGCTAGAACTCATTTTCCTGAGAAGGCCAGACTCAAACAACACTGATTATATTTCAGAAAAATATGTCACAAGTAAGTTGTATAATTTTACAAAGGATCTTAATGTTTCTTCCATCTATTTTTGCTTAAAATTTCTGTTTTGATTTTCTCCTATTGCAGGCAATTTTTCCTTTAGTTGCTCTCTAACTTCATTTATGTTACGCTTCATTTAACCCAATACATAAGGAACATCAGCTTGTTTTCACAGAATATACTGGACATAAGCTCCCCACCATTCTCCTCCCCCCCCCCCCCCCCCCCCCCCCAATCTAGTTCCCCCCCAAGCTGTAATCTAGTTCTTGCAGCTTGTTTTCAGAACTTTTCTAACCAAAAAATGGTATCTCTGTGTTGACTGGAAATATCCACCACCATTACATTTATTCCCAATATTTCTCGCTACACAAAAGATTATCTCTTTTAGAAGACCAGCAGATGGGTTCAGTTTCTTCTTTAACAGCTAAGCAGCATAGTATTTCTCAAAAATAAAAAAAATTATAATGACAAAATACAAAATTGTTGAAATTTTAACTTCACACAATTTGAAACTTGAATTGTTGACATTCAGCATTTCAACAAAAGACACTGAGTGTAAGTATTAAAATAGCCAGTGAAATAGCAAGAATGTTTTTATTCTACCTTTTATTCTAACGTGATGCATACTTCTTAAATGACAGCAATCACACTACAGGACACTAGAGACTACAGCTATCATAAGAAAATGTCTCTAACTGATCACCTCTTTTTGTTTTGTTTTCCCTAAAGCATCAGGCCTTAGCATCAGCTTTCTCTTCTTTCTTCCACAAATTAATCTTGCTGCTTATAACGATCTCCATTGTCACAGAAAGAATATCCATGGCATTGTACATAGTAGCTAGATCAGAACACTCCAAGGAATTCAACAAATTCTCCAAAATATGGATTGGAAGCTAAGTATTTCTGACTCCAGCTATTTCTATTTATGGGATCGGAGTGCCCATTCATTATTAGTTCAATACATTTTCAGAGGGTGACAAATGAAATCTGAAGAACATATATTGCAAATAATTTATAACAGCATGTTTCTGGAATTATAATTAACCGAACAGAAATGCTGTCAAATAAATATGCTTTAAAAGACCAGACAAAATTAAATATCATTCCCGGGGGTAAAAATAATTTTCTTTTTTCCTCTCTGAGATGATCAATTCTTCCGGAGCTCTTCTTCCACCCACACTGTGATGTTGCTGTATCAGAATCAATAACCTATTTATAGATAAAAGGACAATTTTTTATTCAACAGTTAGTAGATTTCTACTGCTTTGAGTTGTATTTAGTATTCCTTTAAAGTTGTTTTTCTTTTTTTTTCTCTCCAGATAGAAAACTTCAGATAACTACTTTGAAGATAATTCCCATATCAAGCTGAAAGCACAAGAGATAACTAAAGTTCAAAACTTTTTAAATTTTGACCAAGGGAAGATAGGACAGCTCACTTCTTCCGTCTGTTCCCAACACAGGGACCTCAGGGCTGTCCTGAAACACTCTTCCTTAGCTCATTTCCTTCATCTAGTTTTGTACTTTCCAACCTATAATTTTGCTTTGGATTCCTTGCCTGGTTCACATCCACAAACTGTCACACCAGTCTGCAGGCCAGCCAATAACTGGTTTCAATATTGTTCATTTCTGTGACAAAGAATTAATTAAGTTACCCACTCCCGATACATCAATTTGTAACACGTTCTTCTAAGAAGTGTTCTAAATAATCTTTTCCCTACATGAATTATGGATTGCTTTCATGATTTTTTATAGAAAAAATATGAAAACATGTCACACTGAAATTGAACACAACGTTTTTACACATGAATCGGTGATACTTCAGAAGTTGTATTCCAATAGTTTTATTCAACAGAGCAAAACCTCTGAAGTATTGCTTCTAAGCAGTATCTGCTGTTATGTCTGCTACTCTTCCTATAAATTTGTCTAGGTCCTGAATTTGTTCTGGTGAACAGTAAGGTGGTTCCTGAGGTTCAAGAGATTTGGGTTCTAGTTAATCCGTATTTCACAACATTTTGGACAAAAACCACACATAAAATATGGTCCTATCTTTCTTCTTTAGTGAATCTGATCTTTCATTGTGTTTCTATTCCATCAGAAATTCCTTCCTAAATAAGACATAGAAATGCTTAGGGGCAAAGGATGGGACCACATCAGAGAGTTTAGATCCAATCTTTCCAGAGTTCAAATTTAAAATTTGGATCAAATCTTCCAAGGTACTTCTGTCATTATTTGGGCTACTTTACCAGTTTATCAGTCTTTGATGTCTCTGATTTACAATAATTTAAAGGCCAACATAAGTTTCAAGGCATTATTTGATGAAATTTAAGAGCAATATAACCTCAAACCAGTAGGAATACATATGGGCTCAATGCTGAGCACACGTCCAGACTTTTCCTGCTCAAGTTCAGTGAACAGATAGGGAAGGTATATTGTGATTTTGTTTCATGAAGTAGTTCATTATTCTTACCTGTGCTAAAGAAAATGTGTTGCTGAAAGAGATTTAAGTAAAAATTCCAAATTTTGAACCCATTCACTGAAAAGCATATGTACGGGAGGTCTACAGTAAAACTGGCTGGTGTTAGAAGTGAATGCAAGCCAATTAATTATGTCATGTTGGAATCTTTCGGTATGACACTTTTGGTGACTACCTGGGGGCAGAACTCAGCCATGGTTCTGTCCTGCATCACAATTAAACTGAAGGAAATTTAGGGAAGCTCAAACCGTATCTGTGAAATTATCTTCAACAAAAATTTTGCTTTCATCCTGCTTTAATCGTAATAAAACCTTTTGACACTCTGCCATGGGAGAGATCCATAGTTCATTCGGTTCCTAAAATAAAGCAAATTAAGAGAGAGGCTGACTAATGCAATCCTGAGGAGGTTCTCTGATCACTTGCAAAGTGGTTTCTCAGTTCCTGGAAGATAACCATGGTTAGAACTAACGTCTCGGCATTAGCACCTAGATCTCAGCTCCTCTGACTTTTAAGGCAATCTGTCTGGGAACTGTAAATTTCCACTGTTGGCAACTATTTAAACACTGCATTTTGTTAAGCGGTAATGCAAGGTTTACCTTAACCTTCAAAGGCAGCTGCTACCTGTTGGCAGGCACATCCACGAGGCAAGTTCTATCAATGAAAAATGCAGCTTATTAAAGGAAGGATGCACTTTTTTTCTTTTTTTCCTCCAAAGTAAACGTACCAGTTTCAGTATCTCTATACAGGAAGCTTCTGCCCACAAGCCACTTACAGTACATCCTTGCACTGTCTGATGTCTGAGCCTGTCACACCACAGTGAAACCTCGCTACCGCTACATTCACCGACAAAGAGCACAGTAGGATATATCTCTGTGAACAGACTCCTACGTCAGTTATTGCTGATCGTGATAAACAATCATCTCCTGGCTAACAAAGCACACACCAAGACCTATAGCTCACTTTCTTCATGATTTAACATTTCATAGATAAACCCAACAGCCCACTCTAATGAGTCAGATCTTCCTAAACACTTCGTTGAAGTCTGTTTACAGCAATGTCGTTTGCTACATCAGGGGGAGGAGGTGTCTGCGTTTCCTTTTTTTTTTTATTATTTTATTTTTTAATATTTTTTGAGCAAACACAACTGACAAAACTGTCAACTCTTTTTATTGTTTTCAACATATAAACAGAATTAAGCTGCGGGGAGTCTATTAATAAAGGCCTACACAACAAAACCACTGACAATCTTCAAGGCATGTTTTAATCTCCCAGAAAAAAAAAAAAAATCAATTTTGTTTAGAATAAACTAGTAGAGAATAGAGATTACTCCAGGGAATTAGTCTTTAAAGTATGATGGAGAAATATTGATTTTTTTTCACTACGGGACTATGATGTTGCAGTGCCTATAAAATGTGCCATAACATTTATACAAAAGACTACTTCAAAAATTCCAGGGTTATTAACCCTACAGCTTTCTAGTAATAAGTATTTCTGATAAAAAACAGGAAAAAAAAAGAAAAAAGATAATTAGAGAGACAAACACCTGGAAGAAAAAAGCTTAGAGCCTCAAATAAGTTCCACTGCACTAATGAACCACTCCACAAAATCCCAGGAGGTCAAAATATATTATGTGTGTTGACTCCAGTGCAGAAGAACTAACCTTGTGCCCTTGCTTTCCATATCTATGGCATCTCCAAAGTGTCACAAAGGGATGAACACAGAGGGTGAAGTTATAATAATGCAAACTGAATGACCGCCCTGAATACAGCTGCCGAGACCTTCACTCACAGATGGTGACACTTTGTCTTGGGGGCTAAAGCTTTTCAAACAGCCGGAAAAACACAATTTCTGCTTTTGGTTGTACCTGCACCAGGCTACAGCTGAGCACGTCTTCATCAGCTACAGCAGGGAGAATGAAGCTGTTTTTATTGAACACGGAACTTGGTGCATTTTCACTCCGATGCAGGCACTACTGGGTTTTTAACATCTATAGCTTGGAGAAATCAGAATGACTCGAAGTCCTGACACTTTATATTTACTTGTTAACAGGGTCGGTATTTCACTTTTTTCCTCTGGCTTTTATTCCTTTTAGCCAGATAAGTGAGACCTGAACTCTGTGCCTATTATTCCCACTGCAAAAATTTAAAGAACCTTTTGATTCACTGCAAAACAAGCAGCATGAAGGCACCCATTTTTTGTAATGTTTGCAAAACCATCTCTCAACTCCTTACACTTTTTAACTGCCCATGCTAAGATCTTCATCAATATGAGTTAAAGCCTTCTCATAACACTTCATTAGGGAAAACCATCATTCCTACTTTGCAGATGGGGAAACGATAGAGCTACAAGTCAAGTGACAGCTTAAGGCTATGTCTGCTTAGAAGGGATGTCTGGTGGTTAATGGAATTCACTTACATAAGTAATATACAAGTAAGTATCAAAATATATTTATCTTACATCTTACTTTTTTTTTCTTTTTTTCTTTTTTTTTTTTTTAAAAAAAAGATGCAACCTAAAAACCCAGGCCTGAATACTTCATGGCTCTTAGAAGTTGTTGTTTAGCAGTCACAGCCACTTTGGGCAAAAGGAAATCTTTTACCTGAACAGGGGGAAAAGTTCAGGTCTGATGCTGAGCTCAATCTCATAACTTTTTTGTCTTCATTGAACTCACAGGTATTCATGAACACTTAATGCTTGGAGTTTTACCATCACTGTATAAGTATTTCTCGTGCCTAGAAGCTGTTACATCCTGCTTTGTTCATACCTGTATTTGATTGTGCTCCCAAGCAGGCATTTTCTATTTTTGCAGAGACATTCAGTTTTCTAGAATAAATTTTCCCCTATCTATGCAAAATACCAGTTGGCCTTACTGATACATGAGCTTTGTATCAAGGTTGTATTACTAATATAGCACAGAATGAAATGAAGCTGACATAGAAGATGTGGCATGTGCGGTTTGAAATGCACTTCACACAGGTGGCACATTTGCATGGGAGGGTTTGATCTGATGTAACTTCAGTTGGGGGTTGGAGCTTGCACTGATGCCTTCAAAAAGACACAGCAACCTTGTGCTTGTGGGCATGGATGCGTGCACACAGATTTCGGTGGCAGTTAACACTTCTTCCGCAGACCCACACTTCTGAATGAAGCTGGTAGCTGTGTGACAGCTCTGCTCCTCGCTGCACATCAGGGTCCCCGCTAACACTGTCCCCGTAGCGTTTCGACACCGGCTGCCTTCCGTCCTCCTCCTTCATCCCAACTCCTCTATTCTTTGTTGTAGGAAATAACAACCCAGACAACGGCAATGCCTCTTTCCTTATTGGTAAACATTCTCTGGGCACATCTGCTGTGATGATGATAAGGCAGAGGTCTGCTCTCAAATGGGAAAACCAGAATGTCAGTTTACATAATGGCCAGAAAACAAGAAAAAGAGCCTACGCGCTAGAGCAGCAAGCCTGTTTCTATCTTGCTTCATTGTCTTAACAGGATTCTTATTGTGTTTATATTTAGAGACATGGGAAACTGTGCTTGCCATGTTCCCCATTGTTACTTAACCTCAAACAACCTATATAATACACTATCCATTAAGGAGCCTGAATATAGACGCTAATCAAGGTGGCTAAACAAGATATAGGAAAATAAAGCTCAGGGCTTCCTCCTTGTTTGGGAAAAAACAAACAGGAAGGCTCCCTCTTACACTCACCTCTCCGCAGAAGAGAGTGGGGCTCTTTTTTTCTGATTTGTTTCTACAGGCTCACAGCAAATCTTAGCTCTCTGGTGTGTACCTGTTCAGCTTTTTCATCATTCACGCTGCCAGTAAACACTCCAGCAACCTGTTTCTCAGCTGGGAAACTTTTTCTTTACTTTTTTGGAGACAGTGTTTATTAGAAAACTGTTTACCAATGACAGTGGAAACCTGAAATAATTGAGATAGCATTGACTGCAACCAGCAGATCATCAGCAAGTTGCTTTTGATAACATTAGTGCATTGTGCTTGAGTAGGTTTGCTTGAATGCTGTATAACCAACAAAAAGTTATCAAGTAAGTCGAATCCACCTAGCTGATACTAAATTGAACACAATGCTCCTAATGAAGACACATCCTCAGCTGCTTGGAGTTCACAATTCCAGCTCAGACATAAGTATTGCAGAGGAGTAGCAGTAGCAATAGAGCCTTAAAGTTTGAATGCAAAATCATTTTAAACACAGAAAATTTATAATGATTTCTGGTTAAAAATTTGGTAGATTTATTTACGTGCCATATTTCAGTCTTGCTTTGTCTTCAGGATCTGCAATATTTAGGCCTTTCAAATCAGCTAAGGATGAAATACCCAACTCCTCTAAGCCTTTAATTTGACAATTTAACACACACAGCTTTTGCCTCTTTCTGTGGAATTCTGCCTCACTACACATAACCATAGCATTCAAGATTTCCTTAATAAGTTTGGGCTTTTCCTATATGAATGTTCAATCTTTGTCATTTAACATAAAGCAGTAATAGTCCCTGGTACACTGTGGAGAGAGAGGCTGCCATCAGAAAGCAGCACAGTTCTTTTTCTTTGAATCTTTTTTTTTTTTTTTTGGCCCTGATGTACATAAGGCTGTTAAGGCGACCTGTCAGGTATGCTACAGACTATGAACCCTTACACCAGAGAAGTATCTCTTTTAATAGATAAGAAATTCAAGGCAAGGTTTCTTCATCACTACCCTCGGAAAATTTATTTCCTTGGTAAGCATACTTCTTACCATCTTGTATTGTCACCCAGACATCACACCACATGAAACCGGTGTAAAGATATGTAGCCATTGAACTAAGAGAAGAAAATGAAGCACCTATGCCAACACCTAGCAGGGAAGCGTGAAATACCTGAAGTTCCTTCTCACCTCTCCACATCCCAGTCTGTCTGCAATCCACCTGTGCAAAGACCAACAGGAAAGCGGGAGGCATGCAACAGGAGCATCAAGCTCCAGGAGGATCTCGGGGAAAAAGTCAGCCTACATTGCACCGTCCCACTCCACAGGCAAGGAAGGAAACCATAGCAGGAAAGGTTTCTCTTCTCTGCTGCTCAGGTTTCACATGCATATCATAAATTCTCTGTCTTGGACTTAGTGCTGGAGATGCAAACAAACTTATTCCTGGGAGAAAGGCCAAGGGCTGGCCTCGTTAGGCATGGCTGCAGTGAGATTTCGGTTAGATTTTAAGCTCAGACCTTTGTTTTCCTTTATTTTAATTATCCTCTCGGCTTTCTCCCCTCCCTTCAGAGTCTCTCCTTCTTGCAGGTGGTGGCACTGCTGCACCATTTGTGGCACTCAGCACAGATTCCTTCGCCAGGTTTCAGAGTGTATCTTAACAAGTAATTAGAACAGTTTTCACCGGCTCATGCTGTCAGCTTTCGAGCTCCTGCATGATCCAAATGGCTCTCAGGGGATGTTACATTATGGTTGGTTTGTTATTGTTTGTTCCAGGCCAGTGCCACTAGACAAAAGCGTTATAAAACTGGTGAGTAGTATTAATCACAATTTCTTAGGTGTCTGTGTCTGCAATATGCCTGTTCTCACTTTCCTGGTTTTTTGCTTAGTTTCCATTTTGTCCTGAAAGAACAATAGGGATGTGATGCACAGGGTATTTTGCCATATAAAACCTCGGCAACGGGCTGACATATTTGTAGGGTTAAATAATAAAAAAAAAAAAGACTGAGAGCAAAACAAGCATTGCATTTCAACATCTACATCTCTTTGTTAGGAATGACGGGATTAGTACCCGAGAGCTCCCCTGCAAACAGCCCGACTCCAACCAGCTCCAAGTATTTCAAGCCCCTAAATTCAGCTGAAGCTTAACCACTTACCCATTGTGTGTCTCCACATCTAACTTGACTTCAGCATACAATGCAGAACGTCCCCTGCTGCGCATCCCCAAACAAGCCCCTTTGAAAACCCAGTGTTTATTTCAATTCGATTAATCCTTATTTCAAAACTCAAATAGTTCTGAAATTCGCTGAGCTGCATCCCTGTCCCTGTATTAAGAGACAGGTATTCAGTCATACATAGGGACGAAAATAAACAGAGTAAACACAACTAATTTATTCCATTTCCGATCTTATTGATTTCAGGTCCAGAGGGCTTTTAAATCTGTTAAGTGAAGCAATAAGCAGAGCATCGCACACAAGAAATAGGACTTTAGCTTGTCTTCCTCCTGGGGCTCTTCAGTGCAATGAAGAGGCTTATTCAGTATTGGTACAAAAAAAAGAAGCCCTGCAACTGAAAAACCACCAACACAACCAAAGGCCCTCTAAAAATATGAAAAAGAAAGAAGAAACACCTTTCTCAGGAAGGCTAAAAGCAACTCGACGGTTGTTAAATACGTGAAGGGGGCTATGAGCCTGGTAGGCTACTGACTGATCTACAGCAGGTCTGCATTTACAGAGTGCTTTACATCTTCAAAGTGTTGTGTAAACATTAACTAATTGATCAAGTCAGAAAAACAACTGCTTCCAGTGTAATATCAAGTACGTATTCACAAGAGAACAAATTATTAACTAAAGGAAGCAATTAATTTAAAAATCTATTATCATAAATTATACTGAGCATTTCCCTCCTCTTTAAGATTATTCCCTCTGCAATCTGATTAATGTTTGGATTAATTTGCTCGTAATTTCTGGAAACTTACTAAGTGCAAACTTAATAGAAGGCTGATAGAAATGTCAGAGGTAATTGATGCTTTAATGGGCATGAAATCTGGAAAAGGAGCCGATCGAATAGCTTCACAATGGCCTTTGTTGAAGGCCAGGGGAAAGGCTCACCATGTTGGGCTCACTGCTTTAGACGAGTTTAGTGAATTGTGTAACGGGAACATTCTCTGCTTCCTAAACCTGGAGGGACAAAAGATCTATCAAAGCAATATAGCACTCCTCTCATTACCTCCAGACATTCTCTCATGAACTACTTTTTTTTTTTTAATAATTTTTAACATTTTTAAATGATGGCATTTTCAACTCAATAGTTGCATGGAAGATTTTTATTTTTTTTAATGCTAGCAAGCAGTTTTTATCTTGCCATATCAGCACAGAAGCATTACAGAAGCTGAGACAATTCTATTTATTTTTTTCCCCCTCCTTGAATTGATAAAAAAGTTTCTGTTCCCATTCTTGCTTTGTCTCTTCTTTTAAGCAAGAAGGCCTGCTCTCTGTATCAGGTAAATCCTATTATTCAGTTTCAGTCAGGAATACAAAGGAAACATTCCTCAATCTGTCCACAAGAATCTCATCCAGGTCTGTTTCTTAATGGAATGCACACTCAATGATAACACATATATTGGGTGTTACCCAGAGGCAAAAATATCTTCATTTGTGAATGTTGATATGTGTAAACAGTATTTAAAACT
Organism: Netta rufina; assembly: GCF_964035555.1. Lineage (NCBI taxonomy): Eukaryota > Metazoa > Chordata > Aves > Anseriformes > Anatidae > Netta > Netta rufina. The sequence continues at coordinate 29,572,904 of NC_140129.1, forward strand.
ATTCCACCTCCTAAAAAAAAAAAAAAAAAAAAGAGTCAGTTTACCACAACAGAGCATAGGAGTCTTGTTTGCAAAGTCGCTGCCACATATTTAAGGTCGGCTCTTAAGTTCTTTTCCCTCACTCTTAATACCATGAAGTTCTGGCTGCTGCACTCACACTACCCATCTTCACATTAGCTCTTGTACCGGCCAATAAGTAAAAACCATTGTAACGCTGTCTGGCTTGTAAATGAGAAGAACAATAAGGAAAGTCTGAGCCTGACAGCCAGCAGTCCATGGTGATTACAGAGAAAAGAGACTGCATTTTTCCCTCTCTTTTTGTTATTGTTATTAAGGTCAGTGTCATCCATCAAGATGTGGAGTTATTTCTGACACAGTTTCAAAGGTCAATTGGTCATGTGCAACGACAAAAGAGATTCATGGAATAATGTACCCAAAAACTGGGGAATGCGCCTTTTCACTTTCTATTGTCATGCCCCTACTCATATTTCAATGCCAGAAATCAACAAAGAGAGACATTTGGAAGTACCAGTTAAGTAAACAAGAAGAAACTGCAAACAACTCATGTATAGCTTGAAAGCCATGGAAATTTGCCTTCTAGGCTACCGTTTCCTTTATTCCAAACATTTGGTCCATTTTTAGCCAGGAGAAATATTTCATCAGCCTCCCCATGCATTGGAGTGGCAGACTTTGACAAAGGCTCCTGTTCCCACTTCATTGGGATAGCAAAACTCCAAATATAACCAACCTCTCATGCAATGATTCACTTGGCTGGCACACTGCTGCCTTTGTCCTTCATGCTAGGAGTCTGAAAACAGATCTTTTCCTGAGTTTCAATTCAGGGGAAATCTTGGGCAAAGCCTGCGGAGGTTTCATCACCATACCTGCCACATCTGCACAGTAAGGACTGCTGAAATTGGTAGCAAATGGGTGAAGACTGAATCCAGCAACAAGCAGAATGAAACTTTTACCCTCTACTATGCAATGGCTGCACAAATATAAAGCTGCAGTACCTTCTGACAAACTCATCCATCTCTCCCTGATAGGAGGAATATCAGTGCTTCACATGCACTGGTGCCAGGCAGAAGAGAACTCTCCACCATGTATGTGAATCTATACCGGAGGCCCCTATACTCCACTCTTCTATGACAAAGAAACTCACTGGCTGCTTGTTTCTAAATGAATAACTTTGAAAACGAGGACTCCTTCTCCTAGTAAGCTCCAAAGCTGACTTTTCTTGAAATATCAATAGTGTAATTCATAGCTAAAATCTGCTTCTCTTCTGAACTGACTTATCTATACCATATATCAAAAGAGCTTCTCAGTAGACAGGCCTGTACAGCACTTCTTGTAAATGAAATAGTAGCATTATCTTGTCCAAATTTACAGGTAGAAATGAGCATGTAGCCCAGCAGTACGATGACTGCACAGCCTACTTACAGCGTGGATCTGTACCTTCAGTGTTTCCTGTGCAGTTCAATTCATTTCACTTGATAACAGCTTATTTTACAGGCCATAAATCTCATGTGAGTGCTCCTGACACTCCCAGTCACTACTGTTCACGTAGTTGCAATGTAGTATTATAGTTTGGTGTGGAAATTATATGGGAAATAATTACAAACTTAGGCCCAAACAGGCCCTGTGCGTGGTAACAAAGTATTTAGCAGAAAAAAATGTGCAGTTAACTTCTTCTCACCTCTAACGTTTGCAATAGAAAAACTAGAAAGCATATAAGCACTGTAATGCGCATTGAAGGATTCATTATACCATTTACATTTGGAACACAACGGCAGAGAATAAAAATGTTTTTGCTGAAGGATTTACTTGGAAGCGGATCTGCTAGGCACGAGGCAGTTATTACCTTCCCATTCGTGCTACTGCTCGTCCTTCTTACCCATATTGTAACTTTACCCAGCACTGATTTACTAAACTAGTATAAATAGAAAACTGATATTTTGGATAGATATCATCATTCAGCCCGACACGTTCAGCTGAGCGGGACTCAGCGATGCGTGCAGTAGGTCAGTTGCACTGCCCGGTTATTTCCACTTCAGAGTCCACGGCATACTGACAAATACATACATTGACAAACAGCTCCCAGAAGTCAAAAAATTCATTATTTAACTCTAAACTCCAAGCAGTTATTAAAGAAATTAGATTCTGGAAAGCTGGCCACGTTTCTTCCTTGCCATTGCCACAGCCTCCCTCCATCACCTGCTAGGCCCGGCGCTTCCAGGCCCCGCTCTCCCTCAGGACCCCAAGGCACAAGGAGGGTGCTCTTTGCCACTCTGGGGGTTTTGCCCTTCCCAGATAAAACCATACTGTGAACTCTGCAGGAGGTTACCACGAAGTTCTGAAAACCAATAGTTCAACCATTGTTCCTCAATAGCTCTCAAGTGTGCACTCAAGATAACGCCCTTCTCAGCAATAATTTTTTTTTTTTTTTTTTTTTTTGTCCTGCTGCTTTCTCTTCTCACTGCTGCCTTTTACACAAACATTAATGCATTCAAAACCCCAGTAACATAAGGTTAATGCACAGTATTCAGAAAAGTACTACAGAGCAGTCTCGACCTCTGACATTTTTTTTCTGTGCTTTGGTAGTGATCACATATTATAGCTACACAATTTTAAAATATCACTATAGGCTTTCCAGTTCTCTCAGCTCCCCTCTTACATTGTGATTTCTTTTATGAAAAACATTTAAAACACTGGCTAAATGATTACTTAATTTTGTCTCTGCAAAGCCAAGGATAACCTGTACTACTAGGTCACATTTAGAAACTGAAATGTGCATTTTTTTAACTTCTCATATTTATCTCATATTTACAGACTAAGCTCTTCACAGAAAGGACTATCTTTTCTGAACTGCCAGAGGCCTTAAGCCACTCATGGGCCTTAATGTTCCTCATCAGCCTCACCTGGGGCTCCCAGCCCTGCCCATGGGGCACCCAGCCCTGCCCCTGGGCCCAAGGGCTCCATGCCATCCAGGCTTTCAGCCCTTGCCCAGGCTATTTTGTAGGCGTGCTTGCTTCCAGGCCTGCCTTCTGGACAGACCTCAGAGCTGCACCGTGGCTCTAGTTGCATGGATGCATGGATGGATGGATGAATGGATGGATGGATATTATATCTTGCCTCCAGACCTCATCTCCTAGTTGGTCTTTGGGCCCATGTTGTGACTTTGTTTGCAGTCCTGTCCTTGGCCCTGTCTTCAGTCATCCTTGTTGGGGCTCCCTGGATAGACCCTGGACCCTATTTATCTCTTGCCTTGTCTGGTGCTGTTGATGGACCCTGTTACCAGCATCTGCCTTGACACCATAGTCTGACCCTGTGGTGCTGTGCCTGGATTAGTGAGGGTGCTGCCTGAGGTGACCCTTGGCACCAGGCTCCCCTTCCCTTAAGTAATCACTGTCCTTTGCTGCTTCTTAACATAAAATTATAATACATAAATGTGCTGCAGTAATAGTAATAATAATTCAGTTTACAATCTTGGACAAAACTATACCAGAAATGTGGAATTTAGTTGTTTTCTCCCTTACACGGCTGAAGGTGAAATCACTTGTTTTGAAGTCCCACTCAATCCTCTCAACAAAGTGCCTTCTGTTACAAGTGATTAAGATAGATTAGCTCCCATAAACATAATTTCATATGATGTGTTGCAATTATCATAATTATCATAGGTTTAACTCATTTATTTTTAAAAAATAAAAATGGCACTAGTTAGTTACAGCCCTTGAAGTTTCCATCTGCTAACTGTTAAAACTCTTCAGATGAAAAAAAAAAAAAAAGAACTGGAAATTTTCAAACTCAGAATCTTTTATCAGATGTAGAAATTCACTGAAAAACAATCAGGCCTTCAAGATGAAATCCTCTAACAAGCAGTACGTCTCCTGTACACATTCTGTGTTTGCAGAAGTTGAGAATGGCTGGCAGTCCTACCCAAACTTTACTTAGCTAAGAAAGAGAGCTTTCATCTTAAAGTATAAGTTAGCTGCACACATGAACTCCCTTAGAAGTTGGCGCTACTGATGTAAATAGAAAAGCACAAATGTTACGAGGGGGAGAATCAAACTCACATGACTGGAAAAGGAGATAATTGTATCTCCTTAAAATATGCTGACCATGACACGTCAACGCAATGCTTAGAGAAAACAGAGATTTGTTGCAGGATTTGTTTCTTTCCTAGGAAATAGTATTTATGCTGCACAGAGTAGACTAGAATATAGGGGTTTTCATTGTCATGTACAAATTGGAAGAGACAAATGAGGCTCACATGTCAAATTTTCACTAAGTAATGCTGTACAGGACATGATTTTTTTTCATATGTTAGCTGAATGATGACTTATGAACTAACTCAATATATCAGTATATATAATCAGCATCCATAAGTTGATGTAGAGATAGGCTGGTTAGACTGCTTGTGAGCAAAAATGGTTGGCCCCTACCCAACAGTGAAAATCTAATTCGTGTCAGTAATTTATGTCAGGAACCTGGTTCAACTCCAGTGTGAAGACTCTCTTCCTATAAGTCACATCCTGCCCCATTATACACTATTGTAAAGTTAGTCACCCCACTGATGTTAACGGTGTTATTTTTTCATTATACAACTAGCTGAGAGCAGAATTTGTTACTGTATGACCTCAGTATGTCACTCTGTATTGACAGAGCTACATTGACTGTTTGCCAAACATTAAATTGATTTTTAACATTGTTTTAAAAGCCTATAAGGTGGTGCATAATTTCATAACTTGTCTATTAAACTGAATTGCTGACTCTAAGCCACTAATATCATTTGAGTCTGATCTATTGATCATACAAAAAATGCAGGCTAAAAGTGTGTGCAATGCTTACTATAAATTCCTACATACCAGACACAAAATGGTCAAGGTTGTGAAAGCAAAATGAGCACTCAGTCTAGAGATCTTTTATTCCCGATAACTTTATCCTCACAGGCAAAGAACAATTCTTTGTATCACAGAAACACAGCTGTATTTTATTTTATTTTATTTTATTTTATTTTATTTTATTTTATTTTATTTTATTTTATTTTATTTTATTTTATTAGAAAACACTTGGAATGTATTTGTATGTGAGCCCTTGTGCATCTGAATGCTGAATTATGATGAGTGATGTCACACTGACAAATTGTTTTCTTTGCAAGTTGTAACTTTTACGGACTGCACAGCTTTTACTGACTGATATCTGAGTAAAAAAAAAAAAAATCACCTACATTTCAAAAAGAGAAAATAGATATTGTGAAAGATAATATGATAACCATCTTAGTATTTTACTTTCATTTTATTAATGGCATGCAGATATGTTGAATATGGTCCTATGTTCCCATTCATAAATATTATCATTTTACATTTTCCATTGTATTGTGACCCAAAGGTCACCAATGGTATTAAAGCATCCCAGACAAGTATAGAATTCACTGAAATGACAGGAAACATTAGCAGAATAAATACTTCCAGCCATTCCAGGCTCTCATCCTAAATTTGCTTAAATAAGAAGACAGAGACAGGAGAGAAGTTGGAGACACTCAAAACAAAAGGAGAAGTCACAAGGCTGGCAGATCCACTTTAACTAGGCTTCCCCCGTGTGCGTTTAAATTTGCCTAAGCATCCGTAAATGCTGGTTGTTTGATTGATCTTTTGGACCACAGGTTCTCAGTTTACCAGTCCTAATCAGGAGTAGGCCCAGGAATCCCAGGACTGTTTGCTGCAGATAAATCCTCTTGCAGAGGTTCCCAAGAGCAGCTGCCCTTTGCAGCCCTGGACGAAACAATACATTATTACTCATGTTTCAAAGCTCAGCATTTTCACCCCTCATGAATCTTCCTTAGAGTTCACTCCAAATCCTTAAGGAATTCTGATCTCTTGCCTCTAAATTGTGACGTCTAATCAGTGAACGCTCAATCCCATGCCCACTGTCGGTGCTCAGCCATTTTCTTTCATTTCTCTGTCTTGCCTTTTCCTCTATTTCCTACCTATGAATCCCCCTTTGCTCTGTAACTCCCTAATACATTTCCATAGGTGATTTGTGCCCCCATCCAGTAATCCATGCACAGTTGTTTCCCCGATCAAATTCAGACTTATAAACCTAATTTTCCTTGGCCAGCAGTCATTCCTTGTGCTAAGTCTGCTCCATCTGAATGCGTGATCACCGGGGTTTAATGGACCTTCACTGCTAGCAGTCTAACTGGCACAGCGACATTTACTGTCACTGCTGTGAAATTATGCTCAGTTTGAAGGGAAAAGAGACAACAACAAAGCAAACAAAGCCCAATATTTGAAATATTTGCAATTCCACACAAATGCATATTAGATATAATACCTAAATTATGCAAAATACTCAAACCAGCCCAGAAGGTAAATCAGATGTGTTTGTTTAATTTCCTTACTGCTACAAGCGTAGATATATCTACTGAAAGTGAGAGCTTAATGAATTAATAAAAGATTTTTTTTAAACAAGGGCTGTGCTGTGCAACACCTTGCCATACAATATGAGTTTAGGGTTGTGAAGCCTAGGGTAGATTTGAAAAAAATATCTGTACTTACACTAATTAAAACACATTTGTAATGTCTATCTTCATGCTTTGGTGTAAACACTTCACCGTAACTACCTGAGCTGGAATTTTTTCGTCTTTACCCATGACTTGGATTCCTGCAACCGGCCATGATCATAGAAGGATGTATCAGTGCTCTGCCCTCTGCTACTGCTGTGAGTCTGTTACCAGAAAGGACAACACTGCAGTACCCCATACTGGACCCAGTTGCTTCCAGCTCTCAGGCAGCAATCCAGCACAGACCTGCAGGGCAGTGAGCAGGCAGCGCTTCCCCTCGCCGTGCACAATGTAGAATTACAGAATCACAGAATATCCCGAGTTGGAAGGAACCCACAAGGATCATTGAGTCCAACTCCTGGCTCCGTACAGGACTACCTACAAATTAAACCATATGTCTGAGAGCGCTATGACAGAGTCCAGAGAACAGCCAGATAAACATCATATCCAAAACACCCAACACTGGGACATCTGGGTAGCCAGAAACAAATTCCTTTATTTCTACTGTGTTTTCTTTTTTCTTTGCTCATTATTTCCTATAGCCTCCATCACTTTCTCCTCCCCTCAGCATGGGTCCTCACTAATAGCTCTTACAATTCCCTTCCTTTATTTGTCTTCCTTACACCATTCCTTTTCCTTTACTTTCCACTGTGCAGACTCATGCCCCTAATGGAGCCTGCTCCCTCTTTACCTCTCAGAAAATCCAGCAATTTTTGTTGCCCACAAACTGTTCCTTCAACTTGTGTAATCCCTGCGATATTTTATTTACTCACTGTGCATGGTTCTTGGAGTGTGAGCATTATGTTTATGAGCATGGTTATAGTAATAAAAAGAATAAAATAAAAAAAGTTGTTTTTAATTGCTTACAGTGAAGTATTATTCCAACAGACCAAATGAAATGTTACCATCCTATGGTTGTGTTTTACTCATAAAGAAAACCAGAGCTTGGACAATGTGGATAAATGCAGGCCCCGTCTGCAATTACAAAAAAAGCTGTCAATAACACTCCACAACTGTCACTTTTATTACCCAACTCCCCCTCCCATAGCACTATCTCATTTGTAGCCATGGTAAGATGCCAAATTGCTTTATTTCCAAAGTGTATGACTACGTTTTAAAAAAGCCTTTGTGTGCAATATATTCCACAGTGCTTAGTCTCATTAGTATTGCCTCAGCATGCATGCATTCATGACCAGCATCCTTATTTCATATGGAGGCATCCTTTAAAGAAATTGAATGCTACAGGGTCTATACATCAATGTTATGATGCTGTATTTTTCTTGAAATCTGTAAATAAGGTCAACAGGATGGGGATATTCCAGATGACAGAATCCCTAATAGTTTTTGAGGAGCAGCCTGTTTCCTTCTAAAAAGTCAATTTGTTTTTGACCCATGCCTATTAAAACCCGTACTTTGTATAGCAGAGGCAAAGCACAATTCCAGCAGTTTTCATGGCTTTCAGTAAAAATTGTTTGAAAGATTGTATGCAAGACTAGCTGCCCATTGATAAAGAAGGAAGGTAATGAGGACTCTGGATCATTGTAAGTGGCATTGTTTGACTCTGTATTTTAGGGTCTCAAATGTGATGAATTCATAACCAAGACACTACGGCAAGGGAGAATAAAAAGCAGCATTGGCCTTGCAAAAGCTGTAATTTAGAGAGCCAAGAATGTAATTTCTGTTTCTGACACAAAGATTTAAATAGCTTAAGCTTCTTTCAAGACTTTGGACCCAATCCTGATTCCCCAGGAATCACTGACTGCAGTGAATGGAAGGTCAGGCTCCATTTCACAACACAGCCTTCGTGGTTTCTCCTTCCTGCCCCTGTCAGCAGCTAATCGGAGCCCGTTACAGCAAAAGCTGTAGGGCTCAGGTCAAAGGTGCGAATGGGATCCAGGTCACTAGTTATTGAAGGTCACTACAACTGGGCAACTGAGAAGTAAAATGGGGGGCTGAGACCAGTTCCTGGTGGACAGCCATCCCCCATACAAAAATCATTATCACAAGAGCAGCAAAAGGGGAGAAACAGAAATTAATGGAAAGAGAACACAGAGGCATGAACAGAAAAGCAGAAACACAGGGAATCAAACAAGGCAGGCTAAACTAGAGCATAAAACTCCAAACTGTTCATTATAGTTTGTAACTTAGTAGGGCTCTTGTTCATCTCTAAGTCCTACAGCAAATAGATCAGATATTCAGGCCTCTATCATTCCTTGTCTTAGCTAGAATATAAAAAATAAATAAATGAGAAGAGGAAGACTAAAGTAATATGAACAAAAGTGAACAGAATTAAAAATGACCCAAAGAGGCCAAAACAAATTAGATGAGAGTATTTATAGCAAGAAGGACATGGCTCCACAGTCCATCACACACCTCTTTCTGCTCCTCACCATCTACCACTATTGGATGTACATCCTGTAACTGTCCCACAAGCACAGGACATAGGAACAAGTTAATAAAAAATAGGCAAGCATTAATGACAAGAAAGATTTGTGTTTCGGTCAATGAATTCTCATTGTCCTGACCAGTTCGGCCTGGGTAACTTGAGAGTGGTTTCTTTTGAGAGACAGATGACCAGCCAGTGAACACAATCTTTAATTTTTCTTCATCTACTTCTATTTGCAATTCCCTCTGATGATTCTCAGTTTCCCTTTTTCCACTCTAGTCCCAAGCCTTCTCCATAAAGCAGAGTTTGCCTCTCTTTCTGCCCAGGCCTTGCCTGGCGGCCCCATCCCGTTCCTTTTGTTCCTGGGGCAGCCACATGGCCCAGGCACCATGCAGGTGGGGAACCCGCCTGCTGGGCTCGGAGCCAGCCTGACTAGCATTCCCTTTCAACACCAAAGAGGCCACATAATCACTTTGTCACTTTCATGGCACCTATTTTACTGCAAAGGACTCTCCCTTTTAGAGAAAACCCCCAACTCCTTAATTGCTGTCTACTAAAGACCACTTGTTTGTCAGTACTGATTGGCTTTGGAGTTTATACAGCCCTTTGGCAGAGGAAGATTTTTATATAAAATGGTCAGAATTTGCTTTACAAGATAAATCTCTCCCTATATCTTTGTGGGCAATATCTCATACCTGTCAGTGCAGTCAGCTGCGCTTGTTACCACTAACACAAAAATCCCTACCTGTGCTTGGGCTTTGGTACAGTACAGCGGAGAAAGGCACAGAGGGAGTAGTCAACACATAGAAAAACCTTTTTGTGCTACCAGCAGAAGCTGGACATATTAGTGGCACCATTAAATCTGACCTGTTTTCAGTGGATTTCAGGATTTCCACCATGACATGACTGTTCAGCCATCCCTTGTTCCTAAGAATCATGTAATACTGCTCATTACTCCTTATAATCTTAGCCAGCATCCCACTTCCATTCTTATACAACTATTGCTGCTGCTACACCAGAATTAAGCAATTTTTCCTACCTAATCTAAACCCACCTCGCTCCACACCTTCTTCATTTTAGCACTGTCTTCTAACATCTCATTCGCAACTCTGCAATTTTTATTCACTAGAGGAATAGAGGAATTTGTCCTACTCGGGATGCCACTGTCTGGACAGCCACACAAGTGACAGGCTGCTACCTGGAAGTCCCTCCAGCTTTCACCATCTTTGGGGGGCAGATTAACCATAGAGATGTTGATAAAGAATATTCTGTAACTTGTTATTGCTTTGTTGTTCGTTTGTTTGTTTAATCCATAGCTATTAATAGAAAAGGAATATTGGCAAATACAAGTTTGTTCTTGTAAGAGTTTTTAGTGAAGTTAACATTTCCATGGAATACAAGAATGAGGCAGTAGCTTACAAAATTATGGTGCTAATCAGAGTCAGGAGTCCTAATTTCTACTATTGGCTCTTCTACCATATTTTGGATATTTTTCTTTAAAATAACAAAATAAAATAAATATATCTTTTAATTTGCCTCCTTGAGTCCCAATGTGCGTTTAACAATCCTTCATCACTTTTCATCAGCTCTATAGTTAAGGAGTACTAAACATTTCTGTTATAAGTTGATTGGAACAAAAATGCATGGGCGTCAAATTCTCAAGTTTTATTTTAAATAAGGCCTTGGATACAAATCTGTTACACAACGATTAAAGTCAAATGGAATTCTTTCAGAAAGCTTAGTGTCTGACTGACATGGCTGGTAGGTCAGCATTTTATCTGTAATACGGTAAAATAAAAAATGTCTAGTTTGTGCACCCTTTTTATGTTCTAATTGAATGTTAGTAAAAATCTTATCCTGACAGTAGTTTAGTCTTTTTTGGCATTGGATTTCCTGATGTATTTTTTGGAGTCTGTCCAAAGAAGAGAAGAAGGAAGATGGGAAGGGAAGGGAAGGGAAGGGAAGGGAAGGGAAGGGAAGGGAAGGGAAGGGAAGGGAAGGGAAGGGAAGGGAAGGGAAGGGAAGGGAAGGGAAGGGAAGGGAAGGGAAGGGAAGGGAAGGGAAGGGAAGGGAAGGGAAGGGAAGGGAAGGGAAGGGAAGGGAAGGGAAGGGAAGGGAAGGGAAGGGAAGGGAAGGGAAGGGAAGGTTTTTATTTTAATCAATTCTCATTAAAAAAAAAAAAAAAAAAAAAAAAGACCTTTCAGGGTTTCAGTGGTAAATGTTGAAATACATGTATTATAAGCAGTTCAAATGGCCATGGATTCTTCCAATCTGTCATGGACTGCAACTGAGTGATGTAACAGAAAAGCAGTATTAATTTCAAACTAAAAATAAATCATCAAGCCAAGCCTAATCCTACCTACACTGCCCTACCCATAACCTTCCCATGGCCAGGAAAAATCATATTCCATAGGGAATTTGTAAATTCATTCTTCATGCTAGCTCATTTCTGATCTCTTCATGAAAAAAAAAAAAAAAAAAAAAAAAAAAAGAACCACACAACCTTCCAGGCAGCTCATACTGAACCCACTACAATAACGTTTCAGACTTTTTAATGTTAAGCTTTTCCCCATTACAGTCTAGCCAGACAACTTGCATACTTAAGACCTCTGAATTTGTCTACAAGGAGTTTATAAAGGCTAAGGCATTAGGAACTGAACCTGAAGCATTGGTGTATAGGGAGGGAAAAATGATGGAATCTCTTTCTAGACATGGAGAAGATGCAAGGAAACATCCTTTCACAGGTAAAAGAGTAAGTGCAAAGACAACTTATGTGTATGTTTTGCATCTTTGTTTATGTTTTGCATCCTCTTCAAAGGCCTGAGCAGGTGCACCTAGAGGAACAGCAGAATTCCCTTAACTAGGTTTCTTCAGCATTGCTACACGAGGCAAGATCAAAGCTGCTTCTCTCTTTCACACAATTGATTCAGGCCAAGCTAGATTCATTGTTAAAGTTAGATTAAACTTGCTGCAATCTTCCTGTCAAATGACTTCTATTTTGTATAATCTTCATTCATAAATGTAAATAGTCTCATTATTTATGTGTCTTGTTCAAAAAAAATAATAGCACTAAAAAGCCTAGCAATTGGAACCTATTAGTAGAAGGAAACAGCAACTTATTTCTTATTTTAAAATTAATCCCATCAGTGGTCCACAAAAAGGAAGTGAAAAAATGTTTCGCACAGTGGGCTTCTACATAAAAACAGAGAATTTATGCTCTTTCACCTTGATTTATATTGGAAAAGCAAACAAACAAACATATTTTTGCTTAAGACATGATTTTCAGAGTTGGAAACAACTAAAGTTTCTCACAGGCAACAATTAAAATCACAGATATACAGAAAGTCTGAAAAAAAACAAAACAAAACAAAAACAAAAACAGGCCAAAGGTACCTATTGTGCCTGAAAAGACAAGTGCCCGAATTTACAGGCCCTTTAAAAAAAATTCTTTATGTGACAAGGTCCAAGGGCAAACAAGATGTTTGTCTTTGAATCTGGGAAAGAACTCGGGCTTCCCAGATCCACGTCTTACACAAATGATTTGCCTTTGTTTGCTTCTTCAGAAAATGCTAATTTGCACATACAAATTACTGGTGTGCACCTATGTCCATACGGATTTGTGGGAGCAAATTCAGAGACTGCTTTCCCAAAGCTAACTCATGAATTGCAACTCATAAGAAAGTCTGCACACAAAAGATATGTTTCTGAATATAAAGAATCACAATTTCTAATCAGTTTCATTGATGCTCAGTGTTTCTGGTAACCATAGTAACAGGAGCACACAATAAATGGTGTTTTGTTGAATCAGTCATGAGAAAGAAGTCTGGGCATGGTGAATCAGACTGAATCAGAAACAGTTTCCTTTACTACCCTCATCAAAATAACTTCAGTGTAACTAGAGGACAATTCAAATCAGCAAGACAGGATAAGTCCACGAAATTCAGCTCTCGGTCCTGTTTTCAAACACTCCTCTCAGATGCTCAGATTAAAGTTTTACTTCCATTTCAAAGACTGGAGTTTACACAGGATAGGATTTAGTTCAAGGTTCAGATTTTATCTTGCCCATACTGCAGGTACTTTGCGTCAGGCTGAAGTCCACCCGAGACATTACAGATGTTCAGAGCCAAAAGACTCAGAGTAATTTCAGGCTTACATAATAACTGGAAAAAAATACATGAGAAAATATTTTTTTAATGTGAAATAGGGAAAATGTGCCAGGCAGTAACAATGCAAATAAAATTCTCTTGCCCCTGGTTATAAGGCATCAGTGGCCAGAGTTTGCTTTGCACCAGTGGAAAAGAAATATAATTAAGATATAGTTATACAATTTTAAAAAGAAAAACAAAAAATGGGTAAACTGAAGAGCATTGAGGAAGACGAGGTTTTCTGACAGCCGTTCTTAGAAAACAAGTACAAAAACGGCATTCATCTGGCAGGCCCTAAACCAACTGTAGACGTGAAAAGGGTTACCTTTGAAGTATAAAGATCAAAAAAAAAAATTTTTTTCAAGTAATAAGATCTCTCTCAGATGGATTTCAGTAATATGAACATGTTTTCCATAGCATGGCAATAAAAATAAAACAATGCAATAAAACTGGAACTAACTCAGTCACTCTTGAATTCTTAGAGTAAGGTCAACCAAAATTAGGGTCAGTGCTTACAGCTTCTGATGTCACACTTTACCTAATGAAAGTTATAAAAGCATTGTGAGTAATGAGGCCTTAATTTGGTGGCTGCGATGACATCATAACAGGTTTGATCAAGTGGCCTGTGATGTAATCAGAAATGTAACAGGTTTTTCCAGAAGGTCAGTTTTTTAAAGGAGCTTTGGGAACATGGGTGGAGAAAGAATAAAATCTTTTCCTTTTATCTGTTTTCAATTCATGCTCAGGCTTTAGCATCTACTTTACTCTCTTTTTTGGTTGTACCATGTCTTTCTTCCACATTCCCTCCTAAAAGCACTAAAACCAAATCTGAGCATCATCACAGCTATTGCTTTCATCACACATTTACAAATAACTCATTTTTTCAACCCCCCAAAAAATCTTTTTTTTCCCTCCATTGGGTATTTGATCTTAGGCTCTCCAAGTACCTCTGCCTTCCACATATAAGAGCCTGTCTCATTGCAAACCCTGTACAGACAGCTAAGACAAAACCAGAGACCCAGCAGTAGATAGATGTGGGAAGGACGCCCCAATATTCTGGCAGCCCGAGCCTTTTCTCCCCAATCATATAACCTTTTACAGTGTTATAGTCACTTTGAGTGTTTATCTACTCAAGGCAGGACAAGAGGACCCAAAGCCATGGACCAAGGAGAAGTAAAAGTGGAAAAAATGCCCTTGACTATGAAAGCCACATTCCTTATGGACAGCACCGTCACAGCACACCAAGCAGCTGTATTTTAATTTATTTGTTAGAGGTTGCTTCCAGTGAGGAGCTACGTGTTATGAAAGACCATACTCAGCCAGAAAAAAATGCCAAACATTTGTTGTTTTCTGTCCTTTGTTTGAATTCTGCTATGGCTCCCATTGGTATCAACAGTGTAAGTGCAGGGAAACACCTGTACGTTTACTCATTTCATTTCATTTACTCAGCTCAGTTACAGAACCAAATTTCCACTACAGCCTTTGCTTTTTACCTAATTTTCCATCTGAGCTGGCAGAAGACCAAGGAGGTCAAGTGATTTTCTCGGGGTCACGTAGTGAGTCAGAACCCGGAGCCCAGATGAAATCCAGGATCCTGCCCAGCTCCGGCACTCAGGATTTGTCTGCTCAGTAGACCACATGGGTTCCAGCTGTTTTCCCTTCTCACATGAGCTGAATATGAGGAAGTTTGTTGAGAATGTCTTACATACAAATTCAGCCAGCAGCGGGCTTTCTGTGGTCAAAAGTTAGATTTAAAATAACTTGAAATTAATACCCAATACTGGGTGCTATCTAGTGCTGTTCATTTCTTATCCTCTTCAAATATCTGCCCATTCTCTTTCTTGTGGTTATCTAAGAAATAAGGAAAGGTTTGTTTGTTTGTTTGTTTGTTTTTTTAATTGTTTTTATCTCTAATTTCTGAAGAGAGAAACAAAGAGAATTATTTAACCACAGAACATTTCCTGCAGCCACTGGAGCTCATGCTTTTGTTCACTCGGTGCGTGGAGAAGCTGCCTCACTACTAGCATAGAGCTGCAACAGGGGAGAAGCCTAATCTAGCTTAATTACAAGTAAGACTTGATGTTTCTAATAATCACCACAGATACAACTGAAACCTCTTGTCAGAGTTAAAGAGCTTGTCCAGGTTACTGAGCATTCCTGAAGGGAAAATGAGTAGCATACATAATTTCTCCTGTAGTAAGGTGGGAGCATTAGGACATGATCACTGCAGCTTGAGGGTTCTAATTTCTTGAGCATCTTTTCTAAACTAATGATTTTGAACTTTATTTGGAAAATAGCTGAAATCTAACTTGCATGGGAGATCACTATAGTCCCAAAATAAAAGGGTGATAGGGAATTCAATGCTACCTTACCATTGATGCAAGTTCTGCAGTAAGCTGAGAACCAAGGTATATTTTATGCAATTAATTAATTATTAATCTTAATTTAAATTAAAGGACATTCCTGGTACAACTGTTGCTGAATACATCTAAAGGAATATGCATATGATCCAATAGCATAGATGAGGGCCTACTAATTTGTTCATTGGTAACGTCAGCCTTGGTAACTACCTGAATGCCGTACTGGTTGCTCCTCTATCACTGTTTAATGTCTTACATGGCAATAGTGCCAGCTGAACATGGACAAGTTACACACTTTCCCATCTGAGAACAAGAACTTCTTTTATGGGATATGACAGTTATGTGTATCCCATAGCAATGTAAGCCTCACCTCATCCTATGCACTAAAAAGAGACATTTTGGTCTGTCCAGCTTTTATCACCTTGACTCTGTCAGACCTTTGATTCTGACAAATATTAAGTAAATATTCCTTAAAAAGCTGCTGAAAGACAATGACTTCCAAGCATTTCAGCACCTACTGATAAGCTGGACTGTAGTCTGCCCTAAATTTATCAATCCTATCATCACCATGATGCTGCTGTTACTAATAAAACCCTGAACATGGAGAGAGCAAACTGGTGGAGGACCATCCTCAGAGAAGATGCACTTTCCTCTTGAGGAGGTAGCTTGCACCCACATTAAGTGGTGCTCTCTACAGCCTACATGGGGCTTGGTGTGCAGCTTAACCTTGGTTTCCAGCAGGTGAGAACTACTTCCTGCACATCAGTAGCGCAGAGGCTGTAGGCTGCATCACTCAAACACAGGCACAGAAAACCAACAGCTAAAACAAACGCCTCCAGTGCACTAAATATAAATACACCCTATGTGATCCTCCTCTAGGATCAGACCTGAGAAGCTGCTGTTTGTCACCTACCAGCACGAGCATGAAGGCACTAACCCTCAGGAAATGCTAACTGCTTGAGGCACAGCAACACGTGTTCTCTGAACCACAGACTCTCATGAATGTATTAAATGTGTCCTACCACGGCAGCCTGCGGAATGAAGAATAAGGTTCAAGATCATTCATTTTAATCATATGGTGCTCCCCACGGTGCTAGCAAGTTGTATAAATTGTTTTATACACCTTTAGGATAATGACTGTGGCTGGCAACTTCGTTGCTCAGAAATCTCAGAGCTTTATCGTGATGATGATGCTATTCATCTGTACCAGAGCAAGAATACTCTGAATAATTTCTGATACAGGCTTCCAGACTGAATTCCATCAAGATGGAAAATGTGTTATATTCTCCATGTTTCTGGTGCACTTATCTGACTTTATTTTCTCTTTAAAAAAAACAAAAACAAAAAACAAACAAAAAAAAAGATTACTGCATACCAATGTACGTCTGCACTTCTCTTTGTATTTGTGTATGCATGTGTATGGATATGTGCATCTGGCTATGCATTAAAAGCTTGACAGATAAGTACACTTATGTGCATGCTTTCTCCCAGGGAACATGCTGAGAGAGCAAATGAGCCCTGCATAACAGATATCATGCACACAGCTTAATGCATGGTGGGAAGAGCCTCCAGGGGTGAGGGTAACATGGGAGCCTGCGGAACAAGCCACTGCCACTGTCACTCATGGAGAACTGTGACGTGGGAATATCCTGCCTCCAGCAAACTCTTCTTAGAAGTTACCTGATAAATTTCAACTTCATTATCTCTTCACAAAGTGAACTCATAAGAAAGCTGGTGGAATTCAGAAGTTATGAATATACAAACATGAAACTCAAGGTTCAAGATGGCAATGGCCAACTCAAAGATGCACAAAGCTCTCATTCATATTAAATGAACATGAAGTAAAAGAAAATGTTAATTCTCCGATTCCCCTCAAGGTCATCTGCACTCAGCTTTTTCCATTAGTACTACTCACAAACCGAGTACAACATTTGCTTTGACAGTCTGCATTTGTGCTGCAATTCAAGACATATAACTATCAAATAAATTCATTTTTAGAAAACACAATAGAGACAAGTGCACTGATTAGGAGACACTTTGTATTAGCAATGAATATCTCAGCTATGAAGAAGGTTTGCCTGTTTTGCTCAGGCAAAATAGTTATTCTGTTTGCCAAACAGAGGCAACTCCTCAGCTGTGACCAAAAACAAAATAAACAGACGGAAAATTCAGTGGGAACTATTCTTAATATATTGCTGCAGATTAAATGTAATTTCAATGCATAGGAGGTCATTTTACATTGTTACAGCTCTGCAAGGGTTCCTTAATTATAAATAAAAATAACACCTAAATATTCCAAATGCTTTTTCATTTTAAATGAGCAATAATCTCTTCTGGGGAGCTAATTAATCAAGCAGCACAGAACAGATGAATATGTACTTTCCTTTGCTGCAGAATAAACACACCTCGGGTTTAATTAAAGTTCCTTGGAGTTCATGTCAAAGCAGAAAAGGAAGAGCAGGCCAGTTTTGAGTGTGCTCCATCTGCTACACCCTTGCTAACTCTCCAGATTTTATGGCACTTAAGGTATTGCTTTCTGTTTTTCTTCAGGCCTCAGCTGATGTAATGCAGGGTCAGCATGTGACCTTTTTGGAGGAAAGCTTGCCAGTGTGACTTGGGTGTATCCCGAAGACGCAAAAACAAGAAGTCAAGTAAAAAGAACTTCATACGTATGGCAGCTTCAAATTCTCATGATTTAAGCGAATCTCATGATTCTTTGAAGGCTTATGGGTAAGGGAGGGGAAGCTTGCAGTTGTGGCTGGCAGTGCTGCTGGTATTTTAGAAATAACAGCAACAGAAAGCTACCTTGAGAAACTCCAGCGCTCGCAGCAGAGAGAAGCAACATTCCTTGTCATCCAGAATCCTCAGCACAGGACAAAGTGAAAAAATCTCCAGAAGAGCCACCTGTTGGGGTTGTTTCTTTACAGTGCCAACCAGCCTGGCACTGTGGCAGAAATGGCTCTGGGGAGCTCATGCTGACCCATCGGAGTCATCCTTACAGAAACTATGAATTTTCTTTTTAGAGTCAGGACACACATTTCCTACTTTCTAACAAAATCTCTCTTGGAAACCCTGGATTTCAGGATAATGTGGGATTGGAAATGCCTCTTCACTCTCCCTTTCACTTCCAGGCAGAGGGAACAGCACACATACACAGGTGGGCTGCCTTTCTTGCTGGTGTGCAGAGTATGCAAATGTATTATTATTTCACCCAAGGTTTTACACACCTTTACAGCCTTTGCCTCCAAATGAAACTCCCACAGCTATAAACTTTTTGCATTGGGCCACCAGAATTCAGTGGGAGTTGTGTCTGAACGGCATTTTCCTCCCAGAGAAATAATGTGAGTATTTTTAAGTGGCCGAGTTGCGCATCAAGAAACACGAATTGTAAATAAGGAAGTACTTTGACTAGTGCAGAAGATTGATACAGCACCTGACAGCTTTCATTACGTAAATCTAATTTATTTCAGCAAACAAGTGACTGGAATCATGCATCATTTCTGAACGCGCTGACCCTCAGGTTTACATGGTTGGCTGCTACGGGTTTGAAAACAGGAAGCTCCAGCTGTAACATGAGTGACCCAGACAGCAAAAAGCTAGACACCAAACTAAATTGGAAGGCAGGAAGTCAAAGTTCATGCTCATACCACAAACAATACAAAAATAATAAAGTTCCTCTGAGATACATTTGGCAAAGCCAAAAGGCATTGTGAGGTATAAAATATAAAAGACCTGATAATATAAACGTTTATAGAAAATCAGAGCAAAGAATAAATTACCAACAGCATTCCAAAGAGCTAACTCCGTCCGTATACATTTTCATAAACACTGGATGCACACAATAAACTGAGCACTAACTCTAGCAGGATGCTAACTCCCTGAAGTTCGTTTAACTAGTCCATTCAAAAGCCCTGAGTTTTGAATACTGTTACTCTTTGCTTCCCAAAACCCTTGATCTCAGCTCCCTCACAGCTCCAGGATGCTGCTATACTCCCTGCTCTGTTGGGCACTTTTTTTCTGGTCCTCTGACACTCTCTCTTAAAGCCTTTTTTACTTCTCTAGTGACCTGCTTCTCAATGCTTTTGATCTCTAGAGCCTTCCCTGGGCTCATAGCAAGCCTTTACAGCCCACATCCAGAAATATATCACATCCTGTTCGCAGCAGAACTCCCCAATGGTTTCCCCAACAGCTACACTTGGTCTGCTGTTGTTGCCTTCTGGGGACCCAGCTTCTGCACAAAACATGTACAGGCAAGTTTATCTGCCTACAGCTGACTGCATTTTTCATTTTAGGGACAGAATGAACCATTACAGAGGAAAGTCTAACACCTGGCATGGATGCCAGCCCCGCAGGTCAGGAGTGATGCTGCTGAAGCCATGGGAGTCCTGTGGGATTCACATCTGAGCAACTGGTGGGTGCCAGAGCTATGATCAAAATTTCTGCAGATCCCTAAAAGCAGGAGCTCAATTCTGCACCAGGGTTGCAGCAGTTACCCTAAAATTCTCCTACTTCCACTCTGCAGAAAATAATGGGAACTTTTAATTTTATTTCATTTACATTTAATTTCTCTGGGAATATCATTTGTCCCTAGACTCCTGCCAAGGTCATCTGTCTAATCACTAGCTTTGTATTCCAGCTCCATTTTTTGACTCCTCTGCATCCTTGTGTTTTACAGCCACCTTTCATTTGCTATGATCTGTCCCATAGCCTTCTGCCCAGAAAAGTGCCTCTCTCTCTCCAAGACCAACTATTCTCCTCATGATACCTACAGAGAGAAAGGGGTCAATATTGACAGCATCCTACATATATGTTACATAAAATACTTTCTGCAAATCTAAAGCGGCTATAGCTTGCAGGCACAGAATGTTCTGGGAAGGTTAGATGTTTGTTGTCACACGTCTGCAGTAGATCACAGCTGATCTAATACAGTATTTTACCGCAGAAACAACATTGGTATTTCCCACAAACTTGCTTGGAGGACTTTTTTGCTGAAGTTCCCTTTTCATCTTGTTTGCCTTTTTACATTCCAACTTCTCCTGTTTACTCCCTTGCCGTATTTATTACAATGAGTCTGAAAACACACTATACCTGTTAAAGGAGAGGCAACCTTTCCCAAACTCTGAACCAAGTCAATGCTCAGCTTATGCATGTACTAATGATCTGCTGAAATCAATGGGCTTCAGCATGTACATGTTAGATATGTCTTGTTGGACTCATTTCTATTTAAGTATGTGGATATACTCTTTTAAATTGCAACATAATAGAACAGGAAAATGTAAACAGAAAAGACTGAAATAAAATACAGCAGTTTAAAAAATAAAAGGCTTTCTCTTTATCAAATACCTCTTTTCATCTTTGTGTTGGCACTTTCTGTGTAAAAAAAGGTTTTAGTGTTTGAAATCCTAGAAAAGTACTGTTAATTTACCTGACAGCTACCAGCACTGTAAACCACACGAATCCAGAAGCTTTCTAAAAGCTTGCTTTCTGCTAACAGTTACAGTATTACCCAGAGGCCGTTGTCACAAGCCACCATCATTACTAGCAATTTGATTCACAATAGATGTCAAAGCACTTCAAGGAAATGCAAGAACTACAATAATAACCAGTAAAGTTACCTTTGTCATCAGGATTTTGTAAATGACAAATTACGGAGCCCAAAGGCCGGGGTCTCCATTTTGGAGACCATCTAACATTTTACATTCTGAAACTTTATATGCTGCTCTTAAGATAATGGACCTGTTTTTCAAAGTCAGTTTTACTGCCACTGTTTACTTTTGCTCTGCTAGGACAACTACTGAACTGCACTGTTCTCTGATGCAACAGTGTGGCAGAGAAACACGGGGCAATAGTGAGCCAGTTCAGGGTGTGAGATAAACTTGTACCTGCATGTACGTTGATCTCCATTGAAAATGTAGATGTGCAAATCTCTGAAAACCAAACATGGCATTCTTAAGTTGGATATTCAAAGACAAGCAGTCACTTTACTGCTCCAAGTGTTCAAGTTAAGCTTAAAGTATGAAACAAATTGAAGATCTAGGGGCAGAATTTGGTCATCCTAGGATATTACTACATCTGTTGTACAGTGCTAAGGTAAATGAACATGCTGGAAAACATCTCAGGAAACCATTCAGTCCAGGTTAGTTTAGCCTAGTAAAATGCTGGCTTTGCATTCTTCACTAAATGTCATTAGTAGAGTTTCTGTGGTTTCTGTAAACCTTCTCTGATACATCGCTTTCAACCTTCCTTCCACACAATTCCACTTACAGTAAAAAATGTATACAGTCTTGGAAAAAAAAAAAAAAAAAAGGAAGAAAGAAAGAGAGAAAAGAATTAGCAAAATGGATAAATGGCCTTAATGACTGGCATATTTTTACTAATGTTTGGTGTTTTTAGATTTTGCAACCAGAATTGTGACACAGCTTCAATTTGTTTCCTCACTCAAGTAATTTAAGTTGCAATACTGTTTCCTGAATTTGCAATTTCAATTTGCTCATTCTTCTCCCCAAACTTATCTTTCCTCTTCATAGTTAAGGTTTACAGAATCACTCAAATATGCCTAGTGTGTGTCCCTGATAAGATCAGTTAGAATTTATACAGAATGTTCTGTACTTTACCTGGTTTGGTATAAAGAGGTTGTAAATGTTTAGGAAGGGAAAATAATAGTTTTCCCCTGTGTTTAATTGTGCTTAATGTGACTACTAAACATTGTTTCAGGGAACAAAATAATTTTTTGCTACCTAAATTAGGAATTCTAGTTCTATTCCCATACTATCAGCAATTTCTAATAATGCATTTGTAATTCTAAAGATCTGTACAAGCTAAGTACATAGAACATGTAATTCAAGAGTGACTTTGCATCAACAGTACAGTGCAGAGTCTTGCTTCAGTACTGATAGGTACACAGATAGGGGATTCTAGCTCTATTTTCTTTAAAGTTACAGGTTTGTGGTCCTTGAACACAATATTCTATAAATATTCTATATGTTCTATATAAAACTTTGTTTTTCTCCCATACACTAATAGGATGGCTTAGATGTAATTCAGTATTATCACATTGTTAAGGACCAGCTTTTGCCTTGTAATTTGCACACAAACATGCAGACATATTTATGTACACTTACTTTACACCCCTGGTAGCTGTCAGCTTTTCTGGTATTTTGAAAAAACCACAAGTGTTATTTAGCAATGTCTAATATGCAGACTATCAAAACAGATCCCGTCTTAACACCAAGCTCAAATTTCAAGCCATAACATCAGTAGGTGCAGCAGACAACTCTGTCAGGCCACTTGCAATTACTTCCCACTGCAGGCTTTGGGCCATTCAGTGGCAAGAAAATGTCACTGGCACTCAGTTGACTCACTTCACCACCCACGTCCTGGCATCTGCAAACCCCTGGAAGAAAGCTCTCTCCTCAGGACAGTGCTAACATGGCAGACACAACCCATGTTGAGATCCTCCAGGAGAATCACAATGTTTTTTTCCAAGAGACAGAATGATTTGAACCCAGCATCTTCAGACTCTGAAAACATGCCTGTCCATCACTTGGCCAAATGGAGCAATTCAATAACTAGCAGATGTGCAAACACACTCTTGGTGCGTTTTACTGATATGTTCCCAGTCTCTCAAAATGCTGCTCTCCATGAAACAGGACTACATGTAGCTTGAAGAATCGTCTTGGGCAAAATCTAAGTCTTCATAGTAGACAAATGTGATTTGCAAGAGGCCAGCTATGGATTTGCCTGCACAAAATAATGAGAACAGCTACTTTTCAGTGCACTGAACAACAGCAGTCGAAGTTTTAGATGTGTATCTGTATAAATCATGATGAAAATATCCGGTGGCAATTTTAATGTATCAAGCAGCTTTGTCCACATTTTTCTGTTATGTAACTTGAATAGACATCCAAAGGCATGTATGTGCCTGAAGTTTTGGACCTAAAACATTCTTCCTCATTTTATTTCTCTCTGTGTCCTTTCCCATAATGAGACTGTGTAAACATTCAAAAACTAATCTCTGTTAACCACAGAAAACAGCAGTGTTCTTGCTTCTGCTGCTATATCTGAAATGGCATAATTTGGATCAGACTATTCCTAGGCATATGCACAGCACAAAGCACACCACAACTGGCTCCAAATCCCAGCAAACACTGCTCAGAAGACAGAGACAATGAGCAGAAATGTGAGGTACTAAGCATTTAGCAACCGCAGCAGTATGTTATTTTGCTCTAATTTAAAATTGAAACACTTCCAGTAGACAGAGCTTGGAGCTTCATGTTTTTTCAAGGAAAGGGAGATTAATTTTTTTAAGTAATTAAACAGAAGAGTGAAGATCCTCAGGAATATAGGACACAGTCAGATGTGTCCAACTCTTCTTCACATGTGCTCTATCCATCAAAGAAAGAGGAGGCCTCACCTGCCAAGCAAATGTTTTATATGGAGCTGGAGGGTTCCAAATGTCTCACAAAGGTGTCAGATAAACAAAAGGAGACAGGAGAAGGTGACGGGACACTCTCACTGAAGTGTTGCTTCTGTTTCGAAGATGAGTGACAGACAAAGAATTTTCCCCCATCCAGAAACAAAGAAAAAAACATCTCAGACTATTCAAACTAGATGTCTCTGCAAAATACCTGTGTTGTACAAGATATTTTCTAAGACAAAGTATACAAATTAATTTTGGATTTAAAGAGAAAGTCAATTAAAACAGGATAAATTATGCTTCCAACAGTAACTTTTAATAACAAAACCAATACTACAGTAAGAATACTTCAATAGTTTCATTAAATATTAAACTTTACTGACCAAACATATTGCCTACGTATCAATTTGATTTATTTCCCCCTAGAAATAGTTGTAGCAGGTAGTTATTGACTGGCCAACAGTAATTTTGGGCACATTTAATAAATGCAATAAATATGCATTTAGTTTCACACAAAATTACTGTGAAAACAGATCTCCCCAGAAGAAGCATGAGATGGCAAAATCAACCCGACGGATAGTATGTGATCCACATTGGTCTCAAGATACTTTTGAACAGCAGCAGGAAGGCACTTTGTGGTAATTCTCATTATTTAAAGGCACCGGTTGGGGCCTATCTCACCGCTGGGAGCCCAGAGCACCGGCATACGCACAGTGAAGGCCGCAGACAGGCTGGGACCATGGCCAGGCCCATGGGTTATGGGTGGCATGGCCATGGGGAGATGCCGTGCAGAGGCACCCAAGGCTGACAGCTCCCAAGGGACCCAGGACTGGGTCGGAGGGAAGCACCTCATGCCAGGCTCCATCATGGCGCGCTGCTCTGGGAAGGGACGCGGCTGTCGGCCCGGGCATGAGTAGGAGGCCTATACAGGCGGGAATGAGAGGAATCAAAAAGCTGCTTAACATACCAAATTTGTGCAAATGTACTTGTTTCTTGTGAGGGATATAACCATCTTCCTGTCTTTAAAAATATTCCTAGCACTTTCCCACTATTTTAAATCTACTCTCTTCAGCAAAGTTAATGTAAAGTTAAGCGTATGCAAGGCAGAAATCATAGGGCAAATGTTCTCACTCTGTAAATCAGCAAATCTCCCCCTCTCCTAAAAGTGAGATTTCACAGTCAATTTAAGCTGATCTGAGACTGCACTGCTCCCGAACAGGGCAATCCAACTTCCTTTTATCTCCAGCTGCGTGTTCCCACCACTTCCCTTGTGCGGGCTCTAGAGATCATACAGGCGAAGGATAAACAAGATCAGCTCACTGATCCTATTGAAAACTAACCCTGAAAATACTTAGGTTTTAGCCATTTTCTAAAGAGTTGAGAGTAGCTCCTTCCGTGACAATTTACAGTTAACTCTCACACAAATTGATTTTGAAACCTCTCTGTTACACATAGAGAAATTTGGAAAAAAAAAAAATATATGTATACATATTAGTATCTAAGCAAGAAGTGAGACAGTACAGAAAAACTGGAAGTCTGTTACAGGTAATTACAGCATTTCAAAAGAACCATTTTTATCCCAGCTTCAAAAAACCCCCAGTCTACACAGATCCTAACGTACAAGAAGTGAACAGTTAAAATGAAACAAATTATAGCAAGAGACTCATTTTGAGAAATGCATTTCAAATCTACAAGTACTCAGCTTACACGAGAAACATAATTCAAAGAAAATCATTACAATGTCATTTTCCTTTACACTTTTCTTTACTATTTTTCTTACCTGACTGTTTTAAATTGTTACGCATTTTTAACATTGCAATGGGGTTTTTATTTTGTAATTTGTTGAGCTGGAATTCGTTGATCTGGTATCTAACCCTACTTGTAAAGCAATTAGAAAGATCTTCTTTCCCCTCTTCCAGCCTTCTTGTTTGTTAGATTTTATCTGTGCGGTATTGTGATAATAAGCATACTGTTCCTTTCTGATGTTTATTTCTTGCTGCTTCTGATTTTATCTATCTAATGTGTGTTGTAACAAGAGAAAGTGTACCTTTTGTGGGATCTAAAGATACAACAAAGGAATAATGTGGAAAAAAAATGGTTGCTTTTAATACCTTATACCATTATCAAGAGGTATGTGATATACATATGTAAACATATGCAATGTTTATATTAGAGAACTTACAGGTAATATGGATAATTAACACCATCGTAAATATATGAATTAATAATATCAAAATACTTGGTTGACTTTTGAACTTCCAAAAACCATCAAGATCAGAAACTGAATCACTGTACTTTGTTGGCCCTGTTCTGATGCTTGCATTTTATAAATATACAGCTTTCTGATCTAAATATAGTGCTTGTAGGGATGGTAGCCCATCTAAATGTGGTATATATGCAGGCAGAATCCCCAAAAAATAGTTATTAGAGTTACCAAGTGTCCAAATCTAGTCAACAGTAAGTTAACAGCATCTGTGAAGCCTACTAAAACAAGATTTTATTGCAGTCATAGTTTTCATGAGACAAGCAACTTACAACAAGTAAATGTCTTTGATATAAGATTTGTGAAAAGCAATCAAATGATAACATTTGGTTGGTGAAGTCCTAAACTTGATTTGAATTGAGGACTTAAAAGCCATAGGCAAAATGTGATATGTCCCATTACTGATCTCTGTAATATATGTGATTTCTTAACATGTTAACCTTTTGTAGTATTATTATAAGCTGGGTTCCTAACTATCTGCTTGAAAGTGTGGTTTTACCTCTTTGTACTGATTTGTATTTTTAATACATTAGCACCCATTCACACTTAAAAAAAAAAATCACACAATATATGTAATCATATATTGAGATGCTATGCACAGAGAACCAGATGAGAGTGGTTCATCATCAGTAGGAGCTGCAAGCCTAAGCCTTATTTAAATGCATGGTTTTTGCTCATTACCCTCTCAAATCAACAGCTAGGGCAAATAAGAGAACTATCCTAAGAATGGGCAACAGTCATTTGCATGCAAATAATTAAAAATGGGATGATCCTTCTTTCAGGTTGATCATGGCCAGACTGGTGTCCTTGGAGGTTACTCAGTGACTCAATAAACTCACTAAACATGACAAGATGTTAGAACACTAGCGGTTTCTATTTTGACCTTTTCTACTCTTTATCTTTTTGCCTGTTTTTTTTATCATGTAACCTCTTAGGGAAGGAAATATTGCCTTCTTTTATGTTGGGAAATTGCCCAGAACATTACAGACACTACCCAAACAAAGAGTAAGTATAATAAAAAGGGGAGGAGGAGGTTTACTTGACCCCATACAGAAATCCTTTAAAGACTTCTTATGAAACTTAATACAACTGCAACCTGTCTTATTGCTTAACTAAAATATTCCACAGTTAATTGTACTATTATAATCATTCCTATCAAAGTGAACAACAGAAAAGATGCTAGTTGTCAAGAGACAACTGAAATTACTTTGGGGATAGTTAACATAGCCACTTAGAAATATGTAAATAGGTTGGTACCTTTTCTCTTCTGCTGGGATGGAGTTGAAAAGATCTAGAGTTTCCTCTCAGTTCTGCTCCTGACTTCATAATCTTCAGTATGACACTGTTAGGTAACTCTCTGTGGCTTCATCTTGTAATCTGTAAAAAGGAGATAATAGTTTTCTTTTCAGAGCATTTTGAGACATACAAGTAAAATGCTACAGAAGAGTTCAATACCATTAATACACGTTTTCCCCACTGGATAAGGTCTTAAAGCAAAACCTTTCCCTTTGATCGTTTGCTGCAACATGCCCTCTGTCAGTCCTCAACAGCACATTTTAAGTAATGTATGATAAAAAGAAGGTCAATACAATGAAATAAACTCTGCAAATACCTCATTTTCCCTAGATTTAATTATGATTAATCTTATCTACTGCGATTACATTTTTTAACCTTTATAATTTTACAAAATGCTTGTACCAAATTCTGTTAGTCCCTAATATTTCATGCTATGTAGTTCCATTTGTCTCCCATCTATGAAATATATAGCAAGCATGACATTTCATATTTTAGAAACTTGCACTATTACACAAGGAACACTGCCTTCCTGCACCATTAATACCAACATTATGATTCAGACCCATGATTTCTAAGTCCTTCTTTTAGGTTAATCTATTGTGGTAATAAACCAATTTCATTGCTTGCTTCTGGTATTTTATATAACAGTGGAAAAATTTGGAAAGTATAGTATCAAGACCTCAGTTATCCTTAAAATCATTTTAATACTTCTGTGGTCTGATTTACATGATTTTACAATCAGCTATGAAAACATCAGCCTTGTGAGTACTGGTGGGGCTCCCCACTGAGATTTGTTCAATTTTGGGGGATGCCTTTGTGCATTTGGTATATCAGAAAGTTCAACATTCTATCCTGTATAATTATCAAAATCTCTTCTCCTTAATTTAGATGGATCTTGTTACATGTTACGTAGAAAAGACAGTCTTCAGAGAAAAACAAAACAAAACAAAAAAACTATAAATACATATGCAGAGAGAGAATAAGAATGAAAAACAAACAAACAAACAAACGACAATTTGTCATATATTAGAAAGTGGATGCAATGGTATCTCTGGCCAAGGCTGTATATACATTTTTGTTAGTGGTGTAGGGGCTATCTCAGCTATCCTTAGAAATTTTCTTGGGGAAAATTATCTTCATTGTTCAGGCCTTAAGTGTGTTTTTGCTTTAGGTCCTGGGAAAAAAGATTTGACTCCACATGCATGACTGCTTCTCCCATGAGCCAGCTTTCAGTTTCATTTTGTCTCTGAACAGTACCAACAACCAAACAAAGAAATCTGCCATAAACTGAGTGAAAGTTCATTTGTTATATTTGATAGTTTTCAGGGTAAGAATGTTAACATTTCAACAATGTCTCAAATAATATAATATTAATATTAAAAATTCTAAATGATTGTATGCAGAAAATTTGAGAACAAGTACCTTGCATAGGAGTCAAAATCACTGAAAGCTTTTCCACTTCAGTTGTTGCTGAAGACTATGCATCAAATGAAGTGGAAAAGCTATAATACGCATGGATTTGAACTTCTGTATACATGGATTTGAACTTCTGATATATCATTTTTTGTTACAAATTGGGACCTTATAGGACAATCAAGACCAGTGTGATGAATGATAATAAATACAATTCTGAAGCCTTTAGTTAAGAAATGTAGCTGAATCCAGAATTACTCACTTTGTATTGAGAATCTGCACAGGCAATTTTGCCTTAATAAATAAAGCTATCAGAAATGGCCTAAAAAGATGATTTTAAAAATGGAAGAAATCAGTGGAGTCTTTACCAATGACTCTTTAAATAGAAGGCCCGATTAAATGAAAAAGTCAGTAAATGGCTGCAAGAAATACCTCTGAAGAAAATACTGAGTCCACAAACAACCTGGCAAGATCCTGAGAAATTTAACCTTTGGAAAACTCAAACAAAGGCTTGTGGATAGATCAAGAGTGCCCAATCAGACCAGTAGCACAGAAAACAGAAGCTAAACTACGAGTGAAGGGAAAGTTCTAAAGACACTTGCATCTCTTCACCATTCAGCTAGGGGATCAATGTTTTATGTGACAAATATTTCAGAAGGCATGTGATTTACCCATAACTTATAAGACAAAAAATAAATGTGTGCAGTGTGCAGTGTACAGGACATTTGGCTGCTTTTCTTCGTAGCCTCTTTGGCTTGATACGTGCATCTGTGGAGAAAGTCCCTGTTGCTCCTTGGGAAAATGTTCTGGGGACATGTCCTGGCAAAGAGACTGCAGGACTAGTTTAGAAATTGAATTTTTAAATGCAGATGAAGAGCTGGAAACAAGTTTCCCAGCTAAATTATTCTGTAGCATGGTAAAGTTTGTGTTAAAGGGTATTTATAAGCACAATAAAATGCAAATACAAATACAAATAATGCATTTCTCTCAAGACAAAGTTATTCCACAGATACACGCACTAAAGTACATCCCACTAAAGAAACAGCTGCAGTTTCTTCCTTGGATTTTGTCCCCTAGGCATACTCTGTTTGAACACAGTTAATGCATAGAAGACTGTACCTCTGTGAATTGCTTTAATGTTTGAGGCTGTTGCAAAGGACTAAAGCAAATACATTTGCATTAAAAGGTGTTAAAAATAATTATAATTTTGTAAAGATTTCCAAAATGACAGATTATGAGAGAAAACTAACAAATGAAGATTGCTTGTCATACTAGATTTGTTTCCAATCCCATCCTCCTGTCGTCCTATCATTGCATTACTTCTATCCATTAAAAAACTAACATTCATGGGAACATTTATAACCTTAAGGTCACCGTACAGAAATGCCATTATGTGGAACCACATAAAAATGTTGTCAGCGGTACCTCTACTGTATTCTACAGCTGGCATTTCAGCCTGTCCTCTTCTGCAATTAATAGTCGCAGTAATAAGATTTTGAAGTTTGAAGCTCTTTATAGGAGAAAAGCTGCTTTTTCATCCCTTTCTCAAAGCTTACAATATGATTGGCAAAGTATCAAGAATAATAAGACAACTGGTGACGTAAACCCCAGGAGGAACAGAACAGCTTTTGTTCTGAACTCTCATCAAAATCTTGGAAATCTTGCAATAGGAAATGTTGCTGGAATGTAGGTTCTTACTCAGAGTTCGTACATGTTGGGCCTGCAATATCTGAAATCTCTTAACTGCTTCAATAAGTATTATTTCCATCCCATTATATGTTTGTAGCTGAAACAGCTATACAGTTAACTATTTAAATTTTCTTGATATACAAAATGTATGTTTCATTCTCTATTAATGCATCATTATTCTTGGTGTCACAATGAAGATGTTGGCTATCCTGTTTGTTAATGCAATGGTTCCTGTGAAGCACTGAATACCTGTTCCAACCATGAATATTACAGATCATAGAAAAAAGACCATGCTTCCTAGACTGTACGTTAAATGTAAGGTTAAATGTAAACAGCCTTGTGTGGGTTAAAAATTAATGCTGTATAGTCAACATGACCAAGTCAGAAAAAGCCAAAGCTATATTATATCCACCATCTATGCAAGCTGAGTTATCCTGAGCATTTTAAAAAATATATATACAGTAATGTTTTCACAAGACAAAAACCAGAATAGCAGTACCATTGGTCCTACCCCCCCCAGCATTTACTGCAAATGGGAGGTTTTGTTAAACATGCAGATATTTTTGCAAAACTCAAAATTTTACAAAAGTTTCAGTTATGTAAGCATCAGTGTGACCCTTGGAACTTAATTTCCTCTTTTTTAAACGAGAAAAAAAGAAAGATTTCCTTGTAGAGCTTGCATTTATTGTATACTGTGCTGTGCAAGTACTCTTATCAAACGTGGTTTTAAGTGTGCCTTGGCGTGCAATTCAAGTTCTCTGGACTTGAGTTACTTCTTCCTAATCAACCTAGCAACCTAAAGGAGAGCACCCACTCCTTAAAAGCTGCTTGAACTGCCATGCTCTTATTGGCACTGCACCCACTTGGGTTTGATGCTAAGATGTCTGGGGACATATCTCACAGACAAGTCAAGTGGGCTGCATGAGATTGTCTGTGCTGCTGGTGACCACACTGAAGGAACTGTAACTTAAATACCAACCCTTTCAGGCTGCAAGAAACACTAACAAAAGCATTAGCTCTTATGCTAGTTAGCTTTGCAGAATATATTAATCACTGACATTTTGCTGGAACCCAAGCAAGTGGATCAATTAAACCATTCAACTCTTCTGTCAACTCTGAGAGTAAAAATGAAGAGGTTGGAGCTCTCACTATCTCTTATGTCCATACAGAAATGTAGTGTGGTTCAAAACGTTCCCAGGTAAGAGTGGCAGGAAGACATTACACAGTGAGAAGCCTGAGCTGGATCTGTTCCCATAAGGAACAGATTGGCTTTGAGTAGATGCCTATTATGCCTTTGAAAAACAGAGGCATAAAAGCAGCTTTTTGGAAAGGGAAAATGTTATTTTAACAGATTCGTCTGACAGAGAGCTTTTTGTTTGAAATTTGCTTCTACTATTGCTCAGATAAACAGTGTATGAGTATTGTATAGTATGAGTATTTTTTTTAAATAAATTATACCAAGAAATAGTCCAAGGGATATGCCCAAATCAGTTTTCATACAATTCAACAAAGTCTCGAGGTAAGAAGCAGAAGGGGTGCCAGGGTTGTGTGCAGGAGGTTTGGGATCAGTTGTTGTCACCACTGGCCTTTTGGTTGAGTCAGATACCATGCACCACAGAAGCAGGACTGCCATCTGGGGCACCTTGATGGATCAAATCTCCACCTTCAGCAATGCAACAAGAAAACAAAGTTATTTTAAAGATCAGAATGATTAGCTTGTATGTTTATAAAACCCAAATCATTTCTGATTCACGTATACTATCTATGTTGTTGTAAGATGTTACTCTTCCTGTGCTTTTTTTTTTTCTTTTCCATTTTAACTCTGCACTCTCAATCACAATTTGAATTACAATCTCTTAAATTAGAAGTGTAAGATAAGAGCCATCCCTTCTGTCTGGTTCTTTATTTTATTCAAGTTGCAGTGATCATAAAATGGTCACTGGTCATAAGTAGTGTGAGCTTTCAAATAAAGCACTCAGCATTACAAAAGATGCTTATAAATTCCACATGCTAGGGGGTTCTTATAGACCTCTGAGAGACACAAACACAAAAAGGGCCATGCACTACATGACAAGAGGCACATAAACAAAACAACTCGCCGGTGGGTCCCAGTTCTCTATAAAAATCCATTTAACAATACTGATGTATTTGCTAGTTACTGGAAGCTAGGAAAATGTTTGGGTCTAATGTGTGCAGTTTCTTCTTTCAGAATGAAATGTAAGTTGGTGGGGATTTTTCAGGATGAGGGACTGGGGGAGGAACAGGAGGAGGAACAGGGGGGTTATTGTGGAGATGCGGCGTTGAGCAGGCAGTAGTGGGCAGCTATTGCTCTGCAGAGAAATCAAGCTGTAGCAAGAGGAAAAGGAAGGTTACACAAAAGCTCCATATCACTTCTTTGCTTTCATTCTATTGAGACATACTCATACCTGCAAGACTGATCCCCTGATTTCAGCTTTCTAACTGTTTTAGAAGCGCTGCAGCGATGCCAGCTGGTATAGCCAAGAGCTTGAGGTTAAACACAGATAGAGAAACATTGTCTAGCGGAGAGTCAGTTAAACAGCTCCCCCAATTAACTGGTGCTGCCTAGCCCAAGGCTATAAAAAATCTCGACTGGGCCAGCAAACTTTCAAGCCTGCATCCTGCCTATCTTCCTGCCCTGGGGAGCCTTTGTATGAGGCTCATTGTTACACAGCAGCTACTTCAGCAAAGGGCTCACTGCAGGAATTTAAGCCTTACTGGGGAGGATTATCAGAAGTCATTGTTTTGATGTTCCTTAATTTCCAGGGTTTAAGAGAAGAGACACTAGCACAGTTTATGGGATGAGTTCATTAAATTGAGTTCTGAATTCCTTACTATCCATGGCAAGATAATTTACCAGAAACTGTAAAATTGAGTTTTACAGAGTATATTAATTCACACCCCGAAATTTCCTCAAGGTACTCTCTGTTTAAATATAATCTCTTCTGCACCTAGCACTCATTAAGCATTCTAAATATAACCACAAACACATAAAGATCTTATTTGATCCAAGACATTTATTTAAAGGAACTATTTAAATATGTTGTCACCCTGTACTTAACTAGTAGCAATATACCAGAACTAGTTACAATTTTCACAAGTGAATTAGAAGTCAAGATTTCTTAGTACTTTCCCTGACTGCTCACTGGTTTTGGAAAATCAGTGGTTAAATGCATGCATAGCAATAACCCTGGATGGCTGAGATACACTTCTATATTTCTCTGTCAGCTTGTGCCTGTTGCAAATTCTCCCTGTGCAAAGCTGTATTCTGTTTATTGGGCCTCATTATTTGTGAATTTGTTTGTATGTCTGAGAGAATATCACATGTTTCTTTTTGAGGAGAAGCCTCAGAATTTTTCCCTGATCAACTGACAGATAATTCGCTTTGCAGGCACCTATAGATGGGCACTATTAATACCGAGGTCATTCAGTTTGTACATATACTGCAAACAAGGGATTTTCTGCATAAACTACAAACTTTTTCCCCCCTACCTTGTTAACTTAGTCCAGGCATACATTCCTTCTAAACCCAGGTAAAGCCATTTCAATTTGGATTGCAGCGGTTCTATACTAAAACCAAAATACAAACCTAAGTAATAGGTATGGTTTTTCCCATCTATGAATTCCTGGGTAGTAAAACCCTTTTATTCCTTTGATCAATAGTAGAAGAGTTCTTCACCAGTGGATAAGAAATTTACTACAGAAATTCCTGCACTAATGATCTGAGGAGCCCAAGGTTTTGTAGCTATATGTGATTATGAAATATGCCACAGAAACATTGTCTTCAATCCAGAGCAAACCACTGTAAGACCATCACCATCTACATGTTCAGTCCCCTTCATTCATCTCACTGTGGGCTCTCAGTAAGGTCAAATTATTTGTTCTTCGTGTCCAAAACTCTCCTTCAGTGTCTTTTAAATGAGGGACCATTTCATGCTGTGTGATCTCAACTTCCCTTGATGACAGCTCTATCCTACTGGAACTATGAAACTGTCAACATCAAGAGCAAAATTTAGGTGTGCAGAAGACAAAAATGGCTCAGCTGCTATCCCACAAACTCTCTCAATAGAGGTCAACAACCTCAGCATCCATGAAGAAAGCTGCAAAATGCAGTGTTTCCATCAGCCTCACAAAACAACACCGCCCGAAATTTCTTGCTGGCAGCAAAAGGAAAATACTTTGCACACATTACAGTTTCAGAAACTGTAGTAGAGTAGATAGTGTCATGACAGACATGGAATACAACAACAGATCACCTTGATTTAGTAGAGGTAAAAGGTGTACTTGGTCAGCCATTGGAAAGTAATGTCCTGTAGTAAATGTGAAGTAATGTAAGGCAACTCTGCATCTGCAAGAGAAGGCCAAGCAGCTCACACCAAATGTTTTTCCTCTGCACTTGGGCACTCTGTGGTCACAGTCAATGTAAGGTAAGCTGAGGTCACCTTTATCAACAGATCGAAACCAAAGATTTAAAAAATTAAAAATAAGAAACATTAATTTATCATGCATCTTTCCTAATCCTACCCATATGAGATCATCTAATGCTCAAGGTTCTCTTGGATTCAAGTACACACAATGTTATCTTTTTTTAAAAAGCATTAAGCTGGTGGTTGAATGACTTGCCTGCAGACATCCAGAGCACGAAAGGTAGAGCCATTAATATGGAGTCCCAGCTGACAAGTTCTGTGTTAGCAAGGATTAGAGTGTAGCTCCTTCTCCAAGTAAATTACAGTGTTGTGCTCTATGTCATTAGAAATATGAGTGTTTCCACATTGCATTAGACCCTAGCACATATTACACAGTATCCTTCATTTGACAGTGGCCAGCATTAAAAAAAGCAAAAAAAAAAAAAATGAAAAAAACCCACAGTTGATAAATGTTTTGCCTTTCCTCCATGCCAGACACTATATTTTCCACGGATATCTAAAAATGCATTTTCGCATTACTGGTAAGAAGATGTAATGCCTTGTCCCACTGATGTCAGTCTTGATCCTAGCAATATGATCCCACCACTTCCCTTGCATGGGATCCGATTCCACAATGAATCAGTTCAGGGTACAAAAACAGCAGCAAATAGAAAATTAACCCTAGCAAAAAAAAAAAAAAAAAAAAAAAAAAAGTCATGAATAGTCATCCACTACTTTTTACCCTAAAATGGAGATATAAGCATTTTTCCTTCCTGAAATCCCTGTATATTTTTAGCTTCAATGATCTGAAAATTCTTGTAGCAGAATTCCAGTTGAAATTTCACAGTATGGGGAAAAAATATTTCCAATTCCTACATTTGAACTTCCCATATTTTGTATCAGAGATCAGCTGCAGCCCACAGGCAGCCCACCAGGTCAGTTCTCTGAGTCTCAAGTCTTGTAGCATTTTTACCTGGAGAGCATGTGTAGTGAGCACGCTACAGACAACGTGAGTCTTCCAGAAGGGGCTGTCTGCTCTCGGATACCAACTAACCCCTCATTTTCTCCTTTTTCACACCAGAGACATGTAATATAACCAGCTGATATTGACAAGAAGGAAAAGAGGGCAGACGGGAGTGGCTGCTCTGTACTAGAACAATTCATCCAGATCCCTGCGAATTCTCAAGCGGACGCAGAGACAGGCAGCGTGAGAGCTAGCAGTGGCAGTGGGCTCATGTTTACCCCCTTGTCCTGCAGAAAATTCAGCAGATGCAGCTTCCGAGAGTGTGCACACACACAGCACGGCTGGGCAGCGACCTTGCTCTGCTGCTGCGACTCAGGCACGCCAGCTGCCTGGCTCCCTCAGCCAAAAGAGCAATAGGTCACTACTATTTTAAGTCCATTGACTGTCCCCTTATTTTAGTCTTGTAAATTAGATGACAATAAGCTCCTCCCCTGTTTTCTCCAGGCCATTCATTATTTTCTAATTTAGCCCTATTATTCATGTTTGGTGAAAACCTAAGTGTCCATCTTTTTTACCCATGCCTTTGCCCTGCATCTGTCTTGTTATGCAGCCCCGGGTACCTCCCCTGTCAGGGACAACCAAAGAAGCATCTTGCTAATTTCCAAATGCACTTAGCAATTCCACTCATTTCCATAAATGCAAATATGTACTTTAAGAGTTTGATTCCCTATCTCTTTTCTGTTCATGAGTTAATTTAACTTCATGCAAAGTTGCTACAAAACATTACTATTCTTATGATGTAGGATTTTACATTCATTACAAATGATGGTATCAAGCAAAAAATAATCCAACCTAGAAAAATACAAGCATATTAGTTAAAACACACTGTCTGTTCCTTACTGAATTATACATTTCTAAATCTTTCAGAAGCATGCCTTTTAAAGTAACTCGGGGGATTTGCAGTTGCCTTCCAAGCTTTTCATTTCTAGGTCACTTGTTAAATCTACCCCAGGTCAGCACTGACTGAAAATTATTACTGTCTGGCAGCTGTTTTGTAGTCTACATAAAATGAATTAGTGGTTTCATTCCACTTCCTAATGGACAAGTGGCCCCATCTTACACTTCGACCTAAATGGCACCCTGTTGACTACTGCAGGGAAAGAACTGAATAAACTCTTTTTATTCTGTAGGTAGGTCCTCACGGTGAGGAACAAGACTGGTGGGACCCTCGGAGCTATTATAGTACAACTCTACAAAAAATAATGTCCTCCACGTATGGAATTCATGTAATCCAACCAGATAAATGCTGTTTTGGTGAGCTGTTATGGTGATTATTTTGGTCTTCTGAGGATCTTTGTAATGTCATATGGTGGGGAACATGCTACAAGTTGCCCACTATTAAAAAGAAAGCCCCTTCACACATCATTTCTCAGTTCCAAGCTCAGAAAATGTGTGCATGGATGTGTGCACGTATGCTTGCATGGGTATGCTTCAGTTTTTATGCCAGTAACCAGAAGAATAATCCAGAAGATCTCCTATCTAATTGTAGCAAAAGGGAAATTTTAATAATAACAATGTGGACAAACAGATAAAGAGACTTCCTATTTAAGATACAGATACAGAGTCAGAAATTATAATGGGATCTATATTTGACTTCTACTCGTTGTGCTTTACTTGCACTAGGAATAATATGGGTTTTCCTGTCCTGAAAGCCCCCAGCCTCACACTTCCAGATCACAGCATTCCTTTCTTTTTAGAGTAGACACAAGCACAAATGCACCAACATGTATTATAAAACAATTTTGCGTTTGTCTATTGGTACCTGAACTATTTCACACAGAAATTTATAGAAGGCCATCATTTCCTATACCACCCCTTGTCTTTTTTCCTTGGATGATAGATAAGTCTCTGTGAATCTGGTACTATCCTTGTCCTTACTGAGCTAGGACAAATTTTCCCTGAGGCCCCCATTTCCCTTTGCATTCCCATTTATCATTCCGCTCAGCCTGCAGCAATTCAGACAGACCTGCTCCTTTACTGAGAAATCTTCACCTCTTCCTACCCATCAGGATAAGGTTGTTTTTCTACAAGGTCTATCAGCTCCATATGTCACCAACTTTTCTTGTTCTTGTCCCCCAGTGACCCAACTCTGTCTCTTCCTATTTGTTTGCTTCTTCTGAACTTATTGTTCATCTTTCCTTCTTTGCTACTTTTCTCTCTCTTCACTGCTTACCCTACCTTTATCCGAAGCCTAACTTTATCCAAAGCAGCCAAAGCAACCTTCATCCCACAAATAAAGAGCGTTAACTTCAAGGCAAGTTCTCCACCTTGAGAACAACACCAGGAGCCAAGTTTTGCTCAGTCCCATGTTCTTTTCATATTTCACCACATAACTTTTATGAAAATCCACATGCAAGAGTTAGACTGGCTTCTAGAGACATCACACCTCTGTTACTAGCATTTGCAAGTAAATAAATGAGTTGATATTGATCTTTCTACTACGATGTTGATCTTTCCATGTACATATTACAATGAGCCAAGAGGAGGGCCTCGAAGATGATGCTGGAGCACCTCTCCTATGAAGAGAAGCTGAGAGAGCTGGGGTTGTTCATCCTGGGGCAGAGAAAGCCCCAGGCAGACCTTACAGCAGCCTTCCAGTACCTAAAAGGGACGTACGGGAAAGCTGGGGAGGGACTCTTTGTCAGGGGGTGCAGTGACAGGACAGGGAGAAAGGGCTTTAAACTAAAAAAACAGTAGATTTGGATTATATCTGAGGAAGAAATTCTTTACTCTGAGGGTGGTGAGGCCCTGGCACAGGCTGCCCAGAGAAGCTGTGGCTGCTCCATCTCTGGAGGTGTCCAAGGCCAGGCTGGATGGGGTTTTGGGCAGCCTGTGCTTGGTGGGAGGTGTCCCTGCCCAGGGCAGGGGGTTGGAACTAGATGGGCTTTAAGGTCCCTTCCAACCCAAACTATTCTGTGTTTCAAAACATTCTGTGATTATTTCATGTGTATTTTCTGTTAAACAAGCTTTTCTAGGAGGTTGTACCTAAGCCTTTGTTTTGGTATTACATGTACAGGCGTTGTATAAACAGTTTTATTTTTACATTTTATCCTTTTATCCATAATCACTAAGTTAATTGCCTTTTTTAGTTTTATACTGTGGACCTTCCTCACATGTGAAATAAAACAACTTCTCCCTGTGAGAAGGAATTTACCCTAATGGTAAGTGGTTTCCATGTAACATAGATTACAAAGAATCACAGGCAAAATCACCAGATCTTTGTTGCTCAGAACTAAGTCTTTTCAGGGACTTCAGTCCAAAGAAGAGGGATGAGGCCAGTTAAACACTCAGTCATTTCTTGTCTATCTGTCCCTGATGTGAGTGCAAGTTGCACAGGTTTTGCTTTGTAATCAACTAGACAGTACCTAGAGTAGAGACAACCTGTTCATTATCACATTATTTCTATTTCATTGTGTATATCCCATTTATAAGAATAGACACAAACCCACATTCAAATTCTACAGAACATTTCATAATAAAAAATTAAAAAAAAAATAATAATAAAAAACATATTCTGGTAACTTCCAAGCTACCATTCCAAAAATTAACAAAGCCAACTGTCCAGTGGATTTGTGGTTGTGGTCATAGTCACTAATATCTAACTTAATGCCAAGCAACACTCACTTTATTTCCTGTTGAGACTGCAGCCTCTCCTTCTGTGGGGCACTAATTTGAAAATCAAAGTCAAAGAATACAATTAAACTTTGCGTTTACCATGTCAGGCACTGAGCTGCTCCTAACCCCTAGATTCTGGCTCTGTATGTTTACAGATTGCTCTTACTTGCCCTTTCTTGCCTTTGATTGCTACCTGTCTTATAGGAAACCACCTTCCACTGGCAATAAGACAGACAGATGATGAAAAGGCCTTTCTGTCTCTTTGTTCGTAACACTTGAATCGTTTGTTCTTAGAATTATTCAAAGACTAACACTTTGTTTATGACTGGCTCTTCTTGAAGCTTCTCTAGAATAATGGCTCTTCCACAGCCAGTCAGGCACTGCTGAATTAATTATTGTGATTGATTTTGTGATAAACAAGACCGATTTTATGTGCTACGCTAAAATCTCTGTTTTCAAGTCACAGTCACTAACATCGGATACAATGCTGTGTTGATCAGTGGAGACCTACTCACCAACTCTGGCATGGATTCATGGCTTGAACATGAGAATCTGACATTTGTGGCTGAAAATGCTCTCTTAGAGCAAAATCAGGACTTTAGGAACTACTCAATACTACTTTGCCTTTAGGCACCAGAAGGGTACTTTCTCAACAGTTATCTCCATCTCCCTTAAAATTGATTTTGCTACCCTATTAGCAACTAAATCCTAAAAAAATAGGGGTGTGAAGTCTTTTGTATTAAACAAAATGTGTAGTATAGAAGTTACACAAATGCTTATAT
Organism: Netta rufina; assembly: GCF_964035555.1. NCBI lineage: Eukaryota > Metazoa > Chordata > Aves > Anseriformes > Anatidae > Netta > Netta rufina. Next base: position 29,613,279 of record NC_140129.1, read on the forward strand.
TCTTTGGTCATCGGTTATATGATATTTTATCATTCACAGACAGAGCAGCTCTCAAAGGAACAAAATTTCAAAAAACCTAGGATAACAAGACTGAACTTGGCTCAATAAGTCCCAGTAAATTTGTCAAAGCAGTGAACTACTTTGCTCCATCTTAAAATTTTCTTTTCTTAAGAAACTGTTTCTAAAGCTTGTTCCTCTGACAGTTCAAAACGTTTTCATCTTTTTACATAATGTGTTCATCATGATATTACATCCAGTTATTTGTGTGCTAATACCGGTTCAAGTATTTCTTTTCCTTTTCAGGATCTTACTATCGTGCTTCATTGGCCCCTTCTACCTTCATTTTGTGAACAAAGGAAGAAAAGCTCTCTGTCTCTTCTCACAACAGAAGTTCTCCATTCCACACTTTACGACAATAGCCCTTCCCTGCTTCCATTCCATTTGATTTCGTTTTTCTTGTTCAGAATTGTAAAAAGTATTTCAGAAGACACCTTTCCAGTTCACTGTATGGCAGTGATACTATGTCTTTCTCTCTTTCACTACACCCTATTTGCTACATTCAATAATCAAGGACATCTTTTTCTCAGCTATACGGAGTTGGTGGTTCAGACTTAGCCTGCCACTGGCTGATATATTTATGTTTTCCTCCCTTCTGCCATCCAGAGGTTATCCCAGTTTTTAACAGTGACACCTAATTTTCTACTGCTAGTGAATTTCAGCAGCTTACTACTTTTTGTCCCAAAGTTAATGGAAAATAGTAAGTATAACTGCGTCTAATATCAAACCTTTAAGAGCTCTAGTGATTACTTTCCTGCACTTTACTGTTTCCTTCTAAGTGTCACCATTGTAATTTCCCATTTAGAAACTTCCTCGTTCATATTAGATATATTGTACTAATTCCCACATACTCTAGCTTAACAAACTAAGGTAGTAAACACTCAAATAGCATCATATGAAATGCTTTACTAAAGTTCAGACAAGTGGAACCTTCCTCTATTTCCTTTGCCTAGAAAATGAGTTACCAAAGTAAGCTATTAAGTAGTCCTACAATATACCTTTATAAACTCTATAGCCTTCTTGCTTTGTTTTCTGTTTACTTCCACACCTATAAATATTCTTCCCACCACAGCTTGTTCTAAAGCTCTGCATGCTAATAAGACAACCCGAGTGATACCAGCCCGTGCTGTTCTTTTTCAATGTCGGTCTCGTGTTTGCTATTCAAATGTCACATGACTTTGTTTTGGTTTTGACAGATTTGTCAAAACTGTTTCAAGACCTCTCATCTAACATGGTTATTTTAGAATTTGATGGAGCTGATAAGGTTCTTCTGATCTGATCACGTGGCACTTCTTGAGCTTTTTTCCACATCCAGTAGGGCAGTTTCCACTTCTATATACTCATTCACATTAGATACCCTTGCCTTTGTCCCCTTATTCAACACCCCTGAGGTTGTTGAAAGGTGAAAAGAATCTATAATTAGTTCCTCCCCTCTGTATGGCACTGCTCCTTCAACCAGACTTAGATCCTTTGTAAACCTATATCCAAGCAGCAGAGGAGGATTGGCAGACTGCTTTGTGGAAAATAAGTATTCCACTTTTCAGTAAAAAACATTAACAAATCTTTCTACGACTGACTTTTATCGTACAGGTTAAAAACAGATCGTCTTTTTGAATTCCTAAGTGCATTTTGACAGATGCCAGGAATCGAAAAGCCTCTTTCCAAACTCAGTAAAATGCTGCAGATTTTGCATTGAACATCGTGCTCCAGTAAAGTGGTTTCTTGGTTTGGTTTCAGTTTTAAACCACACGACAATCAATCCTTCCCAAAAAGACTTTATTTTGGTGGAATAATTGTTATCAAGCAGCTTTGCTTTAACATCTTCTTTGCTTAGAAAAGAAGGGGGAATAAAAAACACAGCTTTCAAACCACAGAGCAACCGTTGAAAACTTAAAACCACAATACCCAAGAACAGACTGAGCCTATGATTACCTAACACAAAGTGTGGTTTAAACTGGGCATCATACCAAGTTTTTCACAGAAACCCAAGGGGAAAGAGGAGTATAAGTATCCATGGTTACAGTGACCCTTGCTTGGCACCTGACGAGATCTTTCTAGAAGAAGACAGGTAGAGACATTTATCAGGGTCCTCAAAAGTAGCAAGGCTTCTTCCTGTTTTTATAGCTTCAACAAAAAGATAAAATAGCACTTAGTACAGACCGTCCTGAACACAGACTGTAACCTACAAATATTTTTAGAATTCCCCTCTTGTATGTTTTTCACAATATTCACCCAGTGCTGAAAAATAACCTCAGAAATCTAGAACCTTCTATTGAGATAATGGCAAATTCCTGGAATAACAAGTTCATTTATAAAGTGACCATTTCAAAACCAGGCTTTCTTCACATTCTCAGCTGTACTGAGCTCATGAATGAAGGAGAATAACTGCAGGGTACAACTTTTAATGGGAAAAGTTGGAAGTGCAAATTAAGCTAAATTGGACCCTTCTCTGCTGAGCATTGAAGCTTCTGCACTCCCTGTAACTCTGTTCAGTTATGCCTTGGGAGGCAGTGATGCAGCTAAACCCTGTCCACACTCTGCCTGAATGGCATTTTTTTCTTACTTCTTCACTGACACTTACTCACCTGTTTTCTGTTTATGTGTGTGTTTGGGGGAGATTTCTTTTTAAATCTATGCTGATGCACTTATGCATAACCAGATATACCGAAGCGTGAACAAACATGCAGACATGAACAAATATTCATAACAACTGATTTTCTAAATGCTTCTTCTGTGCCTGCAATAATCTGATGAGGCAGTGAAAAACGAGCTGCCCAAAGCTCCAGCAGTAAGTTCCCCTCACCCTCACAGGGAGGAACGCAGATACTTCACATTAAGACACATGTACAAGCCAAATGCAGTTCTCTTTCTTGTAAAAAAGAAGAAAAGACAGGAAGGTATTTCTAATGCCCTATATTTTCTAGGATGCTCGTGTTCTCTTTTGCATGTTCCTTAAGGATTCTGCCTCATCTTCACTTCTAGAGGTGATGGCTCAACAGCTACTACTGACAGACTGTAGCTGAATCACCCACCTGTATAGATCTGATCTGGATCAGGCACTAGCATGCTATTGTCAGGTCGGTCAGAGCACATGCCCTGGTGTTTGTAAAGGCTTCATTCTGTCCATCATGTGAAATTACGTGGAATGATGCCTGGTTCAGAATCAGGTTTGCCCAGGCAAAGCTGCCTTTTGCCTCACTACAAAATGAATTTGAGCCAGCAAGCTGAACGCTTAGCAAGTCCAATGGTAAGAGATTAGCTCTTCATATCAGGGGGCTGGAACGCTCTCGATGCAGTAAGAGATATCCTGAAAATTGGATTTACCTCCCCATTAAATCAAAAACAGAGGTTCAACATCCCAGTCAAGCAGATCTCCTGCTTTTACAGAGGCTGGTCACCTAATGGCAGAGAAGAAATCATACTGTGTGACCTCGGTGGTTATTTATAAAGATTAGGCCCCAAATCTTACCTATCAGATGTTCAAGAGAGCATTTCCATCAGAGTCAGAAAACTCTAGGAGTGCCACTACATTTATAGAAATGTTGCTTTCTGCAAAGAGTAAATATCACCAATCAAACCCAGTCAGTTCTATATACTACAGGTGCAGCATCACGCTCACTTCGCTGACAGTTAATGATCAGAGAAAGGAACGCAGCTGCCAGAAAGACTCCAGCAGCTGTCAATATCCTTATATTTGACAATAAACACAGCAGGCTGTACTTACTCATGTATGTAAGCAAGGACTGTACACAGAGGGCCTTGACTCTGCAGCACTGAAAATCTGGCAACATTTAGTGGAGATTCTTTGGTTGTTTTAGGAATGTTGAGCCATGTTTTCAACAGACATCAAATTGACAGACAGTCGCTGAATAAATGGGATTGATTTTACTACCAAAGGAGGAAACACTGACTCAGAAATGTAAGCCCAGGCTTACTCCTGCATCTCCTGCTAAAAAAAAAGGCAGCGCCTCAAAGGCTTTCCAGTCATGGCATACGGCAATCCTGGCTTCAGCAGAACAGAAATGTTTGGGATTCTGGAGTGAATTTTCAGGGCACTAAGTGGAAAGACAGACCCAAAAGAAAGCACACTGAAAATGCACATCGCTGGATTTGGCTGACCTCCCTGCTGAACAGCAGATTCGGTCGCCAGCTTTGAGAGGAAGCACAGACAGGAGCAATCCCTGGCACGCAAATTCAAAACCAAGAATCCAAGCTGAGGCTCAGCACCCATATGCGCAGACTTTCCTTCAAAGCTGTTGCAATAAAACCATTTCATTTGTGTGCTTCAGCCTGCAAAACTGAGCTAAACAGGAAGGGTTGTTGCTCCTAATTCTGCTTTCAGTGCCACTTTCCAGACACAAAACAACTGGGCAAATGAGCTAAATCAACTATTTCAGAAAACTCAGAAGCTCAGAACATGTGAAAAATCAGTAGCCACTTCCACTTCCAAAGAAGCAATTAAAATAAGTGTTTGAAAATGATAAAGAAAACACGGTACATAGTAGCATACATCACTATATCATAAGCACATGGGTCCAGAGACACCATTTCAACAAAAGATTGATCCCAAACTGTTGGGATGGAAAAACAATGTCAAAACACTGTTCCCATTGTATCCAGCAAACAGTTTGAATGTATGCAAACATGAGCGGATGTATTTTGATCCAGGTACCTCTGGGCACTGCTGGTAGTAGAGGTACATGGTCTAGTGGACCTACTTTGAGTCACAGAGTAAGTCAGGTTGGAAGGGACATCTGGATGCAAAGCTAGACCCAGCTGCTCATGGCCCTGCTCTCTATTATTCCCCAAGTAGCCATGTGCTGGTAGGAGAGGCACTGCATAGGCCTCGATAAAACTGTTCCTGAAAAACTGGGTACAAAGAAATCCCAAAATTACAATAGTGCATACCTGTATACATGAAAATCTGAACTAGATTAATTATATATTACACATATTATTTTCTAAGCATATGTGTTTTTAAGACAGGAATTTAGCATGCTCTTAGCACGGGTCCACAGAAACAAACACTGTCCTTAATAACCCAAAAAACTGCAAGCAAGTTTCTTATGGAATTTTCCAGCATAAAAGAACATCATAAGAAACCCATCTCATAGCTAAACAGAAAAGTATCTGAATGCTGGAAAAAGCCCAAATCCTAGCCGGTTATAGTAAAGAAATGACTTAGGATAGTTACTTTGTTTTCATAATTCTGATCTGAGCACAATTCTGGGAAAAAAAATCACTTTACCATGACTCCAGACGTGCTCTGCTCCAGCGTCATCAAACATAAAACCTTCAGCTTCAGTGATATGCAAACGAAGACATGTTTGTAAAAAGGATTAACAAAGTTGTTCAAAGCATCTTTTTAGTCTTCTCTGCTTCCAAACAAACAATAAACTATCCCCATGCAGTGAGATTTGCTAACCCATAAACACCGCCAAATGGAGGAAGAAGATCAGAACTTTAATGGGTTTGGTCCCCTTTGAATTTTAGCCGATCAGTGTCACCAATAATTTTGACAGGCTCTAAAATAAGCACTTTCTGTCTTCAAAGTGCCTCGCAAACATCACCAATTAATCCCTGCAACTCTCCTCTGAGGTAGGTAAGTAGGTATTGTTATCCCCATTTTACAGTTGGGTGAGCACAGTCAGAAGGGTTAAGTGATTTGCCGCAGGCCGGTGATGGAGGTGGGATTAAAACAGAGGGGTGACTATGGTTCCTTTTAGAGGACAGCACTTTTTTTTCACTTCTGCTGCAAGTTTTCTGTGCTGACTTTAGACATCTTGGCCTTGTGGCTATACTTGAAAGAAACAAAATAAATGCTCCTTGTTAAAAGCAAGGAACCATAAAGAAATCTGTCTTTTATGCCAGTGTACATAACACTTCCGTCACCTTTTCCTGATGTAAGGCTTTTCGTTTAATTTCGTTCCAATATTCAAGCATCATTCCCGCCGCACAAGGTTTCTTCCCATGTACAGTGTAACGTGCTACCAATCGAATATGTCCTGGTTCTAATTTTGTGCTTTGAAATGAGTGGCTGGGCAGACGTCCTCCCTCCAGGAGCAGGGGAGCAGTCAGAGGGCTTTGCTGCTCCACAGCCCTGGCAGGGTGAGGAGAAACGGAGACGGGAGCTCGGAGAAGCACGAGTCATTAGCTGAAACCCAACCCCGACAAACCGTCTGCAGCCGTTCTAACGGGAGGAAGATTGATCCCTTTCCCACTCCAGCAGAAGGATCAGATGGAAGGAGCAGTGGATATCCCTTTCCTCTGTATGTATACAACTTCAGGCCACTTGAAGACCCATTTGTCAAGAAGTCAATCTGGTGTATGGCAATAAACATCTGAGGTTTGTAAGGAAAGCACTTTTCATCTAGTGGCCAGCGAGTCCACAATATCAGTTCCCTGGAGTAGTTTTAGATTAGAACAGCCCACTACTCAAGGCTGATGTCTCACGAATCCTGAGCACATTTTCTGTTATTCTTTCAAAAGATACTTCCCCTCGCTTTGAGAAGCCCTGCAGTACAGGGGTTGACATGTACAGGGAAAAACAGGGAATGATTGAAAGTTATTCACTCCCTACTACATACTGCAGTAATTTCAGCCGTGCTGCTGAGCTTGTATTTTTAAGACACAGTCATTTATGTATCTTGAAAGGATAGCTCCATTAATCCTCAAAAGTAAAGAACAGCTTATTAATATATCACTGTAATTATTATACTATGGTGGCATTTCGGTTTTACATAAATCAGGGATCCTATCTCCTTTGTGTTAGCTGTCACCAAAAGACAATGTTGTCATCAACCTTTTATTAGCTGCAAGTTTGTTTTGCTAAAGACACTTGTGAAGACTTCAAATCAAGTAAGTCATTTAACATAGTCAAACAAAATGCCATTTATTTTTCGGCTTCTATGGATACTGGATCTAAAGGGTACTTTTCCCTCTGGAAAGACTTCTTACAAATTTTTTTGCTCATGCACGAGCAGCACTTTATGTTTCTTTTTAGAAGACAAAAAATAGGTTGATGATTCACAACTTGGGGAATTATTTTGTTAGCTTAATAGTGTAAGAACATGTAAAATTTTGCATCTCAGGGGGCACACTTTCGGAAACAAAATGCATATTACATGGGTTAGGAAGTGTCTGATTTTCACAGTAATTCATGGACCAGAAAAACATGTAATGCAAAACAAGCTTGAAAATTGCTATTTGCTAACTGCGTCTTAAGAAGATTTGTAGCTAACTCTCTGAATTACATGCTCTGCAGAAATGGCCCCCTTCTTTTATCACTTTGGGAATCATTAACTTGCCCTCGATGGTCCTCCAAGCAACAAAGGAAGTTTTCACATGGATTTTCTGATAGGAGAAACAAAAGGGGTTGTAGATAACAAACTAGCAGTGTGACTGCTAGCTTCAGAGGACCTTCATCCCAACACGTTTCAGCAACGTCTCGTCAGATAGGGTATCAATCCCCGAATTTACCACCACTCAGCACTACTACGCTTCAGAGCCAATCCATGGAACTAGATTATTCACCACTTCCGAATTTCTTATGTTATCTGTGAACACAAATAACCGTCTGGGTCACTGCCTGCTATCCTGTTAATTAATTAAATCAATTTCCAGGTAATATCCTTTTCTGTTACGGGCCTACCTGCATGGCAAAACCAAGGTGCGATGATAACACTTGGCTACTTGCACTGTAACTACACCTTCAGTACTGTGCATATGGATACCTCACACGTTAATGCAATCCATGCTATGCACCCCAATAAACAGCCAACCAGTCCTCAGACTTGTCAAATCGCTCTAGAGTTCGTGTACCTTTTTTTTTTCATCCTCTACCACTGAACACAAACCATCTGCACTACGGTTATATTTTAATGCCCTGCACTGTGTAACCGAAGAAGGAGCGGTGCTGAATCTTCTGTGCCCCTCCCAGATGAGAACACATTCTCCATAAAAATGCATCAGCCACCACAGGAACTTCTGGCAAGGTAGGATACATTCTTCCATGTCCCAATCCATTATTTAGTACCTATTCAACATGACTATGTCTGAAAATCTGGTTCACATGTTTGCAAGTTCAGTAGGCTGGAGAGCCTTTCAAAAAGCACACCTTTGCTGCAAACTGCACAGCAATTCCTGGTGCCGCCAGCTGGGTATCCTCCATACAAGAAAAAGTGAAAGATGATTCTACAGAAGTGATCCCACTCATCCCTATATGAAAATCCCTCATCTCATTTTACTGCCCATTTCTCTGCCTGGTCATCGAATGGCAGATTACTCAGGGCATGTATTTTCCCATTTGTACAAAGTAGTGAATGCATCATAGGTTCTACAGAAAATAAAGAGAAAATGGGAATATTTATAATTTTGTCATACTTTTTTTTTTCTTTCTCAAAGGAGTTCAGAAGGGTAGAAATATCACAAACTAAGGCTAGGTCTAGTATCTTAAAATGAGGATTCAGTAGAAGAGTTTTTATTTCTACAGAGTTCTGGTATGGTGCTTCTCTTACATTTTTCCAGACATAAACTCAAAGTAGAGTTTTCTGAAGACTGTTAATTCCGGAGTTGTAATCAATTAAAGTCTGCCTTTAAAGCAACTTACATGTGATATTCCAGAGCTTCTGACAAAATCTGAATGTCTATCGAATTATGATCCAGTTAAAGTACATAATGACATTAGGGGTCATACCTTACATACCATTTTTTTAACAAAAGGAAATATAAGCAACAGCCTGACAGTACCTAAAGGGGGCCCACAAGCATGCAGGAGAGGAACTCTGTTATCAGTGAGTATAGTGATAGGACAAGGAGTAATGGCTTTACACTAAAAAAGGGAGATTTAGATTAGATATTAGGTGGTGAGGCACTGGCACAGGCTGCCCAGAGAAGCTGTGGCTGCCCCATTGCTGGAAGCATTTCAGGACAGGCTGGATGGGGCTTTGGGCAACCTGGGCTGGTGGGAGGTGTCCCTGCCCATGGCAGGGAGGTTGTTCTGGATCAACCTCCTCAAGGCCCCTTCCAACCCACGCCATCCTGTGATTCGATCTTTCTATACTAGTCATAAACATGAGAGTGCATAAGAAGTTCTAGAGTTAGGGGAATAGAGTTAGGACTATTAGGAGAATAGTCGGAGAGTAGCTCTTGTCAAATACCTGCAAATAATCTTTATATCTAAAACTGGTAGCTAACTCAGGCCATGCAAACTGGCAAGAGGAGGATTTAAGAATAAAGTTTTTGACAGACTTTCACTTTATTCATCCCTTGAGACTGCCAGTGTAATCTGAGCACATTGTTATTACATACAGAATGCCCTTCTCCCCTCTTCTTCGCTTCTTCCCAAATTCCAACTGTAAAGACTAAATCCATATAGCTGAATCAATCATTCCCAGTGTAATTACTCACTATGCTGTGAGTTGTGAAATCATGGGAAAAAGAAAGAAAACTACTCTCATCAAAACTAGTAGAAAACATTTCTGCAAATTAGTCTACCTGCATGAGTATCAACAGCACTGAGTCCCTAGGGATACCTGTAAAGGGAATTCATGATTCTCTTTTATTTTTATTTGGCTTAGTTTTCCCTTGCAAACCTATTTTATGACTGCTATTTTTATCCTGTATCCACAGTTTTAGTTTTTTTTTTTTCTCTTTTGTTTTACACTGTCCAAGTACCAGAAACAGGTCCGAACCGAGGATGCTCAGCCCTCACCTTTAAAAAGGTAATTTTCTCGCCTCGAGGCTGGAGACGAGCAGTTCCTGATACTAGCGGGCAAATAAAGAAAAATAAAGAAACGGGTTTTCACTATTTTTAGAAAATCCCTGATGTTCGCTGAAGTTGGCGGCTCGTTTTATTCTCGTCCCGTTTCCTATTGTTCCACTTCACCCCATTGTCTCCTCAGCACTCGCACCGCCCGCGGTGCCCCGCTGCCCCGAGCCCCGAGATGCCGGGCACCTGCAGCTCCTGCCCTGCCTCCCGACCCCGACCCCAACCCCGGGCTGCGGGGGGCTGCGGGGGGACCCCACCTGCCCGGGACGCCTGAGGGGGGGCTCTCCCCGATGCGGACAGCCCCCCCCGGAGGGCTGAGCGCCCCGCCAGCCGCCCCCAGGCGGACAAAGGGCGGCCCGAGGCCGGGCCCCGGTGCCACCCGTCGGGGAGGAGCCAGGCGGGGGCTGCCCCCGGGGCGGGGGGGGGGCGGTAGGGAACTGATAAAGGGCCGCGTCCCGCCGGGGCGGCTGCCAGAGGAGAGCTCGGCATGGCTCGGAGCATGGACGCCAGCCTCGACAGCCTGGATGTAAGTGCCGGGGGGCAGCAGCGCACGGAGGGGCCGGGGGTGTTCTCGCTCCGCTCCGTGCTCTGCGAGCCCAAGGGGGGCGACGCGAAGCAGGGGAGGGTTGGCCCCGCTGTCCGCGCTGCCCTGGGGCTCCGGGAGGGTCCCGGCATCTTCCCTCGGGGCTCCGGCTGCGGGTGCTGCCCCCCGTAGCGCTGGGTGCCCCCGGGCTTCGCCGCCTGCCGCCCCCCGACGGGGCTGCGAGGGGCCAGGTGGCCGCCCCAGCGCCCCGCCGCCCCTCAGCGCCGTGCCCGGACCGTTGGTGGTTTCCGGGCGCGCTTTTCGTGCCCTCGCCAGAATTTCGCTTCCTTTTTCCACCGCTCGCCTCAGGCACGGCGCCCAGGGGGAGCCCCTCGGCTTGCTCCGCCGCACGGGTACCCGGCCCCGGCCCCTCCGCGGCGCTCCGAGGGCCCGTCCCGGTGCCACCGCGTTGCGGCTCCCGTGTGCGCTCGGCGTGGAGGTAGCGCCGAGGTGTCCCGAGGGGAGGCTGGCTCACGGGGAACCCTTAGCGAGCCCTTGCCCTTCCATCCCGTCCTCGGTTACAAGGGCTTAACTCCTCAGAGAAGGACAAAGCAAGTTGTTCTTGATTAGCTCCTATTTGCTGAACGTTTTATATACATCATACATCTATACATCAGGTATTTGGGCTTCAAAAAGTTTGCCGCTTTGTGGTGATGGACACTGCTTAGTGTCCTAACACATCATATAGCATGTTACATAGACTGAACCTTTCTAAAGTGCTAATATCTAATTTTAATTCTTTTTTTTCAGCTGTCCTCTGGGCTAATCATCGAATTTTCTGATAATGGCACGGATGAGATCGGCTCAGGTGACTACGGAGACTACGGAGAGCCCTGCTTCCAGCATGAAAACGCTGATTTCAACCGGATCTTCTTGCCGACTATCTACTCCATCATCTTCCTAACGGGAATAATCGGGAATGGATTGGTTATTGTTGTTATGGGCTACCAGAAGAAGCAGAGGAGCATGACTGATAAATACAGGCTGCACCTCTCTGTGGCTGACCTCCTTTTCGTCATCACCTTGCCGTTCTGGTCTGTGGATGCGGCGATAAGCTGGTACTTTGGGAATGTGCTCTGTAAGGCAGTTCACGTCATTTACACAGTCAACCTCTATAGCAGTGTCTTGATTCTGGCCTTTATAAGTTTAGATCGTTACCTGGCAATAGTCCATGCCACCAACAGCCAGCGCCCACGAAAGCTGTTGGCTGAGAAGGTGGTGTATGTAGGCGTGTGGCTACCCGCCGTGCTTCTGACAGTGCCTGATATAATTTTTGCCAGTACTAGTGAAGTAGAAGGAAAGTATCTGTGTGATCGCATATACCCTCATGAGAACTGGCTGATTTCGTTCAGATTTCAGCATATCTTGGTAGGACTTGTCTTGCCTGGTCTGATAATCCTGACATGCTACTGTATTATAATATCTAAGCTGTCACATTCAAAAGGCCACCAGAAGCGCAAAGCCTTGAAGACAACAGTCATCCTCATCCTCGCCTTCTTTGCCTGCTGGCTGCCGTATTACATTGGCATCAGCATAGATACATTCATCTTGCTTGGAGTCATCAGACATCGCTGCAGCTTGGAGACGATCGTGCATAAATGGATCTCCATTACAGAAGCCCTAGCATTCTTCCATTGCTGCCTGAATCCGATTCTCTATGCCTTCCTGGGTGCCAAATTCAAGACATCAGCACAAAACGCCTTGACATCAGTTAGCAGAGGATCAAGCCTCAAGATTCTTTCAAAAAGCAAACGTGGGGGACATTCTTCTGTTTCTACAGAGTCGGAGTCATCGAGTTTCCATTCCAGCTAACACTGCCCCTTGCCATCATTTTGTAAAGAGACACTTTAAAAGTTGCTCAAGAATGAGACTGACCATAATGTACAGATTTATTTACAGTTGGATTTTTTTATTGTTTCTTTTAGTCTCTGTGGAGTTTAATTGACTTATTTATATAAAACTTTCGTATTGATGATAAACTGTCTAGGCAGGTCCTGTGGACAAGTGGTTAGTTCACAAAAGTTTTAGTGCTTGTTTGTTTGTATAGATATGTGAACTAAACACTTCTGGATTGTAGCAAGTGGCTGTTAAAAGTTTAGAAAATATTTCTGTTGTTTATATGTAAATGTTTTCAGTGTTGCTGTTAAATTCTTAAAAAAGGAAAACTTTTTGCTGGAGATTTTTACCTTACTACGAGATGTTTGGTTTACAATAGCTTAACTCTGCTGTAGAAATGGCACTTATAACCAAAGCCACCTCTGTTACATGCTAGGTTTTTTTTCCCCATTCTCAGTAGTTGATGGTTTGCAAACTTTTCTGTTCGAGGTAAATAAAAGTATATGACAAAAAGTTATTTTGAGTGGTATTTTTATTTCAGGTTAAATGTGCTTCTCAATGCTTTTAAGTACAATACTCACTGCACAATAATTTTGAAAACTGCATGGCTCTTAGATGAATAGGGGGAAAACGAGTTTCAGTATACTGATTGTTCAGTTGACACCTGTGAGTTCGAGATCGTTTGTTGGGTTTTGTTTTTCTTAACCAGAATGCATTTACCCCCGGTTAACATCTTCCTTAGAATGACTTAAACTATCATTAAACAAAGATTGAGAGCAAAACATCCACAAATGAAAAGCTATCTAGTCAAGCACTTGCTAATGCTCACAGCCTCTGAAGTGTCAAACTGAGTACTGCATGTGACTAACCTTCATGCCATACATATAAAGTCAATGATACACTTTTTCTGCCTTGTACTATTCTAAGTTTAGTTTCACATGCTAACAATAATCAAAAGTAGCTGAATGGAAGACATTTTATTATTTGACCTTGTTTGAACTAAAGTCCTTGGATTATGTCTACTGTGGAAGGTATTTGTCTCTACAGAGCTTTCCCTGTCCCATCTACATCCACATTTTCTTTATATAACGCTGTTGATTTTCTTTTAAAAAAAGGTACATAATGGATTTTTTGACTTTTTTAGTAGGAACTAGCCACACTAGAATTTCCAATAATTAATCTTCTCTAAGTTAGCCATATCTTCATGTTAGAGTGTGTTCAAAAGTAATAAATATGCAAGAGGAAAGTGTCATGGGGAATATTTGTATGTTCTTACACTAAAAACAAACAACTGCTACTTATCTAAATAGTTAACAGTTCGGTAGTCTTCTGAAAAGGCAAAAAATAAACAATGCTATTTGTCACATAGAACTTAAGTGAAATGAACAACATGGATATTTAGTGATATAACTCAGAAAAAATGTCTTTTCATAAGCACAGTAACTGAATGTATGTCTCACCATGTTAAACCATATATTAAATTGTATGTTTTATTTTAGATATTTTCATAAATGCAAGACCTTTCTGCTTTCGCCTCCCCTGCTCTTCAGTCAGGAAGCTGCAGCACCTTGGCTGCATCCTGCATGCTTCCAGTGACTTTTTGCAATAGTCATCTGATTCTGTGTTGAGCTGACTCAGTTTGCTGAATCAGCACAAAGCTAACATGGCAGGAAAAATTAGCAGTTTAGTGAACTGAATTAGCTCAACAAGGTGTCCAAAAAGCATTAGGAAAGGGCAAGACCCTGTAACCTGGAGCCAGGCACAGGGAGAGAAAAGTAAGAGGAAGAGGTAAAAAGAGAGGAAGCAGGTCCCCCCCTTTTAGTAACTAACCTTTTGGATCAATTAAACTCAAATGTGTAACTTCACTTGGCATAACATAAACTAACAATAGAAAATGATACAATCTCACGAAACAAAAGGTCTTGCTTTCATCAAATTTCTCCTCACAGAGTTGAGAAACGAGGAAAACGTGACATGGGAGCAGAACTTCTCCAATGGTTTGTTTTTGTTGTTCGTTTGTGTGTTTTCTTAATTTAGTGAGCATTTCCCCATGAAGAATTTGTTGTTCTAAAAGATTCTGATTTCCACCCCAGCCCAATCAATCACTGTGACTTAATTGCACTTATAAAATACTTACTGGCTATCAACACACCACTGCTTATTTGTTGAGGAAATGTTTAGAGCCCTCTAGCATTAACTTAGATTATTCCCATTATACTTCACAGTCAGCCAACTGTTACCTCTCGCAGAGTTAGCAGGAAAGAGGGTGCAAGCTGGAATAACCCCAGCAGACCATGTTACTGCCAAAGACCACCAAAAGGACACTTTAAACAATCAACAGAAAGCATATGTGTAGAAAACCCATATTAAAACAGAACCTGAGCCACAGAGAGATGAGACCTACATTAGTTTTATAACACTGCCATTGTTCTCAGTAGAATTAGTGACACTACGAACAGAAGGATGTATTTAAAAAGATTACTGGGGTTTGGCTCCAGCAAAGACATGAATCAAAAACCACGCATTTTTAAACAACTTTATCCATCAATAAATACGAATATATCTGTAGGGGTAATAGAGAACATATTTGCAAATTGAACAAAGTTGCCATGAGGAAACAATAAGAAAGCATGATTCCAATTCTGTCCTTTTACCTCTGAGTATGTTTCAAACAAATTTCACTCAAAGCTCCTACAAATATACTAAATTGGTTTAAAAAATATATATCAATTAATTCCCTTTTAAAGCCACATTGCCTGTAAGCAGATTTTTGTTGAGGCCATGACTGTTTTTATGCCTTTGTGAATCAAAAGTATTTCTTGTAAATGTATTTCTCAAAGTGTAAATTTAGTCACAAAGGTGAATAGCCATAACTATGAAATATATACAGCAAACAAGTCCACATACATGGAGAACTTTCCAAAGTTTCCAAGGAGCTTTTCCAAGTCTTTCCAATTTTTTCCTGTCTAGCATAGAGAATACTGTTATGATTTTTTTCTTTAAGATATACAAAATGCATAATCTCAGCACTTATTTGGTGTAAAACAATAGCTCAACTACTTTAAATATGCAACCTGAGATATAGAAAACAGACATGAGGACTGTTTACAAAACAGTTAAAATGCTTTCACGTCTTAAAAAAGTTATGTGGTAAATTAAAAAAATAGAATGTATTTACAAAGACATTATAATTTATTTACAAAGACTCTCTACAGAATTCAGAATTTGCCTGCTATGGCTGATGCAATGTGCCGGCAGCAGTGCCTGGACTGAAACGTGGATATTCACCTAATACTATAATGCACGCCTGGTGAGTGCTTAAGATTAGTTAGAAATCCTTTGGATCAGGCGAGTCTAAACCAAGAAAGGAACAGATGTATGAACTTACTTTTGCTTCATCTGAAATGCTGTTTGTGGGTAAAGTTAGACTACTTCAAGCAGTGGGATAAAATTACACAATAACCCGTTATTTGTATGGTGTATTTGCACTCCTCCTGATCAGGTTGTGCGGAGTCCCCATTTGAGGAGGATGGGAGAAGCCGAGTGGTTGTGAGGGTGTCAGAGCTAATGTATGCAGGCTATAGAGGTGGCGTGTCTTGTTTTTTCTTGGCTGGTCCTATGACGCAGTCATTGTAGAGGGGGTTCAACTCCTATGCATATACATAAATCAAAACAAAATCACCATGAAAATAAAAAGGAAGTCGCAGACATAACATGGAGCCATTCATACAAATGAATGGTTTATCTCATGATGGTTGAGCTCTAGTTGGACAATGTACAAAGTGACCACCTCTAGATGTTTGGCTGAAAAGGCCATTTTTTATATTGTTTGGGAAAGGAAACAGCATGACGAGGAAGCACTTCCTTGATCCAGGCATGCCTCCAGAATCCCCTAACAATGGAGCATTCTCATATTCTCATAGTGCTGAAACTTAGGAAACACTTAAGCAGATAGGGCACCAGAGTTTTTGCTCAAAGGATGCCACTCCCACACTTTATGTTTTGAAAGAGCGATAGACTCTTTTTCACAGTCATAAATCACATGTCAATTGAAATTCTATGAGCACTGGGATTATTTCTTGTAAGGGAGGCACAGATTCTTAAAATCTTTTCTCTTTATTCAACAAATCTTCTGTTAACATTTTATTTTTCCCTGAAAATAATTAATCTTTATCAGGATGAAGTTTAAAGACCATTTGTTTCAACATCAATGCTGTTACTATCTTCCTATCATTCTAGTAATGGAGAATTCAAGACATGGAGAAAATAATGCTACGCTTATTGGTTTTGAAACTAAATTTTAATAGTAGTTGTAGCACACTTTGTGCTCACTTTAGACAGAGATACAAATAAATTTACATATGGATGACGATGTAGATTATAAGCACCTTTTTCAATTGTTGATACAAGTCATCCAGGCTCCTGGAAAGCTACTACTGACTTTCCAAGAAGTCCGGACTCATTGCAGATAGAGAAGATATTAATTAAAATGACGACTTTCTTAAAAGGGCAGGAGGCTTCAGTGACAAGCTCCTGCTGAACTCAGAGGTCAGAGTACCTAAAGAATTATGCTTCTTAAAGAGTATGACCTTCTAGCCCAAATCAATTACAAATGAAGATTATGAGTTCCTCTGATTTCAGCTGCAGCCAGAGACCTACGAGAAATTAGATCTTCCAGTATGGAGCAGGTGGAATTGTTCTGGTGAGCCTAACAGAAATAAATTTTCAGCAAAAAGGCTTTCTCTTACTAGAGGCATGCAAGCTTTGCATACCCAGCTATCAACAGTCTGATAATAATTTGTCTGTAGTGGCATAATGTTTGAAAGAAATAGGTCAACATTTTAAATATCCTTATCTTTTGGAATTCACACCAGAACAGATTCTTACCACACAAACTTGTCAAACTGAGCAGAAATTATTAGGGATTTTGTGAAGGGATACGTTGTGAGATGTTGGGCTGTTTTGTTTTGTTTCTACTATCCCCTTCTTACAACTTCTATTCTACTTGACTTTTCCTTTAGAAATATAACTTTATAGAATTTGCAGTGGTTCCATTCTGTTAGGACTACACACCATAACCTAGACAAGTAAGAAAAAGTAAAGAGAAACTGTTCAAAGAAAAAATGCAGCCTTCACAAGTTTCTATGTCCTCACATGCATTTCCCTTCCAACATCTGCTTTCCTTTAGCCAAAAAGATAAATTACTTCTACATCATATGCAAAGTTTTAACTCAAAGATTGTTTTTATTCTCAAGTTTCGTAAAGCGCAAACACAGCAACATTTGTTTACCTCCTTGATTTCTACTCAGCACTCTCTGATGTGGCAGATCTTCCCCAGGAGAGGGCTGGGTAAGCCCAGCTGGGGGATCCCTCACCCGTGTGTCAGTGCCATCCCTGCTGCCAAGGCGGCTACACGACCACCAGCTGCCCCTGAGTTTGCTCTCCTTACCGATGCGCTCTGCAAGGCTGCAATAGGGCTGAACAGCAATAATAATCACTGGCAGAATTCCTAATGTGTCAGCTTGCCAAAGGTGAGCAGAACAGTCCTCAACAGCCAAAAATAAACCTGAAAAGTTCAAAGAATATCTTTCTTTATTTTCCTCTCCCAGCCACTCAACCTTTTACTGGACATTCCACCTGTCACCTTTCTTATGCCTATCCCTCTTCTTCAGCTCTGCTCCCTTGTAAGCTAATATTTTATTTTATTTTTTCTTGGGGAAAATATCAGGTATTTAAAGTATCTTTCAAAATGCTTATTCTGCCAAGTCAGTCTATATGAGTTCACCAAGGAGATAAATGTTGGTACGTTTGCTAGCAGAAGCCCAGACTGGGGCCTCAGTTTCCCTAGATCAACTGTCTCTAAAACAGTGAAAAGCAAGACAGTAATTCTGTTTTTCAATAAGCACATTTTAATGTGACAGCAATAGATGAGTCCTGTCAAAACTGGTTTCATCACAAGCCTGCAATCCATTCTTCCTGCTCCTTGGGGAAGGAATTGCATCTATCATACAAGTGTTGAGGGCACTGCTGGAGCTCAGTACAGGGATGTATCAGCAAGAGAAGCTAGTCTCTAACATGAATAATGGGGACGAAGGGATTATTGTACAAGGGCATGGTTTCATGTTAGATTTAACCTGACAGCAAAGTAGATCTAATGAATTCCTGCTGTCCTCAGCCCTTACTTTTGACTACCTTCCTTTTCATGGCCTTCCAGGTCAGCCCTGTCCCCCAGTGCCCTTGCTTGCTGTCTTTCTCCCACATCCCACTGCAGTGTTTCAACTGGGAAAATTTTCTCTGACGGTGCTATCCTGCATGGAGCTGGGCTCTCACGATGCACTGACATGCAGCAACTGGGCTGATCTAATAATCAGCAGGGCCAGAAAGGATTTTCTCACACCTCACAGTGCCCTTCTTGCTCTCATTTACTATTACCCCTGCAGCACATGTGACTCTTGGCAAGCCAGTTCAGCTGCTGAAGACTGTTTTTTGCAGGAGTTTGAAGCAATTTAATAGTTTGCTCTGATGGGAAGGTCTCCAACCTCCTTCACTCCCTTTGTCTTTGAATCCTTTCATTTTGTATCTTCAGTACTCTCCAATTCTTAGTCCTGTGAGCCTATATCCTGCCATGAATTATCTATAGAATCACTCACACTGTCTTTTGAACAGATTTCATTGACTAAATAGATAGCATCTTTTTTTTTTTTTTTTTTTTTTTCTAATTTATTTTATGCCATTTTAATGAAGTTAACTCACAAAGAGGGCTGGCTATATCCATGATAAAAAAGTAAGCTGCCAGGCACATGGATCAGGAAGAAAGAAAAGCGGTGACGCAGACTTGCTGAACTTTTTCTTTCGATGGCAATGAGTTCTCGGTTCCCTATGTTTTGTGAAACCCTCCACCCACAAAAAGAAACCAGCAAAATAAAGTGAATAGATCTGAATTGGCTCACTAAAGCATCAAAAGCCAGAGCATTTGTGAGTGAGGGTGGAACGAGGCACCTGGGAGCCGGGAGGGAAGTGGGATCCTGCCTTTTGGGAGCAGCAAGTTGTTAAGACTGGTTTAGCTGTCTTGTCAAAACTTCCCTGAGTAAACAGCCAAAGCGTTAAACAAACATAAAACGGTTCTCAGGTAGAGGGCAAGAGGCTGACAAGGCGCAGAGAGAACAGATGCCCCTGCCTAAGGGAGGTGAGCCCTGCTTCCTCCGTAACCAAACCATGATTCCCGCTGACTACCTGACAGTGGACTTCTCCCTGAAACAAGGCTCAAATAAGTGAGGGTATTTTAAACTAAAGAGATCTGTAATAGCGTGATGAATCATGTTCTTGATTATAACTTATATCACTCATCAGATTTAATGTAGCCATTTGTTAACGCAAACTCCAAATCTACATTCATATATAGTCCACAGGACTTTCTGAATGTGATGTATATTTTTTAAAAGCAGATTCCTTGAAAGGTAGAGAGCCTGTCCGCTGTTTAACAGAGCCACTAAATTTTAACAGGGCTTCCTATTAAGAAAAATGCCAAGAATTTACCTTAAGTATTATGCTGTGACTCTCTCTACTTTTAATTATCCTATCGATCACGGAAAGAAGAAATTGCCTCTTGGTGTGAAGTATGCTCAGGAAGAAAACATTAAATATCTGCCTCAAACCTGAACTTAGTTCCACTGAAGAAAAGCAGTCAGCCTGGTTATGCTGAAGCCAAATTAAATATGCTCGGATTGTATGGTGTAAATGTGTGGAGCTGTACGTCTCTCCTACTACTCTGTAATGAAGGGAAGAGCCTGAATGCATGAGTGTAGTGTGCACCCATCTAACTATAGTTGAGTCCAGAGAATAAATAAACTACAGAGCCATTAATTCTTGGATCTGCTCACTCTTGCTTCTTCCTACAAGCTAATGGGTATGAAACTTCACCTCTTCATCAAGCACTTTGTGGACACTCCCTAATAAAAACTGTGACAGATGAAGGACGCGAGATCCTTTGTCTGTGATATTTAAGAACCACTCTGCTACCCAGGTGTTTGAAAGAGATCCTCTTCATTCATTCAGCAGTTCCAGTAACAATTAACACTCAGAACAAAGATTTTTGTATCTTTGTAGAATAAATCCAGTTTCTAAAGCTAATCCATTTTAAAATCCTTTTGCTAGTACCACATGCATCACCCTACATGTGCTCTTTCAGTTGCTCTCTGAACTAGGACCTGTTATGCCCTCTAAAAGCAACCAATCTGATGCATCATCTTATACAAACTTACTTAAAACTTTTAACAAAAAGCATTACAAGAAAACAAGTGATTTACCCACCCCTCCTCCTATTTATCAAAATCCACCTTCAGTTCTGTTCCAATAGGAAACTGGTAAATGATTATAGACATTTTTGCAAACTAGTTGTAATTACCATCAGGCAGTATTTACACAAAATTGATGCAGGTAGCCAGTTATCCTTGCTATTGTGAAATCTTCAGCGAGGACAGTTACTGAAGGCAGGATTTTAAGTGCTGCCACCTGTTTCTCAAGAAGAAATTATGTAGTTGTATCTCACCTGCACAATCTTTAGTAAGAAATAACAACTTGATTTAAAAGCTTGCTAACACACCAGCATCATGTACAGACACTAGTTTGTCTATGCACCATGCAGCTTATACAACCACAGAAATACACCAATGTGAATTATTTCGTTTACTGAAGAAAGGGGGCAATTAGATCCATTTAAAGAAAGTGAACCTATCCCTGTGCTTTGCAATTTTTAAGATCATTTGCTGTTGTGCATCAGAAGAGTCAGCCCTCATCAGCTCACTTCCTTGTCTGGCTCCTGGTAATGAATCTTTACCACTCTGACTGTGGTGCAATCATGCTATCAGAATTCACAACTTCAGGACACCCTTCCTATAAAATACATGAAACAGATATGCACAAATTGGATTTTAAAAGGGTATTGTGCAGAGAAGGGTGCTGCCTAAACTTACAAATGGCAAATACTGGAGAAAATGATGAGGCACAAGCCACAGCCTGCAAGCAAAACGAGGGTAAACCTACATGATGTGGAACAGGGTATTGAAACACAGTGGTGATTAGGCACACTCCCAGGAGAGCATGCAAGGAAACCTGAGCTTTTGCACCCATGTCCCTTGACAAAGAACATTGTTTTTGCAGAGGGCACCTCCTTCTCCTCTTCAGTGTTTTATATAGGATTAGGTGTTCATTTATAAAAGCACCTCTAGGAGCAAACGCTGTCCTTGAAACAAGCTGGGAAGTGCTTTGGTTATGACTTCTGCTAGCGGCTTGGCAGCTCAGACTTTGCCATTCAGCGCTATCAAGTATGAAGCGGTTCTGTTCAGAAGCAGCAGTAGATGTTTCGGTACTTAGATCTGCTGCAATTCAACAACAGTCTTTTAAGTTTTATGTTTAAAGCATCCAATCTGTAGAAACCTAAATTTCTCTTGGAAATCTAGCAAATGGAGTCTAGACCACTGCAGAACTCTCCCACTCTCTAGTTGGTTAAAACTAGAGCTGCAGATAATATTCATACACCAATAATCCACGCTGTACACCAGACATAAAATAGCTACAGTTTTTTTCTCCTTTCTTTTCCGTAGGTGAATGGACAGCTCATCCTAACGAGCTCTTAGGCCGCTGATGTACACTTAATCCTGAATCAGCAAAACCCGTTAATAATTCTCAGCTACTTGAAATGGAATTATTTTCTGATGACTGCATTTAATCCAACCAAAGGTCAGTAGAAATAATAAATGCTGTCGGCTCAGGAGTTAATGATATATGCCTACCTCTCTAGGCCTATAATTTCTTTAGATACCTAAGAGGTCATGTCAATCCTAATGTCTCCCAGTTTTATGAATGCAACCATAAGCCCCTTTAAATGAGATTACAAATGATTATTATAACTCTAAACCAAGGGAAAGGCCCACCATTTTCTCTAATTGGAAAGGGTAATTGAATTATAATTCTTTTCTTTCCAGATGCTTTGTTTTTGTTCCATTACATTACAATAACTACTCAGGGTTTACGGAAGAGAAACAGTTAATTGTTTACGACTCCAAAAGGATGAGAAATTAGATCATGCACGGTGGAGCCATGCTCCAGCCATGCTTCTATTGTTGCTCTTGAGCTGCAGGTAGTGCCGTACGCTGTGCGCGATGGCTTTGCTGCTAAAGAACCTGAGAAGACTGTAACTGGAGAGCTTGTGCTCTTCTCATTTTTAAGAGATCTCATTCCACTCCAAGTAGGCAATTAATAAAACCATCTGAAGTAAAAAAGCTAATAATTCAAGGTTTACAAGTCAGCAGGCACGAAGTAGAAAATGGTTAACGTATTCAGTATTCCAGCGTGATTTTGCACTCAATTAACATAAACTGACAGAGCCTTCAAAGTGATCTTGTCAACAAACTCACCTTGACTTATTCAAACGACTGTATCTAAATGAATGTTGTTTGTCAAAAAATAAGTAGCTTTCCAAATATTAAATGAGCCAAATCTATATTCTGCGTAGGTTTACTGAAGCCAGTGCTTAATTATTTATTAGATATCAAATGTAGAACATCTGTGTAGGAAGGCTGGCATATGTTAGGACCTTTGACTTTGATATACAAAAACTGTCTGCTGAGTTAGGAGTCTCTCTGAAAATTAATTAGATAAGCATGAATATAGTATGTATATTCTTTTAAGTCTTTGCCTCCCTAGAGATAAGGATAATGCTTATACAAAGAGCACACGACTGAATGTACGAACGGATCCTTTTGTCTTTGAATTAACAAGGATATACTTCATGCCTTCTTAACTTTTTAGTGGGTGGCTTTCACAGTTTAATGATTTCACAGTCTGAAGGTTGATCCTTAGACTGCTTCTGAAACTCTGTCAATATTACAGAAAGTTATAGAAGTGTAGCCACCTAGATGTTATTTCATCAGTATAGACTTTGTAGGCAAGGCCTAAAGAACATTCTCCTGGAAAGAGAAATTGTTTGTCTTCCTCGTTCATATATACAAGCACATTGACACATGTCCAACTGATTATACTTTGCGCACAAATCCAACTGATTATACTTTGGGTCATAATCTTGTATTTTGTTAGAAAAACTTTAATTCCATTTATCTCCTTGCTGGTACTTCTGACTTGGAAACTTTCTAAAACTCTCTTCTCCAGCTGCTTCTCATTCCACTGTACAATAAAAAATCACTTTCTTTAACACCCTCTAGAAAGTAGAGCCTGCTATCTATACAAAGGTATTTCTTCTTGTAGCTGGATATGAAAAGTAGTATTTTATCAAGGTAAAGGGAAAGGTCACAGCTGGTCTTCTAGTAAAGTACTGAGCCTTTGCTCCACAAAATTTTTTCCCCTCTAGAGATCCCTCAGTAGAGATCCACAGTTTTTATTCATTATTTAAGTCAGGACTTTGCAATAGAAAAGGAGCGGTTTATCATCAAGCATTCAAGGTAATGATTGTGCCCATTCTCACTACTGAAAAGGTATAATCTTCCAAACAAGGCTGCATATAGCAGTATATCCAAGGAAACTAGAGAAGTAGACCTGTGCCAAGTGCATCAAACAGAGTTCTTTGCCTGAGTAGGGTCCATAGTGACATGCATGCAAAAGAACTCTTGCTTTTTGAAAAAGCAATCCTGAATAAACACTCTTCTCATTCAAGATAGAGGCCTTAAGGAACATCCTGCATGTTAACAAACATCTTCAGATAATGCCTAGTTTGATGCTCATTTCCTAGTTATTCACAAACTCTCTTAAATGGAGCTCTTTCACTTCTGCAGCTTAGCCTAAGGAAATCCTGCAAGAACAATGTGTGACTGAAATACACACAGGTTTCCCAAATGGTAGCAAGACCCATTGATGCTGCTTCAGATAGCACCAAGACAGCAAGTTATAATGCACACTAAACAAGAAAGAGTCTTGTTTGTATAGGATTGATTTGGATGCAAGCTTTTTTCCTTTCAAATTGTAGTATATTATGTAAAGTGTCCTTCAGTGAAGATATTTAGTTGCCAAACTACATTACCTTTCCTCAAGTACATCAGTAGTCCGAATTTCATCAGCACCTATGCAATTGCTTACTCTCCAAATAAGCATTCCCACAGCAGTCACTCTTAGTAATTTAGTCTGAAATCTCCTTTCAGATGCTGAAAGTCTGGTAATGGAAAAAGAGAGGCCTTAAAAATATTCTATTTCTAAAATCAGGTACCATGGCAATGACACAGTTACTGATTAAGGTTGCTTTATTACTTTAGAAGATGCCTAATTTGATGTACCTGGTGTCTGTACAACCTTTACACTGATACAGAACGAGTGCACCACTAAGGACATCACAACTTCCCTGGGACCACCTTTGTAAACAAAGAGGGATCCTTAGGACCTCTACGTTACCCAGAGGTTATCAACAGGGTTTAATTGATTCCAGTATACGGATATCTTTCAATTGTACAATAGATTTAGACTACGAATGTATTTCAAGATGGTTAACACTCAATGGATGGGATGGCTTTCAACAGTTTCCAAGACAGATTACTTTTGGATCCCAACGAGAACTAGCTCTTTATCCCATTAATAAAATTCAGAGGAAAACAATCTTCTTCCTTTTTCTTCTCCATTTCTGTAGCATTTTTTCGCATCTTCTCTAGTCACAGTGTACTTAGAGCTTGTGCTAGTATTCTGGTAATCAGAGCACCCCTGGTGAGTGTTTATGCTCTTACTTTTCTTATTGCCCTCACTGCACAGCGCTTCTTCAACAAAGGGTACGCTTTTTTTTTTTTTTTTTTTTTTGTATTCACAGAAGGGACTGTTCAACACACAGCACTACATATGGGTTAGTGGATATATCTCATTATCTGTCTTCCCCAGAAGGAATCATATTGATGAGCCAAACAACTTCTAAAGCACTTTAAAGTCTAGATTTCTGTTCTCATTTTATTTGTGAAAACAGATTATTTCTCTTTTGAGATGCTAGGTATGGTTCTAGGAAAGTTGTGTTTTGGCTGAAACAATGACAGGAAAAGGAGCTTGCTTAATATGTAAGCTAAAGAGATGTAGTAACATAAAATATATTAAATTTTCAACAACAACAAAAATATTTTTAAATGAAAGGATTTATGACACTAACTGACATTAATAATAACAAATAAATGACACTAATTCTAGCTACAAAGAAATGGAAAACAGTATTCTGTCCAATAACCGATTTCAGGGTGTTTATATACAGGCTTACACTGTTATCAATTCAGATATGAAATATCATTCAGAAATAAAAGCAAGGCATATGGAATATTATATGCATTAAATGTATCCTATTATAACTTTTTCCCCCTATAATCACTAATAATTAAGCTTTTGGGACACAACAGAAGGGTTCAATGCAAGTACAGCTTTCCTGAAATCTTATAAAAGAAAAGGCAGAACTAAAGTACAATGCTTCTGTCTAGCAAATCTTATAATACTCAGTTATCCCAGTTACCATAGCTTCACTTATGCTCTTAAAAAGAAGTGAAGAAGATCAGATTAGAACCTTATGCAAACCTGCTAAAATCAGCAGAGACTGCCAGTGGATAAGCTTTGGATCAGGACACACAGTCTCTTGCACCCTGGCTTTCTCCATTCTTTTCTACTGTTATCACAGCTACCTAAGTAATTCTGATTAATTTTTCTTTCAGATAGTTGGAGCTTTTCAGAAGAATCGTTATAGTGGGTCCTGTGTGGTTTAAGTGATGTGCTGAGCAAGAGTGATATATTGCAAGTCAAGTATCAGGCTGGAAAACTAAAACAACAAGTTACTCAGAAAATTGTAATATACCCTGTTTGTTCTTCGCCTTCATATACATAAATAAAATAAAATAAAATAAAATAAAATAAAATAAAATAAAATAAAATAAAATAAAATAAAATAAAATGCTTTTGAGCATGTTTGTTCAAATGTTAAAATGTATACAACTATAAATTTGACTTCAAAATCTAACATCTCCAGTTGTATTTACAAAAAAAAAAAAAAGAGCAAAAGCAAAGCTCATTTACCCATCAGGCACTTCTAAGCACATCTTTGGATGTTGTTGCTGTTGTTTTTTTGTATAGTTGAGCTATTTGTCTTAAGGAAAAAAAAAGTGGCATCTGTATGTAATTTCCATGCTCACTTGGCAACACTACCTCCTTTTGATGACAGTCTGTACTGTTTCCCTTTCTTCTTCTAGTCACTCCAGCTGCAGGACCCAGATGTCAAACTCAGGAATGCATTTTTTCCCAGCAGCGATATCTGATTCGGTTGCTGGCACCTCTGCTGGTGGTTATTCTGAAGCTGCCTGTGTACAGCTTCTGAAGTTTAATCTGCAGAAAGCTTTTTTTTATTTATAAGCTAAACCCTTTTCAGTTGCCTTAGTTATGGGAAGTGAATATTGTGTATTTATCAAACTACTGATTCCATTATTTACTGTATTTGTTCTATGGCAACTACCTGCTTCTGTAACCAGAAACTGGGAGGCAAGAGGAAAGCTTTCCAAAAAAAAAAACAAAGATTCAAGGGAAAAAGTCCTTCCCAATTAATAACTTTCTGTGATTTTCTCTTTTTCTTTCTCCTAACTTCATGCTGCAGTTACTCACACACTGCTCTTGAGTACTGAGTGAGTCAAGCATCCTCCCAGCAGCACCGGATGGCACCTGCGTGCTTACCCTGCTGCAGTCTACGTGACAAACTCATTTTCCTGTGAACAGATCCCTCAAAGAAAGCACATCCTCCCCCCTGTTTATGTTCCTGTGTAACAAATTTCATTTGGGGACAGCTTCTATCTTACATAATTACTACCAATTGCTTTACATTATATGCACATGCAATCAAGGGAACAGCTTATAAAGACTACAGCATACAATCTGCCTTGTGGCATTGATTAACAAACTGCTTGGTCAAGAAGCTAACTAGTGCTAGGCCAAAAGAGCTAACTCAGTAGCTAAGAGAAGGGAGGTTAATGGCTAAAGCCATTAATGAAGGAAAGAAATGGTAAGTGGTGAGTAACCCCACTCAGGCAGGTAGGCAGACTGGAAGGTTTGGAGCTATGAGAATGTTAACAGCAGCATTTGTATTATCTGCGTACCTGATCTCTGCCTCAATGCATCTGTTGGAAGTTGAACGCTGAATTGATAAACTGAACCTAAGGCTTGGTAAATTAAAGGACTAAAGGCTAAAAGTTTAAAGACTCAAATTTTTAAAAAAACGTCTCTTCTGGGATCCACAACTGGAGTGCCAGGTTTGAGATATACACGTGACCTGTTCTCCGGCAGTATTCGCTGTCTGTCACTACAGAATAAACGAGAGCTGCAAGGGCTCAGGTTACTGTTGCCTCTGCCATTTCCCAAGGCCTACGGTATCTGAAATTAGGCATGGAAAAATGTAGTAACGTTTTGAAAGCTTAAATACTTGGCTAATGTTCCAGATTGATGACTAGATTCTATTTAGTTTGCTGTTCAGCCTAGCAAGATGCCAACACCGTGATTCCTATTCATCACAGATGTTTATGTGCACCACAGGTACGGAACAAATAATAAATGAGGAACAACAAAATATACAGGAGTTCTCAGCACCTAGACAGATAGATAGATTAAGCAATTTTTGCATATGAAGAAGATAAAAACAGATGACAGAGTGTACAAACAGGCCGACAAAAAAAATAAAAGGCATCAGATTCAGGCTATTACAAGGAGGTATAGCTTCATACTCCATAGTTTATCTGTAGAACTAAAAGATGCAGTAAGTTTATAGGTATGCAAAAAGGGATAGCAAAAAATTAATAAGAGAAAATACAGGCAATTAATGCAGAGAGGCTATATTTGTCTCCAGAAATTCCTAGTCTGAAGATCACTGCAGGCTGGAAGAACATACTGAGGAAATATCTCTGTAAACTTACTGTCTTCTTATACTCTTTCCCATACTCCAACGCTGGCCAGAGGAAAGATGATGAGTCACTGACTTAGACATAACTTTGGTCTGAGGCAGTGAAGTTGTTCTTATGTTCAATTTTTGGTGTTTGAAAAGTCTTATGGAAACCAGAAGGATGTCTAAATTCTTATACATTACAGTTCTGACCACTGGGCTTTTTGTAGGAACAACCAGGAGGAAAAGGCATGTGCTGGAAGAAAGAAATGTATTGAAAGTGTACAACATTGTAAGTCCAAAAAAAGAGAGCTTCACCATAGAGAGCTATTTTTTTAATATAACTTTTTTTTTTTTTTTTTTTTTTTTTTTTAAGTGAGCAACATAAAGTGAGCAACAAGTGTGTGAGTTCTGTGAGAGAGGAAGAAACCACTTCATGCGAAAATGCAAAGCAGGAAGACAGTTCTGCCTCAGATTTGGCCCTAGATGGAAAGCTAATGAAGCTGCGAATGGTGGCAGAACTGTATTTCTTCAGTGAGACTGTGGGTGACTGCTGCCCTCCTACTTTGGACAACAAGAGTGTTTTATTATTATTATTATTTTTAATTTGGACTGTTCAGATTCTGCAACTGTGTCTCACTTTCAGCACAGTAACTTCAGAAATGTCTGGATATGTACCCTCAACCAACAGACATTTCTAAAAATGTATTCTCAACAATTTAGGAATGTGCAGAAAACTACCATTACAAATCACAGCTGAGATTAATACACGGCTACAGACTATGGGAGTGTGCAGTGTCCATAACTAGGAGCACAGGGATGATAACAGGCAGCCCAATCAATAAGAAGAAGAACCCAGTGGGAAAAGACCGGTGTGAAAGAATAAATTCCACTGTTTCAGTGTTGAAGGTGAAAACAAAGGACAATATGAAGAGTAATGGCAAGTCCAAAGTTACAGAGACAAAAGGCATTTTACATCAGGAGAAAATGTACTTCAATCTTCAGTCATGACAGGTACATTACACTTGCCTCAAAAATATTTTACTTGAGCAGCATGAAAAATTCTAGTTATTTTTACAGTTTTCCTAAAATTATGGAGATTAGGTGCTGTTTAGAGTTTGCAATCAAGGCCTTAGAAACAATCAGTTACACTTGTAAGTGTGAAAACTGAAAATGCTAGCATATTAATGGAAAAAGGAAAGCATGTCTTTAGTTAGCTGGTTTGCATATAAAAGTCAAAACTGTGACAACATCTCACCTACGAGTGAGATTAGAGATAGCACACAAACAAAGGCAATGAGTTGAGAAGTGCTGAAGACATTACCACATTCTTCCACTCAAATTATTTTTGAACACGACAAGGTTTTATACAAGTGGGACAAAGCGAAAGAAGAACAAGCCTACATGTACATAAGCAAGTCACCTTGTCTATAAACTTGGCCTCCCACTCCTCAGCCTCTAATAAGTGGAATTTATTTCCTTCCACACCTACTGCCCAAGTACTTTTTCACATTGTTTGTGTAAAAAACAGGTGTTCAAAAGAGCAGGGGCCTTTTTTGCCTCCATAGCACTGGCAGAGCATGCTCAGACCTGGTCACAGCCTTACCTCCCAGAGGTAAGCACTCTGGAATACACATAACAAGAACCAAAAAGACAGTCCGAGTCTGCCACAGAAAGAGTGGCTCTTCTTTTAGGTCCTCAAGGCAAGGAGATCGCTTTCAGAGTACCCACAACTCCTGGAAGAGGACTCAGAGAATTGCTCCCCAGCTCTCATTTAATTCATCAGACCTCAGCAGCACAAGTTGCTCAGCAATGTGTCTGAGGTTCTTGAGAGGTCAAGAATCGTGGCATTGAACAAACCAGTTTCAATAACAGAACTTTTATAGGCAGAGAAGAAGGGATCAAATGCTATTTTTACATTGATGTAAAATGCATAGGTGGTATGAGCAACTGCCACTGCAAGAACCTTTGATATTGATCCTCAGGGTAACAGAAAGTGATTAAACTGTACAATCCTATGCAAACAGAAATGCTGGGCTGCAACCAAGCGAAGACATTTCCTATGAAATTGTTTACAATGTGGAAGCGGATTAAGAAGAGAAAAAAAAGACTTTACCCCTTGAAATAATTCTTGGCCAACATCACCATCCTGAAATTGAATTTGAAATTAGAAGCATTTAGTTAAAGTCTAAGATGGCAACCTAGCCTCTTTTCTTCTTCTTGATACTAGAAGATAAATACCATAAAACTCATTTTCTCTGATATAAGAGTAATTCATAACTCCTAGACTGTATGAGCAGCTACTTTATTTTGAAGGCCTACTGTGAGGAAAACAGCTGTGGAGTGTACAGACAAGCAAATTAGTGGAAAAGTGGTCAATACTTTAAATACATGGCATGAGATAACATACATAAAGCAATAATATCTCAGGAGCAGACAATAAATGTATCCTTTTTTGTAAAGCAGTTACACATGAGAAACTGAAGAGTAGGTAGAGCGAAAAGGATATGGCAGAAAATGAGATATTTTAGTACAAAGCTACATTAAAAAAAAAAAGAAAAGAAAAAAATGGAAGTGCCTAAAATGGCAACATCACTATCATCAGTATAACAGCAATAAAGACCAAAAAAAAACCAAAAACCAAAAAACCAACTGTACAAAATAGTATTGCTGTTTTTTTCTTTACTTTTTTTTATTATGGTCTTGGAAAAGATTACCCAAGTGCTTTTTTCCGCTGACAGTCAAGCAAGATATAATTAGACAGTCTACTAAACTTGATATGTGAAAATACAATGAGATTTTCTTCCTCTTTCAGCAACTTCTTCCAGCCAATTGAATACCCACATTGAGGAAGGAATAGTGCATATTGCTAATATGCACAGATTTCATGTCTGAGTGTCTATTTTGGTCTCTAATTTAGAACTGTGAAGAGATTTACATTTCCCTAACTCCAAAACTGGACTTGCAATGCCATGTAATTCATAACGTGTTACTTGACTTTTTGCAGATTTTCCTCTAACAGTCAAAATCTTCTACATAAGGATATGCAAAAAGGAATTTTTAGTTCAAAATTCAATATAACCCAGTATAGGAAAAAAAATAAATTAATTGTTCCTTACTGAAAATACAATGTTTATGACCGTCGATGTGTTTAGCTTTAGTTTAGTCTAGTTTCTTTACGGGAACAAATGGAAACATAGGAAATTCCACTTAACTATATTTAACTATAAGAAGATTTTTTTTTTCCATGTGAAGGTGGTAAAAGATGGAACACACAGCCCAGGGAAGTTACGGACGCTCAGTCTTTGGAGAAACTGAAAACCCAGCTGGACACAGCCCTGTTTTGAGCAGGACCTTTGGACTAGGCAATCTGCAAAGAACCCTTCCAGCATCAACCATGCTGTGATTCTGTAAATGGAAAACACCGGTATTTAGGAGTTTTCTTTAATTTCGGTTCATCATCAGTTCTTTTTCAAAAGCACCAAAAGTCTAAGTGTCATCTCCACGCCCCATTTAAAATCATGGTAGTTTTGATTCTCAATTTTTCTGTTTACTAGTAATGAAGCCATGCCATCTTACTACATAGCCTGATTTACAAATAATCATTCACTATCCTACTCTCTTTTTACCTTTTCCTCCTTAACCTTCCAGAGCACAAAAGTATTCTACCTTATAATATCTTTCCCCTGGTGCAGTCCCTTCCCTTCCAAACTCTTAAGACAATGTTTTTTCAGCATTTTTTTGTGTCAAAATTTTCTGCATGTTTTGTCATAAGCATTTCTTTATGCCCTCCTTTAAATTATACACTTGCTTATATAAATTTATGTTTCACTGTGTAGAATCATGGAGGAATACTGTGGTATCCTTTTTACCTTTTATAAAACTGTTATCATTAAGGAAACTGATAGCTTACTCATCGCCTGATTCCAGCTCATCCAGAAGAACTAATTTTTTAAGTAAGCATACAAAAACCTTACCTCTCCCATCCTTGAACATCTACTGTAAACTAAGTACATTCAGTATCGAACGTTACATTTCAATTAAATACACAATCCTTTTATTTTCACAGAAATTAATTAAAACTACACAATTGTCACTGTCCTCAGCTCTTGCTTGTACTAGAAGTACCCAGCTACATGAGGAATTGTACTTTCAAATTATCTACTTGAATATCTACATATTCAACATTTTTCAGGCACACATAGGTTTAGAACACACTAATTTCTGGTTTTGCATATGTAAACATGCTGCCTGCCAATGTTTGCCTTCATGCTTGCATTCACAAGTGATTACAAGTGCCACTTTGAAAACCATCTTGGGTATTTTGTTCTTTATTATGATATCTATTTGATTATATTAAATGAATATTTGTCCTTCTATCAATTCCATAATAAAAATCTAGTATTAAAAGTATTAGTAGAAATGTAAGATACACCTTCTCAGAAGTACATCTTCAGTGAGATTTTTGCAGTAACAAATGACCAATGTTAACCATCAGTCTTGTCCTGTGTTTCACAGCAGAACTGTATAATATTTTGGTAGGACAATTCACAGGCAAAAAGGGAAACTTTGTAAACATTTACATTCATCATTACTAAAAATAAAATGTATACACAAACAAAGGCATTTAATAAACAACTCTTCTTTGGGAATCATATCGTTAAAAGAAACACTTCAGTAGGACTCCAACCATGTCTTCTTTAGAAATTTTGTAAGATATCTTCCTTTGAAAGCATTTCAGACACATTTGTTGTGAAAGAAGGAATATTGATATTGACAAAGAACAAACTATCTATAAAGTTCATATAATTGAGTGTTTACAAAAAAAAGTTGCACCTTACATACAATATGAGAGGCAACGAATTTTTGGATGCTGTTGTAAATACAATCAAAGCACGTTTAGTTTCTTTTTGGTTTGTTAGAACTACAACAGAAGAAGAAAGAAACGGTAATTTGCAAGCAGACAGAAAACAAGGCAATATAAATAGGAAAAATAGTTACACTTAATGAGATTTGTTTTCATTGCAACTGCTGCTGGGTTTCACTTTCAAACTACAGAGTTATCTGCTTTCATTTGATTAGAGACAATGCTATGCAATCTGTCAGAGTTGCTTTGATTCCCTCACCAAATAAAAGAACGACTGCGTCACACTTAGAGAGAGAAAACATTCAATTTAAGGAAATGCAAGAACAAAGAAAGAGCCTACTTACTTTAAATACAAATGTGAGGATGATTACATTAAAGATAGTAAATCACTGTCTGCCAGGGATATTGGTGGAGAAATTCTGTCCTGACACAAACCACAAGGAACCACAAAGGATTGCTTTGGAAGAGCATAGTTGGGGGGTTGTTTATACTGAACTCTTTATCTCAGTAGATTAGTTTTTTTCTCTGGAGTAGTTGCTTCTAAGTAGTTGCTTCCAAGCTTTCCCTTTGTTCCAGTTTCCACCACAATCCTTCAGTCTCCCAGTGCCTAATGACTTTTCCATCTCTCCCTGTGCGACAGAAATACTCGCCACTTTTTTTTTCTTCTCTCAAACTGTTTAATAGATTCACGTAATTAAGTAATTTAAATTATCAAAGTAATTGTTCCCAAACAGAATGCAGTTCATAATTTCCTGCTAATCCACTTAGACTGGAAAAGACCAAGACCATCAAGTCCACCCATTAACCCAGCACTGCCAAGTCTACCACTGGACCATGCCCCTAAGCACCACAGCTACACCTCTTTTGAAAACCTTTAGGGATGGGACTCAGCTACTTCCTTAGGCAGCCTGTTCCAAAGCCTTACAAAGTCACAGATAAAAGAATAACTGTATTTATACTCTAGAAGTTACATTGGTTTAAATAGTGAAGTAAGCAGTGATAAAATCTAAAGAATCCCTTGAGAGTTAGCAAGAATGCACAGACTGTACAGACAGCGTGATCCCTCTAGATTTCATGATTCAACACAACTTCTCATTCAGCCTAAACAGGGGAGTCAATCTTCAATCTATCTGAAAAGGTTGCCAGAGTGCACCATTAGTCTTACACAGAAATAAAACTTAAGAACTTACTAAAGGTTTCAGAATGGGGTTCAAAAGACCAAATATAATTGGTATTTTCCCTATGAGAAATCATAAAATATGACCTCAAACGATATCAAGTTATCAATGGTTCAGCCTCAGAGAATAAATGCTCAGCTGTAGATGACAAAAGGAGTCCGTAGGCACAGTCTCTAGCAAACCCTGTGTCTACAAATTTGAAACACATCTAATGGACCCTGACAATAATTCCATGCAAGCCTTGTCTAAGGATCTCCAGCTCAAAGCATACCACTTCTAGCTGGGATCGCATGGTACATGGCACTGCTGTCAGCTCTGCACTCCTTGTGTTGTATCTGAGTTTGCCCCAGAAAGGAATCAATCACTTTGTAAAGCAAAATGGGGGCTAACTAGGAAACAAAAAAACTCTTTTCACAAATACGTTATATTTCTAGTAGCAATGATGCTGCAACTATGTGCATATAAATGATTTAAGCTGTATATGTATAGCTAATATCTTTACTAGACAAAACAATGTATTTCATAGTTGCTTTACTTGAAGTCTAAGAGGTAATTCCCCAGAAAGTTTAATTGTTATTTCAGTTAAATCAGTTTGTCCAGTAAAAGATACTACCTTTTCATACAAGACTTGACTTAATATTCTCCTATTTGCTGCTTCAAATTATCTGAAATTGAGTTCACATGTTAAGTGTGTAGTTGCAATGCACTAAAAGACAGATTGTTGACCTCATCCTTTATTTCACTTATAAGGATGTTATTTTTTACTGTACTTTTTGCTTTTTGAAGGCTTCTAATACTGGAATACTTCAAGCTCTTTCCTTCGCTGACAGAGAAAGTCTACTGTCAGTGGTAACATGTTAATTCAAGGATATGTTTTAACGGGATTCCCAGGCCCTAATAACCATTACTTCCTGCATTCATAATAAAAACAGTGTGAGATGGCTACATTCTCACATATCAAACAAAACTTCAAGACTGCCCAGTTAAATGATTTGCCAAAAGACTGTTTGATACAGCAATTTTCTAAGTCTTTCTCAATTATCCACATAGCTGTATCAGGTTAAACACTAATGAGTGCTACTAAAGTGCTCGATTTAAATTACTTGTTCTGTGCTTGGAGATAACTCTGGTAATCTTAAAATAAGAGTTTGAATGATATGCAGTATTTTTTAAAAACAGTTTGCCGAACCTTGATGTGTTTCTTTACGACATATGGTATAGTCATTACTTAAAGGCTGGTTTCTCAGCAGTACACATCTTTCACTACAACCAAGTACAGGGATTGAGGCTGGGAACCCATCTGCTCATATCTATTAAATTCTCAATACAATTTCAATCATGATGACACTTTCAAATGTGACAGGGTTTTTATAACATAGGTGAAGAAGAAGAACATGATTTCACTTAAGCCAAAATCATCTTACATTGTCCTCAGAGAAAAGAAAAAAGGGAATAAACAGATGCAGTATTGAAACATGTAAACACAATGACAGGGCTGTGTAAAACAGGCTCCATGTTATAAAGCTTTCTTTTTTCCTTTAAACTAAGGAATGTGCAAATGGTAATCAAAGTAGCTCAACAGAAAAGCACTTTACAGCACACCCAAGAATGTGGAGGTGATCCTTTTTATTGGGGCAACTAAAAATATAAAGAAGAAGTCTCTGAGAAATTTTATTTTAATTTGTTTTATCAAAGCTCATGAGCAGTAAAAGAAGAGAATCAAAGGGTTGCCCTGTGTGGTGCCTCTTGGTAAAATAATCAGCTTTGAAGTTATTCTTTGGATAACACAAGATACTGGGTTAAGCAAGGGCCACCTCTATAGCATTTACTCCCATTTGACACAGCACTGCCAAACACATGTAAATTTTATAGCAAACTAAATGTGAAAACATGTATTGTATTGGACAACCCTAAATACACGATGATCATTCCCTAAATAACTGCACAGCTGAGAAAAAGTTAGAGGAAAACTTGAGAGAGCAAATTGATGAAATTCTAGGGGAAAAAAAAGAAAAAAAAAAAAAAAGAAAAAAAAAAAAGGAAAAAAAAAAAAAAAAAGGAACGAAAAACTGAACCATTGATCCATAGATATTCTTACACTGGCCAGTCCCCAGCTGGGGAACATCACAGTTCAACAAGTTATCTGTGACAAAACAGACAATAAGGAATCTGTACCTAAATACAAAATAAATGATATCAGAATTGGTCTTAATCTGACAGCCATATCTCAACAGTTGATTCTGTTCATTTAAAAAAAAAACACCAACAATTCATGAGCACTAAAATGCTCACAATGGCTGAAAACCAGATCATTTTTACCTCATTATTTTTTCACTAATTCATTGATTTTGTTGTTTACCACCAAGAAGAAAAGTTTAAAAATTGTGGGGAATGAGAAAGAAACAAAAAAAAATAACCCAACAGCAGAAAAAAGATTAATAATAGAATGAGAAAAAAATATGTACGTAACTCCTCAGAGCAGCAGTATTTTGAGTACAGGATTACAAACGTACATTAAACCTCAGATTTTCAACAGAATTCTTTAACTGAATGTGTTCTGCTTTGGACTGTAGCTTTCCATAGCTTTATCTTGCAATAAAAACCTGCATATTATAGAATCGAATCCTGACAAAAGCTAAGGCGTTGTCTAAACTTGCTCGTACAAATAAGGTATATTTGTTTGAAGTAGAATAGTTACTTAAAAACACAACTGTCTATGTATGGACATTTTTTTTTTTTTTTTCAGAATAAAGGCATCCAAGAATGACTTACACCAACAAGAAAATCCTCAGAGCTTGTTTCAACACATTTAATATTTTGTTTCCTATATGAAAGTGCAGTTAAATATAAACACTTTGGAAATTTTTGTCTCTTTTGACCTAAGAGTGTTTATTAATTATCTGTGTGCACAATAATACGACCTTAATCTTCACTATGGTAATAAATCATGTATCTAAACTGGAGATTAGTTTGGTATGTTACTTTGCGTATAAATCATGCTGCAAAAGGTGTTCATAACTTCATGCTTGTAGCCAGGCAATCAGAAAGCATCAGAATTGGATTTACAGTTTAAAGAGAGTTCAGGAGTAGCAGCAACCACAGCAGGGTCCTGAGCACTGCTGTGCTCCTCACTGACCCTTTGTTAACACCCAGGTCTTCTGAAGTGTGCTCAAACCTTCAGAAAAACTGCTCACAGCTCTTCCTGCGCTGAACAGATGAATGAATACTACATATTTTAATTTACTTGAAGGCAGAGAATATTTGCAAAAGGTGTGACTTAGTGATGCTAGTATGGTCATTATGGCTTCCTCCATTATTGGAATTAGCAAAGTGTAGCTTTTGCTTGACATTTATTTATTACCAGCTGATTCTATTTTATCATCACAATATACTTACAGATTATAGCGATTTAATTTAAAAATTGAATTTCTTGCTAGCAAATACCGCAGGGAAAAAATCTATTGAGGATACTGACATCTTTCTGATAATATTGCACCCCTGGAATATGGTATTCTAATTAAAATACACTGTGGCTTTCCAGTAAAGTAATCTCAGACAAGACAGCATGAAATTCATTAAATTATTCCATGAAATTCCATAATTTGAGGTGATTTTTAAATTATATGGAGGATTGATACCATGCCAAAATGGAGGCAAGTAGAAGAGGGAGTCAAGAAAAAAATAATAAATCTGGGTGTCAAATCTTATTTGTGAAATCTCTGAAAACCACATCAAAGTGAATGAGATTTGTATCAAAGACTTTTTTCTGATATCCAAGTGAAACTGAGTAACTGTGCTTGGAAATCCATGTCTGGACAAAATCAAACAGCTTGGCATGGGTACATTAAAACTTAGACTATCAATTGACAATTAGTAATCCGCACAGAAGGCACAGCCTTCGATTCAGGTACTCAAGCTGGCATTTCTGACCTTAAAATACATAACAGGATGATCAGAGGAAGTTTGCAAAAGGCGGATGATTTCAGCATTGCACATAGGCTTTCAGCTTTCAGTGTTGTCTCTAGACATCAAAGAAAAAAAAAACAACAACTACGAGTGCGTAAAAATGTACAGCAGTGAGTATCGCAACTAATCTACTGTAACAACTTTTTATTCACTTTGATAGTGGATGGGATTATCAAGCTGGAGCAGATCACTGAACAATCATTTTGTACAATAAAGCTCATACCACAGCAGTAAAAATTTTAGGATAGTTTTAGTCCTTCTCAGCCACAGACCCTTCATCTTTTGATAACATTCTGCTTGTTGAGTGAAGATTTTAATGAAAACAGTATTTCAGAACTTCCTTCCTTTGTGAGTCTATGTCCTCACCTTAACCTTATTTTAACATTGTTTTTTTGTGTGGGCGTTTATTGTATTGTAGGGTATGGCAAATCTGATAAGAGAAAAGTAAAGGCTGAGCCCAGCACTATTGTATCAGAATGGCTGAAATATTCACATATCCTGGAAAACCTGGGAAATTCTGGTCCTACTTTCAGGCGCAGAGTGGATACATAGCTTTTGATTACAGAAAATCCTCTTGCAGTCAAACAAGGCTAAACTTCAGTTTTATTCCCTGATGAACAATCAACATGGCTCATTTCCTGGGCTTTGGAAGAAAAATTGTTTCTTCTTGCACAACCTAGTGAACTGCGAATAATAGGAACGATATGCTTGATGACAGCCGCAACGGAGAATCAAAAAAATACCCCAGATGTTTGCGCTTTTGAATTAAAGTATGAATGTCATAGGTGCAGCAGCACATAGGATGTTTGATCCAAAAAGTTTTGCTTCTTTCAGTGCCCTAAATGCTACAGCTCCAACTGTTACAACCACTCGTTATCTGGGTGGTTAATTCTCCCCAGACATTCTACCTTGTTTGGAAAAAAATCACAATGCTTATTAAAAGGCAACAAAAAATATTAAAAAGACAACCAGTAATTTACATTCTGGTTTCCAAAGGAGACAAAATTGTTTCCTTTATCTACATTTTATTTTATTTTATTGCAGCTTCTTTTACATCTCACTCTGTGTGAAAGTGTAATTGTATATGTTTGTTACCTCAAATGACAGAATTTTTCAGACATAATTGAAATATTATGCCTCCTTCTTCGAGTATGTTTTGCAAAGAGAGCTTCCTATTCTCAGCTTTCACCATAAAACATCAACCAACCATGTAAGTGAGAAAAGATCTGAGGCTGTCAGTATCATTCCCGAAATTTGAATGCGGTTGGCTGCTGCTGAAGAGTGCCCCGCACACACCAGGACAGTAGGACACCACATCCACGCTCCTGGAGGGTAGGTCTGGTCCCTAACATCTCATCGGTCTCATGCACAATAAGGACTGTGCAGTCCCTTTCCTAATTTAAATGTATTAAGCAAATTCATGCTAGCAGCTGGATTCCTGTACATACCTAGAGGAAACCCAAGGACTGAACAACTTAGGGTGAGCAGAGCTCCTGGCAGAATGCATCTCGGAAATTGTTCGCCACAGAAAAATAATTCAGACTTGCAACAGATGCATTTGTCTGTAGGGACCTTGCAGCTCTTCTGGAGTTCTTACAATGACCGATCGTATTAATATATATTTTCTTTAAGCTTTACATTTAAAAACATAATCCTACGAGCAACATGTTACAGTTTGAAAGGGATTCCCTTTACAGGCAATCCTTTTCAAAATTACTCGTAATATACTTCCCTGCGTTTCTGGTAGCTGTCAAAAATTGGCTTCGTGTCAGATGGAATACTGGTCTGATTTAATGCAGCATTTCCTGTTTGGATATTTAAATAATTCCAATATTTTCTCTAGGTCTTGAATTTTCTCTAGGAAAGCATCCTGCAATAGCCTGCAGTGAAGGCTGACTCAGCTCTCATTCAATGATTTTGATCTTGACATTTAGAAGATCTAACCACCTAGTTCAGTGAGTTGCTAACTCTCAAAGTGGTCAGGGTGTCAGTCTACACAACTATTTATTTCACAACTCTGACAATAGGATTTAATTGGAAATATTTGAAAAGTTTGTTCCAGAACAGCAAGGACTCCAAATTTCTGAACTGTCACTAACCGAAATTTCTGATAAATCTTTCTGCATGTGAAAATGAATGCCCTGCATCTACAAATGAGGGGGTAAACAGAACTGGGCAACAAACAATAAATGCAGGCTCCTCTTCAAACAGCAAGGTTTCTTAGGACTCAGCTCATTAATTTTCCCTGGGAGATATGCAATTGAAATTCAGCGAGAGCTGAACACTTGACTCCCTTAGGTTCTTTAAAATCCCAGATGAAGTGATATTTAAGCAGTTCCCACACTACCAGAAGTCAGTCCCTTGGCACGGCGGTGCTGTCTGATTGTTGGTCACTATAATGGCTCTGCTCCCAGCCCAGCGCTCAGTGACGTCAGGGCAGGGGCTCGCATGTCCTGTCCTGCTGGGCTGGTGGCAGCCGAGTGTCGTGGCCTGAAAGCCCCCCAGTGCCACGCAGGGCACATGGCTGCGGTGGAGGATGCCTTTCACTACCCACAGTAAGGCTGTGTGTGCAAATCCAGCTTTCCACGAGCACTTTCTGATTTTCAGATGCATATTTAACATGTAAGAAGTAATATATCCTGTGGGTGTGACCCTCCTCACACGTTCTATAAAACCAGTGACACTACCTCCCTCTCTGCCTATGAAATAAAACGAGACATCTCTGGAGAGATTTACTCTTGAATAGCCCCAGCTTTTCTCCCTTTTCCCACTTTGCCTCCCCTCTTTCATGCCTGGCGGCCTCACTTTGCTGCCAGAACTGTCTGAACTGGTGAGCTCACTCCCCCCCTGCTCCTTTTTTTCCCTTTCTCTCCTTCCCTCTTGGCCTTCCCTGGCTTTCAATGGGCTCCTGCAGCTACCCAGGCGGACAGCATTTCGTTGCCACGCAACTCCCTGAAAAGAAGCACATGCTGCTGCTGCACAGACAGAGCCTGCCCGGCTGCTCCAGTGATGCTGTGGCCTAATTTCTACCTCTCTTGTACAGACTACAAAAGGGAACATCTCCACAGTGGAGGGCTGGGGAGGACTGAATTATCTGTGCTTTTTTGTTGTTGTTTGTTTTTTTTCCCCGCTCCCCTGACGGGGCGCATCCCCTTGCATCTCAGGGCCCCCAGAAGTCATGCATGTCTAATCAGTGCACATGCATTTAGTGCTGCTCGCTGGGCTTTGCAGAGTACCGAGCTTTCCCTTAGCTTCTGGCCGAGGTAACAGTACTCACAGAGGTTTGTTGAGCTTTCCTGTAGGTCTCCTTTAAGGGCAGTTTTGCATGTAAATTCTCAAGGCCATTCATCGTTTCCTACCTGACTCTTTATCTCCTGGGTGTTTTTTCTTTTTTAAGGCCTCTTTAGGAATGCGAGCGTAGCTTTTCTCATTTTCCCTCCTTTCACTGGGCCTTCCTGAGAACAAAGACCAGCAAACTAAGAAATTCCTTTGGTTTTTCCACAGCCTGAAGAGAGATGACTGTTTTATACATGGATTTAGGTTTGGACGGCCTAATCTGCTTAAAAGCCAAGGCCATACACATTCAGATTTTGAGGTCTGAACTCAGCTCTGCTCCTGTAATTCATCACTGTCTATTAGAGACAGTATTATTAGGTAAAAAACTGCAGTCAGAATAACAAGCCAATTTCCTTAGATTTATTGCTAGTTTCCTTATATTTATTGTTAGCATGGTTTTAATATGAAGGTTGCCTACGTTTGTTGCCTTTTGTCAGTTCTGTAACCAACTCAGCAGCTCCCTCAACCTGCAAGCCAACGTGAAACTCAGAGAGAAGCTGTGCTGAATTCAGCCTGACACCGTCTGATATTGCTCTGGGGCTCTGGGTATTCCACCGATCCTCCTCTCACCTCTGGACCAAGGCTGAAGTCCCAGTCCTAATCTACAAATCCCTAATTTGGTTAGTATACATCTACTTTAAGGGCAGCCAAGAATCTTCATCCCCTGATCCCTTGAGTCAGCACTACGGTACAAATTTCTGCCAGCATAGCTACATCAACACAAACCGTGAAAAATGTGTGTAACCTCCAGCTGACACTGCCATGCCAGTGAACGCCTGCTGCAGGCTCATTTATGCCATCAGGGCAGCGCATTTGTCAGCTTAGTTTGCACCTTTCAGAAATGTGCCGTAACTAAACAGGCAAGAACCACTGTGGCATGGAAAAACACGGACATGGCAGATGCTGTGTAATAGACAAGGCTGAGGCCAATGTCTGTGGACACATTACAATTAAGAAAGACTCTGTGAGGACACAGAGATCCAAGAGCTCTCTGTAGAAGAGCAGTCCCAGCCCAAATGTTCCAATTCTTCCCTTCACGACTATGACACAGTAATTACACGACTGCAGCCACTTCTATTCCAGTGTACTTTATGTGTATATTGCTCTGAATGTGATTCTGCTTATTTTTTCCTTACCTTTTGCTTATGTCCTACACAAAGGATCAGAACTGTTGAGCTGCATGGTAGCCACTGTTCTGGAACTCTAAAATCAAATGCAGTGGCAAAAGTGAAGTCTTGTCCTTTGGAGCAAAAAGAGAATTGCAGTCCCTGATAGTTTCACGTGCTATGAAATCATTGTATTATTTACAACATGGTTCGAGACTTTCTGGAGAGAAAAGTCCTATACACATGCAGAACAATAGTACTTGCATGAGTCACACGTATACTGCAGTATAAAGTTCTTCAAATATCCTTCCTTCCCAAACACACAAGATGAAACACAACTTAATAGCACTAAAGAAACAACAAAATGTCTTAGCACTACATTAAAAATTCACACTCCCATTTGAAGTCTAAAGGGGAAAACCTAAAGGGAATCTAAAAAGGAAAATAAGGCCCCAAAATTGCTTGTGGCTACGACAAAGCTAAAGAAAAAAGGAGGTGATCCCCTGTAAAAGAGGTAAAGAACTGAAGAATAGCAGCACAAGTTGGTTTGTCATACAGGTATCAGTTTCTGACTCGCTGTTCAGAAGCAGCCTGTGTTACCCTACATGTTTTCAGCCCCTGCATCAATTCAAGATGATACTGGAGTTTGGCGCCCAGCCAGAAAGTGGCAAGTGAAATAACGTTCCAGTGCTCGCACTGTGAACACACAGCTGGCTTCAAAGGGAAATGGACTAATCCTACTTCATTTCCCTTCTTCAGTAGGTGTTTAAAGAGCTTTGGTGCGCTGAAGGAAATCGACCAGAATTCATTAGTTTCCTTCTGATTCAGCTCATTGCTGTTGGAAAGGGAAACAGGTAGGGATTGCAGGATCCTACTCAATTTCCTTTTGAAGTAGACTTTGAGCCAATTCTGCTCTCACTTGTGTACACATGGATCTTCACTAACGATGCCTGTAGTTAAATGCAACAGCTCTCCAATCTGACTAAAACATATAAAGTCAATAAAGGGGAAAGAAAATATTATATTAAAAGAAAAAATATAGCCTTCATTGAGAACTTTTGCCAATTGCTAGAAATGAAGCATTACTGAGAAACAAACCCAGAAAATGAAGAGAGGAATTTCTAGAAAGAGACAAAAGAGAAGAGAGAAGGGGAAAAAACAATAGATAATAGGAAAAAAGCACAATGAAGGAAAAAAAAAAAAAAAAAAAAGAAGAAGAAGAGAATCATTTTATAAATTTATCATATACATTTTTTGCTATTCAGTGGAAAGCTACAGCTAACTAAACCACTAATTCTAATAGCTGAACTAAACCCTAAGCATCATTCTGATCTCCTTTGGAGGTGGTTTAGGAAATAGAGACATGAATTTTAAATCAGTTACTCTAGACAGAAAGTTTCTCTTCCCGTTCATAAACAGATCTTTCCATTTCTGTCTTCAGAGGTCATGTCATGTTTATAGGAGCCATCCCTATGTTACTGGAAGCAGTTGGATTCTAAGCAATTCCAGGCTGCACTCTGTTCAGTTTAATGCCACTGCTTTCTAGACACAAAGCCAGAGCACGAGCCCTTCCAAAGCAAACCTAAAATTAACCACCTAAGCAGAAAATGGCTCGTGGCAAACAAAGCAGAAAGGAAGAAAGCTACAGAATTCATGATAAGAGCATGGCTTGAGATAAATCAAATGGGAACAACATGTATAAATCTTTTAAATCTTTTTTTTTTTTTGTAATTGCAGTGAAGACTAAGAAGTACTGTTGCTGTACTGAGACCTCTTCTAAGTTTGCACTGTGATACTTTAAATGTTGAACTGCCTTATGAAGTTGCTTTTCACTAATGATTATGAATCATAATAAGTTTGAAGCAGCATATTGCAAAGAAAACCTGTCCTGAACATGGAACCAACCAAAAAGCTTTTGAGATAGCAATGCTGTGTCTGAGAAGACACGGGTAATGCTCTCTCTGAGCAAGTCATTTGAAATGTAATTCAGCCTACTCCAGAAGAAGTTATATGACATTTATGAGTTGCAAAGATTGAGAGCTTGGTATAGAAATACTGGGACAACTACAAC
This sequence comes from Netta rufina, assembly GCF_964035555.1. Classification (NCBI taxonomy): domain Eukaryota; kingdom Metazoa; phylum Chordata; class Aves; order Anseriformes; family Anatidae; genus Netta; species Netta rufina. The sequence continues at coordinate 29,657,925 of NC_140129.1, forward strand.
AATAATAGAGATAACTTGTTCTCTTTGCATGCACAACTTAGTCTCTTCTTCCAAAGACAAAGGTTGAATGTCCCATCCCTCTCTTTAGTTGCAGTGAATGGATATTGTACAGGAAGAAATCAGTCACCATTTGTAGATAACATCACAAACAAATAAATAAACAAAAGCATTTCACAGCTCAAACATCCAAAGTCAAAACTAGCTTGTTAGGCATTTTTCTTTTTTCTTGTTTAGTGTACTACAAATTGGTTTCAAATTACAAGAGAGTCTATGACATAAAAAGACAATTCCAGATCGATCAGCTCACTGAGTACAACTAACTACATTTTCTTAATCCTGTCTTATTTGCTGCATTTATTTCTCTGTTTTGCTACATGGATTACACAAAATGGTTTGCTTGCTTGTTTCATATTCCTTTTGCAAAAACTGCATTCTCCTCCTTCCTGTCTCCTCAGTTTTGCTATCCCTCACACAGAGCCATTTCCTTTTGTTCCTGCTGTGCATGCATAATATATTTCATCTCATATGGTGTCTCTTTAGAATTCAAATTTCCCTCCAATTTGAGATAAATTATTGTGGATAAAACCATTTCCTAAATGTAGCCAAACCTTTAACAGAGATGAGAATTTCTTTTTTAATGTCAGAATCATTTCAGCTTGCAAAATGTTCCAGTAAAACCTCCCCTTCATTCCTAACGTAAAGAGTCATAGATTGCTTTTCTGAAAATAAAAATGAAGTCTAAAATGAGAAGTGTAGTTCAATAACTTAACCAACCACAGAGGCAGAGTTACTATTTACAAATGGGAGTTAGTCTATGCAAGGAGAATTGGGCTCTTGAAGATGTAACAAGAAAAGAAAATGTCTTTTGATTTATATCAGAGTTGCCTCTAAGATTTCAAATAGGAGGCAGTGAAAATCTGAGGAAGAGAGGTTAAATACTGTCGCACGAGGTAGGACATAGCGACAGAGGGACACCTGCCCCCAGTGCCATTCTTTGACAGGTACCAAACGGCCAAATCTGCCTGCAAGCAAGACTTAATGCATCATGGAGAGCGATGCAGGCTGCACGGTGGAGGAACAAAAGGGAAAGCAAAGCAGTTAGGGCCAGGAAACATCCAGTCCTCCCACTGAGCACTGCACACAGTGCATGGGCTTGCCCAGACCACCCTAGACAACAAAGGCATTGCATGGTGTTTCCACTCATGCACCATTAAGCAAAGAACAGGGATCAAGGACACTACGTAACGTTACAGTGACCGTGGTAATAGGTACTCTGGAAGTGCATGATGGTCACTTCAAATTACAGACACCTGCATTCATCAACCATACCACCTAGATCCAACACCTTTCTTACACATCACAAACCAGGAAGAGTTAGGTTTGGTACCTACAAACTTGCTTTCACTCATAGTTTTAACCTATGACTTGTCAATATTACCCCATCTCCTTGAATCTTCAGATATAAAATATGACACGCTACTAACAATTCAACATTCTTAACAGTACAGCCTCCTAAGCAAGAGGTTCAGAATTTTGACATTACATAAATAAGATGTATTTCCCAGTTCCTGGACAAATGTGCTTGCTGTGGTTATTGTGTCCAAAATGAGAAAAAATGAGAGAAAGCCAAGTCACTAAACTGCAAGGGAAAAACGGATGTACTAAAATCTTTTCCTGTTCAATGTTAGATTAAGCAGCTGTCTATTTACCAGGCCTATGTGAAGACTGCAAGCAGAATCCAGCCTATTATCATGCATTAAAAACGGAGTTTTATGCATGAGAATGCCCCCACTTGCTTCATTGTACCAGTTCAAAAAATGTAATCTGAAATTACTGAGGAGAGTGGAGAAATCACTCCACATTAAAAGCTTCCATTATTAGGGCCTAGTGCACCCTCTTAGAACTTACCTGTGAAAACTGCTTTAAATTGCAAATCCCAGCTTTACCTTAAATGACTAGAACAGAAAGTCAAACAATGTTTCAGCAACACCCCATTAAAAAAAAAAACAACACTAGATTTACCTTCATTTATTTGTTTCATATCTATATTTCTGGTTCTTGTTAAGAAGGGCTTGCTGCAACACTTACAAACTACTGACAACACCAGGTGAAGATTCAAGCAGGGAAGCTGTGCCTGTATTACTGACATCCATTGCTTGTTTAAAAAATGTAGTAATGTCCCCAAAGACAACGCTGTGGGCTCTGCACTATCTCAAAATAAAAGAAAGAAAAAGGCTTTCCAGGCTGCAACTGCATGTTGCCAGGCCACGTTGGGTTTCTCATCAACCAAAAGCCCTGGGTCCTTCTCCTCAGGGCTGCTCTCAATCCACCCAGCCTGTGTCTGTGCTTGGGATTGCCCCAGCCCAGATGCAGGGCCTTGCATTTGGCTTTGTTGAACCTCATGAGGTTTGCACAGGCCCAGCTCTCAGCCTGCCGAGGTCCCTCTGGATGCTATCCCTTCCCTCCAGCATGTTGACCACACCTCTTCTCTGAGACTGTGTGTCACTATACAACTATTAGAGGTTGTGTTTAACACTAACCGTTCCAGTTGGCTTCTTTTCCTTCCCAACAGTCTTCATAGCTTCCTTGAGTTGTTTTCTAAGGTCTTCTTTCAGCTAGCCATGTTTATAGCACTGGAAGAGGAAGAAACAAAGCAATTGTAAAGCTTGCTAAGAAATAGTTCACATGCTATTAAAGGTGAGCTTCCTACTTGCAGTTCTATTTGTCCTTTGTGGGTCAAATCTTTCCATTTAAAATCTGAGCACTTGTCAGCACTAAGGTCTCTGAGACAAGCATTTAAAGCTACGTCCTGATCTGTCCTGAGCTTCTGAAAAGCTTACAGCCACGTTCTAACAACCTGCCAAAGGATCCCCCCATAGCAGTTTGGAGTCTGCAGATACAACACAGCTCTCAAGCTGGCTGAGGCACTGCTAGTCACGGCAGTGCAGACAGCAGAGTGGTAGTCTCCAAATACAAAAAACAAACCCTGAGTTTCACATCTTCTCAGAATGATTCACACTGTAGACAAGCCTGCCTTTGCAAACAGCCGTACTGTACGAGCTACTGCCCACTGGCTCTTTCTCTGTTGTTCATCGTGCCACACTTAGTGGAAATCACTAATCCTTATCTATGCTGCCTGCTCTTCAGAGGGTTTTCTGCTCTGTTTCAAGTAAGGTCAGCCAGGCTAGCTTAAACTGAAGAACTTTGCTCAGCTGGATGACCCCATCTGAAATGGACAGGGGCGCATCTACACCAGTAGCTCAGTCTGAGGCATGGTTTCACATTGAATTTTGGTGTAAAGGCAAGCAAGTTACCACAAGAGCAATGTGGTAGCCTGCTTTCTTTAAGAGAAAGTACTCTAAGAGAAAGTGCTTTTTCTGTAAGAGCACTCCACACAGACAGCCTCTACTGGTTGTACTGGTAGAAAAGGCTGCAGGCCCTGCTTGCCATTAAATATTCATTACGGAAAATCTGCAGATTCCCAGATTCTTCATCCACATGATCTCTGGATTTTTTTTTCTTTCTGTATATCAGTCCTCCAAATGATAAAACCCTGCACTCAGTTCTTGAACCTAATGCTCAGCTTTGCTAACTGTTCTTCCTCCAGGAAGGCAGCTGAGGTGTTGCCTTTGTGCTAGCATCTGTGCTATGACCCAAAGAAAAGGGCATCTCAGTCTTTATTAATGAGTCTTATTTTCCAGTCAGATGGCTTCAAGTCCATAGATCATGGAATCTGAAATGTAACTATAAAAATATGAAAAAATAACAGGCAAACCTTGATGATCACAGAGTTAAATCATAGGTAGCAGCCAAGCACAAATTAACAGGAATGTTCTCAACTATCCCAAAAAGATGAGTCTATCAAGGTCTGGAAAACAGTATCTTTAGAACAAAAAAAACCAACACATTTTGAAAACAGGTGAAGTTTTGAGTCATTCTGAATGAAGGAAGTTAAAACAAAACCAATTATCATACAAGATTTATATATTCATTTGTAAAAAGGAGATGAGATGTGACAGGTTAATCGCCCTGTTTATCTGTTTCTCTGCTATTGGCTGTGAATATCCTCCATATCCTCATCAGTGAATCACCTATAAAACCAGCTAAATGTAAAGGGGAAACACCTACGGTAGAATAAAGAACTAACCTAGGAGTTCTGTGTGCACTCCCCACAATCCTCAACACCATGAAGCCTATGAGTGTCTGCAAGTTCTCCTCACCAGACAAGGGGAAGAGGAAGGATAGCAGTGAACAGGAGCTGCAGTTTGCAGAGCATACAGCCCATAGTGGTGCCCCAGAACTGTACTATATGGGTATGAGTTTCAGTTAATCACACAGGTTGCTCAGACCGGCTAATTGGTATCATTTTCTTCCTTCTCCCCCTGGAAGAAACTAACAAAACATTTCCAGAAGTTGGGATTGCCTTACGTGAAAACATAACGGTTTAGGCTTGCAACATGAGGTGCTCAAAATGAAGGCCCAGATCTTACAGAGATGTGATAAACTTGGCACTGTATGCTTGTAGGCTTGAATTCTAGGTATTCAGATCGTTCTGAAAACCTTAATTCAATTCCATAGAAAGTAATTAACTTCAACCTAAAACACTACATTTGTGAACCTGCTCTGATCAAATTTAAGATCTCTACTGTTTCTTCCCGACACGTGTGAACCATCCATAAAGGACCTCCTGTAAGTAACAACCATGAAATTTAAACAATAAAAGCACATTCTCCTTTTTCCCCAACACAAAAATGACTATCCCTCTTTTCTCCAAAACTCAGAAAAAAATTACCTATAACCTGAGAACAAAGATAAGCAAACAGAAAAACCTCCCCGGCAAAATGTTTGCAATTAGAAGAAATTTCGAACAAAGTACATCCTTTAAAACCAAATTTGATGAATATCTTTGTCTAAATCCCCCATCAAAAGTGATTTTTCTTGTGAGGGTGAAAGAAAAGGCTGAAGTCATACCTAATTCAAATCACACCACCCCAGTGAGATGGAATTATCTCAGTTTACAGAAGGAGAGGTTTGATCCTAATGGTGTTTGCCTGAAGCTCTCTGGTAGAGAAAAGCTTGAGCTATAATGACAGAGTGTGCACAATGACACACGTTACCTTTTGGCTAAGTACTATTTTAGCAAGCTTTAGAAGTTTATCATCACTATATGGTAATTATGACTTTTCTCAGACACAAAGAATTATGGTTTTTATCAATGGTTCATGCCAAATCTAAGTCCTTAAAAGAAATCAGCCCAAAGCAGGTGCACAGAGCTGTCAGACCTTGAAATTTGTTTTGAAACCAACCACCTGTTAGTGTAATTGTGTAGCTGTTTTTCCTGGCTTATGGGATTTTAGTTCAGCTGTTGTTCTCATGCTAACACTTATTTCCTCTAAGAATCAGTCTGTCCATGTACTCTAACTTACGAATTTCCATGTGACTGTCTTCACAGTCTGTTTCAATGTATACAGCCAGAATGTCTGTTGCAGCACCCTTAACCAATAACACACTTTGTTTAAAAAATAGCTCATGATTGCTATAGGAAAATGTCTGAGAAACAGTATTTAGCGTCCCCTGTGTCGCATTTAATCACTTCGATGACTTGTCACTGCTTCTTGTTTGTTTTAGACGGCAACAAAGAACATTTACTCTTAATGGATGATCTCAAAGACAGATTTTGTGTTGCTGCCTGACTCACTTTTTGCTGATAACGGAGCATTGTTCCTGACGGTGAAAGTCCCAAGTCAGGATTCCCATTAAAACCTTCTTTTTCTAAAGATTTACAGCTTCACCAGAAGCTGATTCTGGGTTAGAAGTTAGCAAGTGCACTAGAACACTTACTCAAAAATTCTGATAGAAGAAATCTGCCTGTGTGTGAGATAAAAGTGTAAAAAATATTATCAGAAGGACAATGGCTTAATATGCTTTTTGTAAATGAGAAATGGCATTTGAGAAATAACAATGAGCTTGCACTTCAGGGGCCACTTAGAATTGCTGTTCCTTTATTCTCCAGTTTACTGTTTTCAGCACCCTTTGGACGTAAGCCACCCCCGAAAAAGAATTGGACACTTGGGTCAGAACAATAGATGAGCTGTTCATGAAATGTCTCCTGGCACGCTCATTCCCAGTCATCCTGCAGCTCCACACTGCCCTCCAGGGAGGGCTGTCCACAAACTCACAGCATATCCCTCAGTTTCCCTCTGTCAGGAGACTACTCCTTGGGAATATACACAAAGCGAGGAGGAAAAATAGAGCTGACATAAACATAAAAATATTCATAAGATATTTCATGACATAAACCCAGCAAAAGATAAATTATAAAGATTAAATATTCCATGTGTTCTTATTCATGCACAGATAACGGCTATCCAAATGCCTTTTTCAAGCATCACATAAAGGAAACAATAAACAATTTATGGGTAATAGTTCATAAATATATGCAGTGCTGTATATCCAATGGGCATAGATGCTTCATTGTGTAAGACACGATTACTGGGTTTATGCATGATATGAAATGTGAGTTGTTTGCAGCTATTTAAAATCATTTTGGGACACAATAAACCGTTGACAAGATTTATCCTATTTAAATATATTGCCCATCCCCGACTGCAGAGCATGTTGTCTTGTGTTTATCAGAAGGAACACTTTCAAAATGCATTGAGAAACTCAATTGTTTATCATTGTCCCAACTTAAAAGGACTACACCTTTGTATAGAGTTCTGTTAAAAGAAATCCTGCTGCTTATCATAATCACGTACTTCCCCAAAGTTCCTGTTTTTTTAGAAGTCTTATTAATTGCAAATGTTGTTTACTAGAGGAAAACCGTGATTGAACCTCTAAAACAAAGGGAATAGTTGTAACTTTAATCCTTTCAATAAGCCTTTGTTTCCCATTGACTAAAAACTTCCTAAAGGAAGTAGAGCTGCGAAAATCCAGGAAGGAATTAGATTTGCCAAATTCTGTTCCTACTTGGATTTAGATGCAAAGCCTTTGTTATTCATTGTACAAATGTTGGAGTATAAACAGAATGATCAATTAAAAAAAAAATTATGCATTTTTGCCAAGGAATTATAAATAGGAGAGCTTTCTCTATCACAGTGAACTATGAACTTACTTAACTTAGAAAATAAATAACATGTTTATTTTTTAGCTGTTGATTTTTTTTTCGGTATTTTTCCCTTTTTGTTATCTAAGAGGAACTTGGCTAATGGACTGATGAGGTTTACACAAGAACCTAAATATATAAATTAATATGGAAAGGAAAAAATCAAATGTGACCTCTTATTTAAATTAAGTATGCTTTGCAGCATCCAGAAGAAGAGAAATCTTCAAAATCCCTTTCCATGACAACGAGTAATTGCATACTAGAAAGTGTACTATTGTGGCAGTAAAGCTGAATTCCCTGAAGACCTTTCAGAGACTCTACCAATTTGGTTTGTATTTTTTTCCATATGCTCCTTTTAACTCTCCGGGTTTTATCTAGCCAAATATGTAGTCTAGGTAAATATAATCTCACTTATTCCATAAACCAGAAGCCCTTTTAATTTCATACGCTAAAATAACTTAAATGAAATTCCTATCTCCTTCCCATCAACACAGTGTATATATAACCATCCATTTCTTGATCAACAGTAAACTGGAAGATTAAAGAATATTTGAGCAACCATTTTTGTGAAGTGCTACATAAGCATAGACAGTGGAAGGTGCTGTCTACCTCCAACTCTTCATGGCTTCAGTTTAGCGTGATGCGGTACCCAGCCCTTAAGAGAAAGCAGCACTATATTTTAACAGAAATATGTCAAAGGTTAGGCCCTGCTTAGCTGGATCATTGAGCTGGAAAGACTACACTACAAGTGCCAGCAGCCACCAGAAGGCAAAGAAATGCTGTGGTTAACATCACATCCAGCCTCTGTTCACTGCTAGCTCAAACTATCCAGTACAGAGGGTGATCTTCAGCCTACACAGAGACAAATGCCGCTGGATTCCTAGAGAGAGGCATTAGTGACTCTGCTATGGAAACACCTATGTAATGTTTTTAAGTTTTTAAGATGGATATACATGTACATATGACCAGTAGCTTCAGTTTAGGATACTGCAGGTGCTAATGCCTAAGTTTCAAGGATATATCAAATATCGGTATTTATAGTGATGGAGAAGAGAGAAGGAGGAGGAGGAGGAGGAGGAGGAGGAGGAGGAGGAGGAGGAGGAGGAGGAGGAGGAGGAGGATTTCTGCATCTCACCATTGATCCCAACACTTGACAAGCTTCTCTCTCCCTTTAAGACGGAAAAGGCAGCTTTAATTTAAACTACAAACTGTTGACCAGGCCTCAGCTTGGCTGTGCAATTCGCTGTATGCCTGAGGGATAAATTATTTAGCATTAGCACATGGTATGTCATGTCTTGTTACCTAAGTGGACTGTGGCTCCCATCCAGCTGCACCCCCGGGGCCGCAGGATTGGCTGTGGCTGATGTCACCTCCATTTGGAAATCCTCGCCGAGGCCCCCGGGATGCTGCTGGCGGCCGACGGGCTCCCAGCTCCCAGCCCTCCGCCTCCCCCTGGGCCCAGCAGTGGCTTTTTCCTCTCACTTTCCACTCCTCGGCTGGCCGCAGGTACTGCCCCAATTAAGCAGTTGGTGGTAGCGCTGCAGCGAGACAGGAGGTGCAGCAGATGAGCTGCAGCATCCTCACGCAGCGTTTTGTGCTCTTCACAGGAGAGTCGTAACAAGTCCGGTGAGATGGATGTGGCAAAACGCATTTCTGCCGCAGACCCAGATTACTTCAGAATTTTGCGGGATTTAACCAAATATGAAGTAACTGTTGTCAGTGAAACTTTTCTTCAATTGTTTTATTTGTCTGTTTTCAGTCTCTTGTAGAGTTTTGTTCTAAAAACCTGTTTCTGCCACTGCAAGGCAAAGGTATTCCAGACAAATAGCCTGAGAGGATGAATTCTGGAAAATGTTCCTGGTAATTTGGCAATGGAGTAATTAACTAGAGTGCCCCCTGAGCGGCCATATTTCATCTTCAGTTAACACCCCCATTATGTTAAAAGGGGATTTTCCTTCAGAACCGCCTTCAGGTTAGTTGCCCACAGAGGAAATAGTCATTATGCTCTTCTCTACTGGAAGGCTCCCAGCATAAAAACAAGGCTTACAGGGTTGGTTTGTTTTTATTGAATTTTGCAGCAAAGCCAATGAAATGCTGAGAATCACAGAGCGCTCGGTCATGCAGATGGTACTGCCTGCTCAGCGGTGAGGCACCAGATTTGCATCTGCCTGTTAGTTAAGATTCAGCAGCGGCTCTCTTCAGCCTTGTGATCTAGGCGACAGGTAACAGAAAAGACACAACTGGCGTGCTGCAAGAAATCCACGTGGTTTATTACCGTTACATTACTGTTAAATAGAGTACTCAATACCCTACCACCAGAACTTTGTGTCTGGTGGTAAGAAGGTATAAAAACCGTGATTTGTCCTTTCTGTTACTGGATCTTAATAGCTTGAAACAGGATTTCACATGCGAAGAAAGGATTTTGTGAAAGCTGTGTGGTCTTTTGGTGGTGAAGTGCGTAATTCTGTGAGACAGAGGCAGAAGGGGAACTTTGCAAGGGGATTCCCACCAGAAAAGACGAACTAATGCAGAACAAAACGCTGTAAAATAAACAACTGTAGGACAGGAAATGAAGAACTCTAATCGATACCGCAAGAGGGATTAGTTAGTCAAATGTGAGAACTCAAAACTGCAATTTAAATCAGGACAGCTAACTCCCTCTTCTTGTCCTGCATAAAATAAACAAACTGTGGCCACAGGACTCAACAGCTGCTCGCAACTTTGATTTTGGGTATTTGAAAGTTGCCACCTGCAGCAAGGCCCGGCCTCAATACTACCGCATTGATTTAGGCACCCAGCTGGAGGGAAACACCTGGATTTTCTCTAATGCTCATTCTCCCCAAATTACCAGGGCTACTTTTGGGTTTTAGCTAGCTAATAATAAACTGCAGGATTCAGAGGAAGAGAGGAAACTCGGGGCAGGCACTGGTGACTCAATTTTATTTATGAGACACCAAAATCATGCATTGGTTGGCACCAGCCTGCTGGCACCAGGCTGCATGCCACAGCATCTCAGCGCCACGTGTCACCCCCAAGTGACAACGGGCTGGGTCGATGAGGCAGGACAAGCCCTGTGGGGCCAGCAGCAGCCGAAATGGGGCGTTTTGCAGAAAAACGGGGCGTTCTGCAGAAAAATGGGGCGCCCCCACAGGGGCGCTGAGGCGTCGCCCACCCCCTGCCCCTGCTGCCCGCGGGCAGCTCTGAGGCGAGCGGTCCCGCCCTCCGAGCCGCCAAGCTCAAGTCTCGCGAGAGTTTCGCCGGTAGCACGGGCTGGCGGAGATCTCGCGAGAGTTGGCCGTGAGGCACCGTGAGGGGCCGCAGGATGCCGAGCGCCGCCGGCCGCGGGCAGGGCCCGGAGCGCGATCGCCGTCCGGAGAACGGGGAGCAGCCGGCGGCCGATGTGGGTCTCCGCCGGGAGGGAGCGAGGAGGGGACGGGAGGCGCTGTGGCTGCTTTGCCGGAGCTGCTGGGCCCCGAAAGGGGGAAGGGAGAGCGCCCGGCCTAGCGCGGGGCCGGCCTGGGGGGGGGTGTGGGGAGGTGGCAGCGAGGCGGCAGCGTCCCCTGAGGGGTTTTTGGGGTGGGGGGCGCTGAAGGAAGCCCCAGCCCCTGCCCCATCCCGGGCCCTGCCAAGTACCCGGGCCAGCTCAGCGCCAGGCTGCTTCAGCAGGGGCACAGCTGGCTCCTGCCGGCCCGGCTGGAGGCTGGGGCTTGTGCTTGAATGCCTCAGAGCCCTGCTGGAGTGTCGTAGGCCAGGGTTTGTTCGGGAAGGAAAAACGTGGCCGTAACGAGCAGCAGTTCATTTTGTTGTAACATCGTGTCACGCTGGCTTGCTTTGGCCAAGTGTGCATCAGCAGTGAGTTCTCACTACAGGTGGATTCTGTAAAATTTGGTATGTTGGCCACAATTCCTCAAAAGTTGAGAAACCGGGACCCACCCCATCTAAAGTGTTTAGTGTGAGCTCATTCATTTGCTCAGTGTAGTAATATAAAACAAGTTTTATTTCTTGTTTGTAAATGAATGGGCTTAGTTGGGAAACTATGTAGAAGTGTCATCATTTTAAAGAAAAGGCCCCATCCCCATGCCTTACCTAACAGATTTTGTTAGTCCGGCTTGCTTTGGCTGCCATACTGGCATACAGTCTTGTTTTTCTCAGGGGACCTGAATATTGGAAGGAAATAGTTAGCAATGAATCTACTTCTGCGGGAATTAAATATGTTTTCAGGAGTAAACTCTTTGTAGAGGCATTTGTACTAACTTCTGTGTAGCAGAGTGATCCTATCATGTGTGGTGTTGAATTTTTTTCTTTCACAGAGCACAATTATTTTGCTTGTGCATCTGTCAGTCTGAAACACACTTTCTTCACTTCAGTGTTACAGCTAATTGTTCTATATTACCTCAGTTAACTAATGATTTTATTTGTCATTTTGTGTGTAGTTCTTTGATATATATTTCTCACTTCCTTTTTAGGATTATGCCAAGGAAAGATATGGAGTGTCATCAATGATACAATCCCAAGAGAAACCAGGTCAGTTTAAAAACAAAAAATAATAATTGAAAAAGACCAAAGAGGGCAAGTTATGTACTACGTATCTTCAGTACTTGTTTGAAAAATCACTTATCAAACTTTTTCATTCAGATTCTGTTGCTCTTCTTTCCCTTTATCTGAATGTGTTTGGTGCTTGTGAGGCTGCATTTGAAGTGCTGTGTCCAGGTTTGAGCTCTCCAGTGCAAGGAAGACACTCATTTGTGGAGCCAGTTGATGGAGCCCTGACAGCCTGGGCAGGGGAAGGAGCACAGGATCCCTGAGGAGGGGCAGAGGGAAATGGGCTTGTGCAGCGTGGAGGAGAGGCAGCTGAGGGATGATCTTGTCACTATCTAAGATTACTTTATGGGGGGGTATAGAGAAGATAAAGCCAGACTCTTGAAAGTGTGTGGCAATCGGACAGGAGGTCATGGACATACATTGGAACAGAAGAAAATCTGATTGGACAGAAGAAAAGAAAATCGCGATAATAGTTGGATATCAGAGCAAGGTCCAGGGAGATTATGGAATTACAATCTTTGCGCTCGCCTGGACCTTGCCCTGTGCTGCCTGTCAGTTTTTTTACTGTTTGTCACTGCAAGTTTGACTTTCTTGTATTCGATTATTGTTATTTATAATATACCAACTCCTGAGGTGTCGGGTGGTTGGGGTCTTTTTTGAGTAAGTTCTGCTATGTTTTGCTGCAACAGCTCTCTCTGAGTAGGATATATAAATGTTTATAGTTCTTACTGTTGTTCACACTGCTGTGTACTCAGAAATCCTCATTTCGTACTGGTACAGAATTGGGATTCAGGAAGACATTTCAGCTAGAGAACAGTGTCCCAGATCAGCATCCCAAGAAATATTAATCTTCACATTATTCAGCTCATGAAACAGGAATGAGGGAAGGTAACAGACTGGCTACTTGTAACTTTTTCATAGTGGAATGAAAAAAAAAAGTACATTTTCTCTGACTAGGTAACTTTTCTCTCCTCTGGATGGTTGTTTGGGTTGACTTCCCTTAGGAAGGGAAATGCAGAATGTAGGGAAGAGGAGCGGCCACAAAAACAATCATAGTTTGCAAACAACTGAAGGGGAACATTATGCAAAAAAAAAATCGCAGGACAAGAAAGTCACCAGAGATGGTATCAACAGTTGTTATTGAATAAAATATGCATTAGTTGCCAAAGAAACAGGACTAAAGTTGAAATTCTGTCACTATGTTAGCCAGCCTAGCTGCTGGCTGCACTGGTCTTGTGCTCCATTTCAACGTGTTTAATTGTGAACAATATCAACTTGTTTAGCCAGCTTAACAAAGTAAAAGAAGCTGGCTGGGGGTGTGGTGGGTGCTGGAAGGGGCAGCAGCACAGCCATCCAGCCTTGCATGCTGTGCAGCCATAACTCAAAGGGTGTAATGACAAGAAAAAGCCACCTTCTCAGAGGTAGCAGCTGACTAGTTAAACTGCACTGCTGACTGTAGGCTGAAGGATCAAGCTGTTGGAGCTCCTCACCCTGCACTCTCTGCGATGGCGTTTGGCTCAGCAGAGCTTCTGCAGGCTTTGTCCCCTGTGCCAGTTTCACACCCTCTATCAACAGCTCTGTGGGAGCCCCAGCTGCAGGCTTGGATGGCGGATCGAGTCCTGCTGTCTTGGAGGAAGTCTACCCTGCCAGCTGTCTCATACTCAAAAGAAACACTCAAAAATACTCTGGAGAAAAAATATGTTGAGAAGGCAAATGGTAAAAGCTATGGGAAACGATGTGAAAAGGGCAGAGTGCTGTAGGTCGGGTTGTTGTCCCCTCAATCATTTAACAAAAAGTCTCAGCCAATGCATGGACAAGATTTAGTAGGGTTTCCATCAGACATAAAATAAACCCTACATCCACTCCTGCTGTTCTATTCGTTAGAAACTTGCTACCCAGAACACCAAATCGGGTAACAATAAAAAACAAAATGTCTGTAATAAAAGATCTCAAGATCAGCCCAATGCCTTGCTGTAGATTGATGCACTTTAAATTAAAAGAAGTTCCTGCCAGGGAAAGCTCTTATCAAAGGACTCATGGGAGCGTGTAGTCATCATTCAACATCAGTAGCACACATATGCTTTTCTCTGAAGTATTCTGGTCGCATTGACTGTCTTGAAGGAACTACTGCATGGGGCATGGGGTGCCACGAATGCGGGTTTTCCATCTGTTTGTGCAGTATTTAATTTCTTTCTCAAGTCCATGTGGATAGGTGCCATGTCTAAGTCAGAATAATGAGGTCTGGGTGGTGTGTGCAGATTGGCGTACGGTCTGGGAACTGGAGCCAAGAGCACAGGTGTGGGCCGGAGCTCAGTTTGATGCCTGTGGTACGGTTGGTTTTAGGCTCGATGTAGTAGCTGCACTGAGCTGAGGACATTGGCTGGACATGGGAAGCTAAAATGTTTAGATGGATTGGAGCAAATTATTTTCTCCAAGGGAAGAGTTTATTGTCATTTCACTGCACTCGGAGATTCTAGTTCTTCTCCAGGCAAAATAAAAGGTCTTTCACTTGATCACAAAGTTTATGCAGAGATATTCTGCCCTACTCCACTGTATTCACACACCCACACCTGTGCCTTCATACTTGGCCCACCTCAGTCTTTTTTTGTGCTAGTGTTGGCTGCCCTGCCTGTGTGGTGTGCTTACGTCCCATTACTTCATGTCTTTACAGTCCTTCCTGCCAGCTCGAGGCTATGATTACTAGTAAACTCCATTTGCCTTTCCCTTTTTGTCCAGACCTGTTGGTTTCACCTCCCCTCTCTGGAAGCTGCTTTCATCTTAAACTGCTTTTGGCTTTTAGTTTGTTATTATTAAACTTCCACTTTCTTCGTTTTTTCAAATTTATCCAACATTGTAATGATTGCACTTCACAGTGATACCAGAAATACTTATCGCCCTTTCAAAATTCAGTGATGTAAGTTAGACAAACCTAGAAGAAAGGGTATGTAAAAGTGATTTTGACTTATACGACCCATATAGCTTTTTGGATTTTTATTCTCTCCTCCCATGCTTAAAAAATGGTAGAGCTCTGCAAGAAAGATAATCCTTATTTAGTATGTTGAAAAGAAGAGGCTGTGCTATACATGAAGGAAATGAAATAAAAAAAAAAATAGAATCAGGTTCTCCTTAAATATGATTTTAAATAGCAATGAAGGTAAAATAGCATGTACATTGAATGGGTGCTGGCCATGTAAATTCAGACTTAATTAAGGAGTGTTTTGTCTGATCTTTAATCTGTATCCCTTGTCTTCGCTGCAACTGTAGCATAATTTGAAATGTCTTTTATTTTTGCAATATTATCTGTAAGTGTTTATGCAGCAAGAAGAGGCAAGAAAACAAAATGTAAGTATAGCTTGCATTTGCGAAAAAATAGATGGTAGGCTGGAGAGTATGGTGGGAGAACCGCAAAGGTGAGAACAAGAAGCTTCATTTTTATCATGGAAAAGATAGAAATGAACTGAAAGGAATTCCATGTGAAATGATAGGTGAGAATACAGAAGGAAAATAGGAGCTACAATATGTTGGCTGGACAAGAGAAAATGAGTGACAAAGATAAATGATTGCTTATGCTAACAAGCATAGACGTTGCCATGAACTAACAAGCATTGACACCACTGTGAACTACCAGCATTTTAGAAGCAAGATGAAAGAAGACCGGATTTGGGGGCATATAGGGAAACAGTGATGGGAAAGTTGCTGTGTCTACTGTTGAAAAAATCCCTTAATTGTGCCTCTTTTTGGATATTGTTTTGTTACCCTCTTTATGGAAGTTGAAATAGTTTTTAGTAATTATATATATATATATGTATGTATATGTATATATCTATTTTGCACTAAAGGTGTCATTTCATCTTGGTGAAATATGGACCATTATGTATCAAAAAGATTTTAAAGAAATATTTATTTAATGCAGATGGTTCTTGAAACACTAAGGATCCATAAAAAGAGTAACACCTCATTTTGTCTTTATGATTGTGCCTGGAAAATATTTTGGGTTTCTAGTAATACAGTTTTAAGTTGACTGAGGTAATTTTAACTGTAAAACTCTTAAATACCAAACTCTTAGAAGTACTAAAGCTTACAGTTTATGCTGGTTGCTTGTTTCCTATAGTACTGATGAAGTTTGAACAACAGGGGTTGCTGGCAAGCAGTAACATCTTTACTCCCCTTTCTCCCTTCCCTAGTGCAGGTGCACATGCACACACTTACAAATATATTCAAGCCAATTTTGTATCACGTTTCTATATGCACTTTCATTCTGTTCTTATTTTGATGCGTGTCTATGAAGAAAAAAATGTTACCCTGAGCATAAGGGCATACAAAACATTTAAACATTACCACCCCCTTTCATATTTGCAGAGCTCAGAATACCAGTCCAGTGCAGAATAATAGGATTTCAGGGCAAGCTGTGACTAATATTCAGGGACAGAAGGAAGGAGTCCAGAATGGCAGATGGTAAGCTGGGTTAGACAAACTTTGAAAAAGTTTTGTTGGGAAGAGAAGCCTTAGTCTTAGACTAGTTGAAGAGTCTTGGTGAACTTAATGTTTTGCAACATGGGAGAAGTCTGTGATGAGAGAGGGAATTTGTTACGTATTTCCCATGAAAAACATATTTTTGTATAATCAGTAGTTTTAATTGCATACGAGCTATAAAGTCCTGATTTGTTTAGAAATATTTTTCTTTAATTTTTTTTATTACCCAAATTCTACCCTTTATTAACCCTGCATTGAATGTTCCTTTAATTTTTAGTGCACATTTGTTTGTAGATTCATTTTATTTAAAATAATGATTATTTTACAGCAATATTCACCCTGCTAATGTATAGAAAGAGAACAGCAATGTCTCCTTTGAGCCATATGTTCAACATACCAGTGTCCATCTTGTATGGTGGAGCAAGGCAGGGATCCCTTAGTGAGCAGAAATCCAGGCTTGTAAGTCCAGGTTTGCGGTGCGGCAGAGTGAAGTCCTACCAAAATAATGTAGTCATTCTGGGTGTGCCATCCACAAACTACAATAAGTCTTGCTTTTGTTTTAGGGGAGTCTGACCCTGCTGTGTAAGTCAAACGTTAAGCTTGAGCCAATGTAAAAATCCTTGATCAAGTGTTATTCACAGAGAAAGGAAACGGGATCCTGTGTGTTTTCAGTACAAGCTTCTATTATGCTGTAGGTACACAAAATAGTATTTTGGATTTATTGTAAATTTTAACAGTGATAGAAAATGTATCTGGAGTTTAAATGAAAAACGTTTTCCTTCCAAAAAACAATTTTAAAATGTGTTATTTTTCTGTAATGCAGATCGAGTTTTGATTCGAATAAAAGACTTGACAGAGGAGAAGGCTGATGAGGTGGTTTGGGTTCGTGGCAGAATTCATACGAGCAGAGCTAAAGGTGAGATGCCTCCAGGGATCTGATTTTTATTTTCTCATTTTGTTGGTGTAAACTGGACATTTATTTTGGTTTCATGATTTTTCAGTAAAAGGAAGCAAAGCAATTACTATTTGTTAATTATGTCTTGCATATAATAAAACTTTGCCACTTGGTTACTCAGTGTGCACTTCAATTGGCTTACTCTATTTTCCACTCCTCTTCTCCTGAAAGGTGAAGAGGACATTTCATTTTCAGCTGAGCAGAAAATCAGGTATTATTATTACACTGTTGTAAAAGTAATTTTTGTTTTTATCACATTACAAAATACCGTGTGGACAACTGTAAATAATAATTGTAAAAAATTACGGTCATTCTGCTTTGGGGGAGCTCTTTGGGGGCGTTGAGATGAACCAATTTTAAGGCTCTATGGAAAAAAAATACTTTAAATACGTCAGTTGTCAGGCCAGCCATATTTATTCTGCTGCGTATGAATCGTTTTACTGTACCTTTTCTTTGATAGGAAACAAAAACATGTATTAAAATTACAGATTTCTTTCTTTTGGTTGTCTGTATCTAATTATTTCAGTTTGGATGTAAGGCAGAGGAGAATCCTTCTGTGGGTTCTGCATGGTGTGGGCTGTCACAGTTGGCTGTCTGACAGCCATGTTTTTTCACTAGAATCAGAAGTTCTCTCTGGAGATCAGTTTGCCATATGCAAACTTAAACAGGCTTTGGCCTTTTCAGTTGACATCAGATGCTGACAACTGTTGTACTGGTTTCAGTTATGTTTGGCAGCTCTGTAGTGAGATACAAATGCATTGTCTTCCCAAGAGTTGAAAGAAAAGAGCATAAAGAAATGATCTTCATAAATGAAGCTTAGCAGTAGTTGTAGAACTGGGAATAATACAAATAATTAGGGATGAAAATCCAGTGCATACTGTTGTCACAGAGTGTAGATTATTTTCTCTTTTTTTGGGGATTCATTTTCTTTTTTTTTTTTTTTTTTAAAAAAAAAAAAAAAAGGTCCTGTGATGATTGTCTGTAATGCTGTTAAGATAAGGAGCTCAATGTAAATATATATGTATCACATATGTTTTAATGTATATTAGAATCTTACATTTAGGATGACCTGTGTGATTTCCTCAGTAGTTTTGTGGTATGGTATAACATGCAAGTTGTTCTTTGCTAGTTACAGAAATTTTGTAACCCCAAAAGATGTGAAAACCTCAGTCATTACAACTTGGAATTATTCAGGCAGGAGACATGATCTAATTTAAATGTTAGTATTAGTATACAAACATGAGTATCCTCATGGCTTTTTATTTTGTAAGTAGAGGAAAAGTTCGGATTACTGACAGCATTTACTGTATTAAAGACAGATGTCTTACACAGACCCCTAAAACTAAATGGAATTGTTGTTTATTACTTGATGTATTTTATACAAGATAACTAATATGAAACATACATTTACTTCAGTCACAACAACATGTAACATGGCAACATTAACTTCCAGGAAGCTGTTGCTTTTCACCCTTCAACTTTGACCTCAGGAGAGACCGTGTTTCTTCATGAAATAATAATGTCTATTTTCAAAACTCTTAGTGCAACCTGAAGAATAAAAGCAAAGGAATCGATTATGGACACAGAGTGTTCTCAATTTATTGATTGTGCTTCTTGTACCCTTTCTTAGACTGACAAGACAGAACAATTCTGACGTTCAGGGAATGCTCTTAGGGAATACTGTATGGTTGTTTACTTAAGCTTTGGAGGAAAGAACCTTACAACAAAAGCAAATGTTTAAGAATAAAAAGTAATGTTAGCCTTTCCCACACACACTGTGGCGCTATTCCTACCGTTATGGAGAGGAAAATCTTGCAGGAAACAGGAAAATCTTGCACAAAAATAGCTTTATTTTTCTTAGAAGCTTGGATTTGACTTCTAAATAACCAATATAGCCTTTACTTAACCCTGTCTGGTTCTGACCAATAAACCAAATAAATGAATGTGAACAACTGCAAAATCCAGCTGTCTCATACAGCGAGCCACTCATGAAGTCCAATGGAAATTAACTGAAAGATGTGTAAAGAATGGGGTGTTGGGACTTTCTGTGAGTTGCACTAAAATTAAAGTGCTTGAGGCCCTGTGTTTTTTATCATAGATGAAATGTTATTTCTGGCTTTATTTTAAAGCCAGCCTAAGCTACTGATTGTGTTTATCATTGAACAGCAGTTGGGAAATCAGTCTGGGTTCTGCCAGGCAGCTGGGACTTCAGTGGCATGGAAGGCTGGAACTTGTTTTTGTTTTATGGATGCAAAGCTTTTATAAAACATCAAAACAGTATGTCTGAAAATAAGACGACCACGAAGTGCAAGTGGACCAAATTTTATTTTTTAAAAAGTGTTTTTTTCCTATGCTGATAGATGTCTGTAACTAACGGTGTATTAATTTGTATGACAAACAAATTTTCACCGTTTATGCAAAGTTCTTGTTTGCATCCTTTTCTTTCAAAAGGTCTCGTGTCATTTGGTATTTCTAAGAAAGGACATCCATTCCTGTTTGGTTTTCCGTGCTTCATTTTGATGGGATTCTGTGTGATGTATTCTTATTTGTTCAGTGACTAAAAGTTTCTACCATTAAACTATCAAACCTTTTTAACCAAATTTTCTTTTGAAACTCTTCATCTTTTTAGGTCTTCGTGTATAGGATACAATATTGGTTTATTTTATAGAAGCTTAAAATAGTTTATTGTTGTTGAATAATTAAAGTTGGTCTTTTCACTGAAATACCATGTAAAGATTTTGAAACACATGGAGAGCATCCCATAATCCTATTTTTTTTCACACTCTAATGCTTCCTTTTTTCCTGTCTCTTGATCTGGAACGGCATCTAATCGTGAACTAGATTTGGTTATGCCTCATCTGTTTGGTACTTTATCTTGCACGCATTAAGTTCTTTGGGGAAAAGTTGTTTCCTACTACAATTTTTGTAACTCCAATGTTTTAATTATTCCTATCAGTGAGGTTTGTTTCATCACTTATCTTCCATGTGATTAGAAATGATTATATTCTACAAACCATTTTCTTCTCTCATAGAAACAACTACCATTACTCATGACAAGATTTGAGTCCTTTTGAAATGCAAATATCGATCAGACTTACAGTCTTGGGTTTAAATACAACTGCCAAACAAGTTTCCTCATTTGTTTCACTTGCTTTTCCTTAACTTTATACAAGTTGAGTGACATTGTTGCTGTCTTCAGCTGTGTATTTTTGTTTGAACACCTAATATTGTGTTGCAGAATCTCCATCACACTTCCTTAACTTCTTTGTGACTGAGATCACAGAGAAAAATACTGTTTTCAATGAAATACTGTATCAAATACAAGACTAAGTAAGAAATATTGAGATGTTAAAGATGAGAGATAAGCCTAGCTTATCCAAAAAACCCTTAGCACATAATGTCCTACGGAAAAATTGTACTTTAATTAGTTTGTCAACTTGCTGAAACACAGGCATATATATTGCTGAAGGTTGTATTTAATTTATGAAGCCTGTACTTTTCTAATTTAAATCTATGGCTTAACGTTTGCTTGTAGGAAAAATGTAAATCCTTACTATATTAGCTTTCTTAAGATATTGCAGCCTCTGGAATATGGAAATAGTTGTATGCTTTTTTTTTTTTCTCCTGAAAATATGCAGTTAGTTTTATTGCATTTTTTTGAAATCACAATCACAGGATAAAGGTATTTCAAGTAATTGTTATGTTTAATAGCATTTTAGTTGTTTTATGTGTTTGATTTTATTTCTGACATTGTATGTCATGATGTACATCTATCATGATTGTCTAATATCATTTAAATCATCTGCGGCTATGTGTCAAATTGTAATCTACATAATCACAAGTGAAAACCACAACTGTCTTTTTGGTATCACTGTTCACATTGGATATATGTTGTTTTGAATGTTTTCTAGTGTAAGGCAGCAGTAATTGGGAAGTAGCTCTAACAAAGCTAGCTCCTTATTCCCACAGTTTTAATGGAAATGTCATGTTATGAGTCAGAATTTGGAACTGAAAAAGTATTGATGCATTTTGTCATTGTGCAACAGTGAGTATTTGTTGTCAGTATTCTCTCTCTGAAGAAACATTTAAAATCACCATGTTTCCTTAAATATAAGTTAAGTAATGAATATTTATTAGAGATGTGAACAGAAATATGAAATGATTGTAACTGTCACTTGAACAAATTAAAGGAGTTTTGTTGGCTTGGAAATATCCATTTTAAAAGTCAACAAAGTGCATTATATTCTTTGTAAATTACTATTACGTCCTATTAACTTCTTTTTCCCTAAGCTGTTCATGAATAAATTGCTCTTGCAGGAATTTTTATTCGGGTCTTTTAGGTTCTTGTCATTTATCAAAATCAATACTCCTTTTGTTCCCGTTCATTCTGAGTGTGTGGTGTATTATAGAATGAACGTTGTTGGTATAGACCCTTGTGGTGCAAAATCAAGCCCATTTCTCTCAAAGTACATTTTTCAAATGAGCTCTATGCCTTTAATTTTAGAAGTGATGAAGTACATTTTAGAAGAGAAGAACTTACTTTAAAATAATGTATACTTGAAGCAGTTGTGACTGAGGCAACAAGTATGATTTCTTCTTACAGTTGAAGAACACTTGATATTCAAAAAGTTATGAATTGCAGTTTGTTCTGTCTAAATATTACTTATCTTGGAAGGCTTATTGGTACTTTAAGAAAGTGTCTGTTCACAGGTTCTGTAAGTCAGAATTACTTGATTTATCTCAAGTTTGGTGTGTGTACTTGCAGAGCTGAACGTAGTTAGATCTAGCTATTTAGACAGGGAGGGAGAGAGGGAAACTTCCACCTCCCGTCTCCCCCTTAAGAGCTCAGCTTAATATCAAAACAGTAAAGCATTTTTCTCATTCACAAAGCTATCGAGTAACTTGTCCTTAATACACCTGCGTTGTTTTTCTTTGTATTCAGGGAAGCAGTGTTTCTTAGTCCTGCGTCAGCAGCAGTTTAATATCCAGGCTCTTGTGGCTGTGGGACAGCATGCGAGCAAGCAGATGGTAAAGTTTGCTGCCAAGTAAGTAAGCAATTATATCCTGTTGTCAGAGTAAACAATGGTGGGAACCAGGACTCCCAGGGGTTGGGACCATTTTCACACATTAACATCAATGCTTCGTTTGTTTTAAAATGTAGTTATTTAAATTGTCAGTTCACTATTGCATTGAATACATTACACTGACAAAAGATAAAATAGAGAACAGGCTTGAAATTCATTCTGAACTGCTGAAGCAGCATTCTCTCGCCGTAGACAACCTACATTTACTTTCAAGCTGGCTAACAAAAAGTCTGGCAAGCCGAGCTTAGTGGGGCACTTCATTTTGTGTGATGTTTGTGTGTGTCCGCACGTGTTCAGGGTTTTTCTTCTACAAGATTTGCAGTGTGGTAACATTATATAGCTAGAACTGGTGCAAAGAAGCTCCACATTACAAGCGTCTTACTGAGCTGAAATTAAGAGTTGTTTCTATGCCCTGAATTAATCTTATTTACATGCCTGTTTTTTTTGGCCCAAAAAGTTGGGAGGAGGTTGAGTTACTTTTCAAAAATATTCTGGTTTTATTTGCAGTAATATTTAGACTTGCTAATTAAAAAATAAAAATAAAAAAATAAAAAGTTTGAAACAATTTAAATTGAGTTAGCTGGTTTGTTTTATTCTTAATGATATAAAAAAAAAACAAACAAACAATTTTCCCCCTACTTCTTGCTTCAGGATTGTGCTTTCAGGTTGTCCATTACTAAATATGTTCACATGACAATGGTGTTTTTATAATAGAGCTTTTTAGTCATGTATAACTACTTACAAACAGAAATGTGGATCAGTTCAGTGCAGTAGTATGTTTAACATGTGGTACTCCAGTTGCTTCTGTGTAGTTCTTGGCACTACTCTTGTGCCTGGGAAGGGAGCCCCCACTAATTAGCTGCAAGAGTGCCACAGCCTTCAACCTTCAATATGTCAGGGAGAGGAGGGATTCATTATACTATAGACTTGCAGAAGCCAAGTTAAGAAGGTTAGGATAATGCCTCTGCTGATTGAGGTTCAAGGCAACGGGAGAACAGAACCAGCAGTGTTCGTTGTTTGGCGGTGCTTAGAGTTGGCAGTGCCAGTGCGAAGCATGCTGTTTACAGGTGTTCATGAGCCAGAGCGTTCCGTTTCTTCATGAAGTAGTTTTTTCTCTCCAGCACTTAGAAGCTTTGAAAAGAATTGAGTGCACAATCTCTCGGTTCCCCACTTCCTCTCCTTGTAACCCACTAACAGTCTGCTTGTGCTCTCTCAACAAAGTTGCACTACAGAGCAGTGAAACAATTTTATAGTAGTTTTAAATTGTTTTTTTAAAACAATTTTATAGTAGTACTATAGTACTACTATAGTATAGTACTACTATAGTATAGTACTACTATAGTACTCTCCTATCCTCCAGTTTTCTTCAGTATCTGTTTTTTCATTTTTTCTTCATGTTTCTTGGCTCCACGACTGGATGTCTGACATTTGTTTCACGAGTAACAGAGCTCTGTGGTAGGAGCTTGCGAAAAGGAAGTTGGTCCTTACTCTTCTGTGAGCTGACTGCCACTTGTAAGCCTTCCACGACCCTTTGTAGATTTACTGATCTTGTATACTAGGCTATTTTTCTGTTAGGGTAGTGATTTAAAGTAGGTCCTGGAGGTGCAGAGCTACCAAGAGGTGGTATCTGGAAAGAGCAGAGGGCAAAGCTCCTTTATCTTCTGGCAGCAGTGAGCTGTTAAATCAGATGGAACCATATCCTTTAATTTCTTTCCAATTCCCTTTCATCTCCCCACTTTTGTTGATGTGACAGACCTGATTTCCCCTGAGTAGCCAAATTCATGTTTGTACTGTGTTTTGACTTTTCAATCTGTTCCCTTTTATGGTAGTATTCTATGTCTAAATCCTGATACTTCAGACTTCATAGCATGCATATTGTACTCATTTGTGCTTCTGAAATGCCTGTATGCTGACTATAATGTGCTTTGATACAGCTTTCAGTACTACAACCATCCTGGGTTTTGTTTTGCAGAGTTACTTTATTTTTAAACACGATTAGTGCAGTCATCTTAGGATTCCTTCCCACCAACAAACCTATTTCATTAATATCCTCCCATGCTCTCAGCTTTTCCAGTGTTTTATCTTGTTCTACAATTCTGTCTACCGTCATTGCAGCTGCCTCTTTTCCTTCAGAGGCTGCTGTTCCCTGACTTCCAAGTGCACTTGTGGTCACCACGTCAGTAACACCTGAAGCACAGTGACAGTACGTGCCTTGTCTTCAGTCATTTTCCTGCTTGTTTTCATGGGCTGTGGAATAATGCCATTATTATTAGCAGATGAAGCTGGTCTCAGATGTCTAAAAATAACTATATTGTTTCTCTGCCTTTCTTGGTGTCTTTTTCATCATCTCCTCTTGTTTCCTACACATTTATTAAATAAAATAGTTAATAACTTACATTTCAATTTCAATGCAAACTAAACTTTTCTCATTGGCAGTAGGTAAACTTTAGTTTACTTGTGCTGCTTTCTCATTTTGATAGCGGGTCCAAAACTTTCTTTAAAACAGTTTGTGAAATTAGAGGTCATGAATTTTAAGGAGAGGTTAAGATAAAGGTTGGTTAAATCGTGAGCAATTTCTGTACAAATTTTCATAAATAATAAACAAACCAGTTCCTCTTTTAGATATTGGCACATGGGAACAAAACTTTCATAACCTTCTGTGGTCTAGAAACCACAGAATGTAATATGAATATACGTATAGTAACATAATATTCGTATACTGATCCTCTCCATGATCCAATGTGAGTTATGTTTATTGAAAGATACTTTTCACACTGATTTATCTCAGTTTTAAAAGAGATTTCTGTGAGGTTAACTGTAAAAAGTTTCTCAAAAAATACAGAGCTGGCAGTGTAGTGTCAGTAAGGGTTGGCAGCTATGGAGTTCCCTATAAGGTCCTTCATCAAAGAAAACCTCTGCACATTCCTGCAAGGAATTACAGAGGCAGTTGTCTCTTTCAGACAGCAAAGGTGCCCAGTGGTGAAATTAGTAATTTATCAACCTGCTTTTTTTTTTTTTTCCAGAACGTACTGGGTGTGATCACTTTTGGTTTTCTTTTTTTTTTTTTTTTTAAACCAGCACTGGGCTTTACCCCACTACTGGCATTAATCCACAAATAGCAGTGATATGATGTAGCAGCTGAGGGAGGTGGTTACCAGATCCTAATTTAGCTGCTGAAACAGTTTGCCCTCTCTCAGAAAGTACATGGCTCTCTGTGGCAGGCTAGAGAACGAAAATCTAGAAAAGAGAGAAAACATAAGAAAAAATAAAAATGTGATGGGTAAACTTCTAGGATTAAACTTAGATTGTAGAAAAGTATACTTAACTTGATTGGTTACATGAATTGGTAATACCAGGGAAAATTGAAATCACAGTCATTACTTCTGCTGTTGGCACAGCAATTGGAATGGTAAACTGGTGACTAGATTACTGCCACGGGATATATAGTAACTAGGGCTTATTTGGAGTAATCACTCTGATACTCTTCCATTTGAATTTGTCCCTTTGTGAACTTTAGGTCAGATTTTGTATATGTTCAGGATTAATATTGAAAAATGTATGTCATTAGGACATAGAGATCATCATAGATAACCAACTTAACAGGAGTTCATGCAGGTCTCCTCCCTACTATGCTAGAAGATCTTGTGAGTTTTGAAAAAGAAGAATAAAATAGTTGTCAGTCAGGTGATTTCTGGATGATTTTGTATTCTTGTTGTCTTTATTTCTCAATATATGTCAAATTAAAAAAGGTTGCTGATGAAGCTGCAAGATGAAGTCATGCAGTCAGGTAAATCTGCTTTCCTTTGAGGCTGAAGAAACCTGTCTAGTTTATCCAAGAGTAGGTAAAATTTAAATTAATCCCAGTCTGATGGTACCTGTGCATGCTTTCAACTACCAAGTGAACTTTTTAAGTATTTTTTTTATATCCAGCTTTCTCTGATATTGACATAAATGACAACTAATTATTGTTTTATAAAAATTATTTAATGTTTTAAGATTTAATAAAGTATAAATATTGTGACTTGTGCAGTCTGCTTGCATAAGTCTTAAAAAAGAAAATGTCTGAAGTATAGATGCTTTCACTAATTAAAACATCTTATAGTTAAAGTAAATAAATAATCAAGTTTCTTCTAATTTTTTAGACTTTTGATCAAGAAAGTACTATGATTCAAGTAGAGGGGCCCACATGGGGTTCAGCTTGCAACATGAAGCTGTTGATGAAAGGTGTTGTCATACAGACTGCAATAATGCAATCCTGTGGTTAGAAGAGAAAGTCTTGGCTAACAGGCACACAGATAATTAAAAGCTACATAAGGCATCTAATGGACATTTTAATAATTAGTCTTGATTTTTGGGAAGAAACATTACAATAAAAGTTTGATATACAGAGGAAGTTTTTAGCTTTGGGCTTTGAGTCTGTCACTAAAATAATTTTATTCAGGGTTAAGCAACATAAGGGTATCATCCGTCTTCTTCATGCATACCAATTTATTTTCTGGTCCTTTGCAATTTTAGTTAGAGATAGAAATGTTGTTGTCTTTAATGGAAATGGTGATAGCTTTGGTGTTTTTCTGCTCTTTGTTCACTTTGGTTTGGCTTGATTGTTTTTTGTTACTCATGGGAATTCTATCAAAAAGTTACTGAGATGGTTTAGGACTGATGTTGTGGGGAACACTTTGAAGATTTTGCTATAGTTACCACCATTTAACTAAAGCATCTTTTTTTTTGTTCTAATTTGAACTGATATTACCATTTCAGTAACATCCTCGGAATTAACTGTTAGGATGAAAGCAGCATCTTCTAGGTTTCTGTAGTTTACATTTGATGAACTACATTAGGAACTTTAGGCTTCACCAGCACTAGATTTTGCTGAATTCAGTTCAAATAGAACTCAAAGCATGAGCTTTTACTTTACTACCCGATCAGATATGTAGTCTGAATGAGGAAAAGTATGTTTTATAATTATCAGATGAACATTTAGAGTAGATTATGAATATTTGTAGATGTAAAGATGTTTATATGCAGTAGAAAACTTGGTGGTACGTATGTATGTCCAGGCAATTACATGCATATTTGGATGCAGGTATTTACATAGGTAGGAACTGAGTTCAAAGGCATCATGAAGTTCCAAAAAAATTAGGGACTAAGGGATGTCACAGTTTTTAAAGTGTGTTCCAGACCAAGAAATACATCGTTTCAATTGTAGTTCTAGTTCAGAGAGAGAGGGGAAAAAAGTGAAAGCGCACTTAATCACAACTGCAAAGTTTTGGAGTTGTTCTGCAAGTTTGCAAAGTGATATTACAGTTGCAATGATGTAAAAGTCAGTTTCTTCCTGTATTTTTAAACTGTTAGACTTTCGTGTGTTGTGAATTCTGGGCACATTCTGAGCATAGCTCTGTAATGACTTCTTTAATACCAGTTTGCCGCCATGGGATCTGTGATTTGAGTCATAAAACACATTTAACTATTATTTTCTTTTTTTGCAACATGTAGAATTTGCTTTGATGCACTAAAAGCATTCTCATTAGCAATTATTTGTGGGAGGGGTTTTATTCAGCAGACTAGAAAATTATAATTTCAATTAATACACTGCTGTTGGTGTCATTAGTAGTATTTTTCTGGGCATTTGACAAAATGTTGATGTGAAAAAGGAAGCAGGAGAATTAGAAGAGAACTGTTTTGGGGCGGGGGGAGAAAGTTAGCAGAAGAGTACAAGTTATTTTCTTTTAAACTTTCACTTATTGGAAAAGTAGGTGGAATTTGTAGTTATACCTAGTACTGTTTTACCATGAGGCATTCTCTGTGCATTTCTTATCTTCGTGTTGTCTTTTGCATTCAAAGTGATGTATTCCTGCCTTAGTCTTTTTCAGTAGTTTTAAACAACACCATTTGTAAGAGAGCAAACTCTTTGTAAGCGCTTACTGTCATTGCTATGTGCTGAATTTGTTGTCTCATCTTCAATATTTGAGATGAATGGACACTCAACCTTTACTTAATGAATTCTGATTTAAAGCCTACTGTTGGCCTTTGCTTTTTACAAATTCAGTCATTTGTTTGTTATACTGATTTTGGCAACTGTAGCTCTTTCAAAATATAAATAAAACAAAAAAGCACACTATTCAGGAATATTAAATAGGAAATGGAATTACCTAATGGTTAGGCATATAAAGCACCGTGGTCTGTGTAACTTTTAGAGCAGCTGCCAATGAGTTCTATCACCTGAAAGTATTGCCATCAAAGAAATAGTTGAATGCTGAAATGCTAAAATGCTGATTTTTTTTTAGCCACTTCTGATTGATTTCTAATGATGCTGTTAAGTTTTGAGAATTTTAGTGCTTGAATTGCCCACTGTTACTTCAACTTCAATAGATTTTTAAAAACTTTGATCACTTTTATTCAAAAAATCGGTTGGATAACTTATTTTTTTAATTAAAAACTTAATAATTTTAATAACTTCAAATAACTTAGATTTTGAACTTAACTTCATAACATAAAATAGTTTGTAGACCAAAGATCCATCTAGCTTCTCCTAGGGCTTGTGTGGATGCTTCCGGAATAGTAGAGAGCAGGACAAGCGAGTAGTCATACTCTGCAACACGTACTGTTTTGCATCTCCGTTGCTTCTGGGTCAAAGCACTTGGGCTTTGTCAGAGAAGAAGGCCAAGTTCCCCTCATCAACTAAAAAGAGAAACTTCTTTGTTTAGCTGGGTAATTCATGTGAGAGGATGACTGGTTCCAAACATACATATTTCTAAAAAGAGAACTTTTAATCCTAATGAGTTTCTCATGTGGCTTTACTGTAGCTGTACAAAAAGACTGTCTGTCTAGAATATCTAGATTTTGTTCACCTCTCTTAGGCTGACTCTGGGCAGTGCTAGATAAACTGATGCAGATGCAAGTGATTAGGACTGTAGTTACCATCAGCAGTAGCTTGTATCTGCTTGCACTGTGTCCTCTCCTTTAACTGGGCAGGGGTTATTGCCCCTCAGTCTTGTACAGTAAAATATTTCTTGTTAACCCAACCTTTTGCCATTTAGTTAAGTTAGAGGATTTATTGTTTTGGGGATTTCTGGTGTGTGGGGAGGAGTCTTGCTAACTAGTGAGCTGATGTTGTAAACCTGAAGATTGCTAATTGATGTTTGATTTCCCAAAGTCAGTAGTGGCCCACTTGTCTAACGACATCCTTGCTCAACTGATTTGAAGTCAAATTATGGGTCTACTACCTGCTTGCTTTCTGAGGGCTTATGTGGTCAAGTGATGAGTTAAAGCGCTTTCCAATCATCTCAAAAGTGCTTGAGAAGTGAAAGATAAAGTTAATGGTAACAGTTATTTTTCAAAAAGAGGATAAGTATTTTCAGATATTTTGCTTTTTGTACTCAGGCTGCCAAAGACACAAAGTAAAGATGTATTTCCAGTAGGGATGAAATTACATGTAGAAAGTAATTGGCTTAAAGTCCAATATTTAAGTACCTAAATGAAAACCATTCGTAGGAATTGTTTTTCATCTGTCGCTCTTGAGGCTTTTGTTACTGATTGCTTAGCACACATACTTTCCATCATATCGTTGGAAGATTTTCAAGATAGTATATAGTGTTTTAGTATACTATTAGTGACTGTTAATGGAGAGCAATTAAGATGTCCTCTGTCTTAAAGAAATGGCGTACAAGCATCTTGCATCTTTCAGTAACAAGTCATCTAGTTTAAACAAGCTCAATCAGTTTGATTTTCCCTTCCAGATCTAGGACTTCCTTTCAGTCTGTTGTTCTGCTGCTCAAGACCCATCTTTCAGATAATTGCATCAACTGACACATGCAAGAGTGTATGTGGCCTAGAAAAAGAACTATGCAACTTGTCACTTAATGTATACACACACAAAGAATGAGCAATCACTGAGCTTAATTATAATTCTTTCCCTCCCAAGTCTTCCATCCCAGTTTGAGTTTGTTGTGGCTGGGAATACTTTAGTGACATCCTTTATTATTAAGCGATTATATATAATAAAGAACTATCTAAATCCTTAACTGTTTTGTTGTTCCAGCAGTTCATACAGCACATGAACATCCTAGTGCAAAGTATACTGAATCTGGTGCAGTGTGCAATGAAATTTAGTAAGCCTACTATCTTTATTGACAGCATCAACAAAGAGAGCATTGTGGATGTAGAAGGCGTTGTGAGGAAAGCACATCAGAAAATTGGAGGTTGTACTCAGCAAGACGTTGAGCTGCATGTTCAAAGGGTAATTTTTTGAGAAAACTGAGCGCTGGTTAATTGTTTGAGAAATTATCTGTCCTATCTAGTCTGTCTTTTTACATTTATAAACCTTGTAAGTAAGCGGTCCAATACCAGAGAAATAATACTGCTTTAAACTACGAACTTTGATATATAATACATAAACATTAAACATCCCTGTTTTTAAAAGATTTGATGTTTACCTGCCACTTGAAGTACGCTAGCAAGTAAAATAGAGAATCTCACTGGAACAATTTGGCTAAGAGTGCTTGTCATTTTGTTTTGATTCTTAACTGCAGCATGTACTGTAATGCAAGACAGAAGTTTCTTCTATATCAGGGAGTTACAATCTTCCCCTTAGTGAAATGGAGTGGAATACATAACTCTCAGCTGAAGTAAAGTACTGGCTTAACAATAGGGGAGCTCTTGAAATCTAAATTTTCCATAGCTTGTGCCATAGGGCTGGAGGAAGCGTAGCTTTATAGTTTATTTAAATAGAATGTGTATTTAAACCTTTATGCAGTATATTCTTCATCTAAAGGTGTTCAGCCAATATACAAACTGTATGTTTACAGAACTACTGAAACACAGTCACTTCAACAGTAGAGTACAATAGCTATTATAGTTGTAGTAGTAAGGTAAATTTAAGTTAACAGCATTATGGAAATCATGCACATATGACTAGCCTGTATGTCAAGGTGCCTTTCTCTGACTGTGCTTTTTCAGTCAAATGAATTACCAGTCTGAAATGGCTCTTTCAGCTCCAGTTAGGTGGTAAGTAAAACAGTACTTTAACAACAGAGAGAATGAGAAGATCTGGCTGCAAGCTGAACCTAAAACTGTGAAATCTTGTAGTTCCAGACCTGACATTAGTGCCAGTAGGCTTGTCCTGTAGGCAGTGTGTACTTGTTCAACTCAGTGTTTTTTTTACTCCCTGGGAAAAAAAATAAACATCTTTCCAAAGTAAAATCAGATTTAAGCACTTTGAGTATTATTGTGAGAATCCACCCATGTATCTTGGCTATATGAATAAAATCACAGTCTTCCAGCTAACAGCCTATGCAAACACTGTTTCATGTTTATGCCAAAAATATCCTTTTGTAAATCACACCTCCTTTTGTGAGCTGAAGTTCATGTTATTTTTGTTCTTCTCACTTTCAGATCTATGTGATCAGTTTAGCTGAACCCCGACTCCCCTTACAGCTGGATGATGCTGTTCGTCCAGAAGTGGAAGGCGAAGAGGTGAAAACTTTGCATCTTCAAATATGTTTTCCTATATCTGTAATTGAAGAAAGGCATGAAAGCCTGGCAGTTCCTTCGTGCAGTGCTTTTGGGGTTTTGTTAGGCTTGCATTTTACTTCCCTTATATTTTTCCAGAACTATGTTAGAAATTTCTATAGCTTTCTTCTCTACTGAACTGCAGTAGAAAAACAAAACCAGAGGGCTTGAAGTCTTGCGTTTGTGTTGTTGATCCTCTTAGCTGGTTTCTGCCTGTGACCACTGGGAAGTTATACCTTAAGCCTTGCTACACTGGCAGTTTATTGTATGATCTTCAGACTGATCTGGAAGTTCTGAATTCAGAAGTAACCCTGTTTTTTTTTTAACCAAAAGATGTTTTTCTCTACTAATCTTTTTTAGGTGTTAATATTCATTATGTATTTTTTGCACAACTGTTTAGGATGGAAGAGCTACTGTAAACCAAGACACAAGACTGGACAACAGAGTCATTGATCTGAGGGTAAGCAATATGCTTTGTTATGTGCTTACCTGCAAGCATTGATTGTCCACACCGCTCATATCCATGAAGCAATAAAGCAGTGGATTTGATGGAAATGTTTTGTTGGCCAGAGGGAAAACTAAACAATTTTTTACTAAACTAAACATGTTTTTCAATTTGTGAGTGACATTGTGAGAACTCAGTTTCATCTACATGTGGACATGCAAACAACAGAAAAAAAAAAAAAAAAAAAAGCAACTTTCCTGACATTCATGAGAGAATCACTTACTAGTCGTTTAAAGGTGAACATTTAGAATTTGGCATGTGGCCATCTACAGCTGTTTTTTTTTTATTTCCAGAAGTCAAAGGTGACTGAATAAAGACAATTTGGAGACAACATTTCTTCTCAAGTATAGTACCAGAAAGTGTAGTAAGAGCTCTGTTTTGAAATACAGGATGGAAATTTTGAACTTAACATATAGCTGAGGTGCTGTAATGCATTTCTTGCAAGTGAAATTGTAGCAGGCTGTCACGCCAGTCTCATTGTTTGTTTCTTCTACCCATTTTTTTTTTTCTATCTGGAATACTTTTCTTTGCAGCTTTCTGGTAGTTAATATACTTCCCAAATACTTACTGTTTCTGATCAGCAATAAAAAAAAATTGCAGAACTGTTCTTTAAAAAATAAAAATAGCAACACTAAACACATAATTAACTAACTGCAGCCCTGTTGACGTGACTTTTTCTGGTCACGTTTCTTTTTCTCATACTTGGCTCTCCATGATACAATTTTAATTAGCTTTTCATTGAATGATGAGTGTGCTTAGCTTGTTTTTATGGTGTTTCTAGTACTGTCTTCAAAATTAGGATTATGGTAGCTTCTCAGTAAACCAATCCATGGGCCTGGGAAATAAAAAAGTCATTTATTTATTGGAAAATGTAGAAAAGTTCTGGGACTGAGGTGCTTAAAGCATTTGAACATATGATCTCTATTTCAGCAACTAAAACTACTTGTGCAAATTGTTTTATTTGGATCAATGCTAATGGCTTTTCACCTGACCTTATCATGTGTGATACTTAGCAACTTCGATTTGTAATTACTTTTCAGGATATTTAGTATCTCATTATATTAGTTTTTTTGTCTTTGTTTTAAGTCTTTCACAGAAAGAATCCTGTACTAGTGAGAAATATTTAAAGGATTGTCACATTATGGTGATGGTAAGGCAGTTTTCTAAATTGAAGGTAGAACTCTGGGATCTTAAAAAGTAAAGTTTCACTTGAGCTTCTGATGATGCAGAAAAATGCTGAACAACACGCCAGAGAAACTTAAGAAAACTCTTTAAATGAATGAAATACCTGTATGATAAACTGAAAAGAGCTTTGAACCCTGAAAAGAAGAGAGAATTAATACAAATGGATATAACATGAAAATAATAGCTGAAAATAATGGCATGAAAACTATGTCAGGTGAGAGCATCTGTGGAGTAAAACCTGAGAAGGTATCTAGTAATGGAAAAAGAAGGAAGACTGTAATGCCAGAGTAAATACAAGAGATGAAACAAAGAGATGGGCTAAAATTCTTCCATCCCTAGACATAGCCAGTAGTTCAGCAGGACTCTCCAAATACTTCTGATGTATCTGCCAATAAATAAGTTGTCACCAGTCTACTTGGAGGGTGCAACTTCTGACCTAAGTGGATCCTTCTTTCTTTTCTAAATTATATGACTGTAGACGATTCTGATGCTTGGGGGACATGGCTTAGTGGGTGCTGTTGGTAGTAGGATGATGTTTGGACCAGATTATCATGAAGGTCTCTTCTAACCTTAATGATTCTATGATTATGGTACAGCCTAACCATTGTCAGTATCCCATTTATTCAGCAATTACTGTTTGGCCCCTCATTTTGAGGTCTGAACCTTAACTCTGTCTTCTGTAGAAGCCATTTTTCTCCATATTTCCAACAGCTACTGGATAAAGATGCTAAACAGCTGTTTCTTTTCATGCTAAAAGGGAATTCAGATTAAGTTTTTACTAAACTAATAGAAGGGTGAAATATCAAATTTCAGAGCCTTATATATGTCTTGTTCTCTGCTTGTTCCTGTGGCTGGCTGTAACCTGGCCACAGCTTCCCCTTGATTAGGGTTAGTTATCTATTCTGCCTTCCTTCTACGTGTAGAAAAAGTTCCCGTGTCTGCCTGTGTCACATTTTTGTGTCTTCTGTTGCTTACTTCATTCTTTGTTTCAGAACAAAGGTTATTTTGGGTAGGCTCATGCCTAATCATATGTTTGCTTTCTCTGTTCTGCAGGAGCTATGCTTGTGCAAAAGAGGATTCTAAGTAGTTATGTGTTTTTTTTTTTTTTTTTTTTTTTTTTTTTAAAGGGGAGAGCTGATAAAGCAGAAAAAGTGTTTAATGCAGAAAGGGAAAATCCCAGTGAGAACAGATGTACTAATATATATGTGCACATTCAAAGTACTGTATGCACACAAGCAAGGAAAAGAAGGCAGTTTATCCTTCAAAATAACTTTAAAAGAAAAAAAAATTCCTGACAAGTAGTAATTGATTTTCAGTGATTTGGTTTCATAGACTGAAGCTGTAGTACAAGTGGGACTTCAGAGAGCCCCCGGTGTTTCAAATGTACTGCGTAAGTTACATTCTAAGGAGGATTAGGCATGATGTATTAAAAGCTCACAGGGGTATCTGAAATCATTGTTAGCTACTTTGTTCCTCCATACCTCTTCTTTCTGGTACAACCAAATCATGGGCGCCAGGGAAGAAATGTTAACAGAACAGTTCTGATGGAGATGCTGTGATGATCTGTGCTTGCAGGTGCGGGAGGAAGTCCAACCACAGATGTGCCATCTAGTTCTGGTTTCCTTAGCGCCCCAATTTTTTTAGGAAGAAGGAGGTCATTGAATATAAAAAATAAAGATACTGATTTAACAAACTGAAGATTTAAACTAAATGCATGTACCTTGGCTAGACATGGACTAAAAAAATCCTTAGCATGGAACTAAAATTACATTTGTCCATTTAATACAATCTTTAAAGTAGTTTAGTAGTGATTTATCTAATCTTAAGTAGTGATTAACGGTGAGTTCTTTGGGTGGGATGAAATCATGATGAAGTGGAGCTGTAAAACTTGCATAAATGAAAGGAGCTGGTTTTCAGGAAAAAAAAAAAAAAAAAAAAAACAACAACAAACAACAACTTTCCAAGGAATGATGACTTAGGTAGAATCTTCCTGATGAGTTAACTCATAAAATACAGATCCCATAATTATAGAGTTAGAAAAACTGAGGGTCTAGTGTCAAGAGAGATGGTGTGAATGAAGAGGAGTCCTTGTACAGATCAGATATCCTTTAACTTAGCCACAGGTGACTGTGAGGAAACTGCTGCTGACCTAAGTATCCGTTTTTCATGATATCTTAATGGAGTTCAAGTATTTGATTCTGTATACATTTCCTTTATAGCTCCTTCTTGGAACAAGTAAAAAAAAGTAAACTAGAGTACTGATGGTATTTTTAAATCTCTACTTTCTGCTGTGCTAAAGTTTGACTGCAGTATTCAGTGACTTATCATATATGTAAGAACACCTACAGAAATTGTTAAACAGACATTTCGTGAAGATTAGTGGTAAGCAAAAAGCAATAAAGACAAGGCATCAAGTGAAACACTGTTTTTTGGATTTTGCTTCCTAGTATGTCTTGCTCTGAATTAAAAACCAATTCAGGTTCATTGGGTTTTAACAATGTCCTGACTGATGTCCTTGCTCTGGCTTATTTTTTGATGTCCAGCAGGGTTTTTATCTTAATGGTATCTGTCTGCATTTGGCTTGAATTATATGCATTTAGTGGTCCTGATGCTATAATTATGTCTGCTAATGCACAGCTCACTGAGACCAAAGCGTAGTCCTTTTAGAGTCAATATTATCTTGTTTAAACTGCTCAGGGTAGTGCATAACCATTAAACCTGTATGTTTAGTAGTTTATGGATGTCAGACTGTTATGTGATAGTGCTGTTCATTGATCTTAATGTAGTTTGGTTTTTCAAAATACTTGATTACTTTAAGCTTGATTTCATTGTGTTGAATTCAATTTACTCATTGCAAAAGCTGTAGTTTTCCTGACTGACTTAAAGCTATAATGAACAACCTGATATACAGCTTGTTTTATTGTGTGTAGTGATTTGGCTGTGATGACATAACACACTCCCAGTCTCTTAGGCAAACTTCACGTTCATATCTTTCTGTTGTACTATAAACTGATACTGAATGTGAATGAAACAATTGATTTCAACCACTTAGGATTTACCTTAAGTAACAATCTTTTAATCCTGGTTTCCTAGCAAAAACTTGATTCCTCACATATAAGATAAAGGATTTGGGAAATTATTTACCTTATTTAAAATAATGTATGTTATTTGAAACAATAGTTGACATTATTTTCCCTTTTTGTTTAGCCCATAGTATGTATTAGTGATTGTGATAGAAGATAGGTAGCTACAGCAGGCAAACAAAAATGTAAAAAGTGCAGAACAAATTCCGTGGCTGATGTGCGTAAAACAAAATTCACAGCTTTGCACATCTATGCCTCAGTCACACCTCTTAGAGATACAATCATGTAAGGTGTTAACTGCCCTCGATTCTTCTGAAACATACTCATCTCTGACTTACATAACTGCAATTATTTTAATGTTGCAGATTGTGTTAAATAGAATTTGATAATTGTTTTTATAGTTGTACAGTGTTAAGCTACTCTGTTCTAATATCATTTCCCTTTATAGCATTTAAATACTAAACACAGTGAAGTTATGATGAAAACTTGTATTTCAGCACTCATAGAATCATTAAGGTTGGAAGAGACCTCCAAGATCATCTGGTCCAACTGTAAGCTATTGTTAGCTAAACATCTTTTCTGCTTTGATTATTAGAAATAACAAATTTTCTTGTGAAATAAATTCTGCTGACCAAGTTTAGACATCAACACTGTTAACAGCAACAACATTTAAGTGGCATAAGTTTGTTTCAGTTTCTGCTTCACACTTGAAGGATCATTTACTGTCTTTGTCATTGTCTCAGACAAGAATTTCCCGGTATATAAGGGGAAGAGTTTATATTAGAGTAAACACCACAGGAAAAGAATGCCATAGTGAAATGTTGTTTGAGACAAAGGTAAAAATCGATTCGCTTTGACAGCTGTCTCTGCCTTCAGATTGTTATGTTTGCAGCTAAGTGTGGTATCTCAAATGGGAACTGTTACCTACCAGTATAACCAGACCTCATAACACACATACCAGTGTCTCAGTTAAAGACAACAGCATGAATTATTTTCTTCAGATAAATTTAGTCTCTTTTTGTCCCAAACATTCCAGTGCAGAGGACATAATTGGATCCGAAAAAATTGCTTTGTGTAGACACATATTTAAAATCTTTGGAAAGTTGTAGTTTGAGGTCATCCATTTGACTCCACTGCGTGTTGATAGATGCACTTCTTTAGGAGTTTATCTCAACTGTCTTCTTGGCCTCTTTAATTCTTGCAAGGAGACTGACTGCAGGATCATATACTCAACAGTTACCCTTCTGGCAGTCTCTGAATGAATGAGCACTGAAGCTCAGTTACCTTTGGTAGTAAGAAGAGTGGTCTTGTCAGATGTAATTTGAGGTGTGGAGAATTGCTGCTTGTTCTTTTCTTGGTCTATAGTTAAAGCAAAAGCTTCAGTGTGTCCAGACCAATGAATTTGGCTGTTTTCATAAGCATTATTTTTTAAGATAGTTTATCATTACAGATGGGATTGGGAAGACAGTGTCTTTGCTCTGCATCCTCACTAAGGCAAAGGGTTGTTACTACCTGGCAAAGTATTATTAGTAGAGGTATGCTAGTTATTTACCAGCTGTGTTTTTGTGCACACCTCTAGGCTTCAGAGCAAGTAATTGTTCTCAGATTGGGCTTAGCACATCACCATTTCTCTTTTTCCTGAGAGTGTATACCTTAGTACTATTCCTACCTGCTCTGGCATGGAGCTGGTGCTGGTTCATAAGAAGGATAGAGGAGTCGTCGTTACTGTCCTACCTTAAGTAATTGTTGCACGTTTTGTTTCTTATTTTTTTTTTTAAAGTTTGTGTACTTTATCAAAAACTGTATTGGTAAACCCAAATGTGACTGTTTGGGTTGTAATTTCTTGTAAAATCTCTTTCAGCTTCTAAATAGGAGATAGTTAACTAGATATATGCATATGTAAAATGTGTATTTATTATATCCCTTTGAATCATTTGGGTGCTTTGATATAACGCTACCACAAATTACACACCCAGCTTGGGCTACCTTTCTGGTCCTAGCATATGTCTGACTCTGGGAGACCTGTGGAAAAAAGGTGAAAAAGTTTGAGGGTGCTTTTGTAACTGTTGCTCAAAACCTCATTTCCTTCATTTTGAAAGCAGTAAGAGTAGTGGCTGTGGTTAATGCTATCAGACAGCGAGAGCTGCTAGCAATTATTGACTAGGCTCAGCCCCTTACACTCCTGAGATACCAGTCTGCTAAAATTGCAGATAACTCCAAATTACTACAAATATGCAGTATTATTACAGTTTTCTTTCAGTTTTTCAGTTAGGTGCTATCTTCATCTCCCAGAGATGATAAATGTAGATTTATTTCAACATATCCACTAACTGACTGTCTAAATTTGGGTGCTTATGTATTTTGTTTTGACTGCGTTCTTTTGTTTTGTGGTTTGGTAGGAGTCATGTGAAAAAGCCCACAAGGCTCTCCTTACCCTAACTGACAAGTAGGGTACCTTGCAGAAAGGAGAAGTAAACAGTGCTGTGACGCAGGTTGTCGTAAAGAAATGTTTTCTAAGTTGTTTGCAGGAATTCGTTAGGTTCTGTCTACGTTTGTAGGTTGCTAACTGCCAGTTCTTAAATGCTGCAAGCACAAAATCAGATACGGGTTCAGTGCTGACGTGTTGCAGTGCTTTGAGCATTTGCTAAGGGATTTTTTTCTTCACACTAAAACCCAAGAGTGTTCAAAGAACGTTTAGTGTAGATATTTGTTAACCAGATAAGTGGCTTACCTGTGTCATGTGCATAAACAAGCAGAAGCTGATCAGTTCAGGTTTTCAGCTAAATGTACTTCTGAAGTAAACTTGGAAAGGACAGAAAAACTGCAGTTCATGTGATCAGGTGCTACGTGGACTGTTAAATGCTGTTGGGGGTTCAGACCTTCTTTTGAGGATGTTTTTGTGCCTGTGTCATATGTGGTTAGCACGTGACTGGTTTTACGTGACAAACATGTATTCTGTAGTCTTTAGTAGGCACAAACATTTTGACCTTATGTAAGTAAGGGCTTTGCTCTTATCATGCATGGTATATGGCTGCAACTGTTCTAGCTAAGTGTGCTGAAAGCTTTTTAATAGGTTTAGTGTTTTTATTCAATTTTTTACTATAAAACCTTTATTTGCAGAAGCATAACTTATAAATCAGTGTTTAAATGTTGAATTGACCATAATGCCTCCTTTATAACAGAATATGCTGTAAACTGAAATGAGGAGTTTCTGTTGTTTCCATCCCTATTTCTTCTTGTGTATTAAATAATTACTAAACTGCACTTTTCTCTGTTTAAGCAAATACAACAGCCTACCGTTCCTAAGAGAATAAATGTAGTTTATATTGTTCTGACAGCTGTACAGAAAAAGCAACAGAGTTGGGAAAATTAAACTAACTTAGGATTCTTTATTTTATCTTCTCTTTATAGACCTCCACCAGTCAGGCAGTTTTCTGCCTTCAGTCTGGTATTTGTCAGCTTTTCAGAGAAACTCTCATTCGCAAAGGATTTGTGGAAATTCAGACTCCCAAAATCATTTCAGGTATTGTATATTTGATCCAGGAGCTATAGATCTGCTTCCTTTATATTTGCTCAGTGTACCTATCTGCTAAAAATTTGGTAACTACTTTATTAACAAAAAAAATAAAATTGTATTTCTCATTTAGATAACAAACAAACAAATTTAGACAACCTAACAAACAAAGGAAGTATGGAAGTTGTTCTTCATTCTTCTCTTGTCTTTGGATGCTAAAAGATTGATAAGACAAATTCTGTATATACCTGACTTAGGTATTTGGCAGTACCTTTAAAGTTTTAATTTGTTTAAATATGGATGCCTGATCATATACATTGGTCTTCAGATCAGTGTTCTTAGTGTTGAGTCTAAAATTCCATTCCCAGTATTGAAATAAAAAATTCTAAATTAGCCTAAAAGCAGCTTGCATCATAAAGAAGCTACAACAAACACACCATGGTATAACATGATGCCACTGTATAAAGTGTGTCACTTCTGTACCGATGAACAGATGGCTGGATGGAGGATTGGTAGTATCATTTTCCTGTTAGTATGGTCCAAAGGTTTTAGCCTGACTAAAAGTCTGGCTGTGTTGATTTTGCTTCTGATTCTGTTGCTGATCTGTTATATTGTCAAAATCCATGATTTACAGGTGGATGTTTTTTCTTCAATCTTATTGGTGTGCTTTTAGATGTTATTGATGTCACTAAGACATGTAAAACATTACTGGAGGGTAGAATGTTTGTATTATTCTCATTGTATGTGCTCATTGTATGCATTCCTTTTGCCTACTGAGTTTTACACCTCTGTATTTATATTTTTGAAGACAGCTCTTGATTGAGATGAAACCAGGACTTTTTAAGAAAATTCATTCAAGCAACTATTCTTACAATATGGAAAGTATCATTGAAAATAGGATAACTTTTCCTACAGAGACAGATGAATATCATGAAATGTTAAAGACTCCCAAGCAGCCAGTTTATTTACCTAGGACCTTTGAGGAAGTGTGCTATTCTTACTGTGCAATGTACCATTGAAAGCAAGCAAGCAAGCATGCATCCTATTGTTTGAATGAGATAATGTTTTTAAAAAATAACTAAGTTAAATCAATGCAGTCCTTACTAAACTTTGAAGCTACATATCATAGTTGTTTTAAGATTTGATATTTAAAAGGTTACCTGTATTCAAAAATAACAAGTCACTGAAACTATTTCAGTGGGAGTAGTGGTGATGAAAGAAGAAGATTAATTATAGTGGAAAGGCTAGTAATAATAGTAATTAGCACTTTGTTTAGTGTTATCTTAACATAAGAATCTTCAAAGACTATTAAGTAATGTTAAATTTAGTTTGGGCTCTGAGATATATTAGTGCCTTCAGACAACTCAGACATTTGCCCAGTCCTCTGTTAGAAAGGACGGTCCTGGCAAAACAGGATGTGCCTCAGATCTCGGCCTTTGCAGTTAACTGTCTTTGAAGCTTGCATCGCTGATAAAGATTGGTTTCTACAGAAATGTTGGGCTGCAAGTAGATGTGGTGTGGTATGAGCATACGTTCTCTGCAGTCCTCACTAAAAGGTGAGGGTGAGGGACAGCTGGGAATAGTAACATATTAAACTCTCTCAACTCAATTTGCAGATTTGCAAGACAATGTCTGACAGTCCTGAGCTGCAAAGCTTCCCTTAGCATTAAGAAAGCCTATCTTTTTCCTCTTAACATGCTTTGTACAAAAATCTGCTTATCTTTAAATGTATGGCTATCAGTTTACCTATATTTTTTTTTTACATTTTTATTTTAATGATTAAGCATTTGCTTTTCAGCTGCCAGTGAAGGAGGAGCCAATGTGTTTACTGTATCATACTTCAAAAGCAGTGCCTACCTGGCTCAGTCCCCCCAGCTGTACAAGCAGATGTGTATATGTGCTGACTTTGAAAAAGTTTTCTGTGTTGGGCCAGGTAAGAAACATAAGAAATGCATTGGCTTATCTATATTATAATGTTTGCAGTGATGGCTTTTAGCAGTTACAAGTAAGATATCACATAACTTGAAAGCCTTGAATGCTTTCACTTAATATGGTTTCACACACCAAACAGAAATTTCAGTTGGGGTGACAAATGAGAATAAAGTCGACGGGGAGGTTGCTGGAAGTATAACTAAGAAGCTGAAATACAGATGGAATTGTCTTCTCCAGTGTCTGCTGTTCTCTGGGGAGAAAGAATAGAGTTGCACTGGAAGCTAATAGTATGATGGAGAACTTGGAAGAACACTGCAATTACTGAAGCCATAGTTGGCTATTAAGCATGCTTTAGTTGCCCAGTAGCAAGCAGCTAAAATAGGCAAGCTAAGTTTTATGTACTTCAGATTGCATATTAACAAGTACTTATCCCTTGCTCTTGTATATGTACCAAACAGCGTTACTTAGAAAATGTGTACTTGTAACTGGGCTGTCAGTAAATAATCCAAATTTAGTATTTTCTTGTCTCATACTCTGTCTTTCTCATAAGCTGATAGGACGTTGCCTATCAGGTGGCAATAAAGCATCTTTTGCTAAGACCTCAAAGACAGGTTTAAAGATATGTAAAGTGAAAATGCTGGAAAACAAATCAATAACAGCATGTAAAACTTAAAAAAAAAAAAAAAAAAAAAGCAAGTAATTCAGAAGACCTTAAATGTCTCATTAATTACTAACACGGGTCGTGTTTTTTGGGAAGGCATGTTTATATATCAGACTCATATACCTGAAAAAAAAAAATCAGAACATTCACACATACAAGTATGTTTCCTGTGAAAAAGGTAGTTTTTAAATCTGAGAATTGTGTGTGCCTGAAGGCTCGTCTGTTTTTCCCACTTCTGTCTGTTAGTGTGACAAGAGGTACTACCTCTCTGCAAGTCTTGTCTGTCTTGCATCCTTTGACCACCACAGCTACAATAATGCTGTCACTGTTGTTAGAAATGATGCTTTGAGGCAGCTAGTTTTCTTCTTGTTTCTCAGTAAAAATTGTTGTGTCTGGAGACAGCATTGTCTGTGGTCCAATTACTGATGTGTTTGATTGTCTGTGTTATTTTTTCAAAACAGAATTACAATTTCAGGTCAGTTAGAATTTCTGTTTAATTTTACAGTTTTTAGAGCTGAGGACTCCAATACACACAGACACCTGACCGAGTTTGTTGGTCTGGATATTGAAATGGCTTTTAACTATCACTATCATGAAGTGGTAGATGAGATTGCAGATACCATGGTGCAGATATTCAAGGGACTTCAGGAGAGGTAATGAGAACATTTTCCATTTCATGAGCAACTTCATATGTTTGAAATCTCTTGCACTGTGGTATCAAATGGGTAAGCATTTTGTCCTCAGCCTGTCAGAGAATCAATCACTAGTAACCTGATTTACAACAAGAGAACTTCAAACACTGTTGTCTTGCTCTTAACCATTTCTTTGTACCCGACTTCAAAAGTTTGCTAAAACCATAGGCCAGTACATTGTCTGTTTTTAGCCAAACTTGAATTTCCTACAGTATGCCAGTTTGTGCCACAAAAACTTGCTGTTCATTGCTGAATGGGCTTTCTAATACAAATGATCTATCATTAATGTAAAATATGCTTCCTGTTGTTCCACCACAGGTAGACTGATTGTTCTGTTTTGAAATTAAGATCAATATTAACTGTTTAAGGTGGCTTTCCTGAATAAAATTTATTGTAACAGCCCGCGTCTCTGCCATGACAGCAACAAAAACTAGTTTCCATTATTCATAGTCTAACTCATTAAAAAGCCAGGCCAGAAGTTTAGGAAGTGGTTTTCATTTGCTTACAAGTTAGACTATTTTGCCAGAAGAAATGCAAATCTTTTCATCAGTCTAGAAAGAAATTTCTCTTTTATATTTGAAATAGGGTATTACTTAAATCAAAGGAGATCTCTGCTAAAGATTACAAATGAAAGGGTTGGTTTCTAGATGTATTAACTGTGAAAATTTGACCTAGTCAATTATTTCTTACAAAAGGAGTAAAACAGAAGTAATAGTAAAATATTAACACATATATCATTGGATTGCATGTGAAACGTTTGTGAAACATTATGTGAAACATTTCATTGGGATTATACAGAATTTCTCCAGGAAGATGCTTTAAAAAAGTTTTTTATGTTGCAAGAGGGACCTCTTGTGGCAGACTTGTATTATTCTTGTATGGTCAATGAAAAATCATTATTAGATACGCTTCATAATTATTTTGTATTTTGCGTCTATTCTTGTTTTCTTCTGTGTAGATTCCAAACTGAAATTCAGACTGTGAACAAACAGTTCCCATGTGAGCCATTTAAGTTCTTGGAGCCAACTCTGAGACTGGAATATCGTGAAGGTGTGGCCATGCTTAGGGAGGCTGGTGTTGAGATGGGTGATGAAG
The DNA here is from genome assembly GCF_964035555.1 of Netta rufina. Lineage (NCBI taxonomy): Eukaryota > Metazoa > Chordata > Aves > Anseriformes > Anatidae > Netta > Netta rufina. The sequence goes on from NC_140129.1 coordinate 29,702,258, forward strand.
ATGACCTGAGGTACTTTGGCAATACCCAAATGTGCCAGTCGAAGTTAAGGTTTAAATCCTGTACTGTGCAACTGAGCCCTCAAGAAGGAACTGCAAAGTTTGAGAGGAATAAACAGCACTTATATCCAGATCACTTGACAAATAAAGGAATGGATATGGAAGTAGTCCTTTCTCTTACTGTAGGCTATACATATAAACTCTAAAATTTAAAAAACTAAAAGTTACAACATGAAGTGAGAGGAACTTGAACCTTCTAAGGTTAGAAGAAGCGCTTTTTTATATAACAATTGCAGTCCTTCATGTGAATTGATGTATGTATTTGGATAGGGTTAAACAAAAAGATTCTTCAGTCTTAAGGTCTGTCTTTTCAGTAATGCCTTCCCATTTCCTTTTTCCACCCCTGAGGAAAATGGTTAAGCAGTTGATTGCATTCCCATTGATTGGCTTGAAAGATGGTTTTAATTAACTGATTATATATAGATATTTCTGAAGATGCTTACTATGATAAAACATTTCTGTTCTTTCCAATAATATATCCGGAACCATTAGGATAATATGTGATATTACAATTAAAGGAACTTTGTGTCAAAGACATTTCAGTTGTAAGACCTTGCTATAGCAAAATAATTTCCTCGCTAGCTGCTTAGAGCATTTCTCACTGTGTCTGAAAAGAAATCACTGCACAAGATATATGCCCATATAAAACAGATTACACAAGTATTCAGTAATATGAATACAGTGACTAGAAAGTAGCTATAATAAGAACAAGAATATTGTTAGGTATCAGTTAATTTAAGGGACTCCTAGGACCCATACGAAGTACTTAGGAACAGAAATAAATGTACTTGATTTCTGAAATTTGTTTGTACAATCCAAAACACACAGAAACAAAGAATACATTTTCTGAAGGACAGACTGCAGCAAACCTGTAGCTTAGTCTTTTTAGCTTTATGAAGTATATAATCAGTAAAAGTTTAAATCACTTAATGATAATGATGATAATCTTTTTCAGCACACCTAATGAAAAGCTCCTGGGACGCCTGGTAAAGGAAAAGGTAATGATCATTTTAGAATAAATATGTTTGTCATTGAATCTGAAGCCTGATATAATGGAATCACTGGGTACATATAAATGGCTACTTCGTGTAACTTAATTTCTTACACACTGATTAAGAAAACAGTATCAACATGCAGAAGTTGTGAAGGATTTGTGATTAGCATAGCATTTCCTAATTGTCTGACTGCATTACCATTTTGTTTTTGCCATTTTAATCTACCAACAGCTTTGTCTTTATTAATAATATATTCCAAACCATTTTCAATATTTTACTATTTATGTTGAACATACCAAACAGGATAGTACTTCTGAAAAAACGTTTATTAGGATAATTAAAAACCAGCAGAACGGATTCTAAGTTCTTCAGGAAGAAAAATGAGATCTTGGGCAGGGGTGCTATTACTTTGGCAAGATGTTTTGCTGCTAAAAATTCTTAAGTTCGTGATAGAAGAAGTATTGGGAAATGGATAAATAATATACTACTTTTATTGATAACTCATTTTTGAAGATAATACTGTCAAACTTATGCAAAGTTAATGGGATTTTTTTTTTAAGATTTCAAAGATTCACTGATTGTGTGTAGTATTAAATTGTTCTTCACTTTGTTTTCACTTTTGCTAACTTCTGAAAATCATCATCTTTCAGTATGACACAGACTTCTATATACTTGACAAATACCCTCTTGCTGTGAGGCCTTTTTACACAATGCCAGACCCAGTAAACCCTGTAAGTAAAGTTCTTTGTTGATGTCTGTGGGGGTTTCTTGAAGTTGAAATTACACTGTATAGGGATAACTTGACAGAATAGATAAAGTATTTTTATATGATCTGCTGTTGTAATTGAAATTCTGATAACAAGAGTAGGTCAGTTGTATGTGGCCCACAAAGTGTTTACAGTTGCCCTTCACCAGTGAAAACATACCAGAAAGAAATACGTATATATAGCTGAAATTGGAGGAGCTTTACTGAAGAGATCTCCACAGCCACTAGAAGAGATCTCCAGTTCCTCCATCACTAAAAAGAGACAGAAACATTCTTTGAGGGCAACAGACACTTCAACAGAAATCCACTTTTTTGCATTGATAAAAAATTCCCCAGTTTATTCCAGAATACGGAGTAAATATCTTTACAGCGTCTTTTGCTTGGATTACTGCCTGCAAATGCAATGTCTTTTTCAAAGTGTGTGTGGAGGAACTTTTGTTCTTTTAAATAGACTCAAAACTAACGAGGGGAGAAAATACACTCTAATTCCAGGGCAGACCCACATACATTGCACTGTTACTACATAGCTTTAGATATCTAAGTGAAGTTACTGAGAGGTGTGTATTTGCCACCTAAGAATGAAGCAACTTTAGATGGGAAATAAACTAATCTTTGTCTTTCCAGAAAAACTCTAACTCTTATGATATGTTCATGAGGGGAGAAGAGATTTTGTCTGGAGCTCAGAGAATTCATGATCCTCAGCTGCTGACAGAAAGAGCCCAGCATCACGGCATTGGTAACAAGATAAACAACTTAAAGCTCAGTTTAAAAGATTATAAATTGTGATTGGATTAGCTTTGTTTAGAGGAAGAATTTGGGACAGAATTTAATATGTGGTGGTAATGCTAAAATCACAACACTGTTTCATGCATAATGTTGATCCATCTAATTGTTCAACCATTTTAATCTAGAGTGGTGGTATTAAGAAACTAATTAGTTTCCCAGCAACACCTTGATGAAAAGGAATTGTTTCCAAGGGCTTTAGAGAGGACGTAACACAGGAAATACCTTCAATAGAAGGAGGGTAGGCAAACAAGTCTCATTCTGTACTCTCACAGACTTCTTGTGGAGTACTCCAGCAGAGTGGTTGGTTGTCCCTTTTTTATATCTTGAACTGAGAGCAAATAAGCAATAAGTGATGAAATTTAAGGACAAAGCTGACTAATAGTAAAAGGGTAGAAGAGTAAATTTGGTAGAGATCGGGAATGTAAAGTGTAGATTGAAATTATGCTTTCAGTGCATAGTGAAGTGAAATGTCAAGAAGATACTAGCAAAAAAGGAGTATCTCTCACTGTAGCATGAGAGGAAAACAGTTATTAAATCATTACTTTCTCATTGCAGTTTATTCAGGAATTCACTAGTTTCCATAAATTATGACAAGCTTAGCTCTTACTCAGTTCCCTGATTTAAATTATTAACAGTAATAGAATAAAATTGCTACGGGCATAACTTGTAGACATTGCTGGGTAATTTATTTGCACTTTGAGTGAAACCACACTGCTAGTTTTTAAGTCACCTTGGTAGATTTTTTTTTTGTTTGCAGTCCCCTAGTCACTGACATGTTTCTCACCTGTTTAATGAACCCCAAGCCAAATGCACCTTTTTCTTGCCTAGATCTGGAGAAAATAAAGGCATATATCGATTCCTTTCGGTTTGGTGCACCTCCACATGCTGGTGGTGGTATAGGTAAGTATGTTTATTTTATTATATTCTGTGTTAGCCTGACCTTAACTTAAGCTGTTTATTCTCTGTCAGGGTTCAATATAAAATTCATGGTAGTAGTCTTGTTAGCAAAATGTGTGGAAATGTTTATCCTGAGGAATTTAAGGAGAGAAAGTAAACAGTAAGATGTAATGGCAAAAAAATAATGGCAGAGTGTGCCAAATTTAAAAGGTAGGTGATCACAAGAGAAAATACACTGATTTATTAGCCTAGCAGGTCATCTTTGAATTTTACCAAAGAGAAAAATGTAAGGAGGCAAGAAAATACTGCATTATGTATGGATATATCACAGTCTACTAATACCAGAAGCCACTGGTATCTTAATGCATTTGATGAAGCTGTTGTGCAGTGAAAAGAAGCAAGTGATTGCTTCTGTCTTTATTCACTGCAATTTGACTGAATGTTACTGATTAACTTCGGCTGATGCTAATAGTTTCTGCAAAGGTATTGATGTCTACAGCCTTCCTGTCTTGGGTGTGAGCATTGTACATACTAAAATGAACAAAGAGTTTTTTCATATCTTAATGATAACAATTTTCACTTATAGACACTGCTTTCATTAGTAGAATGAAATCTCTTTATGCATGTGGAAATAAGATACTTTGTTAGGTCCTGAGCAATATGCACAGTGAGTTCTTTGATTCAGTCTTTCTGCATTTCCCTCACTGTGGTAAGGTACGCTTAATATATTCCTGGCACGTTAAGAGAACAACCTCCTAAGTATGCCTTTAGTAAATGCGTTGAAATGCAATATGCTTTTGGGACAGCTGTTTTGAAATACTTAAAAGATGTTAGCATCAGTGATCATCAGAATTTATAGACAATCCCCAATCATTTAGGCCAGTCACAACTGATATCGAGGAAGCTGAAGCTGTGTCTTTTCTGCAGTGTAAATGCTCCTCATCACACATCCCAGAGGCCAGGCCCAAGTATCTGCCAAACCAAAGATGCTGTGAGAATGATCACTGTTCTCTAGTTGTTTTAGCTGGAAACTTTAACAGAGGGGGAGCAGTGTGTGAATACGAGTAGGCATCTGGGTTTCTTGTCAGTGTGGCTGGGGTGCGTATCTAGCCCCATGGATGTGGACATCTTTACACGTTTTTCAGTATGCACAAACCTCTAAGGTTTTGGGAAGAAAGAACACAATGATCAGTGAAGTATTTATTATCATAAAGATATCAGCAAATAGATACGTGGGTACATATTGCTGAATCTGTATTCCTGCACTGTAGAGTGTTTGGAATGAAATTCCCCAAGCAGGTTTTTACTGTAGTTGCCTATGGCAGTTAATGTCTCTGAAGTGTTTGGAACCAGCGCTTCAGATTGGTACCAAAGACTTACTATACTGATGTGTGTTCTTTTCATTTGTTGCAGGGCTAGAAAGAGTAACTATGTTGTACCTAGGGCTGCATAATGTTCGTCAGACCTCCATGTTCCCACGGGATCCCAAACGACTGACACCCTAATGAGAGCTTCTGAAAATTTGAGGTGATTTGCCCTGAGAATATGATTGTGAGCATATCTGTTGCTACTGATGAACCTGTATTGATCTAAGCATTATAATATGCAATAAAAGAAGATCATCTCATTTGCTAAAGTGCCACAATAATTTTTTTTACCCTTTGGTATTTATTTAAAAAAAATATTTTAACAGATCAAGACTTTGTATTGGCAACTGCACATTTTTAATGAAAATGTGATACTTTGAGCTAGTGTTCTAGTGTCACATTAAATTGTATCAAGTTTCTAAACATTTAAATAAATTATGCAATAAAAAAATCTGCATTTTTAACTCATGTCAGCAAGATTTAATGTTTTGGAGTACAGAAGTGGCTCAAAGCTGAAATAGCTGGATGTTTGCAATTCAAAAAGCAGGAGGAAACCAGCCAATTGTTAATTTACATGAGTATTAGGTAGAGAAGGCAGGTGAGAAGTGGAACATTCTTAACAAAAAATCTTAATTGCAATAAATCTCTCAAAATAAATTAGATACGATATCTGCCTTTCTCGTTTTTGCTTTATATCCTCACAAGATAATCATGAATCGTTAATGTTTTACTGAAACAAGCAAAAAAACCTGATGTAATAACTGTCTAAAGTTTAAATTTATTTTTTGTCTTTTTTTTTTTTTTTTGGAAGTTGTATAGAAGTCATGCCCATTCTTTATTTTGTTACTGTTTGAGACTGGATAGGAGGTTATATACATTCATGGGATGCATGAGGAATATATAATATTCTCAGAAAATGAATGGGTGGTGAATTTGAGAACAGGCCAAGTGTTTGCATGCCTCTATGACAACTAAGTAAATCAATGAGGATTTCATATATCTATTGCCAATGAAACAAAAGGAAATAATGTAAGCAAACCTGTCTTATTTTTTTCCATCTATAAATGCCACAAACTGTTTGAAAGTTGTACATCTAGAGAAATTGGGTGTTTCTCTAAGTCAGAGTACTTCTAAAATTCTAGACATCAAACGAATCACCTCCTTGAATCTCCTCGTTTTGCAGTGGCATGTAAACCTACTTCTCTTCCTCCTCCCAACCCCAAAGATATGCCCTGCATTTTGTGAGGAACCACTTGGAACTTCCTTTTATGTACTTTATCAAATTTGTTTTTCAAATTTAAAGCATTTAAGCATCGACGCCAAAAAACAAAGGATTCCATTCCATGCCTGGGCCCTACAATACAGTTAGTCTGATTTTCATACATATCTGTGACTCCTGACTTAATTTTTCCTTAACATTTTCCATGCTAAAGAGTTTTCCGTAGGAGGTGTAGTTCAGACAGTCTGTGTTACTGTTGCTACCTTGATTTTTAAATGTCAGAGAAGTCATATATCGGTTATGCTACAGAAAGGTCATTGAGGCTGTGTATAAGTTGTGTAGAATTTCACAAAAGGGCAAATCATCTTTTGCAGCTGCCATTGAACAAGACTTAATTTTCATGTTTTGTGACAAGTTCTCCATTATGAAACAATCATTTTAGGAATACTAAAGGTCAGTTTGGTAAAGTACTGGAAATGTAAAAGTTAAACTTTGTTTAGAAGTCACACCATTCAAAGAATAACACATTTTACAGCTTTGCTTGTAAGTGTTGTGCAATTAATTTACTATGGAATCTTCCCCAAATCATTTACTTTCATTTAAAATGTTACAGTGTACCCAGTTGTACTTTACAAAGCTAAGTGGCTTATAAGTACAGCTTATCTTCACAGACTTATTACTGATGAATCCAAGTTTCAAAACAGTTGTTTATTCAGCTAAGCCAACTGGAATTAATTTAATTACTTTATTTAATCCAGAGTTGGTAATGTATTCCAGATTGGAAGCACTTCCTCCTAATACTAAGCAAAATTACTGGCTTACATTTCATGCCAACAAAAAAAAATGTTCTGAAGATTAAGTTCGTTGCTCTAGATGCAGCAGCAAGTTTTGTACAAATGCTTCTGTAACAACTGTGCTTATCCCAGTTCTGTTAAGAGTTATTCAAGCTCATGTTTTAGTTTGATTTATTCACAGTAGCTGCAAAAGAACTCGAATTTGGCTGGAGGCCCTGATTCCTTTGTATGCAGAATTTTTTAATGCAATTTTTCATAGCTAACTGAGAATAATTATGATCATAAATCAAAATGCAAAAATGCATTTGTCCTGGATGTCATTTAAACAGGATACATCAGTGCTGCACAGTGTTAGAATTTGGTTAAAACTCTCCAAATCGTAATTCAGAACTATGTCGTGTTTTGATATGTAGCAGTTGTGGTTTGATAGTTCTGGAAAACCTGTGTAGTCATTTATTTGCACTATTTCTGGCTGTATGTTAGCATTTTACCCAGTCCCAGTTGCTGCTGCTTTTCCACCAGTTAAGATAATTTTTTTTCATTCATGATGTACAGATGAAGATAATAATAATTATGGTACAACTTTTTAAATACTTAGGAATAAAAATGATAATAGTAAGGGATAGCCAGGGAGTCTTTGGTTATCAGCTAACACCAGAAAGCCTTAGTTTACTACTGCAGTTTAACTACAATATTTTCCTGTGAAAACCCATCTGTGTCTGAATCTGCCCACCAGGAGTGAGGACTCAGGCTAGTTTTCTGGAAGTCAAGTGCAGGACTGATTGCCACTGGCTGTGCATTGCTGTTGTGGGGTAACCCCAGGAGGCAGCGAAGCACCACGCAGACTCCCTTCTGTGTGAAAGCAAACTACGGCCTGCGCTCTGCTGCCAACGGGATGGAGAAAAATGCACAGGCAGATCAGTTGGCCACCTTTTGGCTCCGTTTCATGCAGGAGTTCCAGCATGTCTGGTATGGCAGTGGTTAACAGGGGCATGACTTCATTCAGGCCATCATAGTCCAGTGATAACTTCCAGCCTCCATCAGACTCTTGCACTGGCCATACAGGACTGATGAGCGAGTCAAGGATGCGACTCAGGGAGCCTTGGAGGTGTGATGCTGGTGCACCATCGTGGGGGCCATTGGTACCCGCTTTGGTTCTTGACACACAGCAACCCCGCAGCAGAAGGATCCTTCTCAAGGCTGGATGAGGTAGGCAGCTGATTATTCTTGTTTGCATCTATAGCAGCTATACCAAAGGCACATTCATACCCCTTTGGATCCTTGAACTACCCTTTTGGGATAGTGCCAAGGATATGTGGGGCCTCCAAACTGACCACAATAGGATGCTTTTGCCACTTGTTTCCCATCCAGCTCACCTCAGTTTCCAACACAGACAACAGCTGTGATCCCATTGTCACTCCAGAAATCCAGCCTCTTGCCCAGGCTATGTTTCAAGGCCTGTTAGAGGTGTAAACCTATTAAAAACTGGCACAGTCCTTCCGTAGTGCTAGGTGTGGAGTTGGAACCCACATGGACAGGCATCCATCGCATCAGTATCCAAAAGAGGAGAGGTGTCCTTGGCCCATCTGCTGTTTCTGGGGAATCGCTTGACAGCAACCGGAGCAGTAATCTGCTTGGACGTGCCTACTTTAGCCACTGTTTTTTCCCTCTAAGTGCTGATCTCCATTTTTTATTTATGTACTTACAAAATAGGCATTGATTTGGTTCCACCCATGATTACAAAAGTTGCTAAGCTTGTTCTTTTACAGTTTCCTATTAGTGAAGGAACTTCATTGTGAAGGAAAATCACTGAACTCACTGAAGCACAGCTTACAGTGAAAAGATAAAATAATAAATTATGTGTGCAATACAGAATCTGTTGCCTGCTTTGTATTTATACTTCAGAGAGTCTGTCTATAGACATGAGGAAAGTACTGTTAATGACCTAGAGATTAAGAGCAAGCAAAAATGATGAACAAGTATCTGTTTTAATCTACCTCTAATTTCACCTTTTCGCTTCAGCCTTTTCCTTTTATTGATGATTTTTATTTTAGTGGTATTCCCCAAATCCATAACTGTCTGTAACAGAGAAGCTCTAAACATATTTGTTCCACTAGACACCAAGGGCCTTTTCTGAGATGATGCTCATCATCTGTAAGAAGTTCAAAGAGTTCCCTTACTTTAATCTTATTAGCTGACTCAAAATCTTGCATCACTGTGATGATTTATAGATGCTTTCAAGTTGCTTTAAAAATAAAACAACAAAAAAAAACAACTGATATTCTTGCAGACTTGTGAAGCTTGAAACGATTTGTTCTTTTGACTCACATTCATGCAGGAGCTGCATAAGTTTAATCAGATATTATTTGATGTAAAAGGCACAGTGCTTCATTCACACACTGATTGTGCCAGTAACTTTACCATCCTTTGTCCCTTAAGGCTTTCCTGATAATAGAAGGAAGATTAAATGAAACTGATAGGCTGCTCTCACAGGATCTTTTTGAGGGAAGATGCTAAGCCCTGCGTGTTTCAGTTTCCAAATAAAACTTGAGGAGTCTTTCAGACTCTGGTCTCAGTTGTGGGTTGTGTGAGGTTTCCCCCACCCCACTGTTTAAAAGGGTTAGAAGTGTGAAGATGAGAGGGAACAGAGGTCCTGTACAACACAGTGCCAATTTTCTCATACAAGACATGTACAAGAGCACAAATAGGTTGGTTTCTGCTGGTAAACCACAGCAAAGAGCCACTGTGTTCCAGCCAGAGTGACACACCTGCAGCAGCAGGGCACTCCTCTACATACACCGCTTGTGCACTGGCTGTAGGGCAACCTGGGGACCTGTCGGTGTTAACCATCAACACTTCAGCACTTCGGTATTTTGGCTGTTCGCACTTAACCAGCGGTCATGCCTCAGGTACGTAAGCAAAAACTGAAACATGGAGTCCTCTAACACATGCACTGGGCTATTTTTTTCTCCTCCTCCCCAAACAGCCTCGGGGAATAAATAAATAAGAGCACAGGGCAAAAAGAAAGACTGTGGGGTAAACAACTTTTTTTTTTTTTTTTTTTTAATAAAAAAAAGTGTGTATGAAGAGACTGATTTTTTTTTTTTTTTTTGTGGTGGTGTCATTTTTAAAGGGAGACTGGGAAAAAAAGATTACCCCGCTTTTTCCAGAGAGTCCCATAGAAAAAGAGAGACCAGGGGAGGGGAGACTGGAAAAATAGATTGTGGAAGGGGATGACTAGAAAATAAAGACTGAAAAGAGACTGAATAGAGAGAGGCTCTGGAAAAACACAGTGGGGGAAGGAAAGGTGCAGCTCTAGAAAACAAATCCTAGAGTTCCTTTTTTTAAATGGAGACTGGGAAAAACAACTCTGTGGTTTTAAAAAAAAAAAAAAAAAAAAAAAAAAAGATTCTGTTGGAAAAAAGAGCATGGGGAAACCTCGTTTTCCCCATTTTTTTTTTTTTTTCCTCAAAGAGACTGAAAAAATAGGAGGAACTCATGGGATGGGGAATGACACTTCTTTCCAATCTCTCTCTCTGTTTTCCAAACAGACTCTGAAAAGGGCTTCTGGAGAAAAGGGAGTCTGAAAAAAAGAGAGGAGACTTTTTTTTTTCTTTTTTAAGGAGAGACTTGAAAAAGAGACTGAAAACAAAAACTCCGGAAAAATAGAGTAATTTTCGTTGTTGTTGCTTTTGTTTTTGTTTGTTTGTTTAGGAGTCCAGAAAATGAGGCTCTGGGAGAGAGATGGAAGAAAACTAAAGACTAAGCAAAAAAGTGAGGCAAAAATGACAAAAGCAAAAGATGATGACAACATGATAAAAAAGAGGCTAAAAATATAGATGCGCAAAACTCAGGAAAAGAGCTGAGAAGAAAAAGGCATGTTTTCTTGATAGCTGTATCTAGAGTATACAACATAACTCGCTAGATTTTAATTATTTATTGTTCCTTGTCAGTATTACCACTGTCTGTGTAGAGTGGGAGCAGATTCATTTTGGTAAAGAAAAATTAAGAAAACTCAAGAGAAATAATTATTATAGGTGACTTATGATTTCTACTGATATAAGCCTGACAACCAACTTGCTTTTGTGCCCATTTTTGCTTGTAAGTTCTCACAAAGTATGGGATTTATGGACTGCATGCAAACCTTTTGAAAGGAAATCTAAGAACACCTTCCTTGGCCATATTGCAAAGACAAGGCTCCGTGTGCTATGTGGTAAGGGCACTGCAACATAAGGGAACACTACTGCAAGAAGCTCACGATTTAGGGTTTTATTTTTTAAGGGTTTCGAGTTTTAGAAGTGCAAGAAGCCAGCCCCTGGCTGCCTTCATGACAGGCAGATGGATGTTTCTGCAGGTGTCATCGCACCTGCGACCACTTCTTCCCAGATATTAAAGCTCTCCCCGCTGGCAGCTGTCCCTGCCACCAGCTGCCCCTCAGCCACTGCTGCCGGCTTGGGACAACGCCAGGTGCCCGCCGCCATCCCTCCCTCCCTCCCGACAGCCGCCATGGCTGCGGGCGGCCCAAGATGGCGGCGGGCGGGCCGAGATGGCGGCCGGCAGCGTGGCGCTCAGGCCCCTCCTCCCTGAGGCGTTTGGCGCGAAAACCTCCGTGAGGGGCCGGGGCCCGGCGCGGCGGCGGCCGCTGATTGGCTGGCGGGGCCGAGGCGGGAAAGGCGGCGGGGCGGGGCCGGGGCTGAGGGGGCTGCGGGGACGGCGGTCGCCATGGACCTGGCGGCGGCGGGCGGCGGGGCGGCAGCGGCGGCGCCTCAGCAGCTGCGGGATGAGGTGGCCGAGAAGTGCCAGAAGCTGTTCCTGGCCTTCCTGGAGGAGTGAGCGGCGCCGGGCCGGGGCGGCGGCGGGCGGGCAGGGCTGAGGGAGGGGGCGCTGAGGGGCTGTGGGGAGGGCTCGGCCTGTGGGGAGCTCCCTGGGCAGCCGTCGTGTGGGGATTTGGGTGCTCCGGGGGCTCCTCGGGGGAGCCGTGGGGGGTTTGGGCTTTGGAGGGGGCCTCCTGCAGCGAACAACGAGCACAGAGCCCAGATCATTGAGAGCTGGGCCTGGTTAGCCTGGAAGACAATAGGCTGAGGGGAGACCTCATCTATATAATATATATATATTTTATATATATACATATATATATATGTTAGTATCAGAGGGGAGACCTGTCAAGGGGGAGACACCAGCCTCTTTTCAGTTGTGCCCAGTGACAGGATGAGAGGCAGCGGGCACAAACAGAAGCACAGGAAGTTCTGGCTCAATATGAGGGGGCGTTTCTTTACGGTGAGGGTGGCAGCACTGGGACAGGCTGCCCAGTGAGGTTGTGGAGTCTTTCTCTGGAGAAACATCTCTAGATGTTTTTGGATATCTTATATATATTCAAACTCTCCCTGGATGCCATCCTGCGCAATGTGCTCTAAGCTATCCTAGGTAGGGGAGTTGGAGTAGATGAGTTTCAGAGGTCCCTTCCAACCTCAGCCATTCTGTGATTGGGTGAATAAGGTTGGAAAAGACCTCCAAGATCATCTAGTCAAATGTCCCCCTGCCACCACTGTCACCCTTCTAAACTGTGTCCCTAAGCACCATGTCCCAAGAAAGCTGTTCACCTGATCCTAAGGGAACAAAGCCTGTCTTACTGCTGCAGGTCATGGTTAGACCACAGCTAGGAGGCTGTGTAGGAGAGCAGTAGGGCAAGAAGTAGATCCGTGTGTTTGCAAGGTGTCTGTGGAATGGGGACAGAAGGAAAAGCATCACTGGAAAAGTTGGTTGCAAGGGGATGGGGGACACCATTGTTTCCTTGCACGCTCCCCAGCACACATCATCCTTTTCTCGTCCCATGACAGCAGAAGTTTTTTGCTGCTGCCTGATGTATAACTGTCAAACATTTTCCTGAATCATGCTCACTTTCAGGTTCCAGAACAGCGATGGGGAAGTCAAATACCTGCGTGATGCTGAAGAACTGATTCGGCCAGAGCGGAACACGCTGATCGTCAGCTTTGTGGATTTGGAGCAGTTCAATCAGCAGCTCTCTACCACTGTTCAGGAGGAATTTTACAGGTAAAATGTAGAGGTTACATGAGGACTGACCTGTGCTGCCATCTCAGGCCTATAAAGTCTTACCTGAGGTTATTTGCTTTCTGTATTCTGTAAACCCTTATATATAATAAATTAGTTTTACTGGATCAAAGTTTATTGCTTAATGGATTCATAATTACTACTTTATTATTTTCTGTATTTCAGGGTTTATCCTTACCTTTGCCGAGCAGTAAAGACTTTTGCCAGAGACCATGGAAATGTTCCCTCAAACAAGGACTTCTATGTTGCCTTCCAAGATCTGCCTACCAGGCACAAGTAAGATGATTATTAATTCCTTGTGTGTTTTTACTACTGGAAAAAAGTGTCAAAGGATACTGAAAATGTTTTTGATTATCAGAATAAAACGTACAGTTCACCAGTACAATTGTGAAGAAGCTGCCTGATCTTAGGGCTGATCTTTGAAACAGTTTTTCATTTGTGAATCATAAAAATCAAATTGTGAATCAAAAGCTAGACTGAAAAGGCTCTTAAATACTGACGTTCATAGCATTCTGCAAACTAATGTAACCTCTCTATTTGCAAAGCTGGTGTAGATAGTGTGTTGCTTTTGAAGTACCAATGAAGTAACCTTTGCATTGGTTTGGCCTTTAGTATTAATCTAAAGTAAAATCAGGAAATGGGAAAATAGAAACCTTGTTTTCTTTGGCTATTACAACTGTTCTCTAGTCACAGATTGAATGAAACTATGTAGCTACTGGTTGGGTAGTACCTTTGGCCTAGAAATGGAAACCCTACTAAGAATTTAATCCCGATGAATTTCCATTTTAAACAGAATTCGAGAACTGACATCGGCGAAAATTGGCTCTCTGATGCGTATCAGTGGACAGGTGGTACGTACCCACCCAGTTCATCCTGAGCTTGTAAGTGGAACCTTCCTGTGCCTGGACTGTCAGACAGTGATAAAAGATGTGGAACAGCAATTTAAATACACGCAGCCAAACATCTGCAGAAACCCGGTCTGTGCCAACAGAAGGAGATTCCTGCTGGACACAAACAAATCAAGATTTGTTGACTTCCAAAAGGTACAGCGGGGAGGTTGGGGCAGGGCGACAACAAAAGATGACATTCCTGTGTTCTAGTGGTAGCTGCAAGGTGTTGTTTGTACTTCTGCATATCAGAGGTGGTTGATTTTGGTTCTGTCAACCTCAAAAAGAGATCTCAAGGCAGTGGAGTTTCTGAAAATAATTTTTTTTCTGTCTGTGGAAGACTTTTGTGTAAGCATGGGAAATTATGAATAGAATCAAAGCATTTTTATTGCGTGATGTGGTGTGTAAACAAGTCACTGAAAACTCATGTATTTGAGCCATTGTCAGTCTCCTGTCACAGGTACATCGTGTGTAATTATTTCATGCACGTATGAAAAGGGATATCAGCAGGGCTATTTAGTATTGGCAGTGTTTTGTTCTAGACAGATTTACTCTTCCAAATCCTCATCACATGCTATTCCGCAATAATGCTTTGTCAGTCACGTTAACTGGACTCTAACTTGCCCAAATACTTGTCCTTAACTTCAGAATTATCACTGTGGCTCTTGTGTATACTCTAAGTTTCTCTAATGCTCCTTAGATACTGGTTAGTAAAGTGTGATTTTATTTCATTAAAAAAAATGATTTCATGATTGATATGGATGGCAGTCAGCAAATGCCACTTCCTGTATTTATTTTTTAAGCTATTTTAGCTTTAAAAACAGTTTGAAATTCGGTGACATCTGAGCACTTGATGTTCTGTACCTCCTCAGGTCCGCATTCAAGAGACACAGGCTGAGCTGCCGCGAGGCAGCATTCCTCGCAGCGTGGAGGTGATCTTGCGTGCAGAAGCAGTGGAGTCTGCCCAGGCAGGTGACAAATGTGACTTCACAGGATCACTGATTGTCGTGCCTGATGTGGCTCAGCTCTCAACACCAGGTTTGTTGCTGCTGCTCCTGACCTCCGTGTGAAGTCCCTGCAGCTTGTTCTGGCGGCTGCTGACTCTTCCTTCTCGTGGCAGGAGTGCGCGCGGAAACCAGCTCCCGGCTGAGCGGGACAGAGGGCTACGAAACCGAAGGCATCCGAGGACTTCGTGCCCTTGGAGTCAGAGAACTGTCCTATAAACTAGTCTTTCTAGCCTGTTATGTCGCACCAACAAATCCACGGGTGAGTCTACAGAGAAAAATAGATCCAAGAGTACTGAAGATTTCCACTGTGTTTTCACCTCAAATTAGGGGGGTGAGGATAGGTAAAGCTTTAAATAGGTGCGTGTACCACCTTTCTTTGCATTTGACTGCCCTCATATTCTGATTGAGTTTACGTATCAAGTTCTTATCTTGTCTTTATTGTTCATAGCAATATTCATGGATATGAAATTGGAGTTTGCCAATTTCATCTGTTTATTCTAAAAAGCTAAATGATTCATTTATTTCATTCAAATTTCATACATTTCTCCAGTATTTGCTTTTCCTCCAGAAAATCCTATTGATTCATATTGTTCCAAGGAAAAAAAACTAACCTTCATGTTCCCTCTATTTTATCATATTAAATCTTGGGATGTTATTACCTCATAATAAGTAACACTGAATGTGACTGGGTTTTAGTATGGTGCGATATTTTAGGCTATAATTTCCTGCCTCATTTCAGAGTAACAAAAAGGCCATGGAAATTCTGGCTGAAGAATACTTAAAAAGGCAAATTTTAGCCAAAGGAAGCTGTACTATTTTTGCTCTCTTTTTACTCTCTAGACAAGCATCTCTGTTGTTTTTTTTTTTCTTGTTAACTGAGCTTAGACTCAATTTTCCTGCTACAGAATTGTTTGTGTGTTTTTCTGTTTGTTTGTTTGTTTTTTAAAGATAAGAGGTGATGAGCTTCCTTAGCCTAAGGCTAGTCTTTCTGAATGTGTTCTACTCAGCTTAGAGTGCATGAGAGTTTGTATAAGCTCCTGTCTGCAGTACTCGCATTCAATAGTAATCACATTTGTCATGGTTATTTATTTTTTTTAATTCCCTTGTTTAGTTTGGTGGAAAAGAGCTCCGAGATGAAGAACAGACTGCAGAAAGCATCAAAAACCAAATGACTGTGAAAGAGTGGGAGAAGGTGTTTGAAATGAGCCAAGATAAGAACCTTTATCACAATCTGTGTACCAGCCTCTTCCCCACTATCCATGGTAAGAGTCCAGTTGTTGCTTCAGAGAAAGGAGATTTCCCCTGTGAAAATATTAGTTCTTATTAATATCTTTGTAGTACCATTTTGGGAATTCATGAAAGCCCAGTACCAACTATCTCAAACTCTTCCTTCCAGAATTGGTTTTGCTAGAAAAGGAAGACCTAATTCCCAAAGACTTCCTTTGTTAAATTAGTAAGGGTTGCAATGGTAGTCAAAATGGTTTTGCTCTGTGGTGATCTACCACTTAACCCTACAGCTGACAGTTGGATATGAGCTTTATTTTATATGGGCATCCTCTGAAAGATTTAAGAGTTCCAAATCCATGTGCTGTTGTGCGTGGATGTGTGTGCATATGTCTGGTGTTGTTTCTGGCTTGGAACTGGTTTGAGAACTTACATTGGTTATGTCTGAAAAGTTTGATCAACTGAATTTTGTCCATATTTGGAGCCACCCTACTGTAAGGGAACTCAGTTGCCTTTCGAGTTATTCTTCCCTGAAACTGTATCAAGAACATAAATAGGCTTCTAGGGGATGTTTAGTAAATAAGTAATTCTGAGTTGATGTGCCTAAGTGCTCTAAAATTCTTCCAGTGGGCTAAAATTTTCTTAAAATAGGAAAAACGTTGCATGTTGAGTGTCCTTTCTTGGGTAGGTAATGATGAAGTGAAACGGGGGGTCCTGCTGATGCTTTTTGGAGGAGTCCCTAAGACCACTTCTGAAGGCACTTCTTTGCGTGGGGACATCAATGTTTGTGTTGTTGGCGATCCAAGTACAGCCAAGAGTCAATTTCTAAAGTAAGTTTCTCTTTAAAATTCAGTATTTAAATATTGCCAGTGTGACTAGAGCTATAAATGTATTACTCTGCCTTTCCTACGTTAAACAGAAGTAAGAGAAGTAAAATAGTAGAGAAGATTTTCCAGGAATAATTTGGATGTGGTTGAGTTATTTGGGCTGAAGTAAATTCAACTGGTCCGTAAGGTAATAAAAAAGAATTAATTTAAGAGGTGGTTGTTGTTTTTCAGATAATTATGAAAGTACAAGTTTTTATGTTTTTGAAAGTCATTGATTATTAAAAATGTAACATTGAATATCTTAAAATATTAGAGATGGATAAAATAGTGATTTTTTTTCCCCTCTGCTTTAGCTTAGTCTAAATTGGTAGGTCCCAACACCGATCAACCAGACAGCTATTAAGCCTGAACAATAATTATGAAATAAGTATATCTAATGGTACACATTCAAGCTATAATGCTTTTTTTTTTTTTTTTTTAACCTCAAGTTCTATTTAATATGGTTTTGTTTTCTCATGATGCTCTTTTACCTCTGGATCACTCTCTGTGAGGCTGAGGTCTACTGCATCTCAGAAATGTGGAGGCACCACAAAAGTTGCCTTTGGCTGCCTGTGGTCAGCATAGCTGCTTCCTGCTGTGCAGCCTTGTGCTGTTCCTTTGTGCTGACTTCTACCTGACCTGTGAGGAGCTGCCTGAGCTTGTGAAGTCAGCAGAAAACTGTGGGAGGAGGTCTGGATTATTTTTTCTGCTGCTATAACCAAGAGTGAATAACAGACCTGTAACAGACTGCAGTTAGATAAGGCTTAGTTCCCAAGGCTCGCTCAAATATCATTACAGATAGGGGAACCTAACTAAATGTTAACTGCTTCCTGAAGGAAGGAATAAGTCCTGGCCCTAGGGCTTGAAAGCAGTCATGCATTAAAGTTGTCTTGTTTCTGCAGGACTCAGTCTGTCTTTTTAAGTTTGTGTAACACAGTTTCTCACTTTCAATAGGCACGTGGATGAATTCAGTCCTCGCGCTGTATACACCAGCGGAAAAGCCTCCAGTGCTGCTGGTCTAACAGCAGCTGTTGTAAAAGATGAAGAGTCGCATGAGTTTGTAATTGAAGCTGGAGCACTGATGTTGGCAGATAATGTGAGTACAGGAACTAGAGAAGTTTCTGCACCCCTAGAATGGTTTTGATCAATGACAAAAGCCCCCAGACTGTCTTAAAAATGCTTTTTCTCCAAATGTGATTGAATTTGAGTAACTTGTTATTTTTTGTTCTTCTGCTGCAGGGTGTATGTTGCATTGATGAATTTGACAAAATGGACTTGCGGGATCAAGTAGCCATCCATGAAGCAATGGAGCAGCAGACAATATCCATTACTAAAGCCGGAGTAAAGGTACCTTGTGCTATTCCTTTGGCTGTGCAGTCTCCATGATTGTGTGAGTGTTTGTGGCACACGCTGATCCAACATCATCTCTCAGACTTTGATGTCAGCTCTGCAGCTGCCTTGCTGTGGCAGAGAGATCACTTATCTGCAAAGTTTTCATGCCACTTGCTCATAAATAATTGGAAACTGTACTGAAGGGAAAAAAGAGACAGTAGTGGGAAGGAACAGAAAATGGGAATGAGTATGGGGAAATTCAAACCCTGACGTAACCCTCAAATGGTGTAGATTTTTTCACTTGTGGAACGATTTGTATATATGCGCTGTTTAAAAACAGGGTGATTAGTAACAGTTTTAAAGGCTTATTTCAGTATTGGTGGTAGCTGTATGACAATGTCAAAAATTTAATCATTAAATTAAGTATCTGGGCAGAATAGGATATTGGAGCTGGGTTAAAGGACTGGTTAGAAGAGTTTGGACTCTTGAGGAGCTGTTGTTGTAATATAATCATTGCAATTCTGTATAAAAGACTTCATGCGGATCTTTTGGAGTTGCAATAAGTTGGTTTAGCAAGTCATGACTTTTTTTTTTTTTTGTCAGGCTACCTTGAATGCCAGGACCTCCATTTTAGCTGCAGCAAACCCAGTTGGTGGGCGCTATGATAGATCCAAGTCATTGAAACAGAATATAAACTTATCTGCTCCCATCATGTCTCGGTTTGATCTCTTCTTCATTCTTGTGGATGAATGTAATGAGGTAATTTTGAGCAACTGTAGAATAATTTACATCAGAAAAGACCTCTGGACGTCTCTAGTCTAACCTCTTGCTCAGAGCAGATCATTAAGAGCAGGTTGCCAAGAACTTGACCTGGCAAATTTTGAGCATCTTCACAGATGGGGATTCTTCAGTTTCTCTAGGCTGCTATGGCAGTGTTTGACAACTCTGCTTTTTATATTAAAAAAAAAAAAAGAAGTTATATCTAATCAGAATTTCTCATGGTTCAATTTGTGTCAGTTGCCTCTTGTTAATTTGGACTTTCAGGAACAATCTGGCCCCATTACATCTTGCCAATGAGGCACTTGCTTTCTTTACAGGCTGAACTCATGCAGCTCTGTCGCTCCTCACACATAATGTGCTCCTGCCCTCTGACCATCTCTGTGGCCCTCTGCAATTTTAGGTGAAACTGATCTCATGAGAGCCTCTTGCTTCTGCTTTTATTCTCTGTCTGTGAAGTTAAAAAGCTGGCAGTACAAATTTTAACACACACTGCTGAATACAAGGATACTTGTGGTGATTTGACCTGCAAACGTAACAACATTAGTCAGTTTTACAAATTGCTAGTCACTAAGGCTAAGACTTCTACCACCTGTCTATGTGGCATTTGCCTCAAGAGTATAAAAGATGCAGAGATTCATGTTGTCTCCGTACAGTTCTTTCAGATGTTTTGCTCAGCATCATTATCTAATTGAGAAGGGACTATTGAAAGAGAGTAGGCTGTAAAGAAAGCCAGTGGTTCCCACGCTGCAAAGTGCTGCTTTCTGCCTGTTCTGTGGCTAATTTGTAGCCCAGGAGAATTCCAGAAGTTGTAAATCCTAAAATTGCCTTTCATGCCTTCTCTGCTGTGTCCTTGTACTGAAACCTTCCAGGGCATTCTCCTGGGTCTTCTGGCAATGTCTTGCTTCTGGAAAGAGTAGCTCAGCCGTGACGAGTGCAAGTGAGGGAAGGGAATGGGAAGAAGAATGCAGCTGTTGTTCTGATGTTTGGCTGGTGTTGCAAAAGTGATCTAACAGAGCAATATTATTCCAGGTTACAGATTATGCTATTGCCAGACGTATAGTGGATCTGCATGCCAGAGTAGAAGAATCTGTTGATCGTGTGTATTCATTAGACGATATCAGAAGGTATCTGCTGTTTGCAAGACAGTTTAAACCCAAGGTAATACTGCCTTCTTGTATAAATTAATCTGTGTGAGAAAGTCCAAAGGATTAGTCACTCTGTAGCTTGCTTTCTTCAGACAAATGCTCCTCACGAGAGGAGCACTAAACTCAGTTGTTATCTAGAAACATCATGTATTTTGGAGCCATGCACTCTTTCTTTTTTTTTTTTCCACTCCAGAAGTCCAGACAGCCCAGATGAGATTATGTTATAATCAGTGACCTTGATCTCTTACCTCAAGAGCATGGGTTATTTGATACATGAATGCAGAGATATTCGTATTTTATTGACCTCTTGCTTAATCAAGCAGATTGTTTGTCTTTATTTTAAAAGGGTGGTGTTCCTCAATATTTCTTTGCTCTTGTTACGGTAAAACACAGAACGTGTGAAACTGCTCTAAGTACAGATTTTTGTGGTCTACCCAAGTAGCTTTTTGGATGTGCTGTTTTTTAGCTCTGTTGGAAGTTATTCTAATGTCATTCTTCTCAAATGGGAGGAGAGGACACCCTCCCTTTACAGAGTTCTGCAAACTTCCATTTAATTTCCATGTGGTGGGAAGTTTGTTTTCCAGTTGGATCTGTGTATGTGCAGATAGACAAAAGCTAATAAAAAGCACACACACAAAGCTGTACTTGGTGTTAGTATTCTTGAGCGTATACTTGTGTGTGTGTGTTTGCATGCAGAACAATCATAGAGACAGGCCTGAATTATGCCTAGAAGCAAGTCTAGAACAGAAAAACAAATTAATAAAAAATTTGCTGTAAGATAATTGATGAGTCAATGTACTTACTATGTAACTGTTACGATAATCATTATTACAATGTAGTTCTGTTACGATTGTCCATTGTATTTATGTAGGGTAAGTGTAATAGAATTGAATATTTCACAGAAAAGTCTGGAAACTGCTAATCTGATTCAAGAAGCATAAACTTGAATGCTTTTAACGTGGCAAACTGTCTTACCATCCTGTGTCACAAAGATATCCAAGGAGTCTGAGGACTTTATAGTGGAGCAGTATAAACGGCTACGGCAGCGCGATGGCTCTGGAGTGACAAAGTCATCCTGGAGAATCACAGTGCGGCAGCTGGAAAGCATGATTCGGCTCTCTGAAGCTATGGCCCGTATGCACTGCTGTGATGAGGTATCAGGTTTTTCTTGAAGGTTTATAGAAATGTTGTGGCAGCTCTGGCTTTTCTATGTCACTATGGTATTGTACATATTTAAATCCCATAAGTGAGGAGGTGGGTTATTTTTTAATTAAACACAACTTACAAAGAAACTGATGGCTTTTAGCTAATGGCTAAAGTAAGGAAGATTTGTCCAGTTTTTTCACTTCAATTCCAGAGGAGAGTCTCATTAATTATAACCTTTTTTTATCATATTGTTTTAGATCCATTTCTTTCATGTTTCTTGCTCCACTGATCCTTCTTCAAAATATTCTTGGTATAAGTAAAAAATCTTTATTGACACCACGTGATAACTAAAGTCTAAAAGGTTCATCAGGTTGTTTATTCCTTCTGTAACCTTATGTTGCAGAATACCTGTAGTAGAATGTAATTTGACTTGTGGGGTCTTTACTGCTTATGATTAATTAGCTGAGATGGGTAGAGAGACTGTCAGAATCAGGGGTGAACTGGAACTATTGGAGAAAGAAACCTTTAATACCAGAAGAGCCACCATGCCTATGTAATTCACGTTTTTTCAAATCTTCCCCAGGTTCACCCAAAGCATGTGAAGGAGGCTTTCAGGCTTTTAAATAAATCCATAATTAGAGTTGAGACTCCTGACATCAATTTAGACCAAGAAGATGAACAGCAAATGGAGGATCAAGAAGACCAAGATGGAGTCAATGGTAAATTATTTGTAGAGGGCTTTTCAAAGGGGAAAGTACCTTCAGTCTTTATAGCTTACCCTTTTTGAGTATACACTTCTCTTCAGTTTCCCACCTATTTCTCTTCTAACACTGTCTAGGAATCTTTATTCCTGCTACTAACTCTTGTTTCTTCAGCTTTTTTGTGGGCTCCACTTGCCTAGGTTGGTCAGTGCCACACTTTTTAGTGGGTCAGATTATTAGCCAGTTACACTATGTTGTAGAGTTAAAGCTGAGCATGTGTCCAAACAGGTGCAGCAGAACCTCCAGCTGGGGTTAATGGCCTTGTGAATGGGATCAATGGCCATTCTGAGGACACGAACAAGGATGGTGCACCAAAAGCTTCTCTTAGGCTGGGCTTCTCTGAATACCGACGAATTTCTAATCTTCTTGTGCTGCACCTCAGGAAAGCAGAGGAAGGTAAGGATTCGTTTGTTAAAAATATGGCATACTGAGATGTGTCAACGTGTGTGAACTGGCTCTTCATTAAAACAAATTCACCTGAAACTTAGAAGGTTTGCATTTTTCAGTGGTATTTGTTAAACGGTTCTGTGTTAAACATTTATACTCCAATTAAACCATGATAAAGCAGTCTCCTGTGCAAAGCATGGTGTTTTAAGAAGCACAAGAGAGCTATTGTGTATTTATCTTTTCAATATTACAAATGTTAACATAGATACCCTTTTCTTTTATGGTTTGAAAATTATCTTACTGCTGCTATGTTTATGCAAATTATGTGGAATGGTATTGTAATCATTTTTTTAATGCTTTCCGTTTGCAGAAGAGGACGATTCATCATTAAAGAAGAGCGAACTTATTAATTGGTATCTAAAGGAAATTGAATCTGAAATAGAATCTGAAGAAGAGCTAATAAATAAAAAGAAGATCATAGAGAGGGTCATTCACCGACTTACACGTTATGTATGTATAAAAATGTGTGGATAGTGAAAGAGGGTTTTAATATATGTTACAATTACTCATTTTTAATAGATTTCTCTAATTTGAGAAATGTGTTTTGTGTTTCTATGTCATTGACTGATGCAGCATAATGCCATCTTTGTTTAATAACTGTTAAAATTAATCTCAGAGAAAACACTGAAATAAATTAGAGGTGTGTATTAGTACAAGTTCAAACTGCTATTCTATTTTCTACTGTTTATTTATAGAAGCATAAGTGCTACTTTTCTGTATTTTTGTAGTTTCAGTTTTATTAGCAAACAAATATTAACAAAACATTTTACTCACTGGATAGCTTTCGGTTTTAGAGTGTCTTAAAATATTTCTCTGAAGTAGAAATCGTTACTTCCCAGGATCCAGTACATGCACTGAAGTTACTTGTTTCACATTTGGGGATTTTTGTAAGAAAAAAAATGTCAAAGTAGGAAAGAGATGGAATACTTCTCATTTTTAAAAGTATAAAAACACTAGAATGACATATTCCCAGAAAGCATACTACATATAGGAGATTACCACTGAAGGTAATTGTGGAAATTAGGAACCTATTAAAGAGGGAGTTGACAGCTAAAAGGGTTGAATAATTTGTCAATTAGAGGTGCTACCAGCAGAAAAAAGGAGATACTTTTTAAAAAAGGACAAACAAAACAGTCCTTTTCATTCTTGTCTGAATACAATTTTCTTGTCTGTTGCAGGACCACATTCTGATAGAGCTGTCTCAGTCAGGTCTGAGGGGTTCCAGAGAAGAGGAGACTTTTGATGAAGACCCATACCTGGTTGTCAACCCAAACTATCTGCTGGAAGACTAAAGGCGGAGATCTAGGTTGTAGAACAGACTCAGACTAGTTACGTGTTGGAAAACGCATTCTTTTCTGCATTCTTGCAATGGTTGTTACATAGCTATCTGATTCATATGAATGCTTTACTGTGTAACGCATCAATATGCAATTAATAATATATGATTGATTGTAGACACTGAGCATACCTGAAAATTTTTAAAAGTGCCATGTATTAGTTTCATTTTTAATTCTGTGTTCACTGCCATCATCCAGATGCAGAGGAGGGTCATTCAACAGCTCTTTTTAGCATCAAGCTATGTAGATGCTTTGGTTTTAAAGGGGGGGAATTTTGTTCTATTCATTGTTCTTATTGTATTTGGTAAACTTTTTATACTGTAGATTTTAAATGTTTTTCTTAATAACATAAATAAAAGATCATTAAATGTCTGGAGATCTCTGGGGGTGGATTTGTTGGTTCTGATATGTGGGGATGCTGTTTCTATGCCTGTGCTTTGAAACTGAAAAGTCAGTGATCTGAACGCCTCATGTCTTAAGAAAGATTACATTTCCCATATGACAGGCATTGTTTTTAAGAATTCCAGTAATAGATGATGAAACACTGATTGCTTCTCTTTCTTTTCAGATGTAATAAGGATGTGTATGCTCCTGTTGCATATTTAAAATAGAAAATTAAAAATAGTCAAGTTAAGTCAGGATGGCACCCCCCCAGCTTGAGGAGTATCTTGACTTGTAAGTGAATTGAAAAGTGCCATCATTTGTGAGGGATTTTAAAGTGTGTATTAGTAAACTTGCTTATAGATAATTCTATAAGAAAATTTCGCCTAAATTCCTATGGGTCTCTTCAGTCCTGTACAGTATGGGAATATTAAATTGTTTATTAAGAATTACAAATACTTGAATATTTGTAAGTATTTGTACATACAAATACTTGAACTTAGAAATATCTGAATTTCCAGTTTAACTGAAGTACCTGCATTCTAAAATAATGACTAGACTAAGTTACTTGGCAATTTAACTTCTCAAACTAGAGCATAAAAGCAATGGCCAAATGTATCAGGCATTGTATGTTTTAATAAGGCCTTTTTTCGTTGGATCCTTTTGGAATGCTAAAAGCTGCAGTCAACACTTGGGTCTGTTTGAGTGTTACTGCAAGGCCAAGCTTTGCCCTTTAATGTCCCAGGAATTTGTTGGTAGTTCAATAGGGTTCCAAATGAGAACAAAATTTGAGCTGAAAGAAAATATTCTAAGCTGATTTTGTGACCATTTCCTTGTTTGTTTCAACTCATGGTGAATAAGGAAATAACTAACTCCAGTCTGAATGTTAGCAGGATTTCAGAACAATGCTGTCACCCCAAGGGAACAGAGTACTTCTAATGCACTTCTGAGGGGTAAATACTTTCTTAAGGTGCAGGTTTTTTTTTTTTTTTTTTTTTTTTTTGATGTATCCTCCGGGATTAATGCCTTAGTTTCTTTTCCAGCACACCATCCTGCATTTGCCAAGACTGGGAATGTTCTCATTCCTTTCCATGATGTGTCCAGTTAGCAGCCTTTCACATGGAGAACTCTGTCACCTTAGGAATTCTACATCAGGAATTCTTTGAGCTGTACTGGAGGTGATACTTATCTATGGGTTTTGGAAGTCTTTTTGTTAGTTTACATTTGATTAGTAATTCTTATTTAATCATTCATTCACAGTCCTCAGTAGTTTTTATTAAAATTTGAAATCAATCCAATTGAATTGGATGCCTGCTCACATCAACAGATTAATCTTGTGAACTCAAACTAGTGGGCACTAATTCTATATGCAATAATGTTGCTCTGCTAATATTTTTCATAAACTGCATCTTGGCAAATGCTTCATTGCATTAAAAAGAACTGCCCACCTGCAACAAGTCTTATTTCATTCTATATTGTTCATAACTTACTTTTAAAATAAGGACAGGGAAAGAAATATTTGTTTTTCATTATACGTTCCTTCTTCCCCTATCCTGATCTTTGTTAATAAGCATTTGTATTAATCCTTTCTTGTAAGGAGAAAGTAAGTGTTTTTTTTCTACTTTTCCCTACAGTTCTATATGTTCCATAGGTTGAGAGGGGTCTTCTCTTTCTGGAATTAACACGGCTGTACTGAGAAATCAGCAGCAGGTGGTGCTGTAAAGTTCCTAGTCAAGCTTGTCAAATCCACTAGAGGAAAAAAAAAAAAAAAGTACTTATGCTTTCAGAACAGCAAGCACAATGTTTCAGGAAGCTTTTCAAGGCTTCTTAATATAAAATAGTTGGCTGAGAATCAAATAGTCAGTCCTTGTATAAGCAAGGAGGTTGGCTGTTGGGAGTAACAGCAGAAGCTGAGAGAGTTTCTACTACGACTTAAATAACAAAGAAAAGATTGCTTGAGAACATATATTGCCCAAATGATTCTATCAGTATTTTAGACAAAAACTGCTTGTTAAGGGAAATAAACTGGGAAATAGGACTGACTTTTCAATATAGTTTCAATATAGTTTATGTAGGATTTTATTTAGTTAATTTAAACATGTTTTGCACTTAGGCAGCACAGATGGCAGTTCCAGGCAAATGTTCTCAGCTCTTCCATTTTGCTGTATTTGGATGTAGAAAAGTAGAATTATCTCCTCCTGCAGCAACCTAGGTAGGCGATCTATGTGAGTGCATGCCTTCTCAAGGCTGAAGGAGGGAGTACTTTGGAAAGCAATAATATATTATTTGAATTTCCTGATATTATTAGAATGGGAACACATGTTGCTGCTGCCTGAATTCATGTAACAACCACTTTTCCAAGGGGGTAAGATGCCACCTCTCAGATTTCCTTCACGAACCCAAGAACAACAGCACAAATGAGCCTCCCTCCCCTCCTGCTCACCTGAGCGGTGGCACCCAGCCCCATCAAAGCAGGTAATTGGTTTTGTTATTTTTGCATCCAGAACTGTGCTAGAATTGCTTTTAAACCAAACCAAAACAAAAGGCGAGGAGATGAAAAACATTGTCTACTTACTTTCTCTTCCTCTGAAATGGAAGTGGTGTCAGTGAGTGTCAATTTATGTTCAAGTATAAAGGGAAACCTGCATGTTGCAGAAAATGAACCCAGTGTTTCACAATGACCTTTCTCCAACTTATTGCTTGACAGATCTGTTTATCATAAAAAGATTTTTATCTATTTATTCAGTTGTTTGTCTGTTAACTGAAAGTCCTGATATGTTATCATTTGAGTGTGTCAGCTGGTTCTGGGAAGGCTTATCTGTGTAATAGATAATTTCGGTTAAATATTACTTCCACTATAATATAAATGGGATGGACTAACTTTGTGAAGCAGATCCAGAAATGGAGCTGGTTTATACGATAGTTGTCTTTTTCATGTTAGCCTGTCCCAGCTTTGGGATCAATGGGGAGTTAGCTCAGATCTCTGTGGCCATTGCTGGACCTCTACCCAGGGAGTTTGTACATAGACTCCAGCTGCAAAACCACATCCTAACCAAAGAAGCTCCAGGCCCTACTGTGGCTGAAGCCAGCGATTACCCTTGCCAACAAGATCCTGCGACTTCCGAGCTGCCCCAGTACTTTTCCCACCTTCATGAGGTTGGGGTGACGCATTACAAAATCTTTTTGCCGTGGGAGCGCATTCTTCCCAAGGGGGATTCCAGAAAGCCAGACGAAGCTCAAGTGCAGTGCTACCAGCAGCTGCTCAAGACGCTGGTTGCTGCAAACCTCAGGCCGGTGGTAGTTCTGCATCACAAGCACATCCCTGGCAATGTGGCTGCACAGGCTGCAGGCAACAAAACCAACGCTTTTGCTGACCTTTTTGTGGACTATGCAGAGTTTAGTTTCAATGTTTTTGGGGATCTGGTTGATGTGTGGCTCACTTTCAGTGACCTGCCAGAGGTCTTGAAAAGCCTGCCTTACGATGAGCCCCAGCTCCGTGTCCAGGCCCTGGCTGCTGCTCATCAGAGAGCTTATAGTGTCTACCACGAGAAATACTCACTGGCAGGTAAGAATAGGCAGAGGGATTTTTGTGTATGACCTTTTCACAAAATAGTTTGTAATGAGATTAAATGGCAACTGCTACATGTAACCTCTGAATGTGCTGTCAGTGCTCTCAGAATTGCATAGGAATACTTGAGTAACAGGTTCCTTCAAATACCTTATTTTGATATTTTTTTATGATTACTGGTAATTCCATTTTACTTGATAGCCAAAGTAGTTGTGGGGAATGTAGGCATGTATCTCTGTGTGTGTATTTATATATAATTTCTCATTTAAGTGAAATGAAGTGTGTCAAATAAACCAACAAGAAACCAGATAGTTACTTTTAACCTAAAAGGAAAATAAAATATCCTGTTTTTCGTTTTTTTTTTTTTTTTTTTTTTTTTTTTTTTTTTTTTTATTAACGTGTGTGTATGTTAACAAAGCTCTAACGATCAAGCTATTTTGTAGATGGTAGTAGCTTCAGAACACAGGCCTCATAGAATAGTTTGGGTTGGAAAGGACCTTCAAGCTCATTCAGTTCCAGCCCCCCTGCCCTGGGCAGGGACACTTCCCACCAGCCCAGGTTGCCCAAAGCCTCATCCAGCCTGGCCTTGGGCACTGCCAGGGATGGGGCAGCCATGCCTATTGGGGCAGCCTGTGCCAGGGCCATGTTCTACTGTCAGTTTGCAGGTTTTGTATTCACGTACTTTCCTTGTATTTTGTGGGGTTTTGTTCGTTTGTTTTGGGGCTGTCTCTGTTCCTGTCTTTTTTTTTCTCCGTGGTCCAGCACAGAATGGGTATTTAAAAATAAACCACCATAGAAAAACCACAAAGGCATGAGAATTATTATTATTATTATCCATGGAGTGGAATGGTTCCTGTTGGATGGCTGTATTCAGATCTTATTCAGATCCTGCAAATAACATTGTTATTGCTCCTCATGAACATCTTAAAGATTCACTGAAAAAGATTCTTTGGGCTCTGCCTTTGAATTTCTACCTTCTGCAACTCTCTATTGATAAAATAATGGATGTTCTGAAATCAGCTACCTAGGGCACTGACTGATAATCCACAAATTCAAAAAGTTCCAACTTATTTTAAAGTAACTACAGCAACCCAAAATTCTTCATCTGTACTTAATACACTACTAATAGCTTGTCTCCTTTTCTTCAAGGTGGAAAGCTGTCCATTGCTTTAGGAATGGATCATGGCTTGGATAGTGCTTCATCAGAGCTGCTTTCAGTTTCTCTTCAGGTAACACCTTAATGGAATGATTTCCAAAATTATTTCCATTTTATTTCATTTCACTTGATTTTTATGCATAAGATCAAGTGGCCTATTGCAAGTTAAATACAATTTCAGCAAACTGACCAATAGGGTAAAATCTATTTTTTTTTGATCAGTTCAATCATGAAGCTTTTTTGTAGAAGCTTTGAAGTACTCTTAAAATACTTCAACCACATGTTGAAATATTTTAAAAAATACTTCAACATCCCTTCTTGGCTAGAGAGCAGTGATTAAAATATATGGAGACATATTTCATAATTGGCAATTTTAGCAACATACATGCTTAAATAGTGTATACCCATTGCTCTTTTATTGACAAGTCTACTTAATGCTCAACTGATTAAAAAAAAAAACTTTTATTTTTTTCGGTATCTTTTTAAAAATAGTAGTTAATATGTTAAAGCACAGCCTGAGCTCTGCTACAAGTGGTCTAGTTGTACAGGGGTAGCACAATATGAGGAAAACCTATTTTCTACAAAGGTGATGACATCCTTTGTATAAAGACCAAACCCTCTATCAGTACTTCTTTTCACCTAGATAACGTTGATGCGGGATGCAGTGAACGAATGCCAGTGCAGGTTTTTGGCTTATATTCACAGTCCTTCAAAATTCAATGATAGGATAAGTGCTGACGCAGGCATGACATTTCAGCGATATAAGCAAGGTGTGGTTTGTATGGGGAGGAAAGAAGTACTAAATGAGCTGACTAAACTGGAAAAAAAAAAACAAAAACAAAAACAACCTTGAACTGAAAAATAAACTGGAAGCTTATCAATTTTTTATGCCTACTTCAGCAGCCAGTTTAATAAAAGAATACTATCTATTCCCTTGAATATAATGACCTTTAGTGGAGTAACATTGGTAGTGTGCAACGGTTAAAGATTTCTGAAGTGAACTTCCTGCAGAGGATTATTGATAAAGCCTCCCTGAACCACATGCTGATAAAGGTTTCTCTGCCTGGTTAGTCTCTGAGTAACCGATCTTACTAATTTAAAGAATCAGTTGTAAATCAGGAATATTAAATGCACAAAATGTTCTTACAACTTCATTTAATTCTTCAAAATGTAGTATTGTTGTTTAGGACAGACATCTCTCCATACACCACCCAGTTTGTACTCATTGTATTGTCCCACGTAGCTGTGTGGCTTCTTACTTCAGCAATGTACCTGTATCTAACATTTAACAACTTTATATTTTGAACAGAATACCTGCAAAAAAATAAATTTCCAGGATGATTCTCTTCCTTTTCTTGTTTCCAGGATTCGGTAGACTTTCTATCTCTCAACCTTCAGTACAGTTGTGGAAACGAAACAGATTTCTACATGCAAATGAGTGAATTCCAGGTACCATTATGAACAGTGTGCAAATGAGCATTTCACTTCATGGCTACCTTGGGGAATTGAAGTTCTAGTAATAGAGCAGAACAGATAGAACAAATCCATCGCTGTTCTTAGAATTCTGCTGAACCTCATAGACCATCTATAACACGTTATTTTGCAAAGAGATCAGGTACAGGACTTCAAACCGTATTCAAAGTAATTGACAATTAATTTACTGTCTTAAATCCTTCAGCATCGAGGTGTATGTAGTCCATGTGTCTGCACAAACGAGCACGGAGATTATATGCCACGCCTCAGGATCATGCAGCGTAGGTAATAGCAACCTGAAAAGGAGTATGCCAGGCTCTACCTTAACTCTCTTTGCTTCATGTACTTGTGGCAAGTCACTTATTCCCTGCCAGAAGTGTGCTGCAAGAAGAGGAGACTCCCCACAGAGCATCTCTGGAACGCTTGTGTTTCTTGATTCATGTCTAAACAGTTCTGATTGCTGTGAGAGCTCAGGCAGCAGCTACACTAGGAAACAGCTGCATACAGCTCACTGTAACTTCCCCGTTGTTTTTCTGACTTAAAGACAGGTGTTCAAAAGTGTTGGCCATGTTTTTGGTCAGCGATCATTATTGATGCATTAGTAACTGAACAGGTATAATTCTTTTGTCCAGGACTGGAAAACCTCTTATCACATTCTAAAGATATGATATATGATTTGGCTAATACCTTTACACAAAAAGATCTTATTTTATTCTAGCACTGGTTCTGCAACTATAATACCAAAACTCACAAGTCCTCATCAGTAAAGGCAATGCTAGAAACATTAATTAGGACAAATTTGTGAAAGGATTAGATCACATAGCAGCAATAATGGCAGTGATGTTATAGGCTAGTACCTGATATTATACATCTGAGTGTGAATTGCATTCTTAAAATACGTAAGAAAGTCATGCAGCACCCAATGAGCAGAATAAGGAGCTATTTGACTCATTAGCTCTAGGGTTGCATGCTGGAGTGGTTCAAACATTTACAGCAAGATACTACTTCGGAGCTTTTCAAAGGGAGGTCAAACTAAAAGTGTCTGGGGTTTATGCTTTGATTTGCATTGGGCTTTTTTGGATCAAAGTGGGGGATGGTATTTAATGCTTACTCTGTTTTATGAATTCTGAAGAACGTTATTGCTAATTCTCAGACTTCTAGATGTTTCCTGTTCTGTGTTAAAAGAACAGATGCCAAGAACAGGGTTTTACTAGCTGGCCATTGTTTATTTTCATACAGTTCTTTGTTTTAATTTTGTTTTTGCAGAATCTCTGGAAGGACATAGAGATCTTGATTTTCACTCTAAAATTCCTTGACTGTGGTTCCCTGGAAGAAAATCCATTCATACGAGTAGCTGCCATCGTCACAGGTGAGTGACCTGTTTCAAGGAGTGGTAGAGTTTTGTATTTAGGCTCTGAATGGGAAACTATAGAATTGTCCTGTCCAGACCGCTGCTATTAGACAAAATAATTTTATAGCTTCTTTCATAACCCTCTTGGAATATAAAAATATATATCTAAAGCATATAAAAAGTATAAAAATGCAAATCTAACATACTGGATTTGAGGAAAAAGAGCTATTATTACTTATTTAAAAACAAACAAACAAACAAAACACAAATATACTCTTATTTCAAAAGGTGTAACTGTATGTTCAAGTGGTGTCACGCAGTCTGTCATCTCATTTGTGACTAAGCCCATCGTTTATTGTGTGTTTTCAGCTCTTAATAAAGAAAAACCACGTACAATTGGGTATGATGTGAATGAACTATTGGACTTCTCATCTCGTGTTTTAAGGTACGGTTTTTCTCCCTTAAATCAGATACTGTAATAAAGAGGTGTCCTCTAGGAACAAATACGTTAGGCAGATATATGACAGTTTTAGTGGTAAAATCTGCTGATAGTTGCTGAAAGGACTTGAAAGGAATTAAGTACATAAAATAACATCTGTCCTAGGAGAGAAGCTCATCATGCAGAGATGCCTTCATCTGCCAGATGAAGGGTGGCAGGAGATTGGATTGATCAGATTACAAAAGGACTGTACATTAAGTGGCAAATAAGCTGAGTGGGAAGTAAACAACTCTTTTATCCTCCTTATTTGCAAGTTCTTTGGCACTGGCATCTACCTTGGAGATTGTAATTCCTTTTTATTCTGTTTTCAGCAAAGCCAGTACTCTACAGGAGAGCCCAGAAGCAGTTCTCACCCCTCGCTCCTCCTATCAAACAGTTTGGGAAATGTTTGCTAGCCAATCTGAATTGGAGAGGGATTCTTTTCTGCAAGGTGTTTTCCCGAGCGGTTTCCTCTGGGGCACCTCCACGGGTGCCTTTAATATTGAAGGAGCTTGGGCAGAGGATGGGAAAGGAGAGAGCATCTGGGATCGGTTTGGGCACGAAGGCCATGTCTACATGAACCAGACAACAGACGTGGCGTGTGACAGCTACTATAAAACCAGCTATGATGTTTACTTGCTGAGGGGTCTTCATCCCCAGCTGTACAAATTTTCTATATCCTGGCCTAGAATTTTCCCCACTGGCACCAATGAGACCATCAGCTCCAAGGGCGTGGATTATTACAGCCAGTTAATTGACAGGTTGCTGGATGCTAACATTGAGCCCATGGTGACTCTGTTCCACTGGGACCTCCCGCAAGCTCTCCAGGTTCTTGGTGGCTGGCAGAATGACAGCATCATAGATGCTTTTGTGGACTACGCAGACTTCTGCTTTGCCACTTTTGGGGATCGGGTCAAGCTCTGGATTACTTTCCACGAGCCTTGGGTTATCAGCTATGCTGGCTACGGCACCGGCGAGCATCCTCCAGGAATCGCTGACCCAGGAGTTGCATCTTACAAGGTAGGGGATGCAGGAATCCTGCAGCTGCCATTCTTGTGTTGTTCTCTGATGATTCTGTACTTTTAACTATGTGCAAGCCTAATGAGGCCTCTGAGACAGTTATCTGCCTGTTGGATTTGTGATACTCCACAGAAAATGGGGTAGTTCATGGATATTAGCTTTTATTTTCCATTCTGAAATCAGCCAGATTCTTACGCTTAATCCAAACCCCACAAAGCAGTGTGACACACAGCCATCCCTCTGCTCTCTGCCCCCAGGTGGCTCACACAATTCTCAAGGCTCACGCCAAGGTCTGGCACCTGTACAACGACAGGTACCGTTCTCAGCAACAGGGAAAGGTGGGGCTGGTGCTGAACTCAGATTGGGCTGAACCCAAGACTCCAACCAGCTCCGAGGACGTGAGTGCATCAGAGCGGTACCTGCAGTTCATGCTCGGCTGGTTTGCTCACCCCATATTTGTTAACGGTGATTACCCAGACATCCTGAAGGCTCAGATCCAGCAGGTAAACCAGCAGTGCTCCACGACAGTTGCACAGCTGCCTGTGTTTACGGAGGAGGAGAAAGCCTGGGTGAATGGGACCGCAGACTTTTTTGGGCTTTCCCATTACACCTCCCACCTGGTTAGTGCCGTGACTAACGGGACCTGCGCACCAGGCTACGAGAGCATCGGGAACTTCTCCTTGCATGTGGATCCTGCGTGGCCAAAGACTGCTTCTGCTTGGATCCACGTGGTCCCCTGGGGATTAAGAAGGTTGCTGAAGTTTGTGTCCCAGGAATACACTGGGACAAAGATCCCAATTTACATAGCAGGAAACGGTGTGCCTACAGAGCCCGTAGGGGATCATATTAACGACACTCTGCGAGTGGATTATTTCCGCCGGTATATCAATGAGGCTCTGAAAGGTACATATTTGGTTTTGTTTTTTTAATTTTAAGTAAAGGCAAGTGGTTAATCTATCTCTTCCGCCATGATTAACTTTAAAACATCACCATTTGTGTGGGGCTATGGAACTCCCCGTTCTGTTTAGGTCATGCAACAGGTCTTTCATACATGCAGACAAATACAGCCTGGATCCTAAAGCCATTCTCTGTGAGAACAATGTTTGTTATTTCAGCTCTCCTGAAGATAACCTGACTGCAGGCAGGCCCTTACCTACAGAGATCTCATAGATCAGGACTGAATGAAGTCTTCACTGACAAGGCAGATATAACCGACAGCGTCCTGCACCACTGAGGGTTAGAATTTTTAGGGAGATGTTTGGGTCTCAAATATTTTGAGTAAAGTTCAAGGTACGGCTGTATCTTTGCAAACTGTATCCAACTGATGCAAAAAATAATGCTTGTGACTGAAGTTCTGGACAACTATAGATCTGAGACTTCAAATAGAGATTTTACTGTTCCTCTCTTCAGATACACAAATCAATAGCATCAGAAAACTTTATTAAATATGTTGTATTAAGTATGTCGGTGATCAGTATAGAGCTTTTGATCTTCTTTACCTAGTTCCCAACAGACTGATAGAAGAGCTACAAGGGGCACAAGTGTGCTGTACTCAAATATTTCTCTTCTGATGCATTTTAATCACTCAGCTTTTGACCAGCTCCTATGGCAGTGCTGACTGCTCTTCTTGCCAGGTGCTCTAATTGTTTTGTTTTGTTTTCCCTGGAAGTCCATTCCCAAATGTTTGGCTATCGCCCCGTTACCCTCTGCTGTAGTGCTTGTGTTAGGCGATGATGTGTTCAGAAAATGTCCCGTTGACTAACAATCTTGTGCTGTTTCTGTGGCAGCGGTGAAACTAGACACGGTTGACGTCCAGTCATACATTGCTCGATCACTGATTGATGGTTTTGAAGGCCCAGTGGGGTACAGCCAAAAATTCGGGCTACATCATGTGAATTTTGAAGACAGCAACAGATCAAGGACTCCCAAGGCATCCGCTTATTTCTATGCCAGCGTTATTGAAAATAATGGTTTCCCACCCCAAGTCTCAAACAGACTCCCTGCGCCGGTGATGTTTGACCTACCCATGCCGTCAAAGTTGCCAAATTTACCAGCATCAGAAGTTCCCTCCAAGTCCAAGGTTGTCTGGCAGAAGTTTTCATCTCAAACAGAGTTTGAAAGGGACATGTACTTTTATGGGACGTTCCCGGAGGACTTTTTGTGGGGCGTGTCTTCTTCTGCATACCAGATAGAGGGAGGCTGGGATGCTGATGGCAAAGGGCCCAGCATCTGGGATAACTTCACCCATGTGCCAGGGAATATAGTTAACAACGACACTGGCGATGTAGCTTGCGATAGCTACAACAAGCTGGAGGAAGATATTTATCTGCTGAGAGCCTTAGGGGTAAAGAACTACCGTTTCTCTCTGTCCTGGCCTCGAATTTTCCCCACTGGAAGGAACGACTCGATAAATGGACATGGAGTTGACTACTACAACCGCCTCATTGACGGGCTGGTGTCAAACAACATCACCCCAATCGTCACCCTCTACCACTGGGACCTGCCCCAGGCTCTCCAGGACATCGGTGGCTGGGAGAGCACTTTGCTGATCGAACTCTTTGATAGTTTTGCAGACTTCTGTTTCCAGACCTTTGGGGACAGAGTGAAGTTCTGGATCACGTTCAACGAACCCCAAGTCATTGCATGGATTGGCTACGGCCTGGGGACATTCCCACCCAGCGTCAAAGACCCCGGGAGCACTCCCTACAAGGTGGGACACATCTTGCTGAAAGCTCACGCCAGGGTGTACCACACGTACGATGACAAATACAGAGCAAGCCAGGGAGGGGTCATTTCTCTGTGTCCCAACATCGACTGGGCCGAGCCGAAGACACCGAGTAACCCCAGGGACCTGGAAGCTGCAGACAGGTACTTGCAGTTCCTGGTGGGGTGGTTTACCCACCCGATCTTCAAAAACGGGGACTACCCTGAGGTCATGAAGTGGAAAGTTGGGAACAGGAGCGAGCTGCAGAACCTGCCGTCATCCCGCCTACCCGTTTTCACAGCCGAGGAGCGTGACTACATCCGGGGCACAGCAGATGTCTTCTACTTCAACACCTACACTTCCAAAATCGTAACCCATACAACGACCCCTCTGAAGCCCTACTCTTACGAACACGACCAGGAAGTTTCGACAAGTATTGACAGCTCCTGGCCTTCCTCAGCAATTTCTGAACATAAGGCTGTGGCCTGGGGGCTGAGGAGGATGCTGAACTGGATCAAGGAGGAGTATGGCAATCCCCCGATATACATCATTGAGAATGGGGTGGGGATAAATAGCAGCTCGGATGTTGATGACCACACCAGGATCCTTTACCACAAAACATACATTGATGAAGCTTTAAAAGGTACAAACCTTTGCTTTTGTTCTCTGTCTGGTGACTCCTTTAGATTCTCTGACAGGTGGTTTTTAAAAGCAGCTGTTAGCAGTCTTTGAACATCCTGAATGCAACATAAATGGTGATTTTTTATGCTCTCCTTTGCATGGCCATTCGTATCCTCTGACTGTGAGGTCTTTCATGATTTTTCTGGTCTAGTGCCATTCAGCTTTGTGAAGCTGGCAGTGTGTGTGTGTTTGCAAGTGACTTCCTTGTGGTTCCTTCAATGCGCGATGTATCACTGATGCTCTTCCGTTGCTTCTGGTCTTTCAGCTTACAAGCTGGACGGTGTTAATCTGCGAGGATACAACGCTTGGTCTTTTATGGATAACTTCGAGTGGTTGAATGGCTATGATTCAAGATTTGGGCTGCACCAGGTCGATTTTGATGATCCCAACAGGCCAAGAACCCCAAAGCACTCGGCTGTGTACTACGCAGAAATCATCCGCAATAACGGCATCCCGCTGCCCAAGGAGGATGAGTTTCTCTACGGGGAGTTTCCAAAGAACTTCTGGTGGGGCGTAGCGACAGCAGCGTACCAGGTTAGGAAATGAGGGCTGACTCTTGGGGTACTGGTGGCCGTTAATTCATTTTGGATGACACACCCACAGCTTCTGTAACATTAGGTTCTACAGTAATTGGGGGTTGCTGTAAAAACTGCCTGACTTATCTCCAAGTTCTTCCCTTCTAACGGCGTAGTTATACCGCGGGAATTGAGACAGCAGCACGGGCTTCACAGGAACCAGCAAACACCGAGCAGCAGGTTGAACTGCCACAACACCTCCCCTGTGACACTGCACTTTGGTAAAATTTCTGTGCTGTGAGGCCCAAGAGCTCTTACTAGTTTGGTGCAGCCAACGTTACTGCTTCAAGGCTTAAGCTGATAAGTCAACAGATCATGTGGTGCCACAAAGGCCAAAAGGCTGAATTCTTTGCTGGGCCAAGATGTAAATCTGGGGTTGTTAATGGTTTCTCCCTTCCCTCCTCCATCTTCAATTACAGATTGAGGGAGCATGGAGAGCAGACGGGAAAGGGCTTAGCATTTGGGACCAGTTTTCTCACACTCCCTTGAAAATCAGCAATAACGACAACGGGGACGTGGCTTGTGACAGCTACCACAGGATCGAGGAGGACGTGGAAATGCTGAAAAACCTCAAGGTGTCTCACTACCGCTTTTCCATCTCCTGGTCCCGTGTTCTCCCAGACGGGACCACCAGCTACATCAACGAAGCGGGACTGAACTACTACAAAAGGCTGATTGACGCACTTCTGGCAGCCAACATAACGCCCCAGGTAACTGTGAATGTGGAAATCCAGGAGTGCAGGAGCTGAGAATTATCCTGATGCTGAAAGATGAGATGCCGACTCTGAGATTTCTCTGGTTTATCCCTGTGTTCTGATCCCTATGTGGGAAACCCTCACTCCTTACAAACTTCCCAGGCTGTTCAAGACCCGTTAAGACCCGTTGATGTGTAGGCCAGTAGCAGAACCCAAGTCTGACACTCAGAGCACGTGTGTGTGTTTAAGTCTACTCCCTCCTTCACAGAGAATTTTTTTTCATTGTGTGCCGGGAGGAAACATGTTTTTTGAACAGGTAAATGTGCTAGGAATTTAGGGATACATTCACAGTTACTACCCAGGAGATCACAGTAGCCTTACTGTTGGCTGTTCCCAAATACCCTGCTGTTTCCCAAGTCCCACCAACCTGTTGCCTCCCCACTGCTGGCCGGGTCCCCCCAAACCACCCTAGAAAAGGTGCTCGTCTGGGGAGGGCGAGGCAAGGAGGTTGTTCTGTGCTTCTGACACTGTGCAGCTTCTCAGCAGCCCACCCAAGTTTTCTCAGAGCTTTTTTCTTGCAGTGGACTTGCAGAATTGGGAGGGCTTTGGCCTTTCTTATTTCCTAAAAGCCCAAGCGGTGCTTTTATGTGCCTTCTGTACTGCTGGCCCTTGTTCCCACTTGCTAGGCACTTGCTTTTTGAGTTATAGCCCATTAAGAAACTCCTTGCTTAGCCCAGAAGGCTTTCTGTCAGCTTGGACTCTGGTCCTAAGTTAGAGTGTTTGGGTTCCTTGCTGGGAGTGCTTTGGTTAATATGTCACTGACACATTTGTCACATATTTGGTTAATATGTCAATAAGTTGTAGGATTAGTGTCACTGAAATGGAACAGTCCCTCCTAATGGGAATTTTTTTACAGAGATTAATGAATTTTATAGGAATTTGGTATTTAACACGGTTCGGATGTGTTCTTGGGAGAAGAATAAGTTATACAAAGTGTATAGTTATAAATTAATTCTAAAGTTATAAATAAATTATAAAGTTATAAATAAGCTACAAAAATGTACCTATTTACAGATGGGATGAGCAAGTGTAAGAGAGAATTACAGATGTTCTTGTTGTGCAGAACTGTTTTACTCATTTGTTCATGGTTTTGCCAAGTTCCTACTCTATTGAAACGCAGAAGAAAACAGCCTTTTTCTAGCTGCAGATCTCAGCAGGGTTTATGCTTGGAAATGAGGCTGGTTTGTTGTCCCTATCCATGAAAGGAAGGAATGACTGGCTGAGCCCTTTCTCTGCTCGCTCCCCGCAGGTGACCATCTACCACTGGGACCTCCCGCAGGCGCTGCAGAACGTCGGCGGCTGGGAGAACGATACCATAGTTCAGAGGTTTAAGGAATACGCCGAGCTGCTTTTCCAGAGGCTGGGAGATAAGGTGAAGTTCTGGATCACCTTCAATGAACCCTACATCACGGCGTGTCTTGGCTATGGCTTTGGGACAGCTGCTCCAGGTGAGGCTGCTGAGCACGGTTTCAAAGCTTTGCTGAGGCAGTATCTCAGCCCTGGGCTGGGCCTCAGGGCCCCAGGTGCTGCACATTGCATTTAATAGCAGGCAGCTGGTTTATTTCTCTCAGAGGAGTGCAGCTCTGGGTGTCTTGGATGTGTTTACCTGGGAGGAAGCAAAAGGGGAAGCTGGGGATGGCTGCTCCAGCACCTGAGCTGTCGCTGTCTCTGCAGGAATCTCCGTTAGGCCGGGGCGAGCCCCTTATATAGTGGGGCACAACCTGATAAAGGCCCACGCAGAAGCCTGGCACCTGTACAACGAGACGTACCGGCCCAAACAGGGAGGATTGATCTCCATCACCATCAACTCGGACTGGGCAGAGCCGAGGAACCCCCACAAACAGGAGGACTGGGATGCTGCCAGGCGCTACCTGCAGGTAGGAGGCACACAGGCAGCCGCAGCTCTCCTGGCTGCTCGCAGAGTGTTTGGGTTGGCATCTGGAGCTGCCCAGAGCCCAGGCTGGCATCTCAGATACATTTCCTTGCTTCTCTAATACACCACCTTCTTCTGGCAGCTGGTTGAGAATGCAGTGGAGCTGAGACAAAATATGACTGTGGTTCCAGCTTATTCAATTTGTTGTCGTTACATGGACATCCCTGCATATCTCTTTGTGCTTGTTCATTATAAATCTGGTACTACGTGTAAAGCAGCAAATGGAGAGGAATGCTGAAGTCCCTTGTTTTGATACCTAATTTAAGTTTATTTCCTGGGTTAGTTTTTCATAGGTTGGTTTGCTCACCCCATTTTCAAAAACGGTGATTACAACGAAGTGATGAAAACGAGGATTCGGGAGCGCAGCCTGGCTCAGGGTCTGAAGCAGTCTCGGTAAGAGCACAGGCACACAGGTGCTCTCGTGTTCCCTGCTGTGCTGAAACCTGCTTTTTTGACGGTGCTGTTAAGTGGAAGGATTCTGGTGAAATGGTGCGGTAAAAATCTGTCCCCTCAACGGGAAAATATTGGGGGTATATTAGGTGTGGGGGTGTTGCTGATCAGTCCTTTCTGATAAGACCCCTTGTTCTGAAATGAGGGAGGTGACAGAAGAGTTGGTGTGTGCTCTGCAGCAAAGGCAGGGCTCTTCAAGACTTAAATCTTGTTTTTAATGTGCCTAAAATATTTGAATTCTTGAGCATTTTTTTAAATGTTATTTCTTCTCTGGTGGTTGCTACCACAAATAAGAGCACAGTCACTGTGTGTTGCCTTATGAGTTGAAGTGCCCAAGTGTCTCTGTCTAGGGAAGAAGTCCTGTCCTCAGCCTAAGAGCGAACTCTCAAGCATCACCGAATT
Source organism: Netta rufina (assembly GCF_964035555.1). NCBI lineage: Eukaryota > Metazoa > Chordata > Aves > Anseriformes > Anatidae > Netta > Netta rufina. Next base: position 29,743,067 of record NC_140129.1, read on the forward strand.
GCCAGGAGTGCACGTTGAGCAGTGGTTGCCTAGGGACTGAATTCCCAAAAGATTTTTCTCTCTTTTCTGGCTAAAAGAGAACTGAAAACTCTCCCTTGCTTCAGGGCACCTTGGATGTTCCTGACTGTTTCTTGCTCTCTCACCACAGCAGTGATCATGTAGAGCTGAGATCCCAAAGGTTCTCTGAGGCCTCCCTTTTGGAGGGAACCAAGTGCTTTGGGATTAACTAGCAGAGCTCCCCTGACCTGGGCTAGTTACCAGTTTCTTCTGGGTTTTCCTGTCTTCCTCCAAGAAGATCAGGGTGCAGCTCTCTGCTGCGCTTCTCCTGTGCTCTGCGTTTCTTCATGGGTGGGGGGCCTTGGCCACGTTGTTCCAGCTCCCTTCTGGGTGATCCAGCTGAATGTGGAGTAGGTCCCCAGGTCACCAGTACGGAAGTGCCTCCCACCTCATCTGATTTTCTCAGCTGTTGAGCTTGTTTGTATTGTTTCTTTCCAGCACTGCTCTGACTCCTGCTGAAAGCCACTTTATATCTTTACTTGAAAGCCTCTTGCCCCACACAAATACACTTATAAACACGTTACCTACTTTCCTTCATCTTTCCTTTGGGCTTTTCAACATCTCGGTGTTACAGCCCACAAACTGCTTCAGTGAAGACAAACCCTGTGCCAGTTTAATCTTTCTGGGTCCCGGAATAAAACGATATAGGGACGAAGTCACGTCAGTGTTACAGGTGCTCTTAGGGAAAGTTTCTGACTTCTCTAACTCCAAAGTACTTCTGAGCTCAAGCACAGCAAGAGAAAACAGCAGGACTGGTAAAGAACAGCCTCGTCTTTAGTTCTGTTGCCTGCTCTAGAGCAGGTGTTACTGGGTTGTGGAGCCCCGTGGCTGTCAGCAGCTCTGTGCTGAGGTTGTGTTTCTGTCACTACCATTTATTTGAGTGTGAACCATGCAGGGTTTCGTTTCCAGTCAGTGGAAGGTCCGCTCCTCTCCTGGGGAACTCTACATCAGGCAACATGAATTGCCTGAGTTCTAGCAAAAGCTTCATTTAGTTAGCCACCAGGACTGAGGGAGGGGTAGAAACAAAAGAAGGGGAAATCCTGAAAAGAGCTGCATTTCTATGGGTTTATGCTTTTTCTCTGTTTTTTGTTGCAGACTTCCAGAATTCACTGAAAGTGAAAAGCAAAGAATTAAAGGCACATATGACTACTTCGGTCTAAATCACTACACTACAGTTTTAGCATACAACCTTAATTATCCTACTGACATCCTGTCATATGACTCTGACAGGTAAGATATAAATGTAAGCTACTGGTCAAGTCAAATGTGCGTGCCTGGAGCCTGGGCCAACTAAGCAATATAAACTAACAGCACATAAAGCCATGAGAGATTTATTAGGCTCTTATAACCAATACTAGGGAAAATATCCCCAAACAATACCTGTGATGCTGTTATTTTCACAAAAGCCCCTTTTTTATGCCCCAAAATGAATGGTTAAAACAGAACAAGGAAAATTAGAGCATCTACTAAAAGGAAGGAATCAGCTCTTCTGAGTCTCCTCCCACCTGGTATCAGCTCTCAAGAGTATTTATTGTATTTCCTTCCCCCAGGCCGTAGTTTGAAGAGGGAGATTATCCTGGTTTGTGGGTACTACTGTATTTGCTGTTAAACAGTTGTTGGCTCTCTCTGCACATTAATTTAGCTTAAATTTAAAGCCTAAGTAGCTAAATCACTTCTTAAATATATGTAAGTCAAGCTTTTTGACACGTTGATTTCTTTCCCAAGTTACAAAAGGTAAACTATAGGAGCTCATGAGTCCTTGTGCTGAGAATTAAGGTAATTGTGGGACCACTCATGAGGGTGAACATTGGCTGTTTTCTGAGGTATTTTCACAAAACTGTGTGGAATTGGGGTAACTTCCCCTTAGAGGATGCTGCCATCTGTCCTGCATTACTGCAGGGATGTGTGCTCAGTCACTGTGTTGTGGATCAGAGGTTGAAAGTAGGAATTGCTTTACATGACAAAGATGGGGCAGGCTCATGAGTTGGGCACACAGCACACCCTCAGTGACTGCCGATGAAGGTAGAATGTAATTCTTAAAGTGAAGTATGAGGTGTTTTCTGGAGGTTTGTGAGCACCAGTAGCTCTTTACCTCCCCAGAACTCTGTGCTCTTCCCACCCTGCCACAGTCACTTCTCAGGTGAGCAGTGACACGGGGCCAGGCACCAGGGACAGGACTGATCAGTGTCCTCCTCCACAGGGGCGTCGCTTCAGTAACCGACCGCACCTGGCTGAACTCGGGGTCCTTCTGGCTCAAGGTGGTGCCCTTTGGTTTCCGAAAGCTCCTGAGGTGGATAAAGGAAGAGTACGGTGACTTTCCCATTTATGTGACTGAAAATGGGGTATCAGAACGGGGAGACACAGATCTCAACGACACCTGGCGGATACATTACCATCGGAACTACATTAATGAAGCACTGAAAGGTAAGAGTGACTATTTAAAGCTGATTAGCAGTGTCTCCCAACAAGCCTGGCACGTACAAAGCGAGCTGTACAGAGCTGAAAGGCCACTGGCAATGCGCTTGTCAACTACATGTACACATGGGGTTAACTCTGGGTCTGCTGCTGTGAGCCTCTGGATGTGCGGAGACTTGTGCAGGGAAAGATGAAGTAAAGGCAGAGCAAACCATGGGGTTAGTAGAGTGGGATAAGGGCAGCTTCCTTGTACAGCTGCGTCTGGCAAGAGAGGGTTCTTTGCTGCTGGTTCTATAAATAGCACCTTACTCAGAACAAACACACACAGGGACCTGGTTTCAGTTACAGCTGTGGTCAGTTTGGCTGCCCTGCCATAGGGGAGCTGACTGCCAGGTGTTCCCAATGCACTTGTTCACTGCCTTTTAGCAGCAAGGGCCCCATGAACACTTGTTTGAACACCCATGGTGTGTTGATAAGTTCTTCTCTCTGTACTTAGACCTTTGCGTACTGAAAGCTTTGATTTTGGGAGCAGAGAGGAGCAGTCTCCAGGGCTGACGGAGCTGCCCTGGTCAGTGGCTAGGTGTAACTTGGCTGTTGAACCACCTCAGAGCAGCACGTGTCAGAGGTGGGGACAGGGCGGTGGTGAGTCCCCCAAGGCTGGGTTGGCAATAAATAGCTTCATTGCACCCAGCTGCATTTTTGTGTGGTGCCCTCTTCTTAGCACTGCGGGCTGAGGGCAGCTCTGTGCTGCCTGCCTGCTCAGCCCCCTGCTGTGTGTGCTCCTGAGCAGCTGTTGTGCTGGACGGCGTCGACCTGCGAGGCTACACGGCCTGGACACTGATGGACAACTTCGAGTGGGCCATGGGCTTTGATGAGAAGTTTGGCTTCTACCACGTCAACTACACGGACCCCAGCCTGCCGCGGCTCCCCAAGGCCTCTGCCAGGTACTACTCGCAGATCATAAGCTGCAACGGGTTTCCAGATCCAGCGGCAGGCCCACATCCCTGTCTGGAACCGGAGCCTGAAGGTGAGTGATGCAGCAGAAATCATGTGTCTGATGCTAAACCCAGACACCTTCTATAAGCTGTGGTCCTAAAAGACATCAGCTATTTTTACAAAATTATTTTTAAGGGTTTTGGCAGCAAACTGCCTGATAGTCAGCCTCTGTTAGGACTAAAGGTAGCTGTGTGGAATTAGGTCACTTCTGTTTGCAAAGCCAGAATAACTTTAAAGGATGTTGTGGTAGCACCCAGCTATGTGCCTGTACTGAAAATACAGCAAAGAGTTGGGCCATTCTACTCTTTTCTGATTCATAGGATGTTTCCCCAGTCATGCCCATCTAGTAGTCCTGCAAGTATATTTTAAAAAACAATTTTGACTGCATTCTAAGAAGCATTGGGAATACTTCCATTGTTTGTGTTCTCTGGGTTAAGTATGTTAACTTGTCAGTTGGGGATGTTCAGAGGTTCATTTTTATTAGCCATGACTGCCAGGGAACACTTGCCCCTCCTCTGGCCTCAAGAGCTCTCTCTTAACCCCGGGTTGTGCCTTTCCCCTGAGCTGGAATTGTGTCAGTCCCTGATCCCAAAGACCTACAGCTACAGCCAGGGCCATGCCCAGCAGCACTGAGCCTCCTGCAGAGGAAGGAAGAAGCGATGCACACGTACATGAGTAAGTTCACAACGGGCTGGGTACTAATTCTTGTTGTCTTCCCCTGCACAGTGACCCCGACGGTCCCCACGGCAGTGGAACTGGCTGACAGTGTGCGCTTCCTGGGCTTGGACTTAACGTCACACAGTGCCGAAATCGCGCTGTATGTGCTTTTTGCTCTTTCTGGAGTTGGAGCACTGGGCCTGGCTCTTCTTGCTTATAAATATGGAACATTATCCAAAAAATCCCGTAAACAATCACCCATGGAACTCAGTAAAATGTGAAGTTCAATTGGATTAAATATGGGGAACGGACTGAAACAATGAAACCCTATCACATTGTATTCTACTGCAGCAGAAAGAAGGATAGAGCGCTTGTACTACTGCACCTTAATGAGGGGAAGGAAGCCTTAGAGATAGCGTCCTGTCTTTTTGTTGTTCGTTAAAATATGAAGCAAAAAATGTTCTGTTAATTGACTTCTTGCCAGCTGTTACTGATTTGATTTCTTCACATCAGAACTAAAATAGCTTGTTCCTAGTCGTGCAAGAACTTTGAACCTGACCGTTCATCTGCTCGCCTTCATCATCTTCCCTGGTGTCCTGCTGGTCTGTTCAAGGCATCTGAGAGAATTCCCATGAAGCTCTACTGAACCTTAATGGTTCAAAGACAAGGTAGGGCTGGTAAGAACAGATGGAGGAGGATATTGTTCTCACAGACACTGTACAGCACGGGTTTTTCCATTCCTCTTTTTGAATTTTATCATAAATTATTAAAAAATGAAAATTGGCCTAGCCCTCTGCCTTCACAGTTGTAGTGTGATACTTCGCTGAAGCATCTTTAAATAGAAGGCCAAAGCAGCACAGAACACCTGTGATGTTTAGGGCCATACAAAAAATATAAATGCACAATTCCACAGAGGAAAGCTTTGTTCCCACTTCCAAAGTAAGTTTCCCCATTCTTCTATTACAGTCCCTCTTTCCTGCAATATTTCTATTTTATGCGAGAAAGAAGAAAGTACTTACTTTTCTCCCTGTGCCATCTCCTGGATGTAACAATTTTTCATACACATTTGACCAGATTTCAACAGGAACAACTCCCGAGTAAGATCTTTTAAACTGCAACAAAAAGCTTGAAGGTCTTTTCCAACCTTTATGATTCTATGAAAAAGATTGCTCACTGTATTTTAAGTTTTAGTGCCTAAGCCTAGCTGTTTACTTGGTTGTGACTCAGGTACTTCAGAGGAATGTTACAAGAAATGACAGTTATGTTTTCTGGAAAATATTTTATTGAGTGCTTGGGGAATTAAAAACTACAAGGTTTTGCTTGCAGTTGCAGAAGCAAGAAAAAAGTTAAACATAAATTAGTTACCTGATTTGCTACTTATAGTGCTTCTGAAAACCTCATTTTAACCAGTCATTCCCCTCACAACCTTTATATTAATATATCTGACCCTTAAATTTATGTAGCAGAATATTTAAAGATTAAAAAGTGCCTTCCTAAGGGCAGTAGGGTATTGATTATGAAAGCTGATGTAGATTTTCAGTCTTAACTTGCCTTCTAAGCCTCAGTGCCACCCCCTTCATTTCTCTGACTTAGGCAAATCTATTCCATCCTCCCCTGCAGGAATAAGAATTAAGTAACTCACTTGGTGTGAAATAAGCCCCACTTGTCCAGAAGCTGTAGTTGACTTAGATCAATTAAGGAAAGAAAAAAAGAAAGCCAGACAGTAGTTACTGCAGTTACTCAAAACTACATTTGTTGTGTAGAATTTCCATTCCAAGTGTTGTTTTCATCTTCTCCGTCATCTTGAGTCCTCAGTCTATAGATTTTGCCTTCTTTTTTGAAGTCTTCCCCTCGCTTCTCCATGACTCGTTTCCTGACTGTTTGCCTAGGGTACAAACGACAGTGAAGTTTGACACTTTCCCCTAGTTACCGCATTGGCTTCTCTTGTGCAAGCAAGGCCTCCTCCTTCTCTTCTCCCCCAGAACAAGCTTCTTCAACCCTTTGGTTCACAGGGAAGCTCTCCCCAGCTGAAAATGTGGCATTTAGGAGTCAGACAAACTGACAGAATCTCCTTTTCCTTGGAAAGGATGAGGTAATACATGGCTGCTTCACATGCAATAGCTGAGCTGCTCTGCTTGTGTTTTGTGTACAACCACACCGTAACAACATAAAAATGTTGAAAATCCAATCTCATCTTTCAAACAGCATTGGCTCAAGTGACGCCCACACCTGTAGCTACAGTTGAACTCCCTAGTCATAAATGACTGCAAGACAATGCTTTTTTTCTGCTCTATAGTTGGAAATCAAAGCAAACAGTAAGGCATTGGATTAATCACACACATAAAAATCAAGATACCCTCATCAGGGCTGCAGTGCAGTTTACTAGCCACCAGTTTATCCTCCATCCATAGGAAGGATGGTAGCCAGAAAAGGCCAGGACAGAGCAGCAGTTGGAGGAGGACAGACATGCAGTTCTCCAAGATAAGACAAAAACCTTTCTAACGAGTATTTTGAGAAATGGCCACCCAAAACAGTTTTGATTACCTGCTTTGCTCACTGTTGCTGGGCTTTGAAGGATTTGAATGGTCTTGCTGATGAGCGGTTCTCGCAGCAGACTGTGAGGGAGGTGGACTTGTAAACACGAAATTGCTAATAAATCTCCAGACTGCTAAGAGGGGATAAAGTATTGTGCCCAAGAACTTCCACAGATCACCACCTGAAGCCTGAACAACCGAAGTAGCCGGTCTTCCCGCCTGGACGTGAACACAGAGCAAGCTTCTCAGGTATTAAAGCGCTACTCGTTTAGACAGAGTACTTCATACCGAATTTAGAAGCTTTTCAGTAGATATGAGAAAAGAACCCCTTTGGTTACACATTAAACCTATCCATTTGGTTACACCACCTATCCATCTCAGAAAAAAGTCCTTTTTATAGTCTTGATTATGCAATCTTAGACAAAGGAACGACCAAAATTCAAGCTGAATGTTTTAATGGCTGACTAAAAGCAGCTAGACAGCAACAGTGTCACTGCTCGGGGGTAAGTGAGGAACAAACCAACCAAACCCCAGCACCTACCGGCAGCAGCACCACTGAAGCGCTGGGTACCAGCTCTAGCTCCAGTAATTTCTTTCCATAATCTTCTTTGGTAAATTCCCTTCTGGGAAACATTGTCGCCAGCGAAAAATTGCCATAAGCATTACCAACCGTCTGTGAAAATATGAATAAAACACTTTATTTCTAACTGCTCACTTCCCAACAATCACAGAGTTGCCAGTTGAGTACCCCTTGCTTTACTGACAAGGTTTTTTTGTTGTTGTTGTTGTTGTTTTTTAATCAAAATGACAACACTCTCCACCTGAAGAAATGGAGAATTTCTCATACCTTGCAGTTTACCAGTTACACAAAGGCAGCTGGTGGCAGCAGAAAAGGGTGCAAACCAAACCCGCTTCATACAAAGAAAAAGGCAAGCAGCTGGTGATAATCCCACCACACTTACTGACTAGGTGCTGCTACACCACACTAATCAGCATGCATCAACATGAGACACTGACTTACCTGTGCAGCAAACTGCCTCGCCTCTTCCAGCCGTGCTTCGGACGGGAACTGGTTAGTGAAGGAAGATCCATCTGGCAGGCGGAACTGAATCCTGGCTACCAGGCTGCGGGACATGCACCATGGTCAGTCAGCACTTACAGACAGCCGCTCCTGGGGCTTTAGCTGGGCGGTATTCACAGGGGGGCAACAGTCATCCTACTTAGGGCAGCGTAGATGGTTTACAAATTTGGATCCTGCTTACGTATCACAATGCATCTCCTCTGCATTTTTATCAGAGTCCAAAACCCACCAATATTCAGAGAGGATGCTTACGTTGATATGCGGAATTTAGTAAATACACGAAAGAAGTACAAACCACACAAGATTTTGTGTAGCCTCACTTAGGCTGGCCTGGCAAATAACTATTCTCAGCTAGCTAAGGCCCAGCATTTCTGTCTGAGGTCCCTCATCAGCACAGCTCCAAGCCAACTCCACGCACAGCTGCACAACTGGGCCTGTACCATGCACTCAGACATGGTTCGGACACAGTCACCTTATCCAGCTCCCTACCCAGCCCATTGTGCATGGCATTCAAATCAAGGCTCAGACAGAAAAAGCTCTTCTTTACTAAACAAGCAAGAAAAGGAGGTGAGCACCACCATCAGAAATGTTTAACCGATGCAAGTTATCAGAGAACGTAACATTCACGTAGATAGCTGTCAGTAACCATTGCAAGAGAAAGCTACTTTTCATGTCACTAAACATTCCAAACTAGCATCAAATAACAGATTAGGATATACTATCTAATTTCCTAAAGCTTATATAAACTTTTTTTAAAAACCTTTCCCCCAAAACATCCGCTTCTGCTTTCTCTCCAACAACTCACCTTCGTTCCTTTTGAGATGCTTCTTTTCTGGCCTCCAGCTCAGCCTGTTTAGCTTGAAGAGCTGCAGCTTTTGCAGCTTCTGCTTCTTCCTTCGATTTTGCAAAGCGAGCCGCTCTCTCAGCACGATCCTTGGGAAAGACCAAACAAAACTTCATTTTTACCATAAACCATAACTTAACACTCACTAAAGCACAACCTGTACTGCAAACCCAACGGCACCGATACAAGTAGGAGAGACAGTCAGGCTGCAGAGCTGTGCTCACTGCCAAACTACATGAGCCCGTCGTTAGCTGAGATGACACACGCTTTGCAATGAGTCACTTCATCCACGTAGTTAACAGATGGTCTTCCCATGGAAGTTTAACATTCCAGGGAAGAGAAAGTGAAAAAAATCTTACAAGTTGCAGTGCTGCGGTTTTCTAGGCCAAAACTTAGAAATGAGGTGGAATTTCAAATGTTGTGAAATGCTTGTATATATAGATGTTTGTGTGTAGATACAAATTTAAAACAAAAAATAACCCCCGCCATTTGGAAGCCATCATTCCTTGGCATGCTCTGCAATGAAGTACTCCCTGCGTTTCTGTTTCAGATCTCAGATAAATTGTGTATTTTTTTTTAATATTTAACGATAATCCACCACTTGGCTCCAACAATGTAGAAGACAAGTTGGTATGCTCATTCTGATAGATATCATCATGAATATGAAAGCAGAAGCTTCATTTTATACACAACAAGTGCTACTATAAAACCACAAATGCAGATTGTTATCACACAAGGCCACGGGATTCCAAACAGAAAAAAATGAAGATCTTTCAATGTTTCTCCTAACAAGAAAGTTTACTTTTTTAGTATGCTGTTGGCCCTTGCAAGAGAGAGAAGCAGCAAGCTATCCTTCAAAACACAAAATTTACCATTGCAATCTGTTGTCTTATACGCTCTCTAGCTGCCTTCTCTTCTGCCTTTTCTCTGTTCCTTTCCTCTAACATCCGTTTTGTCAATTCTTCTTCTTGCCGTCTTTTGTACTCTAGCATTTCTTTACCGGTTTTTCTCCGTTCGATTTCTTTCTTAATTTCTTTCTGCATAAAGAACAGAGACAATAAAAACGGGACCACAAAATTGCCTTGGACAAGATTGAAACGTATTTTTTTTTAACGGGAATTAAGCATTTATTCAAATACGGGTATCTAAATAAATACTGCAAGCACTTTTACATTTTTGTGTTACCTGTTCTTCTTCTTTCCTTTTCTCTTCTCGCCTTTCTTCAAGCTTTTTTGTTATCCTAAATTTACAAAGTGAAAAGTCTTAAAATCACAGTATCTACTGTTATTGTTATTTTTTTTAATTTTGATGATGCATTTGCAAACACAGAAGGAAACACATGAAAATGAACAGGAACAGGAACAGTAACACACTGCTAACCCCTAGTGTAAGGGGTAATGATCCATTAATGGATTAATGGATCCATGGATTAATGGATCCATGATCCATTAATGATCCATCCACATGTGGCTGTGCAGTCCATAAAACCATGAGGTTGGGATCCACCCCCTAGCTTCCAGTTTTTGAATGGTAGTTCTAACACATTCCTTCTATCATCTGCTCAGAAAATGAATAATACCACATATTCTTATTGTTGAATCAACTTTTAGAACATACAATAAGCAATACTATTTATGACCTGTGGTAAAAGAAACACCAAGTCTCAATCTGTTCTTAACTATGTAACCTGTCAGGTTTCTTCTGCACATCACTTCCTAAACTGGAGAACAAATATTACATAGCACTCAGCTGTAATACAGATGCACATGTGTCTCATTTCCCCAGAAAGATGCCTTAGAATGAGGACTGATTCCCAAAAACATACTGAGGTGCAACGTATTTCAAGTCTGGGAACAGATATGACCAAATAATACCAGCAGTCTGATAAAAGGAGAAACTTTTTTGTTTGTACAGTAGCTGTCGTTTTGTCATTTTAAAAGAAAATGGGAACTACCACAGAGTCTTCTCCTTTCTTCTGCCCAGAAGAAATGCTTTAGGTGTATGCAAATATGGTACAATTTAAGATTAATACAGGTTTAAAAAAGGAATGACAGTACCTATATTAAAATACTGACTTTCTTATCAGTCTTGCCAGTGCATTTTCTGAGCTGTTGCAGGTAAAATTACACTTACTGTCCAACTCCTTTGGAATAACATGGAAATTAAGTATGAGGTTTTAAAAATAGGATGATTTATGCTACTAAAATGTATTTACTACATATGTGTTACTGGTTTTAGGTAGGATATTATAAACAGTATCCGTCTTACAGATACTTTCCGTTCAGTGTTTTAACTCCTTCAAAACAGTCTGAATTCAAGTTCTATCAAAATAATTGCAAAGTTGTATCAAAGTAGTGACAATAATAGTTTTTCCAGATCACCCTCTTCTTTCAGAGTACACAAGAAATTAATTTAAAAGTTGGGTTTTGTATCAACCTTACTACTACATCAAACATCCAAACAAAAATAAGGCCACATAAATGCCTGCTGGATGACAGCAGAATCAGCACCTAAATCCTGTAATTGAGCCTGTCTGATCACAAAGTGCCTCCCGAGAAACAAATACAGTACACTGGAAGGCTACAAAAGAAGAGTTACCTTTCTACTTTGAGTGCAAGGTCATTCGCGGGCTGAGCACCACTCGCTTGTGCATCTGAAGACTGAGCAGCTTCCTGGCTTGCTTGACCTGAATTTGCTCCATCTTCAAGTGATTTACAAGAAGGTAACACACAAGAGAAAAGGCATGCCTCTTAGCACAGAAGTATTATCAAACGCTCATTACTAGCCATAACTGGCAGCAGCTAGAACATCTCAAGAAGATAAGAAATTCTGCTGTTTAAACTCTTCGTGCAATTCCCCCCCTCTTGGTTCAGGTTACTAACCCAGAGAAACCTCTTTTACCAAATGTTATCGCAAGACAGCACACACAGGTTGTGTTGTATTATAAATGGGTAAACGGGGCACGCCTCACGTCTTACAACAGGAGAATGACAAGTCCTGTAAGAAGCATCTGCTATACTCAAGTTTTTCCTCAGCAAGTCCATTCTGTCTTTTACGTAACATATAACAATGTAAGACAAGGAAAGCAATTTCCAAGCAAATCAGGTATCATTTTGGTAACAATACTAACCGTTAGCAGCAGAAGGCCTTACTGTCTCTGACGTAACAGACTCGGCAGAGTCACAGAACCCTGCTGCTGTGGATTGCACGTTTTCTGGAGCACCATCAGATTGAGATGAGGGACACGGAGCAGATGACTGACTGGGATTTTCCAGAGGTTGCCCTTTTTCTGCATGCATCTAGGAAATCGGGGTGAAAAGCCAGACTATGAAACTTCAGATGTTTTCCTCAGGTTCGAAAGCCAAGGCTACTGAATTATTTTTGGAGAATCACTCTCATTTAAAATATAAAACTAGAATTATCCTATATTGTTCAGTGTGACACAGAATATTAATTTTTTTCCTAACTGTAGTCTCACAATTGAAATCAAAGTGATAAAAACTACCTATGCTTTGTAGTACATCACATGTTCCAGTTTAGGGTTCTTGATATACTTCATTTCTGTAGGTGTTACACAAATTAATATAAAAAAATAATCTGTTAAACAACACAACATAGCGCAGCACTTCTGCACAGTGCTTTCAAACCTGTTCAGCTTTTGTAGTGAATTTAAAATTTGCTGAGTTTGTTGTTGGAGGGATACAAACCCAGTAATTCAGACTTCCCCAAGGTGCACGCTAAGGGCCTGTCTTGAACACGCATGCGTATCTGTGTGACAGCTCCAGCCTGCCAGCCAGCGTTACCTGTTTGACTTTATGGATTCTGGTAACGAGCTCTTCTACAGAAACACTGCCAGCAATTACTTCCAGAGGGATTCCATTGTCTCCTATAAAAAAACTGGATGGAACACACACAACAGGATCTGCACAGCTACAGTTAAGGGGAACAAACAACAAAAATTTATAGAGTGACGTTTAAAGCAAAAGCAGAAGTCCTCCCCACAGCATCCTCTAGCCCAATACTCTCTTTCCACCTGTTACTAGTATTAAGTGCCAGAGGAGAAAGAAAAAAGGAGCTACCAAATATGCTGGAAAAACTACATACATCTGATCGGTATTTCTTCTTTTCCTTGAAATGGTCTGAGCCAAAATAAATTACTCCAACACACGCACAGCCAACCAACTACACTTTGAAGCTGCAAGATTTTGTTTTAAAGTGAGATGACTTCTAATGTAGATACTACCGAAATCTTTAAAATACCATGATGATGCACGCCAAGGTACAGCTCTCCCTTTCTCAGCATCCCACAGCATTTCTGAGCTACAAACAGCAACCTACCTACACAGGCAGACATTCACCTAACCTCATACCTATGTGTCTGGCAGAACCTAACCCACTTGTTGTTCCTCCTCTGCAATTCTGAACTACACATCTTATTACATGTTTTTCTGCACTAAGAAGTACTTTTAATAACATTGCCTGTAATTATTTGTCTTAAGAACATTATCATCTTCTGGATTTCAATTAGCTATGATCATAATGCAGGATCTAAATTGTTTTCAAAGGATACAAATTTGAGAAAACTGCAGGCATGCTTCACTGTTTGAAAGAAAAGATGCATGTTTAGGAGAAGCAATCACTTTGCAACAACTTTAAGTCTTTCAACATAAAAATAACTGTCCTACCACCACACACAAAACTATTTAAATACTTGAGAGAACACTGAAAAACACATCTTCTCATTAACATTTTGCATAAGTGTTGACATGGTGACAGTCCCTGCTTGTCACAGTTGACTACAGATTATTATTTATGGAAATAATGCTAAGAAGCAATTCAAGAAAAAGACATCAAGTGTACTGTGTGCAAATAAGACAAATTCTTCTAAAATGCCTATAGAGCATTCCAAAATAATGCAACTTTTGGAAATGTCAACGTGCTTTCTGCACAAGAACTGGGGTGCTCATACTAACAAAACTGAGTAACTCGTCCAGGAACATTACTGCTTCTGCATTGCGTGTCACAAGAGAGAAGCATTTTTTCTCCAGGGCCTTACAGACCTATCTTAATGAATTCCTAAGAATTTTCAAATTCATGATGTAGCTGGGCAAACCAAGAATTGCCTTGTAAGTACTTGCATTTTTATTCCTTTTTTTTCTTGGCCTGTTTTTTTTTTTGCTATCCTTTTCTGTTGATGAAGGACATCCTCAAATATTCTTTACTATATTCTAAAACTCTAGTATTCTAAAACTGAAATTCAGTAGGAAAAATACAGTGAATATTCTGCACACTATAACAGGAAACCTGGGAATTTTGAATTTTCTCTGACTCCATTGGCTCCAGCAGCACCAAACTCACTCATGCTCTGGAACATGTTATTTAGACTACTTTCAAATCAGGGACAGGACTTCAAAAGCCTTCTACTTTCATCATCATCAAAGGAAGATCATGTAAGAAACAGAATGAGAATAGGATCAAACCTTTTGGTGTCGATTTTAATAGCAACGAAACCATCTGAGGCAGCCTCGGTCACCTTCTCATCTTCCCACCTCGCAGCCATCTCGGTGGATTGTTCATCCTCACCTGCAAAACGCAGCACACATGAAGCTAACCGTGCCACAAGCAAACGCCTCCAGCCTGATTTAAGCTGATTTAAGCTTTGCTTCAACCCCTTGAAATCAGCTTTGCAAAAGTCTCTCAAAATCATTTTCAAATGGGTTGATTTTTTTCCCACTATAATCTGAAGGCAATTCACTCCAGCTGATGCACTGGATGGACAGAAGGGACTGGACATACTGGCGGAGGGGAGATCAAGGGACTGGATCTGACAGCGAGTCTGGAGATCAGCTCGGTGGCATCACCTCACTGCCCAACTTGTGACGGGCCTCGTTTTCATGTTACAGGAATACGTTCATGCTTTAATGTTCTGCTTTGGTGTACGCTCCAAACACGCACGGAGAGCTCGCAGCAGTCAGCAAAACACTGTGCCTCCCCAGCGCTAGCCTTCACCTACCATCCTCTGCTCACCAGTCCTTACAAATATAAGTACGCGTTGGCGCAGCAGCTGCTAACAGAGGTAAAACTGCACTTCTCACCCCGTGGAAAACATAATTCAGCAAACAACGCTTCAGAGTTTAATAATGTTAAAAAATCCATTTATTTTGTTTAAAAGGAATTAGGAACCCACCAGAACCAGATCGGCAGTAGGAGAGCTACTTAAGCCAGAAAAAGTGAAAGCGTTTTGGTGACGCACACTCAGGACGTTATTTTAACCAGGTGAAACAATGTCAGTCATCCTTTTACCTTCCCAAGCACCGGTTTAGTGAGGACTTGGGTTAATAAGTACATTCAGATGAGTTTGTTATTTTTCCACAAACGAACCAACCTACAAGCTTTTGTTTATCTTTCATTTCTAGTACTTCCTAGCAGCTTGGGATTGCCTGTGCTCTTGATGAAGAACTGAGTCACACGTTGGCTTCCAGCACAAGTCCATTATTCAACAACAAACCGTTTGTTTGTTTCATCCCAGTTGCTATTTCATGCAGCGCTTTTCACTCGTTAAAGATCAGAGCTTTCTGTGCAGCTCCCTGGTGAAGCCCTGCTCCCTCAAGGCTACAACTGGCTGGCCACAACGCTGCTCAGCAAGAAAGGCATCTAAAATACACTGATTTTGGAAACGTGGCTTTTCACTGGAAGGATTGTGGATGCTAAGGAAGTACTCAGCTCTATTGCTCTTACTCTGCACACCCCGAGTTACTAACTAGGATGATTTACACAGCAGCCCTTCGTTCTCCTGTGGCTGCAGCGCTTCCCACTGCGGCCGATGGACGCAGCTGCCGTGCCGAGAGCGCCACAGCCTCCTCCCCGTTCCCAAATGCTCAGGGACAGGCAGCCCCTGCACTGCACGCACTTCTTCAGAGCACATGTGCTCATCCGATTAGGCTACTAAAAATATCTCGGTGCTTGCCTAACGCAACTTGTCCATCCCAACAACTGCTGCAGTTGGCGAAAGAATGTTGAAAGACAAAAGCAGGTTGGAGATCACTCACAGCACATCTCAGAGATGTGCCTCGGGAACAAAAATGCTGGTAGCTCATGTATTGCAGACCTGAATGTCAGGGAGCATGGTTTAATGTTGTGACTACCCACAGAATAACCACTCGTGTAGCTTTTTGATTTAATAACCTTGTCCCATTTGGGGGTTAAGGTTCATTTGTCACGGTTTTGTAGAAGTAACAACATCCTGGAAACGAAGCACAAAAAGCATCAGAGAAGTCTAGAGGCTGAGCTCAACAGGACTTGACAAAATTCACAATGTCCTAAGTTACATCCCGTGTAGCACACAGTCATCAGGGAAAAATGTTTCCCTTACAGAAGACAACAAGCCCAGCTGACTTCACACAACACGTTCACCGTTTCGTAACTACCCACTGGGGTAGGGACTGCCCGCTCCACGGGCTGGAGCGCTGAGCTGCTCACCTCCTCCTCCTCGCGGCATCCCACACAGCCAGCTTGAAAAGCGCTTTCATACAGCTTGGATAGAAAACACTAACAAATAACTTGGGATTGCAAATCTGGGTTCTGTTAAAAAAAAAAAATCAACTACAAATAAAGTTATAAGCAAAACCATTTCTACAAATGTTTCTAAAAACAAACATTCTAGCTTGAAGTCCTGGCTACACTTTCCCCTTCCTCTTCCACTTCTGAAAACGCAGTGGTTATGAGTGGCCTGGTATTTCTGTTATCAGAACATGTCAAACTTTTGGTAACAACAATCTCAAACACCTCAGTCAGCACAGAGAAGGCATCTGAAGAAGTTCCATTAAAAAAAGAAACACGCCAAAACCACACAACTTCAGATGAAGTAACTCAAACCATTAAAGGAGTCTTCTAACCCTGAAGGCAAGAAAATCATCTGCAGAACCTCTTCCAAGGTACCCAGGGTGTTCACAGGATGAGATCTTTAACACACTCACACAACTGCATCATCAGAACCATGCCGTGAAGGTTTAAAAACTAAACTACAAGTGTTAGGATTACAGCTGCAAACAAAAATGTTAATAATAAAAAAAACTGGCTGAACAACATGCAACTGCAGTCTCACACAGCACCTCCTCATCGTTAAGATAAACAGCTATGTTATTTCTTGCTTGGCTAGAACATACTCTAGAACCAGAACGAACAATCCAGCTCTTCATTTTGCACCACTCGTTTAGAGAAGTGCAGGGCGCAGGATGAGAGGCGCAGACAGATGGTGGCAGGAACCAGAGCAAATGAAGCGAGCCCAACGGGCTTCAGCACTTTCCATCAAGACTGACTCAATAACCGTCCATCACAGCGGCCACCCTAAAACCACACCTGATTTATAGCTGGCCTTTCTCTTGCTCACTGCTCCCCTTCATTAACGTTTTCTCCAGATGGAGATTATTGGGCAAAGCGCACAGAACAAGAGCACAGAGCATGTCTGGAGGGAGTGTGTCCCGCCCAGAAAGCTGCCCCCAGCGCTTCTCCTCCCTGCCCGTGGCCACGCGCGCAGCCCCCGGGCCACGGCCACGCGTGGGGTTTTCAGCCTGGACCCACCTGAGCCACAACCCCCGCCGCTGCCAGCAGCGTGCTGGCCCCCGGCACCCTTCGAGCAGGGCTCACAGAGCCCAACGCGCGCATCCTTGCGGTGTTTACACCAAGGCCCTGCAAGCACAATCCAGGCACCACCGAACACCTCCGAGGATCCGAAGGCTCCGTGCCCCGGGGGCACCCGCGGAGCCGCCTCAGCGCCGGGCGGGCTCCGTGAGGGCTCCGTGAGGGCTCCGTGAGGGCTCCGCCGTCCCCTCACGGAGCCGAGGCGGGGGCGCAGCGCCCGGCCCTGACACAGCACAACGCGCCGGGCCGGGCCGGGCAGCGCCGAGCCGAGCCCAGCCCAGCCGAGCCCCCTCCCGGCCTCCCGCTGCCCCCCGGTACCTGAGACGACGACGACGAAGACGGCGCCGCGCTGCTTGGCCGCGGCGATGGCGGCGGGGATGGAGCCGCCGAACCACAACATGGCGCCCGCACGGCCCCGCTCCCGGCCCGCCGCCGCCGCCGCCGCCGGGGCGCATGCGCGCGGCCCCGCCCCCTCCCAACAGCCTCCAAGGGCCCCAGCCGCCTCCTGAGGGGAGGGGAAGGGGCGGGCGCCATCTTGGGGGCTGGGGGGGGACCCTGAGGGGAAAGTGGGGGAACTGCGCGCTGAGTGAGGGATGGGGCCACAGGGAACAGCCCCAGGGTGCGCCAGGGGGCTCAGGTTGGAAATGAGGAGACATTTCTCCTCAGGAAGCAGCCAGGCGCTGGGACGGGTTGCCCAGGGAGGTGGGGGTCATCGCCCCTGGGGGGGCTGGGGCTGGCGCCTGGGGACAGGGTTAGTGGGAGGTGTACAACCTCTGCTGAGGTTGCACCTTCTGGATTTTCTGGATTTAAGAGCAATGCCAAAGGTTGTGTGGTAGCAGTGTAAACAATAAGCATTTTTTAGAGATGACTTTTTGTTCATCCCTGTAATGCACCTTCATGTAAAGGCAGAGGTTAGGGTGTAACGTGTACAAGCATCCTGAGCTCGATGCAGACGTGTGATACGTTCTGTACTCATCCTCATGGCCTTCCCAGCAGCTGCAGTTTGTCTTTATCACCCACCCTGCGCTTGGAACCTCCAGTTAGAAGCTGAGTTGCACAAGAAGGGTAAGAGGTGCTGAACACCACTTGTTTGGGAAATTGTTTTACAAGTATGATTCTCAAAAATTTTTAAACCACTTCAAGAAAGGAATTTTGTTTAAACGTAAAAGTGAAAGGCTTACTAATGACTGGATAGGTGACTTTTGTGAGAGCGGACAATCTTTACATCTTGAAGAAGTATTAGAATTTTCAAATAATTAAAATGTAACAAGTATAATTCTCTAACTGTGGGGCCATTGAGTTGCTGCAGTTGCACGTGTCTCTGCAGGTGTAACTAATTAATCTGAGAGCCCCTTGAGCAGGCGTCCCTGCGAAGCAGCAGAACGCTCCATGCACAGGGAGCATTTGTAGTGCAGGGCAGAGGGATGGAGTTGGGTGGGTTGCACCACCTCAGACACTAGGTGGGGACAAATAAGAACCCTAAAGGAAAGACATGCCACGTGGATTAGGGAACCTTCCTGAGCCTTTATTTAAAGTGATTTGGAAAGGCTTCTCTCACATCCAGCCTGCTTCCCAAGTCCCTTGTAATGGCAACATTGCGTAACGCGTGAGGTAGCTTCACAGTCCACCTCCAGAGCATTTGGTATTGCAAGTCTGAAACTCTTCAGAACATACGGATCCAAATCTGATGGAAATCACATCTACTGCTCTTGGGGAAACTTCAGCTAGTTTAAGATAAAATACACAAAGCTTGAATTTGGCAATCAGCATGAGAAACAATACAAGAGGCTCATTTACATTTTAAGAGATTGGTGAATCATGACCCCCTCAAAAAAAAAACCACAACACCAAGCAACAAAAAGCAGCAACAACAGAACAACACTGCAGATTGACTTTGTACAGGAAAATATTTTTATTAGTGAATTACTTTTAATTGCACTGTCACTTGACGCTAATCAGTGGTTCGTTGACAGTTCAAAGTATCAATTTAAGCCAGGTTAAAAGGCAAATAATTTGACTAAACGAGACAAGCTGTGGTGCACTTCCTCGTATCTATAAACCAATACTGGAGGCTATCATAGCACGCTTCATGGTGCTATTTCTTAGAGTAACTAATTTGGAAACCATCAGAAGGGTGAGGCTGTGCTGCATACCCATCTCCCTAACTAATCTTATAACTAGTGCAAAAAAGAGTTAAAATTAGGTGTTAGAAGGAGAATGCCAGTGTCCCCATTTCAAGTTCCGTCTGAGGTCCTTTGTAAATTGTGCATGATGTGCATTAGTCCATTTTTATAAATAGATATGTATAGATTTTCTTTAAGTTAGCTGTCAAGTGATTTTAGGAAAACGAATGTAGCAGATCGCTTAGGGTTGAAACCAGTGCATGCTGCAGCCATCTTCTAGCACTTCTACCTCTGCTGTGCCTATGTCTGAGAGGTTTCACTGCTGTCAGCATGGTTTATCATCATCAATCCTTAGTCTAACTCCGATTTGCAGTTAACTGGGGCATGGGATCTGAATTAAGAATAAACTTCACTGTTAAAAATTATACACAGCAGCACAGTTTATTTTTATACTTTTAACCAGTTTTAAAAGCAAACAAGTGTCAGCAACATACAGGTTTTCCTACAGAGCTCTTTGGTTTACAGCACTAGTCTTATCTGACATTCAAATTTCTCTTCAGAAGTGCAGAAACAGTTCATTACAGTTGCACGCAGCCCATATGATGACTAGGCTCGTCTGCTTTAACAGTAAGACTGAAAAAATAACATTAAAAAAGCAGCAAATGGTAAAGTCTTCGTGCCCTGTACCAATTTTTAATGTTTCTTAATCATCTCTTAAGCAAGACCCGCTTACAACCTGACACATTTCGACAATCTGCTAGCATTGCAAAGCAGTCAAATAGTTACAAGCAGGATAAAAAATAAACCTTGCTAACAAGGGGTTGCCAGACAGGTCCCAACTCCAGCCCTACAAGCCTAAACGCAGAAGGCAGACATTGAACCAAAGGGAGGATTGTACATGTTATGATAACAACACAACTGCATCATTTTCAAGGCAACCAAGAGACTTTCTCATTTACATTGGACCTTACATCTAAAATTTTCAGCTGTGAATAGTGACTTTGCTCTTCGGTTCCAGAATAAGATAGCTTAAAGTGACTTAATGTTCAGGTTTTGGAAACTGGACCCTTTTAAGTGTTCTCGACTACACACGGGAATTAAGACTTCCAAAATGAAGTCACATTAACGTTGTGCACTGTTTTTACGCTTATTGACATCACTAACCAGAAATACCCAAACCCAAAACACTTTAAACGTGAGCAGAATCAACACTTTGAATAGAGGTACCCCACCAGTGATGTCATAAGAGATGGCACAAGACTGAACTGTAGAAGCACTGAAGGGATTGAAGTCTGTCCTTTTTGAGCTACAATAATTTGTCATGACCCTTGGCACAAAAGCGGTTTGATCAATTTCCTCTAGAACTTCATGCAAGCGTTCCTTGCCTCAGGGCTAAATACAAGAAATTGCAGCCCACGCCACTTTTTTTTTTTTAGGAAAAAAGAAATTCATGAAGCTAAATTAGATCTTCATAGAAGTTAGTTGCAATTTTGACTCCCTTTCAGAGATCCAAACAAGCTACTACAGGATCAACTCAGAACAACATGCTGGATGTGCAGTTCTAAGGCACAAATGAGTGTGAAAGCATGAGAACGTGACTTTATTCTACCTTCAGAGGGAAAGGGCTTGCATTACTGGATAGGAAAAGGGTATAGAGCAGTTTGACTAATACAGGACAACAAAACTGGCCTTGCTGGGAAAGGCAAGCTGCGTATCAAAGTGCCTTATTCAACACTGAATGATTCTTCTCATGCTTCAACAGAACTAAACTCCCATCTCTGTACCACCGTCCTCATCTGGACCTTGAAATGTAAGGGATGGGCTTCTGAGATCAGGGACAGTCACAGGTAGGAGCACCCAAGTTCTGTAGTCTTCAGTTGCCAGTACACAACAATGCTGAAGTCCTTTCTTTGTAGATGATGTTCCACTACTTTTCATTTTACCATCATCTTCTACATGTGTGAGCAAAAGAAAAGACTTTCAGATTAAAATGGGTTAGATTTGCTCAGGGTAAGATTTGTTTCAGGTAAGGTGCAGGAGCAGCATACTGATGTTTTATTTTATACCACTCCAGACTTAATGAAACGTGAAGCACACGAGGGCAGTTTGGCAGCTCTGCAGTGCTGTGAGGAGATCTTCCTGAGTCCAACCTCATGCCCATCGTTTTTTCACTGTTCCTAAAGGATGGGGTTTGCTTGCTTTCTTGATTTTAAGCAATCATTTTCGTTGTACTATCACAAATAACATTGAACCTGTCCACAGTTCAGGGATGCATTTTATACAGTAATGTTACTGCATTAATAAAAGCTTACTCAAGTAGTAGCCTTACCACTTGGGGGGTAGGTAATAGCCAGATGAGCTTGTGTTTTCTGGTTATTCTTCCAGTGCTTTTTTGTCACCTTCAACAGTTAAGACATGCTCACAGACAAATAAAATGCCTTAAACCACTGCAACAGTTCGAGTCCCTCTTTAATTCTGTTGGCTGTTACTTACTTTTAAAATAGCTTCCATGTGGAATGACGGGAAGCTCAAATATGCTGGGTCTGGATTAGCTGAGCACACTTGAGAAAGCGAGTTTTATATATAGCATCTATTTCAAGCCATGAAGTACAATCATTTGCTTTATAGAACGTGATCCAAACCCATGGAATAAACCTAGTTTCAGGGTTTTTGTGCAGTCCCTAGACTTGGGTGTTTTAGGGAACCAAAAGGGGCAGAAGTGTAAAAGCCAGGAGAGCGGGGCTGGTCTTGGTTCAACAAGTTTGAGAGCCGATGTCTGATGAACCCTGGCCAGTTACTAGAGACAGTATGAAATGGCACAACAGCTGGAATGAACAAAAGACTGTAAAGTGGAAATATGTTAGTTTGTGCCCATTTTAGACATCAGAGACCTTTATAATTAATAGGACTTCAGGGGTGTTAATCAATGAGGTACACATCAGCATATCCAGATCAAAAACTTTAACAGTCCCTACTTAACAGGAAAGAAAGCATGCCCAGAAAGGGGAAACAGTCTGTAGGTAAGAGTCATTCAGGATTAGAATAAAACTGACTTAATAAATGCTTTTTTTCTTCTGGAGTAACTTTCACTCAAATTTACAACATACTTGTTAAGAAATATTGGCTGAGACTTGTTCCTCTCCTCCTTTTGTTTGCCTCGCTCACGTTCTCCATGCTTACCTCTCTCCTCTTTGTTTTCTTCTCTTTGGTTATTATGGGGAAAGTTTATTAAACGAAGCGAGTCATGCAGCATCCTTTGGAAATACCTAGATTTAATGTTATGCTTAGCTCTGGTCTTAGGTCATTCAGAATAGATGAAAACTCTCCGTTATACATTCCTCTTCTACATCTATGGAACAACGTCCTGGAAATGTTTAGCCACAGGAAGCAGCTGCCTTTCTGGGTTTCAGCACCTGTCAGTACAGACATTTAATTTGTTAACTACTTTCACAGGAGTAAAACAGTAATCTTGAGCTAGTGCTGGAGAATTGACAAGAAGCAGTGATGTAGCCCCTGCAATGGTTGTGTTACCACCTCTGTGCTGCTGGGAGGAGCGGAATATTGTAATCTGTGTAACCTGGGGGTGATAGAGGCACTGGGTGCTACAGCACTCCCACCTCAGGAGGAAGAAATACATCCTCTGAGGCATGACTCTTCATTCAAGTAGTAACAAATGAACTTGAATGCCAAGAAACATCCATCCTTTTAGTGAAACGGACTTAGCAAAGTGGATCTGCTTATCTGTTGCTAAGTAAATCTGTCTTTTGGCTAAGGGCTTGAACATTTTCCCTCTACTTCAGGAGAACATTCAAGCGTAAGTGTACCCTCAGCCATGTAAATACCCATCACTACGGCATTTTGCAGGGTCAAGTCCCACATGCCTCGTTCGTTAGGTTGCATCATTCCCAGACAGATCAATTTTCTTCTGCGTATTTTTGATTAATCACATGAATGATTTGAGCACTCACAGGACTGTTACTACCACTTCACATGTTTACATTTGGTTGTTGAGTGGTAGAATTTTCAAAACAAGGTGAAAATTAATGCCTCTAAATTCTTTCCCTCTGTAAAATATATTTTTATAATATAACATTTACCTCAAGTTTCCACTTACGGAAATTACAAATGAATGTTTTACAGAACTACAGCTGTAAAGGAAGGGAACAAGTTATTACTTGTCTATGCAGCAAGTCAGTGCCCATGCTAAGAATAAAAAACAAAACAAAACAAAACAAAACAGGAGCAGCACCTCATGGTCCCTGATCAATTTCTTCCTAGTTTTACTTATATAGGGAAACACTTAAAAAATGGAGGTTGACATAAATAAATGCTTCAAGAAGAGGAACAGAGAGAGCGGTTCTTTGAGAAATTCTAGTATTTATGTTATTAGCAAGTTATTTTCTCACATTAAAGGGATCCAAACCATTGATGTGTTCATCCAGGTTTCAGAAGAATCCTAGAAGTTTAAACAAGTGCACTGGAAAAGTTTGTTTGTAAACATTTATTTTCTTGAACTGAAAAAGGCTTGCATCAGCACACATTGTACAGCCTTGCAAATTACACAAATTGAAAAAAAAAAATGTTTGTTTCATTTTTATGTGCAATTAATCTTTAATGTCCAGTGAGCATCTGCAAATGATGAAAACTTAAACCATTAAAAAGGTTTCCAGCACTTATCAAATACAATTATCTTAGCGTGAAAAGGAAGAGAAAGAGATTCATACTGGTGGGAACACAATTAAAGTGCAAACATTTTGTCACTTGTGAAGACAATTTAGTTTCTTCACCTTTTTGCTAAAAAGAAATATTAAAATGTGATTCAGTGAACATTCTTTGTAATCTATTCATATTCCCCCTTAAATACTTATTAAACTTGTTGGATCAGAAGCAAATCCTTCGAGGTTACAACCAACTTGTGATTTCTTTTGACATTGCTTGAATGAATCTCAAAAGAAAACAACCATCTAAGGAGTTAGCTAGTTACTAAAATTATATTTTTTTTCCTTTAAAAACAAAACAAAACAAAAAAACAAACACAAGGGGAAAGGAACAGGTTAATTTGAAGATTTGGGGTACTTTGCTAGAAAAGTAGAGTAATTCCTTGGACATGGTTCTCTTTTCCCCTCCACCAATCCTCAGGCTCCTGCTTTGGAATGGACAGCTGCGTGCTGGCTGTGAAAAGGGATTATAAAATACAAATCTGGACGTGGGATTTTATGAATGTCTGCTGTACAATAGAACTTTGGATCTGATACAAGAATTCAAAAATATAAAACAAAACTATTATAAAAGTAGGGGGCATCTCAGCGGCATTCCTTATAGAAAGCTGCCTTTTCTCAAAGGTGATTCCTTGCTATTGTCTGGGATCAACTCTTTATTTTTTTTCTTCATCTCGCTGGATCACTGGGTTATTCTTCAATGGTTAATGTCACATGACAAAACATCCCAGGAGTCTCTCTGAAGAGAGCAGAAACCCCGTAACATCAAGCCAATCAAGGAGAGGAGGACATGAAGTAGTAAAGGCTGAGTGTCCACCCATGGAACTGCTACTGAGAACTAGCCCTTTCCAGAATGTGAAAGTCGTAGTGCTTCTTGCTCGTTCTCAGCCTGAACTTGTTCACTGAGGTACTACTTTGTTTCTTCAATGCGTTCTGAGCAGCCGACATCGTAGGGAACGTAGCTAGAACCGTGTACGTGGAGGCCAAGTCACTGGGTTTGGATGGCTCAGTGTTCACATTGCTATCCCCGCTGCCACAGTAACGACGGTGCTGCTGCGTCTGCAGACACTGCGAATCCCTTAGCCACCGAATCTTGGCACCAACTTTTAAAAGTTCTCCGAATAGTTTTTCTGCTTCCATACGAGTTATGCCTTCCGGCAGTTCAGTTATTTCTAGAACTTTTCCCACAACTGAAACAAGAAAAAGATGGAATCAAAATCGGTGGTTGTACTGAAAGATCCATCACACAGCGGAAAGTGAGTTATTTCATCTCACATCTCCAACTGCCTGATGCCATGCTGATACACGGGCATGCCATTCCTGGAACCCAGGGGGCATTCTGCTGTCACAGAAAAGCTGAGGATAGAAGAGTGGGGCAGGGAATCCACACCAAGTTTTGCAGTAGATTTGAACACTCACTCTACCACCTGACTCTCTTCACACATCACTGTGCTAAACAGCTAGTCTCTCTGCTCTCAGAATCTTCTCCAGAAAATGGTTAGAAAGAACTGATTTATCAGTAATTTTCTGCAAAGAGCTGATGGTAGGTAACACTTGCAACACAAATAATTTCCAGTAAAGATGGGAGAACAGCTGATGTCAGGTTTTATTTGGATGACATCTTTACCAACTCCAAAGACCCAACCTGCAGATCTCCTAGCATGTTCTCAAAATTCATGGATTTATTTTTATTAGAAGGAAAAAACTAAGTATTAACTTTTTTCTGGTTTAGGTATGATTTTGCATTTCACAGAAGAGGAAGCAGGGGTACACGTTTACTATAATATGGGAGAAGGGTTTTGGACTTGGCTTGAATCCAGTAAACTTGCTTTTCCTTTTAGTACTGTTCAGTCCTGGTCTTCTCTAGTCTTTTCTGCAGCTTTCAAAACTACACTTTTCTCATTCCTCTCTCTCTCATTATCTTTCCTCTCTCTCCTAATCAAGTCGTCTGTCCATCTTTGTTTCCACGGTTTGCCATGCCCATTTCTGCCCAGTTACATTTCATTCTGTCCCTTTTCTCACCTGTGCTTTTCTCATTAAATCCCTAGCCTGTCACCACAATTTATTCTGCTGGAGGACTGTGTCAGTCAGCAATTCTATACCTGGTTCTCCCGCACCAAGATCTGTTGAAGCAGCCTTCTTTGCTGGTTTCTTCCCCCTGTTTCCGTGTCTGTTTCCAGGCTGACACTGGAGAGATGGATATAAATGATGTACTTTAATGACAGCGCATCAGTATTTTGAAATATCTGGGTTAGCTCAGTGAAAAATTATGCAGGAGAATGTCTGAGAAGTAACCTGTGCTACTGTGGTATAGAAAAGATTTCCATGTCTGATTTTAGTCATGGAGTTTAGCAATCCTGCAGTCAGGGGCATTCAATCCTTCAGAAGAAAGGAAGCAAATGACGAAAAATCACCTCAACCCTTCTTGGAAAAAAAATCCATCCCCGCCCCCAAACCCAACACACCTTCTGGCTGATCTCAGGTAGAACTGAGCAAGGGAGAGGGTCTGTGTTTGTCCCAGAAGTTAAATAGATGGCAAGACTTGTGAGCTTTGCCAACTCTTAATATTTTGGCTTTCTTGTAAGAAACAAAGACACCCTTTGCTTAGAAATACCCGTATGTATTTTCTATTTTTAAAAAACTGTTATTCAAATAAAACAATAATTTACAGAAACAGTCTCTCTCCAATTTTTTGACAAACTGCCTCCAAAAGAATCCATATTCTACACTGGGCCTTCTATCTTCTTTTGTAGGTTGGAATTTCAGTTCAAAAGAAAAGCTACATTTCATAATGCTTCTCTGTATTTTTGCAACAGGAACAATGGGAAGTATCAACACAGAATAAAAACAGTTATTGGAAAGCACGTGCTTTCCAATCAGTTACTTTTCTAATGCAATGATATATTCTCCTGTTCATGGTTATTATAACTGTAGTCCTGAACTGTTTTCTTCAGTGTTTCCAGGAGAGTGTTGTCTTTAATACCTGTTGGCTTGCTACTTGTCCACGTAACAAAGATGGTGGATTGTATTGCAGGGGCTGGCCGAGCAATGGGTATCTGGCATCTCCTTAAAGAGAAAGGTAATTAGAAAGCTTTTTTTTCCTGTAATATAAAAACTCTCTCCAAATTCGCTTACACCAAAGAGAAATCAGAATGACTGCACAAAGCAGTGTATTTGGCTAAGCTAAGAAAATAAGATTTGGCACCATTAAGTAAATGTCTATAAGTAAGTCTTACTGATCACAAGGTGGAAGGCTACAAGCCTAAGGCTCTCTTGTATTTCAGAGTTCCACTGAAAAATGTACTATTTTTTTTTCCCCTTCAAAGCAGTCTTCTCTAAATCCTGTCACATCAAAATGAGCTTAATGAGGATGCTGTCAGTGTAACAGTTTAACCATTTCCATGGTAATCTCTCTATATTCCTGGTAATCTAGTGCCAGGTACATCTGTATATCCTTTTTGCTCCAAGGAGCCACAAGATCAGTGAACATAAATTTTTAATAAATCACAGAAGAGTAAGAAAGTTGAGGGACACGATTTACAACAGGCAACCTGGATTTTTTTTTTTTTTTTTAACAAGAGGAATGTAACACAAAGCAATAGTGTAAAGATCATGCAGAAGGTAAGACAAAGGCAAACAAAGGAAAATAAGGTCTTCTCTATCAGTAAGGAAGACCTAACAGATTTTTCTCTAAGTTTTGTTTTACTTTAATGCAATTTTTCTATAAAGTAAGACCCACTGATTTCAAGTTTGGGAATTGCAGATGTCCAAACATAATGGACATCCTTGGTCACTGACACAGGATTTATCATTTGTTTTCCAATTTTTATCACATCTCAGTGAAAATTCCCTATTTTCTGTTTTACGATAACATGGCAGCAGAGGAATGAATGAAATTATTCTACAAGGATTTTTCTTCTATCATGCTAGTTTTTCTAAAAGGAATGAAGAATTCGCACTTAGGCAGTGGTTTGATTCAGTGCATCATCAATGAGTAAATGAGTTTGGTAGAACATTCATCTTAACGTGACATTTCTGTGTCCTTTTCTCCAAAAGATACCATTACCACCCAATGTGTTAAGGTCAGCTTGTCCCACATGATTTATCTTTGTAGCTCTAAAATTATACCTTTTGTAAATAGATGTAGAGTTCTTGATTTATGGTTAAAACTTGAAACTAAATTATATCAAACATTGTATTAATATTTTCAATTCTACAGTGGGCAATTTCTTATGAGAGAAAGCTAGTGAGTTATAGAAGGTCCAACAACAAAAGATCGAGGCTTTTGAGAATATGGGGAATGATACCAGTGCAGAGTGATAAGGTCAAATTGTACATGATGCAAGGTGGACAGTTTTGATGATCCCACTTCAGCAGCAAGACTACTTATGTGAGCCACAGTTTGTCACAAAATCCTTATATAGCTTGTATTTTAAAACATTTATTGAAAATAAAACCACAGAAATATTTTAGTTAACTAAAAATATACCTTGTCCAGGGACGAAAGGTCTAGAAAACTGGGGCACAATAGAAAGAGGTGTTAATGTGGGACGGATGTTCTTCATGTTTGATAGCTGAGCTGGTGCTGGTGATTGGGCCGGTGAGGTGACGGGACTACCTACTTGAGGACTATGCTGCAACTGGATAAACAAGTTAGTGTTTTAGAAAGTATCTAGGTGAGCAATGACATCTACAGCATTCAAACGCTGGAAGCAAAATTAAAATTGGTATATTAAGTACCATCAGAACAGATTTCATTCCCCAAAAGAACTTTTGGGGAGAAAGAAAACCAACACAAAATGACATGCAAAGGTGCAATTTATGCAAATAAGTCATGCTAGAAAATAAATCAAAAAGCTCATACCTGTGCAGCACTGTCTAAAGTGCTAAGTTCTGCGGACTTCTGCCCCCTTTGATGATCACAGTAGTATTTATTCTGTTTCCACTGTGGAGGTGAATGGTTCCGAGGCTGAGGATTGTTAGGTATATTTAGCTGCATCATTACTACTCCTCCACCTGGTGGTGCTGCTACTGCTGCAAGACAAGAAATTGGTAGAATACAGTTAGTTTATCATATATTTAAATTTTTATTTTACAAGAAAAAACGTGAAAAAAGAGAAATAGCATAATGGACATCTTGCTAAATAAGCTGCTCAATTACAGAAAACTAGGACAAGTATCTTCTGAACAATTATATTTCCACTATCAGATAAATGTGCACTAGATTAACTTGAGAAGGCTTCCCAGAACTATAAAAGATAAACGGAAACCAATGAAACTCATTATTGAGAATATTTTTGAAACAAATTCTATTTAATGGTAGTTGAAATTACTCAACATTCATTGCAGTTACTGTCAGAGTAATGCATTGAAGAACAATCCTATCAAGAAAAATATGCATCATTTAAAAACAGTTTACCTAGTTAGTTTACAAGATATACCAAATGTTTTATCCGATACTATACCATACATTAGAAAGACCTAATTAATCTTCAGTCCGAGGCAAAATTACCCTCATTTACACATTTTACAATGGATTTTTACATAACTGAGATTGTTTTTCTGCACAGAGACTGCGAGCTGATCCCCACATCCTGTACCACTTTGCCACTGTGGTAGCTACATAAACTCCAGTTAGAGAATGGCCAAACAGCTGATGGTGTTCCTTACAGTTTCACGTAAGAGTTGTGATGAGAGGTTTCCAGAGAGAAAACTGGTCCTCCCCCTGTTGACCTGTCCCTTTCCCAGGTAATTTATATAATGTCATGTTCACGTGAAAGTGGTTGTTTTCAGTTTCCTTCTTTCCTCTACCCACTGCTTACATAATTTCTTTGAAACAATGATTAAAATATGTGATTGAAACCGCATTTAATCATTCACCTATAAAGATGGGATCTACAACCTTCTCAAATCACCGCCTATGTTGTAGCATCAGTTAGGAACAGTAAGTCAGACATGGATTTTTTTTTTTTTTAAATGCATTTTATATGTGCTATTGCTTTCACTGCCCCTACGGTCCAAAAAAGAAACAATCTGACTCCTTTGAAATGCAAACCAAATAACATAGAATAACAAATTCAATAATAAAACTATATTAGCTTTTCTAAACTGTATTCTGAAATACTTATTATACTGATTTTTATCAAAATAAAGTGATACAAGCAGTACTTTTGCATCTATATTCTCTTTCCAATCTTTTTAATGGCAAAAACGTTGTACCCAGGTATTACAGACTTAGATGTAATCATCAGATTACCTCACCAATTTTAGTGGATATACATTTGAGTGTCCCTGTAAGAGCCACATTGCAAATTGCTCTATTTTGTTGCATGGCAAAATAAATCATACATCTACTTACAGGTATCTGCTACACAATCAGAACAACACACCCCACAACACTTTCCAAGTGGCCAAGCCCATAAGCTTATGTAAACCCTATACATAAACCTGAGGTGTACCAAGCAAACATCTATGTACACGCTGTTTTACACATGAAAAAATATAAACATATGCCTAAAAATGAAATATTTATATTATTTCATTTTTATGCATATATTTATAAACATTAAAATGGTATATTTACATCTTACTGTCTTAAAATAGTGTATTTTATAGTATTCTGCAGCACTTGGCATACAACTCTTTTGTCTCATCTCTGTTCAGTAAGAATGCCCAACAAAAACACACTTGTATTTCAGAATTATCAATAGCATCATTTCTAAAATGTGTCACGATCTGAAAATTCTACTTAAACTACCAAAAAACCACCCTCCATAAATCCCCCAAATGCTGGTTCTTTCTACTTCTACAGCATTTCAGTAAATGAAAACAAATGGAAATCTTTGCCTAAACAAGCATGCTTGAAATAAAGTGTCATCGAAAGCATACCTCTGTTTGCAGACACTTCACTTCAATTATCAAAATACATGAGAAGAAAAAACACGGAAGAAACCCCTGAAAAATCTTCCAGATCAGGAGTCTGGTCTTCTACAAATCTACAAATCTTCTACAAATCTACCACTCAGCTGCTTGTCTGCATATGTCCTCACCTCAACCACCTTGAGGTATCATCTCAGTATCACTGTAGCTGAAGCGCATGCTTTTCTTTATTCACTTGGTACTTGTTCTCTGTCACAGAGGCTCTCCCCTTCCCCAAACTTGTATTAATCACAGCTTTGAATCAGGCCTTCAAAACGGAATAAAACCAAAACTACCAAGATAAGGGTAGAACCAAGTAGGGCTAGACTGATTTTGGACATCCTGAAATGACAGTCTTCAAGAACTACATCCAAACAAATTCAAAGTGTTGAGGAAATGGAAACAAAACCAGAACTGCTGTGAACAGCTATCCTGCCACTTAAGTGGATGTTACCTATTTACTAATAAACAGGCTCTAAAAATATCTTATAAGTTCGTAAGAACCATCACATCTATACTGGAATCTAGGTCACTGACCTAGTTGTTTAATCTATTACTTGCCTGAAAAATACTGAGATAGCAATATTTGA
This sequence comes from Netta rufina, assembly GCF_964035555.1. NCBI lineage: Eukaryota > Metazoa > Chordata > Aves > Anseriformes > Anatidae > Netta > Netta rufina. The sequence goes on from NC_140129.1 coordinate 29,774,640, forward strand.
GATTACTCCCTTTTTTGCCAACCAAATCTCCCTGATGCATCAAACTCCCTATCAGTGAAATAAGGACAGTACCACTCACTATGATTGATCTATAACCTCTGGTTTGAAGGCTACTTTATACTCTTAACCTCCTGACCAGCCCAATTTTATGATAATTGTGTTTGGAAATTCAGAGGTTTTAAGTGTTTGGATGTTAATATTTACAAACATTTCATGCATAAGACAAGCTCTGTATCACTGGTGTTTTCACACCCCACTGAAGCTGCTATTTATATGCCTTTTAAAAATTACCTAAAAGACTGAAACACTCCAAACCTGATTTAAATGCTTCTGCTATGTGACAATCTTCTCTGTTGAAGAAGGCTGCCTCCAAGCTGCCCATGTGAGGTTGGCTTTTGTTTCATTTCAGTTCAAAAGTTGTCATTTTTAATGTTACAATGATAGCAATTTAGATGAAGAATTAAGAAAAAAGCATTCATTCAAGTCACAACTGTTTTAGCAGGGAGCCATAATATCAGTCTGACCATTTACAACAGATTTCTAGACAGAATGGTGTAGATGAAAATCCCAATAAAATATACCTTTTATTGGCTGCATGATGGAAAGACCAGTGGGTGAACTTTTACATGATGAGGGTGGAGACACTATGCTGTAGTGCACAATGGAAGCAGCCTGTTGCGGCTTTGACTTTGATGAAGGTGGCAATAATGTAGGAGGTGATGGCTTCTGACTTGAATGGTTGCTATAAACTATGAAAGCAGAAGCAGTAAATAAGACTAACAGAAAAAACAAACAGGAAAACAGAACACACCACACAACTTATGAGTATTTCATTTCCCCTTTCAACAGTAAAAAAAAAAAAAAAAAAAAAAAAGAAGTGACTACTCGTCTCAGTCCAGACCCAGAATGATTACAATTTTTAGTCTCTTCTCAGGAACTCCAAAAATAAATAAATCAATCAGACCCACATAGCTCCCATAATTGAGGAAAAGATGAAAGTCATTTGGGTGAGAAAGCATTGTTCCCATGTCTGTCTCAATTCAGAAGCTGACTTGCAAGCCATTATGCCATACAGGACTGAATTCTAAGAAAGTAACTTGAGGGCTCTCAGTGATAAATTAAGATGTGAAGTTAATCTGTTTGCAATATAATTTTAAACATAGTATACAGAAGGAAATACAATAAAATAGTTAATTCTAAATTAAACCCTTATGCAATCACCCAGCATAATAATTGTTAGAAACTTATAAGTCTTTCAAAAAAAAAAAAAAACACACAAAAAAACCACCACAACCAACAAACAAAACCACAACACACACACACACACAAAAACACACTTCAATCCTCCAACCTGCACATTGCTGTCCTTGAAGCTGCTGTGAGTTACATGGTGATGATGTTCTAGGAAACTGTATCTGCTCTGATCCAGGAGGCTGCAAATATCCTACTGATGAACTACAATAACAATAAAAAACAAACATGACTACCAGAGGTTTATGTCACGTATTTATTTAATCATAACCATTGTGTTCGCTGTCTACACAGATGGCAAGTTACTGGGGTATTGTTAACTTCAATCAGCAATATTCCCCCCTATTCCCCACCCAGGAATCTGCTTCTGAAGACGACAGAAATTTCACAGCTCTTCATTGGCCACAACTTACAGTCTGCATATATCAAAAACACTACTAATTTAATATTTTGATGTACTACCTTTGTGCAAAGAGAACTGTATAGGTATAAAGATGCATAGAATATGAAAAAATGGCAGTTCATTGTCTTAATTAACCGTAACTAGGTCTTGGTTAAATGGCCACCACAGAACCTGCCACAAGGATTTCAGATGCTTCAGTGCAGAGTAACACAGCCTAAACAGGTGGCTGCAGGGGTTGCCTTACTGCAGCTTCACCAAATCGGAAAAACACCTGGTCATGGAAGAAGACTCAAGGAAAGAAACAGCCTTGCATTTGTAATACTTAAGAAAAGAACAAAGTTTATTTATGCCAGGTATTTTTCAGGGCATTAATGGCAAAAACAGGTAAGTAACAGATTCTATCGTAACAGTAACTGGTCATTCTGCCAGAGGCAGAACATCAGGTTGGTGGACTACAAGCAGGATGGTGTCTACAGCGTCTGGTACTTCAGTATAAAGTTGAAGTTTTTATTAACATATGAACTGAATGTTCTGAAGGAATAAGAAATAAGTTTTTATAACTTCAAACTGTGGAAAAAAGGAGGGACAATCTTTTTAAGCCTCCACTGGGAATCCATTTTCACCTGTAACTTCACATGAAAATTTTCCCATCCTTTGTCCCATGTGTCAAGTATATGATTTTAATTTAAAGATGCCATTGAAACAAACCAAACTCAGAAAGCAACCTGTTTCAGTTTTCAATATGTGTGGGATGTATTGCCTCACACAGCTTCTCGTCTAATGATTATAGTTCTCAGTGGTGACCCACAGGTTTGAGACTATTCAGTTCCTGCAGAACTGTATTCCACCTTCTCTGTTGAAAAGCATTACGACCTATTACTGCAATAAAGGCAAGATGCTGTCCTTAAAGGCAAGATGCTGCCCTGTTTGATAGAGATGGCCATTGCAAATGATGCAAGAGAATAAGCAATAAAATTGATTTACAAAACAAGTCTGGGATTACGTCTACAGGTGAATTCACTGAGCCTCAAACATAACTACAGAAAAGGTTAAGAACCATTTGAGTACAAAGAACAAGAACTCAGATTCATTTAAATAGACGAAGCCATGCAGCAGTGACACAAAAACTGAATTGCGTAAGAGAAAAAAACAGCTAATAAACCATTTTTAAGTCTACCTTTAAAATATATTTAATACATGCAGTAACGTAGCAGATCCTGTCAGTTACTACAAGGCAATTAAACCTGGTTGCTGAGAAATCAAATAACCAACCTTAAGTTATTCTGTTGACCTGATGGAATGACACTGTAGTAAACTGGCATTCCTGTTGTGGGCAATCCTTGATTTGACTGACCGGGAATTATTACAGGCTGTTGATATGTCTGCTGGGGCACTCCCTGGGAACCTTGAGGCACCGAAACCTAAAATTGAGAACATGTTAAGACCTTCTTGTGCAGAACATTTTTCCTTCTGCTTCTTGACCATCACCTACTTTAAGATTTTTTATTTTTTATTTTTTTTTTTGAAAACAAAACAACAAAGATCTACCAGAACTCTCTAAATCCAGAACACTAGTGATAACAGGAGTTGAAGTAACAGTGCTTTATAAAACAAAAGATTTTACCTTCTTCCCTAAAAATGGATATTTTGCTTCCAAGGGACTCCATAAATTAACAAAAGAATTTCTCTACAATAGTTAAGGAGTGGAGTGGGTGGAATTCTTACAAGCTTTTTCTTCCCTATCCTCTGAACCACAATTAATGCAGCACTTAGTATTCAAGAGGGATAAAATCTGTCAATTTGTGATAGGTCTGCTTCATGCTTCAATCATTTATTTATTTATTTTAAATCTCTCTCCTCCAAGTCACCTTTAAAATGTACTTGCAGCTTTCCTGCATTTACAAAGCAATGCACTTCAATAAAAAGGATCACTCAACAGTACAGAAGAGTGACTGGAAAGTTATGAGTAAATTACCCACCTGATACGATGGCACTGAAGGATATGGAACAATCACACCTTGAATTTGATTCCCAACATTGTTGTGTTGGCCACTGACTAGATTTTGATTCTGAGACTGCTGAACTCCAACTAACCCCTGGTAGTTTTGCTGCTGGTTAGGCAAAACTTGGTAACCTGAAATTATACATTTAAATATTATTTTGGAAGTACTGTCTAAAATGTAAGACATTTTATACAGAGCTGCCTGTATGAAAAAGTATGTGTGGCATTTTCCAGTGGCTTTTTACATCTGGCAACTTCTTAAGAGTTGAACTTACCATGCATATAAAAAGAAGCCAACATTAAAAAAATCAACGGACTTCATTCATTTACAACCACCTGGCCCCACCATTAAATACCACACATACTATCTGCAATGCTGCACTCACATGCTTGCAATATTTCTTTGCACTCCGAGTTACATGCGTTGACACCTTGATTTGATTGGTGAAAGCTGAAAGCATTTGAAAAAACCATGCTAAATAATGTCAAAAACAATTAATTGTCTATTATTATAAACAAGGCTGTTTATAATACTTCAGCTTTGAAATTCTGGTTATGATAAATTCTGCTAGCATCTCAGGTGCCCCAGGATGAAAGTATCTCACCTACGAGTCAAGGCTGAAGCACACTGTGCAATGCACTTGTGCAAGTCCTTTAAAAAACAACAACCAAAACCAAACTGATTTTTCATATTCACCCCACTGTAGTGCCTCCGCAACGCTTTATTACTGCTTAAGCTGGCACCCTTTGCTGTCTTTCAAAAATGTCCTAAATAAAAAAAAATAATAAATAATGAAAAAAGAAGAAAAAACAAGCATGAGTGCCAAACAGGAAATGGCACCCAAGCGTTTATTACGCTCCAGCCTTGTTCCCACTTTTTTTTAAGCATATAGTTGGTACCTGTTACAGGTAACTGATCAAAACACATGCAGGACACGAGTTCTTTTTGTCCTATTCCATCATACAGGTTATGTCCTTAAATACTTACCACATCAGCAACAAAACCATAACTAACTGTGTTTCTGAGACTAGGCCAGTTACCACTGTAGAGTAAAAAACTGGGCTTGTCAGAAGGACCAATGGCAAGAGGAGTCCTGTATTAACTTGGACACATTGATATTCCAAGGAATCTGACATTCCCCATGCTCCCTGGCTTGATATGGAACTATATATTTGCTAAAGCAAGTACAGCAGCAAAAAGTCACATGGATTTTTTTAAAATTGTGTTTAAAAATTGCTTAGTCTATTTAGAAAATAATTATTCAGTTAACAAACACTTTTCTTTAAAAAAAAACAAAAAAAAAACCACAAAAACCCAGAGACATTCACTGATTACATACATCCAAGGTACAATGAACATTATGAATTAGAGTCTCAGCTGGCTATCTCTCTTATAGAAATTGCAACAATGAAGAATAACAACGCCTGGTAACATCACCAAATAATGCTGGAGAAAATTAAAGGGAAGAAGGTTCAGTTCGTTAAAACCAAGAGAGCTATTCATTAGAAACACAGAAGACACTATAAATATTTTCAGAGTACTATGTAACTTCACAACCATGCCTGCTCAAATAGGTCAGTAGTTACAATTTTTAATAACTGAGCTTGGACTGCATAGAAAAATCCATCTCTCATCTGTTACAAACAAAGTATTTAAATGTGCTTTGTTACCAAGTGATCTATGGCACCTAAAAAGCAATCGAATGCAAAGCTGCAGTATACAACAGATACAATTACCACATCTGCAATCTAAAGCCCTCACTTCCCCGCCACTGTAACATTGCTGAGAATATTTTTCAGCTTTTTTTCCTGACTCTTCCAGCGACAGACATAATCAATTCTGCAAGCGGAGAGAACTGGAACAATATAAATTGAGTGCCAAGAAGGTTCCCCACAGAATTCTGAAGAACGCTCTATTTTTAGTTTCCCAGTTTCACCTCTGCATAGAAAGTGGTATGACAGAAATGCAACACTCAGCAGAAAAAGAAAACCCGCACCTGCCTGAGCAGACTGCCTCATTACCAAGAAATATTCCAGAACAGCAGCTACAAAAAGCAGCAGCTACAAAAAGAAGCATGTTTCTTGGTATTTCCATAAAGTAATCACTTAATATAAGAGGAATTAACCCACAGGATATAGAAATACATTTCTGAATAACATGTTAAGAGTGAAAAATGGCTTTTATTCAAGAACAAGAAAGTAAAATAACCTGGTTAACCAGCTCTGAATAAGGCTCGGAATCTATTACAAATAGAGCTATTATTACTGTGAGAGTGATGATTGGCAGTTTTGTAGCAGAAGCTAGTTGAACTTCAGCTGATGTTCCTACAGTTACTGCTGTTCAGATAAGACTTTTAATCAACCTACAGTTAGGTCTTTTGGTCAGTCGGCCCTCACAATCATGAGGACATTAAATACCTCTGTTTTCGGCAAAGCATTTAAAACAGAAGTGGGAAAACAAACAAACAAAAAAACAGACAACTAAATATTACAGGTGAAACCCCTTTAGCAAGGAAGCCAGGAAGCAGCTGAAAAAGAGACCGGTTCACTGTGAGAAATGTAAACCTCTCAGACAGTGTTACGGCCCCGAATTCAACAGCTCAAAGTCAGGCCAGCTCATAATGTTAAACCAAACGTGGCTTCAGGTGCCACGCTCTCAGAAGCTGTCATCTTTCACTTAACTTTGTGTTTGGAAAGCAATTTCAGAGTTAGCAACTGCTTTACAAAATGAGTAAAACCCCTGTTTTTTATGTAACACGTGATTTGTTTGTTCTCACTCTTGACCAGAGCCAGAATCCCAGAATATCCGCAGTTGGAAGGGCCCCAGCCCAAAGGACTCGTTGCCACGTTAGCCAAGTAGCACGCTGTCCTTCAGCTCACCACCAGCCATCGCTAGTAAGCATCGACCATTTCAGATGTAGCTTTGCGTTAGCTTAGTACAAATGTTTAAAATAAACCCATGAGAGGTAATTACAAAACATACAATCTCATAAGCAGTTTGCAGAACAAAAACTACAAGGTGAAACCTTTTTAATGTCCAGAATGGAGATTCGGAGTTGTCTCTAAAGCAGTAAATGAGAGCCAGCAATGGCGAGGTAGCAATTGGTTCCTAGTAAAATGTTTTTCTCTGCCATTAGTGCTAGCCACACACCAAGTAACCAAGCAGGAATGAGTGGAATTCAATTATTGGCTGGACCATCCTTTCACTACCCTAACAAGATCCCTTGATATTGGGACTAGAGGCACAAGGTACCTTATCAAAGCAGTAAGAATTGTCTGCACAGCTATCTTTCTCCCTTTATTATGTTTATTTCTTCTAGGCCAGAAACAGATTTTTGTGGCTGCTACTTTTCACCCGTCCATGTTACAGATGGTGAAATTCAATAAAGCATCAACAGCTGAAAACACACAAGCACCAAATTTACTTACCTAATAGCAACTGATTCCTCCCTTTGCATCTTAATGCTGATGCACATCACCCCGTGCTTTTAAACTCAGATCTGGGGGGCGGGAGGTGCAAATAAAAGAATCCTTCTTTCTGAATGACACTAAATCCCTGATTTTTAACGGACTCAGCCAAAATGTTCTCTGCCTTCATATGTCACTAGCTACTTCTGAAAGTTTTTACTATGAGTTAAGATACTACTCAGAAATAAATTTGCTTTAGGAATCCAAACCTTACTGAAGAAGTTGTAACAATATTTGTAAGTAGGCAGGTTATTAGAATATGATAGCTATACTTAATTCAAAAGGAAAAAAAGACAAGAGGAAAGCAGGGAAACAGACAAAGCTTGATAACATTCATAGGAAGCTAAGTCAAAACACTAGAGAAGCCTTTACTGAAATAGAAGGATCAGAAAACTAATTCTAGCCACTTAAGTCTCATGATATATACTGTTCAATATCCACACCTTTAGTCAAAGGACAAAAAAATTACTCTATATTATTTTCAACTGCATTTAAAAATAAATGACAGTATTACCAACATGGTCTGCATAGCAGTGTTTTCATGCCACATCTAAAATTAGTAACCAAAGCTTCAAAACAAGAGATAAGGTGATAAGGTGTATCTCTGCAGCATTACATCATTTAAAGTTATTTATTCACCTTAAAACATGAAAAAAACACACCCAAGGTATTCAAAATGCTGAATTAAGTTCAACAAACCTGTCTGCTGTCCAGGCTGTGCCAATGGTTGGTTTTGCTGCGTGTTGTAATGGACAGAAACAGGTCGATACTGTTGGCTGGAGTGCGAGTACTGATTGGGTGTACAATAACAAGCTGGCATCTAAAGACAAACGACAATTAAAGAGATGCACTACCTGCAAGTTTGTAGCAGGCATACACATAAACACAAAAAGAGGTGCACACAATAAAAGAGGTGCAAAACTTTAATGGTGCAACTAATGTTAAATGCTTTAGCAAATAAAAATACTTACTCTGTATTATATAAAGTCTCTCTTTTAACAGCTGATTTCTTGTACTTTCATTGTAGAAGAAATAAGTTCCAAAACACTAAATTCCCCTACATCAGCACTATTTTCATGAACTGTTTTTAGCAGTCTCTGGTGACAATACATGTCATTTTAGCCAATGCCAGAGGAAAGTAATGCACTGCTACTTTTAAACTGCAATAACTACTTGGTGGAACCATGGAGAAAGTTGGAGGGGAGATGGGAGCAGATTCAGGATCTTTGGACCAATTTGCATAAGGAAACATCTGAGACACTAGAAAACAATGGAGAACACAAGGATGTACAAAATCCACATTTGGTAGTTTTAAAATGTCACTACCAGTAACACAGTGCTCTGATATTTATGGTTTTTGTTTGTTTTTATTTAACTAGCTAAATAGACAAATCTGAGTGATTATTCCTCCTCAAGTACACTAAGGTCATTCATTTCAAAACACAAATGAGAAAAAAAATGCACACAGCCACAAATTAACAGGGATCCCCACAGCACATAAAAAGCCCATTAATGGAACAGCATCATCATATTTTAATTTTAGCTTTTGGTAGACTGGAAACAGAACCATTGTACCTGTGGCACAGGTTGCTGCATATATCCCTGCTGCTGGAGCACTTGCTGGCTGACAGGGTGGCTAGACGTAGAGTAGCCTTGAGTAGAAACTGGTTGGCCAGAGGGTGGTGGAGGTGGAGCAGCTGCGATGATATAACCAGACTGCTGTGGGGGCTGGAGGACTACAGTGGACTGGAACATAGTGGTATGAGGTTCAGCTGGATCAGCAGGTGGCTGACGGGCAAGACTCATATGGCTAAATTGTGATCCTAGGTTGTCTTGCTGTAGTTGTTAAAAAAAAAAAAAAAAAAAAAAAGGCAAAAATTACATTCACAGGTACTCAAAATAAAATAAGAATAAAAGATTATATCACAGTAAGTGAAAGACAAATAGCTCAGTAAGTAAAATTTTCATATAGGAATGTCTCAAATTACAACATCAGCCAAAGAGCAGGAGGAAGAATGATAGCACATGATAGAACACAGCAGCAAATTATCTTCAGGGCTGACAGTGGGAAAGAACATCCATGTTGAGAGACTTTACTCACTCCACATCTGCCTCTATCTACTTATTGTAAGAATTCAATTTATTTTCTGATTGGACTCCAAAGCCTGAGTAATAATGTTAACCCCCAGTTAAGACAGCAGAAGGCAACAGTATTGTTAAAGTAATTTTTAATTTTCAGTTAATGAGGCTCTAATCCTGGACAACAGGAGACATTTGTCTAGCTTGGTATTATACTACATACTTGTCATGCTAAAACAAAAAATCAATCCTTCTAACAGCTGCAAAAATCTATTCTAGCTGCTACCCATTATCTGTATTTTATTAACATTTGAAACTATGGTACTGACAGCACTGAGCGCTGCAGGAGTCCCATGGAATATGAAACTCCTCTTACTGTAACCCCAAGCATTTTTCTTTTCAAGCAATTCAGCATCAAATGGATTACCAGCATTCTGAAAATAAGAAGTGATCTCTAATAAATTATCTTTTGTTAAAAATGAAGGTTCACAAGTAAAATCCAAATGTGAAGAAACTCAAAAATTTGAAGACAATATGACGAAAATATGAGTTAATTGACAAAAACTAAAGTTTGACCTCTGTCTTTTATGGATCTATATTCACATTGTTTGATGAAGTTTTATAGTTCCAAGGCTAAAAACACTAAATACTAGAAATATAAATTTGCACTTAAAACTTTATTTAGAATACCTTTACATCTTAAAAAGACTTATTTTCATCGTATCAACTACTTAACTTGTCATTGTCACTTCATTTTGAGATGAGGCCTATCAATGCAACCATAATACTTCTCTACACTGGATTTTACATTCTGCTCCCCATAATATCTAGTTAAGAGAAGAGATCCTGATATTCAGTTCTGATTAAATATTACTTTTACAAATGGCTAAAGTGCCACTGCAAGTTTATTTCTGTTATACACTGAATACAAGTGAATTCTGATCTGGTCAGTTCTTCCCACAACAACAGGTACAGTACAAATATGATCAACCATTGAAACACCGTATTGCCAGACATGGATAAAGCAAACTTTCCTGCTACCAACTATGAAGGTGTTCAATTTAGATTACGAGCCTAGACCACCATTCCTTTTTATATGTTATGTAAGTTGCCATAAGTAGAAATACATTTTTGAAGCTGACAGCACAATTAGTACTTCAACTCATTTCCTGAACATGAAATGGTTTGAAACTATTATAAACCTGGGGAAGTTTCATTGTTTTAACAAACGTATGCCTAACAATGATTGCAAATTACAGCACAGAAACCTAAGCTATGTTTGAACTAGCTGCCACAGGCAGCAATTTATTCATATGCTAAAACTGCGTAGGAAGTTCACATTGGTTAATTACCTTCTCAGTTAATGAGATGAGAATGGTTAAGTTATTTTCAATGCAATTCACATGTATTCAAACTCTAAAATACCATGAGAAACAACACTGCTAAAAACAATACACCCTTTGTGAAGTGCAATTCCTTTTTAGGATTGTATATCTAAAGTACAGATAACACTTATTATATAGTTTTAATTATATGCAGCCTATTGAATTCAGATCTATATTTATTACCAGACAATGTTTCTGATTAATACCAAAACCAGTAACAAAATACTTTGAATACATATTAAAATAGCTATTGTATAACACGTAGAGCTGCATGGAAAGCTGGGAAGCCTAGTTTTTGACCCAAACCCTAGTTTACATTCTGCTTTGGGTAACTTTGCTTCTTTCCTAGTCTTCATTTTGTCTTGGTGTTAAGATTCTTAGTGAATATTAATTTTTTCGTTTCCAGCTTCCATCTATTTAATACTGGATGCTCGTGAACTGGGAGTGTTAAAGTTCTGGCAAAGAGGCTAGAAAATATAACCACAAAAACAACAACATTGCACATGTGATCCCTGAAAAGAGATTAGGGGTCAGCAGAAGAGAGAGCAGACATAGCAACGAGAAGAAAGGATGGAGAAAAGTTAATTGAAAGACATAGAAGGTATTGATTGACTGGCTAACAAAACTTTGAAAAAGCTTCCCCTCTACAAAGGAAAAAAAATAAAATATATAAATCAATTAATACACGTATATAGGAATAGTCCAATTGTATGTATTTCTGTTTAGCTTGAAATTTAGAGGGTAAAACCTCAGGAACTATTTTCAACCACTCAGGTAATATTTTACTGCGATTAAGAAGCCAGCCAGTCATTACACTGGTATCAGACACCACTTACAAACAACCCAAGCAAAGGTCAGCACCCACTAAAGATTAACCCATGCAGAGAGGAAATGAACAGAAGATATAATACCACAGAATATTGCTGGGTAGAGGAGACTGGCAGGAGCGGGGGTGGATAAGAGACTGCAGAGTACTGAACAGGCTGGGAAGAAGGCTGCAGAGGCCGGATAGGCTGAAGAAATAACAGGTTTAGAAACATGGTTAACATTAGAAGTAAGAGAAGTGAAAACAAAGTCTTTTTTAATAGGAAAAAAAAAAAAAAAAGCAACCGTGCTCCAGTCATTACCAGAGAGGGAAGGGATACATTTTTTCCCCAATTAAATCAAGCTGAAGACTGAACAGAATTAAAATAAACGTAATTTTCAATATCTGTATCCCAGCAGAAATGCGTTTGCTTTATTTTAAAGCTTATGTATAACAAATAAGTCAAATTGCTTCTATTTAGCATATACTATTTGAGAGAGAGATTCTTTTGAAATTATAAATAAGAACTGCACATGCATTCTAAATACAAGTTATTTTAAAGCATCTAAATACAGAATGAATCTAGTACTAACCACAGATTAAAACGTATTACTTTCCTTTATCCAACAATACTGAAATATTTTGTATGCATTGGGGTTATTTAAACATCAGAGGTCTATCATTGCTAATAATATTTTGAGCAGGTTTAACTCCAGCAGCCATTGAGAAGGCAATTATAGAAGTGGTAAAGGATTTGCGAAGAAAACTACAAATACTGCACGCTTTTGTAGATCAGACAGAGAGAAATCGTACAAACGAACCTGTTTCAAAACAGCCCATCATTACTGTGTCACATGCAGGTAGCCTGAACAGAAGATTTAAGCCAAGGAAAATGGACAAGGATAAAGCCAGATAAAGTTCTATAAATAACTTTCTGACAAAACTTGAGAACAATTTGAAAACACCACAGGGGACTATAGCCAATACCTTGGTGCTTGAAATAGCTGCTGCAAAAAGAGGTAGAACTCTCCCTTCTTCTGCCTATAACACATTGCTCACTTTTCTTTTCTTTTCTTCTTCAAGGGCTGAGTCATCTTTAATCTGGCTTATTTTACCAAATTCCTCTTGTGCAAGATGAGAAAAATAAAAAAGCCTGTTCTTCAGCATGGGGTTTTTCTTCAGCACAGGGTTTTCTAAGTAGGGTAAGCCAAGGTGCTACCAAAGAGGCATTCATACCCACCAGTCCTAAACCACCTCTTTTGTGCCACCGTACTTGCTTGTACGGTATGGCCCAGGAATTCATCAGACTGAAAAATAACCTTAATGAAAAGAGATTTCAACTGGATTAACTCCCTACCCAGTTTGCTGACTATGTGACTGTATGCTAGGGGTGTTTTTGTGTGTGTGACTAAGTGTGACACGGGATGAAGGCAGAACTCCTTTTCCAGAGCAATCTAGGCATGCTATATTCTTGATACCATAACATTTTCACTATCTTTTCTTTAGTTTTCTGTATTTATAAGAAAAGGCTGCCTACCACATTCAGTTATTGGGAGAACTGATAGTTCTGAGGGTTGTGGGGAAGAAGCCCAGCCACACTCATTTCTGCAGCCATTGCTGCTGCTTTTAACATATGCGTCACCAGAGCAGCCCTACTAATCCCTGATTATCAGACAGCAATATGACAGCATCAATCATCAGAACAAACAGCATGTGTTTGACATGTGCACCTGTGAGAGAATGTGATTAGCTGCTGGCTGTTGCTGAGGTGGTGGAGGAAGAGGTGGCTGTTGTGGAGGTCCAGGCACTTGGGTCCTAACGGGCTGCTGAGGCATAGGAGGATTGTACACAACAGGAGTGCCATCTGGATTGAGGAACGGCTGACCTGGGAAGTTGAAAAAGAACACAACCAGAGACAGGCAGCTGTATTAACCAAATTTGGAGAAAATGAAGACAAATGTGTTTACAGTAAGCAAAACGAATCAATTAATACAATTTAAAAACAAAGCCACACCATTTCATGCAAGATTTATGCCAAATCCCCACAACTACGTTTAGAATTGCCATGATTACAAGGGCCTTAACTGCCAAACTTCATGCAGCTAAGACATGTAAGTAAACATGTCTTAGAGTAAACAAAGAAACCCAGTCTTTACTTAGTGATCACTAAAATATTTGTTATACCCTGCTAAAAACTCATTTTTATTAAGTAGACTAAAAAAAAGTCAAGAGTAATAAACCCCTAATAAAAATACTATTTTGAAAACCTTTTAAAAAGACAATTAAATGAATCTTCTTTAATCGGTTTGAACACTGGACATCTTAAAGGCAAACATTTTTATAAAATATATATAAAACGGTAGCTGCAATTGTACTCTTATAACTGCTACTTAGTAAGATTAAAGTACTCTCTTCCCCTATTCATAGATGAACTGGCTCTTCAATAAAATAAGCAATGGTTCTCCTATTTAATAGTCTGCATCTTCAGCGTTATACCACTGGACTACTGCAAAACTTCTTAAAAATAAACTATTTAAAAGTAATTTGTAAGCAAACAGTGATTAATTTGGTTGTGTGGGTCGGGGGAAAAAAAAAGAACTAAAGGAACAACAGATTAGTCAGCAAGGGCCTGTGTTTAGGTCTAGCTGCTTAATGACACGTGGCTTGCCTTGGCTCATTTTGATGCTTAAGAAGGTCCAAAGACTCCTGTAAATTTTCCCCTCCTCCAATATAAATATTTTCCTTTGTGGGATTCTTTCCAGAGGCATAAGCTGAGACTAAAGCCTTTGCATCCTATCCCGGGTCCTGTTAAAAGCAGACTCCTTCAGACCTCTTCATCCCATCCCATTTCAAAGCAAGTGGCCAACCCAGAAGTTATTGGAGACAGGACTGAGGCAGCTGATGCGAGACAGGAGAAGCATGTGCACAGCTACAAAAAGTAAGCGGCACAGACACACTGCAGGTGGTGAAGCTATATTCAATGTAGCTTAATGGATTCCTCTCTAACATTCTAGAATTGTGAATATTCATGTAAATAAGGAACGGGATTTTATTTATTTCTACCACTTAACTAGCAATCCCTGGAGCGTGTTTCCTGTAGCGACCAAGTAAGAGCTGTCTTCTCAAGCACGGTCCTCAATTGCTAAGAACAAGTCCTTTGACCTATGCCTATGAGATCTTCTGTCAGAAGTGCTGAGAAACTCATCTATGGGTTTTGAACCCTGACTGTCATTTGGAACAGTAAAGCCAAATGAACAGTTACAGAATGTGATGATGCCAATACATTAGAAATCAAAAGTTTAGCTGAACCTAGATTCTCCTCGCTCTGGAATTGTGCTTGAGCTTCTGCTACACAGTCAGATATTAAGATAATCTTCTATCATGAAAGAACATTAATGGCTGGTTTAAATACATTAAAAATAAATAAAATATAAGAATCACCACAACTTGAAAGTCGAGCTAATTTAAATGAACATTGCACAGTCAGTTCTACAATTCTGCTGCCTTTACTGAGGAGGGTGTGAGTAAAAGGAATGTTTGCAGGTGAAAACTCTTTTACAATTACTTCTTTCTCTGCCCTTCCTCACTGCTGTTATGTGGAAGCCTTGTCAATGTCACTGGGAAAACGACCAACACTACAGGAGGGAGAAAGTGAAACTAATATCACATGCAAAGCAATGACGTGTAAGTCATATTAGGACGACTCAAAAAAAATCACTGCTTAAGCTGTATCATTTTTTAGATGCCACTACTTTCTAACCAACAGTGTCCTGCCTGCAGTACCTGCAGTTATCTGTTCTGTTGTTCAGTAACTCTTCAGCGTGGTCATGCTATAAACCCATAACGTAAAAATGACAGCCAGCATTCTTCGTATTGATGTAAGCCACAGAATACTCTAGCATTCACAAATGCTAGAATTTATTGCTCTAGCAAAAAGTTATCACTAGTCACATTTGTCTTCACACAATGGAAAATTCACAAATAAGCCGTGCAACATATCCATCAGGACCAGAAAAGCTAAGTCAGTAGTGCTATGTCCAGAAGCTGGATATAAGACAGCGAATACACCCTCCTCCAAATGCAACGGCTATCTAGGAAGATGATATGCTACAGACAGTCAGCTGTAGACAGCTTCTAGCAGGACCAGCTTTAAATATTTGTTTAGAAGCTTTTAAGAATCCTTAGGTGGCATCCCAATAGGCAGAAGCATTAAAAGCATTAACTAAAAAAGATTCTCTAGTTTCCTACATAAGAATGGCAACCAAGTTACATAAAGAAAGAAAAAAAATAGAACATAAAACCATTTAGTTTCAAGAGAGAAAATTAATAACTAATTATTTTAGCAGCACTAGTGAGAAATAGTTAAAAAGTACATGCCATTATATTCAAATACACTAAAGTGTATCTACAAAGTGATGGGAGAGATCCTAAAGCATTTCCTTGTCTAACAAGCAAAACAAATCTTTGGACTATGATTATATTTTAATTTTAGCATAATGATAAAGATGGGTTGCACAGAGAAGGTAAAATCAAAATTTCAGGATTTCTTAACTTCTACAACCAAGGTTTTTATTTTTTTAATCCAGACAAGTAGTTACACATCTCTGCATCTACACAATGAACTATCATTCTCCCACTGCTTATTGAAAATATCAGTATTGGCCAAACACACCAACAGTGATTTAATCTTGTTTTAAACTGAAACAGAAGTTTAAAAATAGCATGTAATCTCATCCTCATTTCTTTCTCTTGTATTAAGTCAGCGTCATGAGTACACAGAGAAAGAATGTATGTTGTGACAAACAAAATGAAGGATGATAGATTCCTTCAAGTCAATGTGAATACTTGCTCAGGAGCTCTCCCCTCCCTGCAACTTTTATATTAGCACTGGAAAAAAGACTTTTCCATCTCCCCACAAAAAATAAAAAATAAAAAATGAATTTTAACTATTCTGTGTTCTGGATAATAATCATAGTATTTTCATAGTTTGTGCTAGTCACCATTAAGATAGTATAAATTAAAACTCTTAATAGCAAAACCCAAGTGAGTTTACTTATCCCTTTTATCCAAGACTCATGCTCTCTTTTTAAAATTAGTACACTGAACAGAGAAACACACCAAAAAATAAAAAGACAGAACAATACTGAAATTAAGTCTCACGTAAACACTTGCACACTTTTGCCCAGGTTCTCAACTGTAACAAGAACATCCGCGAGCGGTACCAACCTGTTTGCGGGTTGATCAGAATACTGCCAGGTGGTATGCCTGCCGCTTCCAAGGGAAGCAAAAAGAAGCTAGTGCTAGTAGGTGCCACTTGCCCATTTATGCCACCATCAAAGGAAAGAGAGTTACTAGTGCTGACAGTTGGATAGACGGCAGGCGTGCCATGAGAAGGCTGGCTTAGAGCTGGCACTGGAAGAGGCTGCTGGGTGTGAGAAAGAGAACCCGTGGATGACCCTACACTACTAGAAGACTCTGAACCTAGGAAAGGAGTAACGAGAAATTGTTTTTACCTAGAGACAGAAACATCATGCTCACTTTATATACATAGATGTATATGCTTCATAAGTGCTTACTCTTAAAGCTTAGCATAAATACATTAGCAAACAGTGCCCTTCCAATGAAGTCCCCCTCTATCTCCCCTGGAATGCCATTACAAGATTCTTTCTGTAAACCAAGGGTCAATTCAGCACTGCTTTGCACTGAGAAGTGATCATCTCTAGACCTGATTTCTGGACAGATAATATGTCCCTGTATGTATGCACATGTGCTTCGGTGCAGTTCTTCCATAATTCACAGAACTAGTTGCATACATATTCCCAAATGATGCACGCATACGTGTTGATGTACCCAAGGGTCTGGATACACCAGAGCTCTGCACATGCAGGCTCAAAGGATTGATTGCATGTGCGCAGGCCATAAATTTACGTGCTACATAGACACAGCCTGCATGCAAGCAATGACCACTTTTCTGTGCCTACTAGATGTCAGATCCGTCTCACCTGCTGGACAAATTGCAGAATACTAAAACCCCCCCCAACACACCCCTTTTTTTTGTTGATGTTGTTCCCCCACATCACCCCAATTTTCAGGCTCAAATCGGGAATGAAGCTGGAAAAAAGTTGCGGTAATATGGTAGTTTTAAAAATAGTCTAAAGCAACGATTCAAAGTTTGGAAGGAATATAAAAGAGCTTACTGAAAGCAATTATCTTACAGATATGAATAGCTATAAACATTGCAAGGCAGTGGAGAACCAGACCCTGAGCTTTCTGAAAGCCAATGCATGCAGCCAAAAGCACTAATCCAGAAGTCCAATATGAAACGTTCTACAGAGCTGCACTGTCTCTAAGCATACTGTTTAACATACTCTTTAGTAAGTCTTTGCTATGATACTTGCAGGACTTGGAAACAGAATATTGAAGAGCACTTTATTAGCAGCCTCTATACAATCTAGAAGAGAAAGCAAGACTCAAACAGGGCTGTGATGAAATTAATCTACTATTTTAAGTCATGTCCTTTAAGTCCTTCATGAGTTCTAATTGCAACCATTTTGTTAGTATGAAAAATTAGTACAGCTCAAAGCATTTGCTGATGCTGCCTGTTAGCCTTTGTTCTACTGCTAGATGAAGTGAAATACAAAGCTATCAATTGTAAATTGGGCAGAACAGCATATCCCAGCTCTGTTAAACAAGCCTTGCTTGACCCGTTACTTTGATTCGATTTGTTTACAAACATATCCACTTCTAGATTATACAGAGAAATTTGGCTAGTGCCATCATAATTAAAGCCAATTACACCCTTTATCAAAATGAACAAACAGAAACAACCCCAACACATGCTAAATCACCACCACCTGTAGCTGCAGTGAAGCATCAACACAGGCATCCTGAACTTGGAGCGTTAACTCTCCAAATGCCAAAATAATGTTTCCAGCAACATTTTAAGAATTAATTTACGTTCTTGCAATTTAGAAAAAAAGATTTCTACGAACATACATGTTTTGAAACATCAGTAGAAGTACTCTTTGAATACTTTTTTTTTTTTTTTTTTTTTTTTTTTTTTTTTACAAGTACAGAGTAGACAAACCATTTTTACTGCATTAAGATACAGAAGTGTGGCCATGTACCTGTGAGGTAGTGGTGGTTTCAGGGAAAGCAGAAACTTAAATGGTTTATACTTAGAAATCAGTTTTATAAATAATAGCAAAGCCAAGCACAATACAGACAAGAAAACATTCTGCTTTTTTGAAGTTCTACTTCAAATTCAGAAGTAGCACATCTGTCACCCACCTATCCCCTTCAGGCCTCAAAATTCTCCACAACCAAGCTCATTTATTGTGTCAAATCACTTTAGCATTTAGAACGCAAGTATTTACCAAATTTCATTTCTGATCCACAGAATTGTACCCATATTTTCTGAGATTGTTTTGACATCAGTTACACATTAGCACACCTTTGAAATCCAAAACCTTATAAAATTAGTATTTTTACCCCAACATTTCTGAATCTTGCAATTAAACAGTACACTCTGCTCGTCTCTTTTAATTTTTTCAGCAGTTTAAGAATTAAGTAAACTTTTTAGACATATTCACTTAAATTCCGACAATGGCACTGAAAGATACCACAACAAATATAATTAATAGATCATAGGTTTTAATGCTGTTTTTTCCTAGCTAGTAGGATAGCAGCACAGTTTCCTAAGACTGCACAAAGCAGCTTTGCCCCACTGAAACTAGAGTTGAACTCCAAATATGTTTTAATTTCATATAAAGTACTTATGTTGGTAAGTACTTTCAAATCCTTTGTATCAGATGAAAGGCATTTAGCTTAATTTAAAGCCACCTGTAATACATTTTTAAGTTCTACTTCCAAAGTCAAAAGCCTTCATTTAATTTGTAACCTGAATTCTAGTTCTCCGAGGCAGTTTTGCACTATAGGCCTAGGTCTGTAGTCATTCTATGTATGCAGCACCCACTGCGTCCAGAGGGAGTTGTATGCATGGAGCACCTACAAGACTGAGGCCTCTACTTATGCACACGTCTGCAATATTCATCACGTCTCAAACCATCAGGTACTTCACTGCTATGGAACTATGTAGTTGTACAGATTTTGTAATACCTGTCTTAGACAGCCTGCCTGTGCTTTTGCTGCTTCCAGAGCTATCTCCTCTTGTCAGAACTGATATCCCACTGAAGCTGCTGGCTTTCGTTACAGCTGGCTTCAGATTGCGGATGGAACTATCAGAGTCGGTGCTGCTCCAGGGACGGGGTTCACAATACTTCAGCTCATTCTCAGTACTGCTCTGATGGCTGTTGGCTGATCTCCCTGATGTTTCCTTATTGATTCTGTAAGTTATAAACTAAACTTTTAGCACAAGCATCAATTGCAAAATAAGGGAAAAGAAAAAAAAAAAAAGAAGAAAGAAAAAGGTGAAATGCATGCAGAATACTTTGGGATTTTTTTTTTTTAAAGAATGCATCAAATACCTAAATATCTGTCGTCTTTGTTGTGTACTATTAGTTTCTTCCTCCTGGATTCTGTTGACATTTTAATAAGATAGCTTAATATTTATTAAGAAAACAGAAAAACAAAACAGAATTGAACTGCAAATTCTCTTACCTTTTATCAGTGAAATAATTCTCTTGGGAACACAGGGACTGAGTGACAAAAAAAGTGTAGAAATTACATTAATGGCATCTGGAACCCCTACTGTGGCACAGTAACAAAACAAGGTGCAATTTAAAACCTTTTATGTTATGTATGGACTTTTATAGCCCTCTCTATACATTAAGCTGCTTGAAAACAACCTTTTTGGTGAGTAATTCCACGTTATGGGGAAGAAACAATATAAGACCACCGATGCACAAGAAATAAAAGTTAACTTCAGAAAAACACTGATACAAATAAAATAGCATTATAACTATTCTAAAGTCACAGTTCTTTACAGGGGGCCTTTCCTCCCTTATGCAACTTCCAGTTGACGTCTGCACAAGTCTGCTAACAAGACCTTGGTGCCCTTTCTTCTTGAAAGCCTGAATCAATACTACTGGCTACTGCAGTAACTTTACTGAACTCATTAGGTACAAACATGGATACAGTTAAAAGGAAAAAGAATATATGATCAAAAAGGCTATTAATAACTTAACTACATTGTCCTTAATGACTTCTAAGATTCGGTAAAAAGCTTTCTAAGGGTACAACATATGGTAAACGAGTATGCAAAATGTCATTTGAAAACTAGAAGTCCATCCTTTTGTAAGTAGGGTGAACAAAAAACATTTTTGGAACATATTTGAATATAGCCAATTAGCCTCACAGAGCTCATTACACTTTCTTCAGAATACAAATCTGGTTTTGGATGTAGGAAAGCTACAAAAAATGTCAGGAAAAGTAGATTATTAAAAGTAACTTTTTTCAAGACTTATTTCTTATTTCAGTCAGTATTATTTAAAATATATATTACTTGGAAAAAAAATTTTCAAGTTGAACTGTAGTTTACAAAATGTCATTGTATGACAGTGTGGAACAGCTTAGTATATTTTTATGGCTTGCACATCATCAACACCACAAACCTATTAACTAAACTACAGGTGCGGAATTTTTATCCTACTTGTTACCTCCAGTCAAGAGACTGGACTTCCAGATTTCTGACTCATTTTTCACGTGTGAGAATTCAAATCATTTTACTGTGATTAGTCATAAGGCGCATTTGAAATAGACACAAGTGAGAAAAAGTTATTTAAAATAAACAAGCAAACAAAAAATATTGCTCTGAGTTACACTGCATTACCAGAAATAAACTTAAATTTCAGTAAGGGGCAAGCTTTTGCATTGAAGTAGATAATGCTAAATAATTCACCAAAATCATTCCTGAAGGTTGCCCGGGATTCATGCAGTAATGGTTAAAGAAAGATTTTTCAGTGACTTCAATATCATTTAAAACTCACTCAAGCCACATTAATGATTCTTATCT